>NW_023270469.1:13184051-13389010 GCF_011800145.1 Mirounga leonina | reverse complement strand
TGAAGAGATTGGCATCTGGATTTAGTTTGGGTGTCAAATTCCTACACTGTCATTTTGATAAGAAGCCTTTGTGCAGCTTGAAATATAAAGCTTGCTGGATTTGAGGAGTTGGAGTTCCTTACTTTTTTTTCTGTGCTGGAGAAAATATGTCTTCTGTTGGATACGTATTGTTCTGCCTGTAGGTAGTCTGGCTGAGAAATGAACACACCGAAGTTTCTGAGGAAGTGGAATGTTCTATATTTGTGACAAGCGTGTGGGTTATATGGATGAATTCATTTGTCAAAATTGTACATTTAATATTTATGCTTTCTAATATATCTAAATTCTACCTTAAAAACTATAAAATATAATAATAACAATGGAAGGAGGGACTGGATGGAGATACTGATGAAGCCAGGAGGGCAGAGTGTGAATACTTGAAGCTGGGTGGCATGTGCATGGGGTTTGTTATACTCTTTTGTTTTCTTTGTGTATGTTTTTAACTTTCCCTAATCAAAAGCTAAAAGAGAAAGATTTTATTGCTGCTTGTCTATACAGCAAATAAATAATCAAAATATATGTTAGGTATGTTTGTATTTACTGTATAAATATGAAATGCTAACATTCCTATTGAGGTTATTACTTGGCTATATTTTGTGGCTGCTTTTCTTACTCCTCGCTTTTGTATCCCTCTTACCTTTCCATTTCACTAACACTGCCTGTCTATTGGCAAGCCCCTAATTAAAAAAAAAAATTAGGTTGAAGTTTGCTTTACTGTTTCTTCTAAGTATTTGAAAGTTATCAAAGGCTACCTACATGTAGGAGGAGACGAGTGAGAACAATCGCTACCTATGAGAAATTTAAGTAGCCAATTTTGGATACAGTAAGATTTTTCTGTTGGATTTGGGCTCCAGGCTATAATATAATTTACAGAATGTTTTTCTAAAATGCAGTGATTTCTCCTCTTGCTGGCTTGTCTAAGACTGATGGTGGGAATTTGGGGAAGCTCCTGCTGCTAGTTCTGGTCCCCCTTTTCGGCCAAGATGCTGTTGCACGTCCACCATCAGCAGGGTCCCTTCTCAGGAGCTTGTGCTGGTCATCTGGGCATCTGCAGTCACTCAGTGCTGGAAAGCCATGCGCAGAGTGACCAGCTCGGATTAGTCATGCCGTCTGTAGTGCTGCTCCAGCTTGTGCCAGAGGAGCCAGGTTTATTTTAGGGGAAATAGAAGTCAGTCTTTTCACCGCGTCACTTTCTCTTCGGTTGGCCAAATTGATAGCCAACATACGTACATATTTTTCTTCCTTATCCCCTGCTGATCTGAGCACACTCCATTCTCATTTACCCTCCTCACATCTGGAGGGCGAGATATGTAAATTGCAGCATGCCACAGCTTAATAAGCAAGTTCCCTTTCAATTGGATTTTCAGCACCCATGTATATTAGCATGTCGACGATGATAATGTAATTTACATTTTTCCCTATCATCTTTTAATCTGGCTTCCTGGGGTTTTAACTTGTTAAGAATGCCAAGTGCCCAGATAACAGGTGCAGCAAATACACTCTGGCTTTACTTATCTCTTCTTGTCACACAGACTTTTAAAAAAACGATTGGATATCTTATTAATCTAATAATCCTGGTGTATGTCAATGTGGTAGAAATACAATAGTGTTCTCATAACACTGTAAAATTCTGGAGCCTCGCACTTTCCCTGACCTCTTGAATTTGTATCTTTACTATTAAAAGGAGGATGAAAAATATTAGGCTTTTGTAGGAAAGCAAAACTGGGTGCTTCCTTAGACTTAAGAAGGCATCTGTTTACTGTAGAATTGTCATATGGATATGACTGTGGTGGTTTAAAGAGCAATTTTATTGCTCAGTTATGTTTTAAGAAAATCTATAACTTGTTGTCAAAATAGTTTTCCTGGTTTGCTACTATGAAATTTAAAAATTGTGGTCCAAGAAGACTAGAAAAGCGTTAACGTATTTTATGCTATTTAGATGTATGGTGATAATGAATTATATTGCCAGCATTTTTAATTAAAGTGTAGATTCCATAAAATTTTCCACAATCAACCATTTTTGTTGGCAAAAACTGTGATAGGGATTTTGTCTTCTTCCTGCCTGCAATTAGCCCTCCCTAAGTCTGTCTGGGTCACCCCTGTCACCCCAGTGCCTAGCATAGTGCCTGACAAATAAGAAGCATGTGGTAAATATTTGTTGAGTAATGTAAGTATGTAAAAGTTAACCTCAAGAAAATCTAAGGAGGTTTCTTCAACTCGAGGATGGCCTACAGATGATAAAAGCAAAAGCATATAAAAAGGGCTCAAATATCTTTTTGTGCCATGAATGTATTAGACGTTCACCTTTTCTTATTTCTCTCCATTTTATGTTATATCTTCAGTGAGTCTCTGTCACTACTGTTTAGCATTCCAGACTTGGTAAATATCATTTTATAATAAAGCTAACAAGGATGTTGGGATTTCTCTTTGTGAAGAGCTCTTGATAGTTTAGTACCCAGATAAAGATATTAAAAATGAGTAATATTCTTTCATTCACTCTGGGCCAGGACCAATTCTATGAGTCAGGACCCACTGGAGAACAAGCTTTGGCCTTCACGGAGATTATGTTCCTCAGTGAATAACAAGCAAATATATAATTTAATGTCAGCCACTGACATGGTAGAGAATAGAGAGTGATGGGCTCCTGTTTCTTTTCAGTACGGAGATCGGGGAGACTTCTGTGATGAGGTAACATTGAGTGGAGAACCAAATTAAGTTTGACAGCAGGCTGAGGGAAGTGCAGGGAAGTATGTGGTGGAAGTGGAGGTACCTGCTGGAAAATGGTAGGAAAGGAGATTGCAGAGGGCGAGCTCATGAAGGGTCTTAGAAGTCCTGCAAAGTAGGGTAGGAAGCCACCAGAAAGTATAAAAAAATTCTTTGATTACGGAAGCTTGCACCCTAGGTAGAACCAGAGTGAACCGTCATCACCCAGATTTCCAAGTTGGCAGCACATGACCAGTCTTGCTTCATCTATCCTGCTCCTGCTCAGAGGGTTTTGTACTAAGTCCCATACATCGTATTATTTCATCTGTAAATACTTTGTTATTTGTCTCTGAAAGATAAGGACCTCTTAAAGTTAACATAACCACAATACTGTTATACCTAAAAAATTACGGTAACTCCCCAGTATCATCAAATGTCCAGTCGGTATTCACATCTTCCCAGTTGAGAGACATATATATAAAAGATAAATATAAGTATTTTTCAGGGTCCAAACAAAGTGCTAAGTGCATCCCCATCAGGTTCTGTAGAATGGTCCTCTGTCCCCTCCGTTTCCTATAAACTGGTAGTTCGATCTAGAGGCTTGATTAGATTCATATTTGATTTTGGGGGTGGCATGAATTCTTAGGTGGTTGGTACTTCTATTGTATTACATCAAGAGGCACAAAAATGTCTGTCATTCTGTTTTGTTTTTGTAATGATTCAATGAGGATCCTGAGGTGCAGCTCATACAGGAAAGATAGGATACATACTGCATCATCTTCCTTTACCTACCATGGTGGGTTTTGATTAGGAATGACATCTCTGCCTTGCATTTTTTTTTCTTCTTTCTTTTTTTTTTTTAGATTTTATTTATTCATTTGAGAGAGAAACAGAGCGTAAGCAGAGGGAGAGGCAGAGGGAGAAAGAGAAGCAGACTCCCCACTGAGCTGGGAGCCCTGACACGGGGCTCGATCCCAGGGCCTGGAGATCATGATCTGAGCCACCCACGCACCCCTCTGCCTTGCATTTTGAAATCAGCCTTGTTGCTGCACAGCGGATAGACTGAAGGGAGCGTGAGGTGTAACAGATAGCTGCCCACCCTTAACATCCGTTTTCTCTTTCTTCATTGGTAAGATCATCCCAAATTGGGATTGGATTCACTGCTGCCTGAAAGAAAAGATTGCACTTACCCAGCCTCCTTTGCAGCTAAGTGTGTCTGTGTGTTTGCCAGAGATGTGAGCAGGACTTCTAAGTGTGTACTTGACGAAAGCTGATTCAGCATGCAGGTGCTTTGTTTTGCCCTTCTGCCTTTTCCTTTTGGCCTGTAGCCTGGCTGTAGGAAATAGCTGGCAACCCAAGAATTACTCTGCTGCATGGGGTGACACTGAGGATAGGTGCTGTCTGCTAGAATGGCAGAGCAAGAATTTAGGAATTTGAGTCTCTGGGGACACTGTGGAGCCACCACACCAATCCAGCCTGCCTACTTCTGGACTGGTTTATGGGAGAGAAATAAACTTCTGTCTGTCTAAGTTGCTCTGATTTTGTTCTTTTCCGTGTCATATGTAGCAGAACCGAATCCCGAATAGTACAGAGGTAAGAGGCTATTATAATAGTTGGGGTAAAAGATGAGGATGATTTGGACTAGGATAGTGACAGTGATGGTGTGAGAAATAGGGGGGTGAAGGATACACGTTTTTATGGTAGAGCTGTCAGGATTTGCTAATGGATTGGATAAAGGGTGTGAGAAAGGAGTCTAGTTTAACTCATAGTATTTTGGCCAGCAAATGACTGAATGGTGGCACCGCTTACTGAGATAGGGAGAAGTGGCGGGAAAGCAGGTTTGTGAGGCTGGGTGGGAGTAAAGCAGGGAATCGGGAGGATTTAGGGAATCTGGTGTTCATACGTTAAGTTGGACCTTCCCTTTAGACATCCAAGTGAAAATACCAAATAGGCAGTTGGACACAATTATCTGTGGCAAAAGGGAGATGTTGGCTAGAGACAAATATTTGAAAATCATGTAAAAAGATGATCCTTTCCACCAAGGGGTTGATGAACTGATGTTAAGAGTGAGTGTGCATAGAGAAGAGGTTGGGGAAAGGAGGAGGTTCCTGCAGAAAATAATACTAAGAAGGGGTGGTCATGAAGTAGGAGGAAAACCAGAAGATTTATAGTGCTCTGGAATCCCAAATGGATACAGTATTTCAAAAGGAGGGAGAGATCAACTTTGGGTGATGTCCAAAGCTATGAAGAGTAGAATAAAATAGGATGTGGAATTAGCCACTGGGTTTGTCAAAGCCATTAGTGACCTTGGCAGGAAGAGTTTCTGTGGAATGTTGTGGAAGCCTAATGGGATGGGTTGAGGAGAGAATGGACAGCAAGGAGGTAGTGATATTGAGTGTAAGTAACACCTGTGAGCAGTTTTGCTGTCAAGGGTAATTGGAAAAATGGGGCAGTAGCTAGAGGTGGATGTTGGGCTCAAAGGTAGATTATTTAATATTTAAGAGGAAACTATACTGTTGTGTGAATATTCAGTAAAGAGGGAAAACTGATGCTTCAGGAAAATCCTGGAGTGAGCTGAAAGGATTGAGATCTACTGTACAAGGACAGGGGTTGAAGGCAGAGTAGATGGGTATAGGTATAGGTGGATTAGTAGATCCAGGGGTAACTTGGAAAACAAAAAGTTACAGAGGAAATTAATTACCTTAAGTGTATAATTTCTACATGAATCATGAAGTAACCACATTATCACTGTACACTACAGATAAAAATGGTCAAAATAAATTTGGAAGTCTCGGGTCTCTTTTCATGCCGAAGGTCAGAGGTCATTTTCTTTGAATAGACAGGGAAATGTAGCTGCCCCCAGGAAACTGAGAACCCAGCTGAGTCAACGAAGAATCAGAGTGGTAGAGGATAAGACCCACCATGCCTGACCAGTCTCGTTTTCAAACTGACTAGGACTTCAGAACTGATTCTTCCTTTTCGAGGGATGAATTTCAGATTGAGGAGATCATATTTAATAAATACTTCAAGTGGTTAGGGAATCTATAACATTTTCCAGGGACACCAACTATTAAATTCACTGAGTCCTGATCAAACCTAGTTCTAGTTGTACTCTGGGTTAGCCATTCTTCCATCAGGTTTAGGAGTGGAGGAAAGGCAGAGGGAGGATTGTGAGGGTCTAACCACACTGGTCTAACCACCCATTGATGATGCCTGGAGAGTCATTGGCTGCAGGAAAGAACACCATCTTCCTTTGCCTGAGACTGTGAAGGACAGAATTATTGCCATGTTTGCTCTCTATCATGGAGCTAATATAAAATCAAGATTCATTCTTTTCACTCCTCAGAAAGTCAAATCTGCCATTTTCATATTCTGCTGCTCTGTTTTTCAAAGTTTGGGGGCTAGGTGTGTTGGAAGGAAAGCTAACGGACAAAAAGTAGACTGGATGTTTTGTCTGGAGAGCATTATTATAAAGGATAACATTTTAGGATAGATAGTAATTCACGGCTAAGTCTCTCATAGTAGAGGGGAAAGAGCTTGGAGTAAATATTCTGTCTCTGAACGGTGACCTGATTGTTCTTAATCTAAATACAGTGGAAAGGGAGTATATAAACTAAAGTAATTGCTTAGCTTGAAGGCTAACAGAGCCTCCCGAGGCATTACATCTGAATTAATTGTAAGCCAGTAGGGCAATATATAATTGTATATTACATAATCTAATATAGTCATATTAAATATAGAACTTCAGAGACTAGAATACATTTTTGTGGAATTTATTTAAAGAATTTCTTCATATTCTTTTATGAGTATGTGAATTGATTATGAAAAAATATGCAATTCAGATCGAACTTTGAATCTTCCTCATATGGAAATTTGAAAAGGTTTGACAACATCTCAGAGTATTTCAATTAGTCTCCTAAACTATTTTAAGCTGCCTTCAATATCTTAAAAAAGAGCAGAGAATATGTAAATATAGAATAAAATAAGACAAATTACTTTGGGATCACCTCTCATTCTGGATTCAGCAGCATCTTTTGTTCTTTCTCTCAAAGCCTCTGTTAATATTAAGTTTCTGTATGTGCCAGAAGCTTTCCGGTTCCTAATTCCCAACAAAACCTTTGCTTGCTGGGTTTGATCCACTAAGAAAAAATGAAAACAGTACTTATCTCTTTAGGATTCTGATGAATTCAGACTTGGTGAATTCTGTGGGATTTTCTAGGATCAAGTATACTTAATACAATTTGTACTCCCTCATGTGTGATTAGCATAATTTTTGAGCCTGGCATTACCATCTAGAAACCAGAATCAGTTGAAGAGCTAAGAGTCCAACAACTCAATTTTAATAAATTTCATGAATACTGTTCATTAGTTTTTATTACTTATTCCTACCGTAAGACCTTTACCTTTGCATTACATACATTCTCCTTGCCAGGAACACTCCAGATTCCTAGGTCTTGCCTGACTGGCTCCTTTTGCTGTTCAGGTTTCCTTCCAAAGGTCATCTCCTCAGGAAGGCCTCCTTGGTTGTACTAACCAAAAGCAGTCCCTTCCAACATTATCACTTTACCATGTTTTATTTCCTTCAAAGCCCTTGTTGCTTTCTGAAATTATCTTGTTGTATTATTATCATCAGGATTATCATTATTGTTATCCTAACAATAAAAGTAAACACAAGTTGAGTTTTTCCCATATACCTTACACAAGTCATTGTACTTAATTTTTTAAATTTTATTTTATTATGTTATGTTAATCACCATACATTACATCATTAGCTTTTGATGTAGTGTTCCATGATTCATTATTTGCGTTTAACACCCCATACTCCATTCAATACGTGCCCTCCTTAATACCCACCACCGGGCCAACCCAACCCCCCACCCCCCTCCCCTCTAGAACCCTCAGTTTGTTTCTCAGAGTCCATAGTCTCCCATGGTTCGTCTCCCCCTCCGATTCCCCCCCCTTTATTTTTCCCTTCCTACTATCTTTTCTTTTTTTAACGTATAATATATTATTTGTTTCAGAGGTACAGGTCTGTGATTCATCAGTCTTACACAATTCACAGCGCTCACCATAGCACATTCCCTCCCCAATGTCTATCATCCAGTCACCCCATCCCTTCCACCCCGTACCACTCCAGCAACCCTTAGTTTGTTTCCTGAGCTTAAGAATTCCTCATATCAGTGACATCATATGATACATGTCTTTCTCTGTTTGACTTATTTCACTCAACATAATACCCTCCAGTTCCATCCACGTCGTTGCAAATGGCAAGATCTCATTCCTTTTGATGGCTGCATAATGTTCCATTGTATATATATACCACATCTTCTTTATCCATTCATTTGTCTATGGACATCTTGGCCCTTTCCATAGTTTGGCTATTGTGGACATTGCTGCTGTAAACACTGGGGTGCATGTACCCCTTCGGATCACTACATTTGTATCTTTGGGGTAAATACCCAGTAGTGCAATTACTGGGTCATACAGTATAGCTCAATTTTCAACTTTTTGAGGAAGCTCCATACTGTTTTCCAGAGTGGCTGCATCAGCTTGCATTTCCACCAACAGTGTAGGAGGGCTCCCCTTTCTCCGCATCTGTCATTTCCTGCAAGTCACTGTATTTAATACAGCATTTTAATAATGACAGCTAGCGTTTATGGCGTACTCACGACTCACCAAGTGCTAGATGAAGCATTTACCACACTAGGCCAGGTCACTGGCCTCTCTGCGTGGACTGCTACAGGGGCTTCCTGACTTGCCTCACTTTTCCCATTTTAGCTTCTTACAGTTTGCTGCCCACAGAGCAGCTAGTGATCTTCCTAAAATGTAAATCAGCTCCGTCATGATCAGCTTTCAGCATCACCAGGCTTTGGGCCATCTTCAGGTCCTAACTGGCTTACCAGGCCTGGTGGGATCTGGCCCCTATTACCTCCCTGCCCTTTCTCTAACCTCTCCTGACCTCTGACCACTGGCCTCAAATCACACTTAGCTCAGAGTGCCGTCCAGCCACACACGGTTCAGGTCTCATTTTGTTCAGATCTCTGCTGAAATGTTACTGCTCATGGAGGCCTTTCCCAAGTATGCCATGTAAACAAACAAGCGATCACTCTCCATGCCCTTCTCATGCTTCATTTCTCACCGCTCACCACTGTCCAACATTGCATTACTCATTTTTCTGCCCTCAGCAAATCTTTTTTGAATGTTTACTATGTCCTGGGCTCTCTTCTAGGCACTGGATATATGAAGTCAGTACAATGGGCAAAGTCCCTGTTGATGTTGGAGATACTAGGGGCAGGCATATAGTGGGCTCAATAAATAGGTAAAATACGGACTATGTTGGATGCTTCAGGAAACTAAGGCAGGAGGAAAGGCTGGGGAGTGATGGGGGAGGGGTAAGTTTAAACCAGGGCTGTCAGGAGAGACTTCAGTGAGCAGCGAGCTTCACCAAGTCCTGAAGGAGGTGGGGGAGTGAGCTCTGTGAGTGACTAGAGGAAAATGTGTTCTGCGCAGAAACAACATCGTGTTTGAAGGCTCTGGAGGAGGAGCGGTTCTAGCCTGTTTGAGGAGCAGCAGGGACACCTGCAGTGGAGCGGAGTGAGCAGTGGGGAGAGGAGCTGTGGCCAGAGAGGTGACAGGGGCACCAGGCTGTAGCATTCACAGGCCCTCCACCTGGGAGACTGAACAGAGGAGCAGCCTAAGCTGACTTATATTTTAACTGGACCCCTCGAGCCCTTGTGTGGAACATAGACTTTAAGGGAGCAGGGGTGGAAATAGAGTTGACTTAGCCCAGGAGAGATTGGAGTGGCTCAGGTCAGTGTAGCAGGGCAGAGATGGGGAGAAATGATCGTGCTCTGAATACATTTTGAAGGTCAGTCCTACAGAATAGCCTAAGAAATTGAGAAATAGAGTGATCAAGAATGCCTCATTCCAGGGTTTTAAATCCAGGCCACTGGAACAGTGGTGATGCTGGTACCAAGATGGGGAGGCAGTGGGGGAACAGATGGAGGGTGGCGGGAGGGCCATGAGCAGGACCCCCAATGGCATTGTGGAGCCTTTGTGGGCATGGGAAAAAGGCTCCCCCTCTGGGCTGATGCAGCTGGAGCCAGCAGAGTGGGCTGGATTTCGGCCCCTATTCCTTGTCCGTCTCTGCCCAACTGTAGGGCAGTGGCATCGATCGGCTTGTCTCCAGTGAGGTGCTGACTGGGCAACTGGTATGAATCTGGAGTTTAGGGAGACAGAGAGACTCCAGGTGCACAAGGCGCTGTCATGTGAGCATTCCTGTCGAGTTTATCTTTATATATGTGTTACCTTGTATATTAGATGTGTTTTATTTACTTTTTCATTATCTCTGCCATTATGTAAGCTTGAAGTGATCCATGTCTCGTTTTCTGCTTCAGTGTATTCGCACACCCAGCTCAGTACCTGGTACCTGCACACTTAATAAATATGATTGAGTAAATAACCTAATCGGGAAGACCATTGCTTTATCCTGGTCCTGTGGGTTCCATGAGATTGAGTGCATAGCCGGGTTTATATGTCAATCTATGTGTCAGACATCCCCATTCCCACTCTATACCTAAAGCCCAAAGAGAGTTTTTCTAAAACCTCCACCTTTTAATACCATTTACTACATGATTGCTGAAAGGAAATTTAAGTTCCAAGAGGACTTTACATTTACCAATGTTGCCTTGCAGCTAAATGCTGGGAAAATTTAAAACAAAACAAAATTTCATAGCAACTTCTGAGCTTCTGGTCTGTTCTTGAGGGGACTATTAATACTTTCTTTTTATATCTAGTTTTGTTTGTTGGTGAGAATTCCATTTTTACTTTTTCTTTGGTATATTGAGGATGAGAGTTCTACTTTTCTATCTCATGAAGTGATACGAAGGGTGACTTAATTCAGCATTTTGTTGCATTTAAACCTAAGACTGGGGAAGATACATGTCTTGGACCTCAGCATTTTTATGTAGAATGGTCAGTGATGGCTTTGCACAAGAGATGAGGTTTAAACTGGGCTATGTATCAGTTTGTTATTTTATATAGTAACAGACTACCCCCAAACCCATTGACTTCAAATAATTAACATTATTGCTCACAAGACTGGTTCAGCTGGTCTTGACTGGGCCCGCTCATGTGTTGGGCCAGCAATTCTGCTCATCTTGTTTGGGCTCTCTCACATATCTGGGGATGTAGGCTGGCCTGGCATAGTCCTGGCTGGGACATTTGGACTCTCATCCTGCAGTACGCTGGACAGCGTTTATCCATATGGCGGTGGCAGGGTTCCAAGAACAAGACTGAAAATGCCCAAGGCCTCCTGAGGCCTCAGCTTGAAACTGGCATAGCATAATGTCTACCACATTCCATTGGTCAAAGCATGAGATGGAGAAATAGACTCTACTCATAATGGAGAAGGTGCAAGTCATAATGCTAAGAGAATGGGCTTAGAGAGACCATAAATTGGAGCTAATGATCTCATGGCTTGAAGGATGAATAGGGTTCAGAAGGAGGATGTGAAGGAGCTAGTGTGAACGTCGTCTGATCTAAAGAAAAATGTGCCTTGACTGGCCCCCATCCCACCTCCCTAATATCTGGAAAACACATGAAGCATAAACTTCTCCACTGACTTGTGGGTTTTAACACTTGAACTGTTCTCTTTCTCTCAGAAAAGAGTGTCTCACTGAAAGCACATCTATAATGGTCTTAAAGAGCTTTCACAGAATACATTAGGTTGTTTTGCAAGACACCTGGCCAATGGCCATTTTTCTTGCACAATTACCTTGATCATGTTGGCATCTCCACAAATAATGATTGTACCCTTCTCTTGTAGGATTATGCCCATATGTTGACCTGTATAACTGAAAGAGAAAAGTTCATTGTACCCATCAAAGCTAGAGGTGCACGAGCCATCCTAGATTTTCCTGACATGCTGGATTTTTCCACTTGCCCTGTCAAATACAGCACTCAGAAGATTCTGCTGGTACGAAACATTGGCAACAAAGATGCTGTGTTTCACATGAAAACTCATAGGTATGCATTCCTTCAGTTCTTGTTTTTGATTGATTATAGCTAAATCTAGTCAGCACAAGTCATTTGCTAGAATAGCAGGCAGGGTAGAATTCCTTGTTATGGTCTTCAGCTGCAAGGCTGAGAGACCTCACCGATGTAGGGCAGACTTCCTCTTCAGTCCAAGAGGAAACTAAAATTCAAGGTGACCTTAGAGTCACCTTGGGTTTGGGTGTGGGTGGTTTTCTGAAACGTTGATACAAATCTTTTTATTTAGCATTGAGAATTGCCCATGGAAATCTATTAATAAATATGTTTTGACTGAGAATTTTATAACTGGCTGTATCAGTTTTCTATTGCTAATGTAACAAATTCACATAAACTTACTGGATTAGAGCAACAGAATTTCTTATCTGATATTTCAGTAGACCAGAAACCTCACCGGGCCAAAATTAAAGTGTTGGTAGGGCTGTGTTCTTTTCTGGGGGCTTCAGGGAGAATCCATTTCTTTGCCCTTTCCAGCTTCCAGGGGCCACCCACATTCTTTGGTTCATGTGTCACATTCCTTGGCTGAAAAAATGGGGAAAAGTGTAGTAATCACTTCATAGGGTTGTTGTAAGGAATGAATGAATGAATAAATGTAACCTGGCTGGCTCATCGGTAGAGCATGTAACACTCGATCTCAGGGTCCTGAGTGCAAGCCCCACATTGGGTGTAGATTTTACTTTATTTTTTTTTTTAATTTTATTTTTATTTATTTATTTGAGAGAGACAGAGAGAGGGAGAACAGAGGGAGAGTGAGAAAGGGAGAAGCAGGGAGGGACTCGGTCCCAGGACCTCAAGGTCATGACCCGAGCCAAAGGCAGACGCTTAACCGACTGAGCCACCCAGGCACCCCAGATTTTGCTTTAAAAATAAGTAAATAAATAAACTGCTGGTACTATATAAAGTGCTATATAACAAGTGGGGTTTTTTGTTGTTGTTTGTTTCTTCACATGAATTGCCAGTGTGGTAGGCAGAATGATGGCTCCCCAAGTATGTCTGTGTCCTAATCCCCAGAACCTGTGAATATGTAAAATTACGTGGCAAAGGGGTATTCGGGCTGTAGATGTAATTAAGGTTGCTAATCAGCTGACCTTAAAATGGGGAGATTATCCTGGATTATGTGGGTGGGCCCAGTATAATCACAAGGGTCCTTTAAAATAGAAGAGGGAGTTGGGGCGCCTGGGTGACTCAGTCAATTAAGCATCTGCCTTCAGCTCGGGTCATGATCTCAGGGTCCTTGGAGCGAGTCCCGCATCAGGCTCCTGCTCAGTGGGGAGCCTGCTTCTCCCTCTGCCTGCTGCGCCCCCTGCTTGTGCTCTCTCTCTCTCTGTCAAGTTAATAAAATCTTTGAAAAGAAATAGAAGAGGGAGGCAGAAGAGTTCAGAGTGATGAGATGTGAGTAGAGCTCCACCTGCATTGGCTGTGAAGATGAGAAGACTGAGTCATAGAGAGTTTGTATAAGTTGCTAAAGAGCACAGAGTAGTAAGTGAAGGAGCAGGAATTTATTCTGATTATTTATGGAATAGCTATAGCATGGCAGACACCAAAGATGATCAGACAGTCCTTGCTCTCAAGGAACTCCCTTACTAGACAGGCAAGAATGATTGTCACGGGGCATGTGAATGGCGGTTGATCAGTGGTGGCATAACAAGAATGACCAGCTTGGGAAGACAGGAAGCAAGGTCAAGTTCTTTTCTATGACTTTTTAAGAAGTAGTGTGTGTATTGGTCTGGATTGTGAACTCATTTTGAAAAGGGCATTATCTGTGGAATTCTTTGGAGGTTTAAGGGCACATCTCTCCAGAAAGGATTAGCATTTGCTTCTGCTTGGCTTCTAAAGGTTAGACTCTGTAGACTTCTCTTCTGGTAATTTCTTGGCTTAGAGGTTCCGGGACTGATAATGTATATTCAGACAAACCTGCATGAGACACATGTCCAAAATTATGAATTCTCTAGAGAAACTTTGTTTCCCTCACTTAAAACCAAGACAGACATTTTCCCTTGTGCTAATGGGAGAATGTTTCTGTAGTCCTTTAAGTTTCCTGGTGTATATGGGGATTTGCTTACCAGTCCCCTGACGTGACAATCCCAAGGTGTTTTCTCCTGCTCCAGCAGGGCTGTGAAAACCCAAGCTTCAGGGTTATTGAGAATCCAGGGCAGGCCTAGCATTAGCTCAATGGCTCACTGCTCTGGCTCTTAGCTTTGTCTTTCCTTTTAAATCCTGTAGATTTGCCTTTTTTTTTTTTTTTTTAATGCATGCTCAGCTGCACATTTATGTAAGTTATATTTTAGCCAGACTTTCTAGGTATTTTCAGGTTACCTGTTCTGCCATATTGTAGGTGGTAGGGCTGCCAGTGATATGAGTGGAGGGCACATCCCTTAGGGGGGAATTTGTATTTAGTCTTTACAGGAATGTCCCAGGAGTATCACTATCTCTGAACAGTTTCATGTAGATCTAAGTTTATGTCTGGATTCCTATTTCTCCTGACTGAAAAACTGCTTTTAATATTTCTTGTAGCACAGGTCTATTGGAAATTCTCTCCATTTTGTCCATTTGAAACAAAGCATTTTGCCTTCATTTTTGAAAAATATTTTTTCTACAGCTTAGAATTCTGGGTTGACAGTTCTGTGTACACGTAATTTTTTTCAGGAGAATAAAGATGGCATTTCATTGTCTTTTCTTGTGAGATCTCTGCCAAAACTCTTTGTTCCTCTAGATGTAATTATGGCTTTTTCTTGGGCTGCCTTTAAGATTTGTCTTTATATTTGGTTTTTAGTAATTCGAATAAGCTATGTCTAGGCATGGGTTTTGTTTTTGTCTTGTTTGTTTTTTGTTTTAAGGATTTTGTTTGGCTTTTGTTTAGTTTTGGTTTCCGTCCTGCACAAGGTTCCATGGTTCCTAGATCTTTCGTTATTTTTAGAAAATCTTAGCCATTGTCTCTTCAAACACTTCTCTCACTGTTCCTTCTGCCTATAGGGAAGTTCTGTCTGCCACAAGTAAAGCAGTCTGCACCTTTCCCTCTCCCCTGGGGGCGGGGGGATTGTCCATCTTTAGATTTCAGGCTACTTGTTTGCTCTGCAATGTCTGCTTTCTAATTGGTTCAAGAAAAGTTGTGATTTTATGTTTACCGGGCTTTTTTTTCATTGTTAGGGTGGGCAACCTCTTTCTAGCTTTCTGCATCCCAGGCAGAAGCAAGACCCCTTGAACTCATTTAGCTAAATCAACCAGCAAAGGCAAAGTTCTTTTGAAGATAAGTGTTTTTTGACCGCCTTCGTCGTCTCCTGGTGAGATTCACATAGTTTGATTGAAGGAGGAAGAAGCAGGTTAAGTGGCTCACTGTGCCTTAAGAAAGAACAAATCTTTTTCGATTAAAAAAAGACCTCCCACAACCATAATACACATTAAAAACTTCTTTCCATAATACACATTAAAAACTTCCTGTTATACTTGTATTTTTCCTCTGAAAAAGAAAATCCACTTAAGGTGGAAAAACAAGGGCAGGCAGCATATCTTCCTGGACTGTGGCTGAATCTTAAAAGCTATATAGAAATGGCAATTTATTATATACTACATTCATACAAAAGTGAAGTAAAATCACTTCATAGATTTCATAGTGTGAAGTTGCAGGAAAAGATCTAAAACTTTGCAATCTGTGTAACTATGAATGTGAATCATTTTCTCCTAATTAGAAATACTTCCGGGCGCCTGGTGGCTCAGTTGGTTGAGTGACTGCCTTTGGCTCGGGTCGTGATCCTGGAGTCCCGGGATCAAGTCCCACATCGGGGCTCCCTGCTCAGCGGGGAGTCTGTTTCTCCCTCTGACCCTCCCCTGTCTCATGCTCTCTCTGTCTCATTCTCTCTCTCAAATAAATAAATAAAATCTTTAAAAAAAAAAAAAAAAAAGAAATACTTCCAAGGTAAAACGGTGAGCCAACTCAAGGACTAGCCAGGAATCATAAAGACATTAGAAACTCTAGTCCCAACATTCCCATTTTACAGATGAAGGAAATAAGACCTGAGAAGGGAAATGACTTATCCAAGTTCCCTTAGTGAGTTAACAGCAAAACCTGGATTAGAACAAACATGGGCCAGTTCTGGGCTTACTTACCCTCCGATCCACTCCTTGCCTTTCCCAGGCTCCATTCAGTATCTCTGGGCGGTTAGCTTTCCTAGCTGCCTCAGCCGAATTCCAGCTGAGTGACCACTAGGGGACCAGTTAACCTGCTTCCTTCTTCAATCAAACTATGTGCATCTTACCAGGAGATTGCAGAGTAGCAAGGAGCCAGGGCATTTCCCCTCCTCTCTGACTTCAGCAGAGGCCCTGGCAGAGGCTCTATTTCCTCTCTGGTTCTGATTGATTACTGTCGGCCTAGCCTAGCCTGCCATGGTTCCAACTTCTGCCAGGTTCCCAGAATCTGGTAACACTTCCACCTCGTCTTCTCTCCAGCCCAGGGGTGAGAATCGCTAACTGCTTTTACTAATCCCTGAGCGATTTCATCATCTTAAATTGGGCTTCTCATCTCTCTTGTCTTCTGTATAATCAATCTCTCAATTCAATTCCCTGTTTGCAAATATTTTTGCTTTCCTCTTTAGGTATAGTATCTATTCATGATATAGTAGTTTTTTGTTCTTTCCACAAAACGCATGTTTTCTAACAATGCCATCAATTCTTTGAGCAACCCCAAATCCTTCCAGTAAATCCCTTTTCTGTTTAAGTTCACCAAAGTTGGTTTCTTTTGTTTGCAACTGAGAACCCTGCTGGCTACAATGAGAAAGGATGTCATTGAACTTGTGGTCACGTTGTATTGAATCAGAATCTTGGGGGAGATGCCCTGGCAAGCGTCCATTCTAAAAAAATGCACAGGTGATTGTGTTGCCCCCACATGGGTGAGGACCAGTCTTTCAGTTAATATGATTGCCAACATGGTAGAGCAATGGATATTCTGTGAGATTTTGAAGTAAAAAACCCAGGGTCTGCTCTTATTCTGATCACTTTAAGAGTCAATACACAGAAACAATATCTCAGAGAAAATTATTTAAAAAACACATCATATTCTTTTCATTGAAATAACGATTGAATTAATGGTTAGGTTTTTAAGTGGTTAGGTTCATATAAATTATAAAAAATAAAATGTTCTTTATATGTCTATTGTCCCCATTAGAATTTGAGTTTCTCAAATGCAGGGGTTGTATCTATTTTCATTTCTATTTTCCCAGCATCAAATATAGTGCCTAGAAGAAATAAGTGCTCAATAAATGTTTATAGGATGCCTAACCAACAGTATATCACAAGGCAAAGCTACAACTATAAACATGTACAATAATTTAAAATAAAATTCTCCTAGTACTATAAAATAGGCATAATGTTTTTAGGCTAATAAAAGGAGTTGCAGTGTGCTATAAAATATACAGAGAACATAAACCATTACTCTTCAAGTTTATTGCAAATTTGACCTGAAACTCTAGTAGGTACCAGAATAATTCTGACTATTAAATTAGGATTAATTTTGGAAGGTGAAATAGAAAAGGTTAAGAAGCAATCTCAAAATCCAAAACCTCATGTCAGGAATCAGTTAATAAGAAAGATTGTCTGAAGAAAACATACTAATATTAAATTCCATATTTAATATAACAGAGCCAGTATTTAACCTTCTGCTAAAATATCGATTCGTAAGGATGGAAGAGTTTTAGTTATCAAGAGCAGTTTATAGTGGATTGAACAAAAACTCAAAATCTTTCTTGTGGCTCATGATTTTTCATGAACCCAAGTTCCCTCCCTAATCAAGCATTTGGTATTAATGAGGATATTATATCAAAACCAAACATTTTGGTAGACAGGGCCAACCTTATACCCTTGAGAAACAATGCCTTTTAACTCTTTGTTAAGAATGTTTTCTGATACTTGATATTTTCTGGCCAGTTGAGCCTGTCTGCCTGTAGTAAAATGAAGTACAAAATCAAATTATAGACAATGTTTAAGTGCCAGAACTTAACACACTCTACCCAATTAACATCTGATTTATTGAAAAAGCTTAGGCAGTTCTAAGTAGCAATGATTGTCCTAGGTGGTTTTTTTTGACTACTGAAGAAATTTAGTGTAATATAAACCCAACAGTGAGCACGACAGAAAAGTATCTGTTACATCTGTATAGAATTTGGATATCTGGAGGTCCTAGAGAAGGGTCTCTTTGTCCATAGAAAATTAGCTTAGGTTCTACCATGCAATACTATTCAATTCATTTCAAAACTCTTCTTTTTGCTACCAAGAAATGTTTGAAAAGAAAATGAAAGCACCATGTAGGAAGAAAAAGAAAAAATATTAGGACCTAGGGAGGCAAAGATAGAAGAAAATATTAGAACATTGTTCCCAAAGTTAGGAAACTGGGCCCAGTTCTCAGTTCTTAAGATTCTTACTGATGCCATCAGGGAGGAAGGAACTTTTAAGACTATGAGACTTAGGGCGCTTGGGTGGCTCAGTTGGTTAAGCGACTGCCTTCGGCTCAGGTCATGATCCTGGAGTCCCGGGATCGAGTCCCACATCGGGCTCCCCACTCAGCGAGGAGTCTGCTTCTCCCCCTGACCCTCCCCTCTCTCATGCTCTCTGTCTCTATCTCATTCTCTCTCTCAAATAAATAAATAAAATCTTAAAAAAAAAAAAAGACTATGAGACTTATTTTGGATCACTTACCTTCATCCCAGGAAGCAGAGATTCTTCAGATACTAAAAGTCTGCTCCTTTTCTGTTCTACCATGATATTATAAAGATTACTTAATGATTACAGATATTTTTATTTCCCTCTGAAAGTTGGTTGTAATTCAATCCACAACCTCTTCTGAGAGGCTTCTGTGAGTAAAGAACTGTGCATGGAGTGAGAGATACAAAGATGCATCTAATCATGTGGCTTCCGTGTTCAGGGGTGGTTTGGGTAGGCAGAAAGAACTTGAACTTGTAGGCCGGCTTCCAACCCCACTCCACCGCTATCTAGCTGGGTAACTTTGGGCCAGTCGCTTGCCCTTTTAGGGCATCTGTTTTCTCATATCTAAAGTGCAAATAACAATACCTCCTTTTTTCAGGTTCTTCCCAGGATTAAGAAGATTGGTGTACATAAGGTCTCAGTGTAGTTAGTGCCTGGTGTGGAGCCCATGCTCATGGCAGATTATTTGCTTTCCCTTTCCTGTCGTCTCCTGAGTCTATAGCTATCAACAGGAGCAGGCATGAAAACTAACTATAGCACAAGGTGAACTGAAGTGAGAAGTCAAAACAAAGTTTTGGTTATATATAATAAATATATAATAGTTATATATAATCCAGGAAGATTCTAGTTAAGAGGTATCTTTGAGTCTAGGCAGTGATAAGTGACTTTGGAGGAAATATGACCTATGGAAAATGGTAAGTATTCTTGTGTGACCCTAGCAGTTGGGGAATGTCTGTGTAGGGGGCACAGTCTGGTTGGAAGGGAGAGCGGGTGCAGTGCTAGGCGAGGTTATGGTGAAGGGAGCAGAGTCCTCCCACCCTGTCCCTCCCCAGCCTGATTTGGAATGTGACAGATAACATGGGACATTTGGACAGATGTATGTGTTTAATGAAAATGCAAAATCTAAAAAAAAAAAAAAAAAAAAAAGCAAAATCTAGTTGGGAGCAGATTGTGTGGAACCTCAAATGCCTAGGACTTTGAACTTTTTTACGTAGATTATGAGGACCACTGAAGGTGTTGAAGTAGAGATGGATGTGTTATGACCTGTAGATGTTCTTTTTACAGTATCCCTAGAGCAGTGTGAAAGCTTGAGAGGAGAATAATAAAAACTTGAACTCATCTAAACACCCAAGATCATCCTCAGGCTCATCATCCATCTAGAGGATGCCAGTGACGGAGATAGCAGAAATAATAATAAACACTAGTTTAGCACTTCCTACGTGCCAGGCTTTATTCTAAGCAATTTACCTGTATCGGCTCCTTTAGTCCTCCCTGGTGTCCTTACCCTCATCTTACAGACCAGGAGATTGAAGGTTCAGTGACTTGCCCCAGGGTCATGGCAGAGCTGAGTTTTGAACTTTTTCAGTTGGCTTCAGGCTAGTGCCCACTACTCCATAGAACCTCTACAGCAATGCCTGGGGTTCACTGGAGGATTGGTGCTATAGGTATGGGAAAAGCACAAAGGAATGGGAAAATAAAGAAGTGAAAGTAGAGGGAGATCCAAATAGAGAGCCCCAGAGAAAGTTTCCCGTGGTGGGAAGCATTGCAGTGAAGATCTCAGGGACCACCCCGTGCTACCCTTGCCATAGCTCTGTACCCTCACAGAAGGAAGCTTAGGCTTTCGGACATTAAGTTCATTATCTAAGGGAAGATTTCAGGGATGAAACTAAAAAACAGTTGTGATAGAAGTAAATAACCAGAAACAACTTAGCCTGCCAGATACATTGTACAACGCATTACTTTGGAAAAATAGCAATTTAGAGAAGTGAAATGGACCATGAAAATAATTAAAGGGGCTGGGTTTTCTATTTAGAAGGAAGAACTCTAAGTTATTTAAGGTACCTCAGGATCACATCCAGCTTCTCTCTTGCCACTTCCTTCCAGGGAAATTAAATGAAACGATTTCCTGTTCCCAAATCCACCCTATCACCCCATCATGTCTATGTGCCCAAGTTCTATTTTCAAGGCACAGAACTTGTCCCCAGTTTGCCTTTCTAAATGCTCTCCACTGATTTCCAGCTTGCTGTCACCCAGGAGGCTGACATGTATGACAAAGGCTTCTGGTTGGGTTCAGCCAATGGGAGTCCCAGCAGGTGATCAGACAGGAGGATGTGAAGTTAGGGCACTCTCCCCCATAGTGTCTTCCCCGTGAGGCCATCTGGGCTGTCTCTCTTGACTAAAGCTCCTTGCTCCTCATATAGCAGCATTCTTGTAGGACTCCTGCAAGTTTCAAAACCACTCCTTCTTCTCCTTGGCCTTTTGAGCCTAGAGGTCATAATGGCTTTACTGTTTATAACCCTGGGGGATTGTATCATTTGTAGTCCCCCTTACCCCCCTGTTAAGTAGACCCTTTGTTAAACTGCCCTCAAGTTACCATCATGTGATTGTGTGATCTTTTGGGACTCTGATATAGTTTTCCATTACAAAACCTTCTCTTCATTGAACTGTCACAAAACTTGATTTTTATCCCTCAGAAGGCATTTATCTTTTGCAAATTACAGTATTTGCATACATGTTTTAAGGCCGACCACTGGAATCCCTCCATGAATGTTAAAAGGAGGCTGAATGGCAAGGGCACACACAAGAACGTTACCTTATCATTTTAAGTTTCTCTTACACTTGCAGATCTCGTACTGCTATTTTAACCTTAAAACCAAAGTTCTTTCACATCAGGGGGGAAAGTGTACTTTACTTCTGAATCACCAAATTGTGGTGTTGGTTCTGAGCTTTGCTGCAGCCCAAGAACCCCCATGTCTCCTCACACGAGTCAGGAACGTGCTCTGATAGTGTGTCTCACCATGTGCTGCAGGCCTTTCTCTGTGGAGTCACCTGCCGGAACCCTTAACGTGGGGGAGTCCATGCAACTGGAGGTGGAGTTTGAGCCACAGACTGTGGGCAGCCACAGCGAAAGACTTACCGTGCATTACGACACAGGTATGCGTGATTCTTTGTTGAAAGTTCTACGTGTTAAGAAAGGTCAGATGGAAAATGTGGGGAAGCAAAATGGGAAATGGTTACTTTGGCTGCATTAAAGTAAGCTAAGATCCACAAGGTAAAGAACCAAAGAATGAATGTCTCCCACAGAAATAATGTTGAGCCAGATGTAAATCCCACCAGACTGGTTTCTCCAGAAATACAGCCCTCAGGAAGGAAACTACACCCTGAAGTCACACCAGTAGCTTAATGTTATTTATATGTAATGAAACTTGAAGGTAACTGAATACCCCATGGGTTTTCCACTTGATTTATTACTGCATTTGTCTCACGTTTAAAAAAATGTAAACCCCAGTTTGGAATGTTCTCCTTTGTGCTGACCAGTCTATGTAAGATCAAGTTGCCTTAATCCTTAGATTGTGTAACATCTTACTTAAATGTAGTTCTGTGTCTATTGCCTCCAGCATTTTCTTGAAGACCACAGTCTGCATAATCATGAAAACTATACATTGTTTTTGCCAATATTTAATTTATGGTCACGTATGCTGCACGTAGATTATGCAAGTCTCCGAAGTTGGTTGTTAAATTAATATTTTATTTTGGCAATGGTAATGCCAAAATTAATATTTTAACATTGCCATTTATTATTTCATGATTTATTATTTCATGATTTTTCTCATTTCCTGCTCCATTCTTTTTTACTCATTCATGTTTATTGACACAGATTATCTGCATCAGAAGGGCATTGTAGGCAGAAAACGCAAGTGCACAGCCAGGGGAAGAGAAGCAAACGAGATTAGGTCACAGTTCAGAGTTTTTGGCTTTGTGGATACATATCTGAGCAGGACAGTTCAAGTCCTTGCCTAAGGACCCGTGGTGAAGTGGTCCAAGTTCCACGTTGCCCAGCGTAACAACAGTGCATATCCAGTGGTCCGACCTATGTATCTTATCTTTTAGTTTAGGTCAGAATTCACTGGCTGCTAGCAAGGCAAACCTAACCTGAACTAGCTTAAGCAAAAAGGGGAAAGTTTTGACCCATATAATTCAACTGAGGAAGGTAAAAAGCATAGCTTATAACACATCAAGAACGTGCATTTTTCCAGAGTAGTTGTGCCATTTTACACTCCCACCAATAAAGCCTGAGACTTCCAATTGCTTCACATCCTTGCTGATAAACGCAGTGTTGTCTTTTTTTTTAATTTTATTTTACTATATTATGTTAATCACCATACACTACATTGTTAGTTTTTGATGTAGTGCAGTGTTGTCTTTTTTTTCTGCTACTGATGTGGGAAACAAAGGCAGAAAAAAAATTATTAAATTTCCTTACTACCTACAGCCCATTGACAAGTTCTTGAAACAGGCAGAGTGACCTTCCTCTAGGGATTCAGCTGCCTGGATGTTAATACTTTGCTAAAGGTAAAAGGCAATCCTAACCTAACACCACCCCCCCCCCCCCGCCCCAAGTAAGTCTAATTTAACATATAAAAATTCCTTTGAAAACTTCCTTTATCTCTAAAACCTCTAAGATATGTTTTGGCAATCATCCCCCGAGCATATGGCCCACTGATATACATCTGAAGGGTCTCATGACTAAGGTTTTATTAGACGGTAATAAATGAGCTTTTCCCAACAATAGCTAGCCCTCTCAGGATCCTGGAAGCCTTGCTTCCAAAATTCCTTAGAGACTTAATGCTATCCCTAACCCCCTCCCATCTTGAAAGTATATAATGGGCCCCTCCTCATGACCCCATTGCTGCTCTTTCTGCCCATGGGTCCTTTAATAAAATCACCTTTTTGCACCAAAGACGTCTCAAGAATTCTTTCTTGGCCAACGGTTTCGAACCCTAACTTCGTCTTTCCTACATCACTACTACATAGTATTGTCTTGTTCATTTTAGACATACTAGTAGCGTAAAGCTATGTCTTCTAGTGGTTTTAGTTTTCATCTAATGATTAATTATGTTGAGCACCTTTTCCTGTGCTTACTGGCCATTCATATATCTTTTTTAATGAAGTGTCTGTTCAAGTCTTTTGCTCATTTTTTATTGAGTTGTTTTTTTCTTTTATTAATTGGTAAGAGTATTTTATAACTTGGTATTCTGAATACTAATCATTTGTCAGATATATGTATTGTTAATATGTTCTTCCAGTCTGTAGCTTGCCTTTTCATTTCCTTCATATTTCTTGATCAGCAGAAATTTTTAATTTTTGTAAATGTTGACATTATCAATGTTTTTCCTTTAACGCTTTTTGCCTTCTTGCTAGGAAATCATTACCTTCTCAAGGATCACAAACATAGTCTATGTTGACTTTTAAAAGGGTAATAGTTGTAGCTTCTTTGTTTAGATTGATGATTTATCTTTGATTTCATATTTGTATATGTGTGAGGTAGGGACTGTGTTTAATTTTTTTTTAAAGATTTTATTATTTGACAGAGCAAGACTGCGAGAGAGGGAACACAAGCAGGGGGAGTGGGAGAGGGAGAAGCAGGCTTCCTACTGAGCAGAGAGCCCAATGTGGGGCTTGATCCCAGGATTCTGGGATCATGAACTGAGCTGAAGGCAGATGCTTAATGACTCAGGCGCCCCGGGACTGTGTTTAATTTTTTCCCCTATATGGATTCTTGGCTGTTCTCCCTTCTTGTTCTGGAATTCCAACCAGTTACTCTGTTATTCTGTTTCTTAGTCTATTATTACTCTTATTTATTCCTTTTTTAAAATAATAGATTAACATTTTTAAAAAAGATTTATTTGTTTGAAAGAGAGAGAGAGCATGAAAGTGGGGGGAGGGGCAAAGGGAGAAAGAGAGAATCTCAAGCAGACTCCATGTTAAGTGTGGAGCCCAATGCGGGCCTTGATCCTAGAACCCTGAGATCATAACCTGAGCTGAAACCAAGAGTCAGACGCTTAACCGACTATACCACCCAGGAGCTCCGATTATCTATTCCTTTTAACCTCTATTTTATTTTTTCCATTTCTTTGTCTTTGTAAAACTTGTCTGAATACTTTTTTCTCCTTTATTCTCCCTCTTCCGTGATGTCTCATCTGCTGAGTTTTAATTTTTCAATTGTATTTTCATTTCTGAAATTTTATTTGGTTCTTGATTCAATCTGTTCTTAAATCTGACTACTCTCTTTTATTTTTCAAGTTTCCCTTTTATTTCTTAAATATGTTAAGTATTGTTATTTTCATTTTTTCTGAGCATTTAAATATATTAAATCTGCTTATTTAGTTAGTTTGCTGTTTATTATTTCTGATGGTTTTCAACCATGATTTCTGTAGGGGAGGAAGAATATCTTTTTCCTCCACTCTTCTAGGCTTTTGGCTGGGGCCCCTGTACAAAAGACAGATTAAGAAGAGAAAAACATACAAATTTATTTAATGTAAGTTTTCCTTTGATGCATGCAGGCCGAGTCCAGGGACTCAGAAGGGTTCCGCAGGATTGGCCAAGAGGGCCCTTGGCTTTACCAAGGATGGAAATCAAATGTGAGCCCACAGGAAGTGAGAGCAGAGTTTATTGAAGATATGGAGAGATCAGATACAGATGGAGCTTCCGGGATCAGAAAGGAAAAGAGGGAGTCTTGTCTTTGTTGGGGTCTGGTATACATGTCCCCTCAGGCATCCAGGAACTGGTTAGAACAAAGATCAAGGCCCAGGTATTATTCCTTGGAGCCAAGGGGCCTTGGCATCAAGATATCTAGAGCCCTGTTCTGGAATGTGCATATGATGGCTTCCTCAGGTCATTCTGTAGGGGAGGTTCTTCCTTAGATGTTATCTATTCTAGAGAAATCATTAACGCCTTGTCCCTTACAAGGAGGACATTCTGAGGCATGTGTAAAGTGGGGTTGGGGTGCAGATCTTGGCAAGAACAGAAGCAGGAGAAGGAGCAAAAGCAGACTTTTATGGAGTCCTTCCGTTTCCCTGTCTCCTCTAGGCATGGGAGCTTTTATAAGGAAATGAAGACCTGAAGGAGTGGTTAAATTTGAGTTGTTTTTTGGCTAGGTTTTGATGAAGAGTAGAGAGTTGTGGAAAAACATGTTAGGACCAAAAAGGGTATGAGCTAAGTGTGGTAAAGTTGGGAAAACAGCAAGGCCTATTCCTTCAGATTCCTCTCAGTGTCCCTCTGTCTTTGCAGACAAGGGTGCTTCTTTCATCTATGTATAGGAAGGCACTTTTCACATGAAGGTTATACAGCCTGCTTTGGCGGAAGGTCAGAAAATCCTTCCTGACCATTTCTCAGGTTCCTTCAGCTTGAAATATTCAATATGACAAGGTGTGCCATATTTTGCGATAGTGTGTCCTGAACCTCATCATATCTTACGCTCTTTCATGTTTTGTAAATTTTGGAGTTAGCATCCCCACTTTGGGCAGGCCCTAGACTTTATCTCCTGTCATATGCATACAACTCCGTAGTTAAAGCAGGAGTTTAAGGGTTAACAAAAGCCATTAGGACAAAAGACAGCCTTGGCACAACACTATTTCCTGCAATTCTTCACTTTGATGTTCTTATTTTCTGATAGGGTTAGTGATGAATTTTAAAGCAGTTTAAAAAATATTTTACCAGCTATTTTAGTTATTTCAATCTCCAGTTTAATTTGCTGCTTAAAACTGACTCTGTCTTTTTTCACATCATTCAGCATTATTTATAGAGTAGTTCATCCTTCCCTACTGTTTTATAATCCTCTCTATGTAGCATAGTATAAATATGGTTTATCTCTCCATATATTTAGGTTTTCTGTAGTTTCTCTCAGCAGTTTTCTGGATAGAAGTCTTGAACATTGTGGTTAGATTTATTCCTATATATTCATTATTTTTTATGTTTATTATTTACATATTTATTATGTAATTTTATTACATTTTTTATTGAGGTATAATCTAGATACAATAAGATGCACAGTTGTTCAGTGTACAGTTTGATGAGTTTTGACAAGACCTGTGTGATGACCTCTCCATTAAGGATAGAGAACATCCCTGGCTTCAGAGAGTCCCCTCATGCTCTTTCCAGTCAGTCCCTCCATCCCCATCCTAGACATTCTGAGTCCTATCACCCTAGTGTCGTGTTGCTTATTCTTGAACTTCAAACAAATGTGCTCAGTAGAGCATATACTCTTTTGTGTGTGGTTTCTTTCACTCAACATAATGTTTTTGAGATGTATTCATGTTGTTGTGTGTATCAAATTCCCTTTTTTACTCTTGAGCAGTGTTTCACTTTATGCTTATCCATGGTCCATTCATTCTCCTGTTAATCTAACTTTAGTTTGTTTGAAGTTTGGGGTTATTATGAATAAAGCTTGAATAACCATTCTTGTACAAGTTGTGTGTGTGTATGTGTGTGTGTGCATATGTTTTTTATTTCTCTCAGGTAAATGTTTAGGAGTAGGGTTGCTGGGTCATAGAGTAGGTATATGCTTAACTTTCTGAGAAACTTCCAGTTTTCTAAAGTGGTTGAAGCATTTTACATACCCCCCCTCCCCCGGGTGATGGATAGGTCTTCTAGTTATTCCACATTCTCATCAACTCTGGGTCATTGTCAGCCTTTTAATTTTAGTCATCCTGGCTGCAAAGTTATTATTAGCCAAATATCAACAAAAGTTTTATTTTTTTATATTTTGTTTTTAATTGGCATTTCTCTAATGACTAATAATGTCGAGTATCTTTTCATGTGTATTCTATTCTAAAGTGTGTATTCAGATTTTTTGCCTATTCT
The DNA here is from genome assembly GCF_011800145.1 of Mirounga leonina. Lineage (NCBI taxonomy): Eukaryota > Metazoa > Chordata > Mammalia > Carnivora > Phocidae > Mirounga > Mirounga leonina. Next base: position 13,361,884 of record NW_023270469.1, on the reverse strand, counting down.
TTAGGAGGTTGTCCTTTTGTTATTGACTCATAGTTTGTTTTTTTTTATATATATTCTCAATACAAGCCTTTCAGAAGTAATTATTGTAAGTATCTCCTAACAGTGGATTATCTTTCTAATTTTCTTACTAGTGTCTTTTCATTAGCAAAAGAATTTAATTTTGATGAAGTACAGTTTATCACTTCCTTTATAGCTAGAATGGTATTTTTCTTCTAATTTTATTTTCTAAATTTTGGGAGGATATATCAGAAAGGAGTTGAACTTTGTATATTGATCTTTTATATCTTCAAACCTTGATAAATTAACTTACTGACTCCTAGTTTATCTGTAGATGATTTTGGATTTTGTATATACACAATCAGATCATCTGCAAATAATGATAGTTTTATTCTTTTTCAATCCTTAAGCCTTTTATTTCTTATTCTTTCTTGCATAGCTAGGCCTTTATCAGGGTTTAATGGAAATGATGATGGCAAACATCCTTCTGTTGTTCTCAGTCTCAGAGCAGAAGTTCTCACTATTTCATCATTTAGTATGATGTTTGTTTTTTTGTTTTTTTTTAAAGATTTTATTTATTTGACAGAGAGAGAGACACAGCGAGAGACGGAACACAAGCAGGGGGAGTGGGAGAGGGAGAAGCAGGCTTCCCGCTGAGCAGGGAGCCCGATGCGGGGCTCGATCCCAGGACCCTGAGATCACGACCTGAGCTGAAGGCAGACGCTTAACGGCTGAGCCACCCAGGCGCCCCTAGTATGATGTTTTTAATGGACACTCTCTATCCGATTAAGAACATTTCCTTCCATTTCTAGGTTTCTAAGACCTTTAATTTTGAATGGGTGTTGACTTTCATATATTACTTCTTCTGCATTTTTGAGATGATCATATATTATTTTACCTTTTCATGTAATGGCTTTGTCTTTGGTTGAAAAAACAAATTGGTCTCATAAAACAAGTTGGGAATTCTACTTTTTTATTCTCTGGAAGTGTTGTCATTTCTAATATTCATCTTATTTCTTCTTTAAGTGTGAAAAAGTCACGTTTCAAGCTATCTGGGCCTAGAGCCTTTTTTGGAGGTTTTTAGTTATTCAGTTATTCACTTTATATAGTACATTTAGATCTACTAAGGTGTTTCTGTTTTTTTCTTGTGTAATTTTTGGTAAATTTTTTCAAGCAATTTTTCAGTTAAATCTAAAATTTTAAATTTGTTGGCATAAAATGTTCATAATAACCTTAAACTTTGTGATGTCTGTAGGCTCTATAGTGAATCTCCTCTTTCACTATTGATATTGGTAATTTGTGTCTTTTCTCCTCTTTCCTTCCTTCCTTCCTTCCTTCCTTCCTACATTCCACCTTCCTACCTTCCTACCTTTCTTACTTTCTTTTTTCATTCTTGAATTTCAACAAAAGCCTTTGTGTTGCTAGTGTTGATAGTGGATGAAAGTGAAAAATATGAATGTTAATAAATTCAATCAGTGATATATTTTTTCCATCTGGATCTCTGTATCTTTGTGAGGTATCATTTTCATTTATGTCAGCCCCTAAAATTAAGTATTGGAAAAATTGTGGCCTTAGAATTATGTTTGAATTACTTTATCACAAGGTATTTTAAGTCAGGAGTTTAAAAAAGAATGAAGCATTATCAATTTTTGTTGGTAAACATACCAAATTATCTTTAAAATACCATTCATTTTATGAAAACAATGAATCGTGGATCACTACCTCAAAAACTAATGATGTATTGTATGGTGACGTTAACATAATAAAAAAAAAAAGAGCCAGTAAAAAAAAAAAAAAATCATTCATCTTTAGCTCAGTGTTTTACTTTGAATCGTATTTTTAATACATTTGACATGTGAGTACTCTAGTGTATAGTATAATTGTAAACGAACAAATACATAGGGTGGTGGTATAATGTCAAAAATTTTGTTTGGTCGGGTTTTGAGACCAACAGTTTAGAGTGCTCATAGATCAATAGAATCAAAGCTTGAGAGAAGACTTAACTAATAATCAAATCCAGTCCTTAGGTTTTACAAATGAAAAACCGAAGCTTTAAGAAATTAAGTAGCTTGCCCAAGGTCGCATGAGTAGCAGAAATGCACTTAGAACCCAGGCTCAGACTCTAACCTCCTGTGCAGTGCTTTTTCCACCAGAGTGAATCATCTCCCCAATCTCTCATACCACTACCTATGTACTTTTACTCCCTTAATCTCTTGACTATGAAATACAGCTTTCAGTGGTCTTCAATCTGTATTTTAGCTTTTGGGTCAGTATTTGGATTGACACCCATACTTACACTTTTAGTCATGTGCTGAAGGAAACAAATATTTGTGTATTAAAATTTAATCACCAAGGCAAAGTTGATTTCCACTCTGTGAGGTTCTGGTGTCAACTTTGGTTCACAAAGTAATTTCCTAAAGATGCAGATAGAGGTAAACTATCTTGTAGCATTTTTCTTTACATGAAATGAACTGCTGATAAGAATATGCTTTCATCTTTATTGTGGGTTATCAATGACCGGAACCTATAACCTTTCATTAGTGAAAAACAGTAATGACTGTCTAAACACAATTAATCATGGAGCTTTTCCAAGCCATGATCATTGCCTTCTCATTTCACTAAATAAGTATCTGATTGAAATTTCTGCAGCTGTTTGCAGTATGAATTGATTTGAGGAGGGAAATTTAGCATGGATTTTTTTCATACTTCCTCAAACAATGTTCCAGAAGGAGGAACACTGATAATCCTCAGTGGGAAGTACTCAATCACATTTCTAACAGTTGCATTTATGCCCTTCAGTTGCTGGTCCTCCATTGTATAGAAATTCTTGATTAAATGCAGCTAGGAGATTCTTCTTTTAATCAACCAGAGTTTGAACTAGTGCTCTAGAATTAAGGAGGTTGAGTGTAAATTTCACCAATATTTAATATTTTACTCATCAATATTTACCTGAACCATAACTCTTCCGTGCTTTCTTCTGTATATGGCTTTTTGTGGTGAAACCAAGTTTGTTTAGGGAATTGATGTTACCCCAGAAATTATTTCGTTACCTTTTTATTATATCCTAAAAGAGCAGAACTGAAATAACTTGATACCTTTTACAAACTCATTCTTCCAGAAGAGATTAAGAACACAATTACTCAAGATTACATTCTTTTTTTTTTTTTTAAGATTTTATTTATTTATTTGACAGAGACACAGTGAGAGAGGGAACAGAAGCAGGGGGAGTGAGAGAGGGAGAAGCAGGCTTCCTGCCAAGCAGGGAGCCCGAAGTGGGGCTCCATCCCAGGACCCTGGGACCGTGACCTGAGCCAAAGGCAGACACTTAACGACTGAGCCACCCAGGCGCCCCAAGATTATATTCTTAAAAACAAAATAAAACAAAACTAGAAACAAACAGATGAGTAAACTAATTCTATCATTTTCAATAAAACTGAGATGTGAAAATATTATTTGACTATTGAAAGACAGATAAATGGTTAATTGCTTAAGTTTTACACTTTTTAACTGGGTATTGAGAAACTTTATGTAATCTAGGGGTTCAAGGAGATATTAGTATTTAGAACAGGCTTTAAGAAAAAAGATACTAAACCTTTGGTTACTTCGATGAACCCTAGAAGTAGGAGCATAGAAGTGTTTTTTTTTTTCATGCCTGGTGAGGTTGCTGTCACCTTAGAGGTGACATTAACCACTGGCATAATCAGGAAATGGAGCTGTTGCTCTTACTCAGCATTTTTAAAGTATTATGTCTCTTACTGAAGAGGAGATATTTCAATTCAGGAGTCAGAGGTTGGCAAATAGGCTCTTTTTCCCCAAAGGCATCATGAGGTATTATTATTAAAGATACAAGTAATCATAATATTAGTACTCCACAGGACAGCTTTATAGTCAGTTAGAATAAATCATAAAGAAGTTCTTTTTTTTCTCCTAAAGGCCAATAAAGGAATACCAAAATAGAACATAGTAAGTAATTGAGTGGTTTTGGCTAAGATCAAGTGCAATATGTTATCTTACAGTTGAAACTACTAAATAATATGTATCTGAATATACCTGTGCGGACTTACCTGCATAAGCTTTGTTTCAATGGTGCGATTATTATGATTAATTATAAGTGTGTGCTGTTATAATTAGAAAACCTAGCAAAACATAGTTATGGTAAAAGAGTAAATGTTTTAACATGGCTTCAGAGGCAATGGAAACATTCCTTGACCAAGTTTCCTTTTCTTCATTTCTTCTTCCATAGCTTAAGATAGGGAATAGCAGAAGTTTGGATACACGGATGGTCAAGGATTGTTTAGGAGGTTGGAATGAGGTTTCTGTAAATTACATAGCAGGTGAAGATTCAAGTCATTAGATGTTCGTATTTAAAAGGCCATTAGAGGACATCTCTTAACTCCATTATTTTATTTTCTTTTAGAAAAACTTCTGATGTATAGTTGACATACAGTGTTATATTAGTTTCAGGTATACAACATAATGATTTGGCATTTATATACATTACAAAATGCTCAAGTGTAGTTGCCATCTGTCACCATAGAAAATTATTGTGGTATCATTGACTATATTCCCTCTGCTGTACTTTTCCTTCCTGTGACTGATTTTATAACTGGAAGTTTGTACCTCTTAATACCCTTCACCTCACTCCCCCCTTACCTCTTGGAACCAGCAGATTGTTCTCTGCATTTATGTAAAACCTTTTATTTTAGAGATGAGTAAACTGAGGCCCAGAGACATTAAATGACTATACACCTATGTAAAGCTGGAACTTGAACCCAGGTTTTTGGCATCTCCGAGGCCAGCATACTTTCTGTAATCCTACACCGCCTTCCGTGTAGATGGAGAATACTGACTTTGACATTGCCACTGATGTGCTGGTTAAGCTCAGCCAAGCAAGTCTCGGAAGTTGTTTCCTGAACCCTTCAAAGAAAGAGCACTTCTGAAGAAGTTTGATTCAGCAATTCACTTGCATGGTGAATTTGACCCTGCTGGTGACCAAGAGATGAGAACACTCTTCCCACCGACTTGCTAGTTCCTAGAGAATCTATGGCTCCACTCATACATTTTATTTATTGCCCTCTGTTGTCTGAAAGTACCGAAACCACAGTATAAAATGTATTGTGTATATAGCTAGCTTCACTTTTTTTTGGTAAACTTAGTTTTGTTCATATTTTTTTTTGCTTGATTCATAGTAGCAAAACTAACAAAAGCTAATGAGACTTCCACAAAACATCTTTTTACCAGGACATTATAAATGACAGTGGCTAACTTCATCTACAGGGATCGTAACATTGAACCCCAGAAACCAAATCAGAAGGCGAGTGGGAACAGGCCTTCCAAGCAGACCCAAAATGCCAGTGCTGGGGAACAGCAAACTTGTCTGTTCTGGCAGGCATAACATCCCTTCATCCTACCAGTTTTCTAAGTAGCTAGGGGTTGGGAGCCCTTTCTAAGGTTGTCTTCATGAGAGTGGGTGTACAAAGTCCCTAAAGCTGTGGAGACAAGAGCTATTGCTTCCTTTACTTAGTGGATCTGATGATTTTTGGAAGATGGATTGAAAAAAAAATCAGTATCAGATGGTTTTCAAAAAGAGTGTAGTGGCTTTTGCTGTATTTCTGGAAGGAACAGTTTTGCAGTGAGCAACTCAAATTGATGACTTTAGTCCCTCTGACCCTGAGATTTGTGTGAACTAAGCCCTTGGATCTTTTTCCTTCATTAGACTTTCAGACAATGAAATACTTCAAATAGCCACAGAAGCACAGAAATAATATAATCAACCATGATTATATTTAATACATCTCAACAATTTGCTATACACGTTTCTTTCAGATGTTTTATTTTACGGATAACTAAACTGATTACAGATTTGAAGTCATCTCATTACTTATCCTGATCTAATTCCCACGGCTTTGTCCTCAGAGGAGCTGTATTGGGTTCATTTTTTTACATATTTATCTACCCATAAATCATGTTATTGTCTCAAGTAGTTTTTTTTTTTAAAGATTTTATTTGAGAAAGAGAGCATGAGCGAGGGCCTGGGGAGAAGAGTAGAGAGAGAGGGAGAGGGATAAGCAGACTCCACGCTGAGCGTGGGGCCGTACTCGAGGCTCGATCTCATGACCGTGAAATCATGACCTAAGCTGAAACCAAGAGTCGGCCGCTTAACCGACTGAGCACCCTGCTTGAGTAGTTTTAAACTTGACATAAATGGTATCATACTGTATATACCATTTCCCAACTTGACTTTTTCATTCAACATTTCATTTTAAATATCTAAACACATAGAACCATATAGCTCTGATTCATTTTAACTAATGCAACACACTCCGGCATGTGAACATGCTATAATCTATTCTCCTATTGAATATTAGGAGGTTCTTCCTAGTATTCTGCTATTAGAAACAATACCACAATGAGTATCTCTGTATATGTCTTGTGCAGCTGTATGAGATTTTAAGAAGTGCAATTGCAGAGTTATAGGGCAAGTGTATATTGAGCTTTACTGGAAACTAAATTGGTTAGTCAAGTGGTTGTACCAATTTGTATTTTCATCAGCACTATATGGAAATTCTTGTTTTTCCACATCCTTACCATATAGTTCCAAAACAGCATTGCCAAACTGTTTGATTTTTGTTAATCTGATGGTTATGAGATGGTATTTCGTTTTATATTTCTCTCATTACTAGTGCTATCTGGCAGCTTTACAATGTTGCCTGAAGACCCTATAATCCTTTCTTATGTTAAAGTTTTGGATGAGTAATGTGTTCATGTGTTCAAAAATTAAAGCAGTATCTTAAAAGTATACATTGAAAGGTGTCATTTCTACTTTGCCTCATTCACCCCACCCAGCTCTTATTTTATTCTGGTGTTTTTATGCACATAGATGCAAACGTGAATGCATATTCTTATTTTCCCTCCTTACATAAAAATAGCATACTATGTGAATTGTTCTAAACCTTACTTTTTCCACTTAATCATATATCCTGGAGATCTTTCCATATAACCCTGTACTTTTATACCTGCATGGCATTCCACTTTTAGGTGTAACACAGATTATTTAGCCAGTCTTCTCTTAATGGGTACTTTGGCTTTTTCTACTCTGTTGATCTTGTTCTAACTCATCTACAGGATAAATTCCTAGAAGTGGGCCAGAGGGTAAGTTGTTTTGTAAGCTTGATAGATATTTTAATCTGTATCACCAAACTCACTCCATGAGTGAGGAAAAATGGTACCATTTTGCATTCCCATGGCAATGTAGAAGAGGGCCTTCTCCCCCACAGTCTTGACAAGAGATTATGTTCTCAAACTTTTGTTCTACGCAATGTATTTGGGGGAATGGTATATAAATACATCTTCAGTTGTGTCACTTTTATTATGAGAGAAGTTGAGCATCTTTTAACATAGATAGGGGGCCTATATATTTCTTTTCTTACAACTCTATCATGTTCTTGTACTGGATTGTCTTATTAATTTCTAAGACTTATTTACATATTTAGGGATTTAATTCCCTTGTCTCAGATATGAGTTGCAAATATTTTGGCCACTTTTTCTTTTGTTTTTACTTATATTTTTGCAGCATGCAAAATTTCTTTTTTCTTTTCTTTTTTTTTTTAAGTAGTTTCCATGCCCAGCATGGAGCCCAATGCGAGGCCTGAACTCACAACCCTGAGACCAAGACCTGAGCTGAGATCAAGAGTCGGACACTTAACTGACTGAACCACCCAGCCACCCCAAAATTTCTTTTTTCATTTTTATGTAATCACATTTCTTAATATTTTTTTAGAGGAATCTGGATTTTGAGACATGGTTAGAAAACTTTCCCCTCAAAAGTTACAAAGAAGTTTTCCTATGTATTTTTCTACTTTCATGGTTTCATATTGAACACTTAAATATTTTATTCATTTGGCATTTATTCTATTGTTAGATGGGAGTTATGTTTCTCCATATGACTACCAAGTTGTCCCAGTAGTGCTTTTTATTTTATTTTTTTTACAAAGCTTATTGTTATACCAATGATTTGAGATGCTGCCTTTATAATATAATAAATTCTAGCATGTATTTGGGCCTCTTTTGACTTTTTATTCTATTCCATCAATCTTTTAATGCTGGCTTAATTACTGAGACTTTATACTATGTTTTAATTCTATCAGTTCCCAAAGGATAATGACAATAATTCACGGTTCACAAAGCTCAGCAAACCCTTGTTAGTTCAAATACTGCTGGAAACTAAAGCAAAAAGAATGTCATAAAAGGAGTCAGAAGAAAAAAAAAGACACTTTACTTAAGTGGCAGACAATAATGCTGATGGCAAAGTTTTCAGCTGAAATTATGGAAACCGTAAGACAGTAATGTGATATTATTCAAGTGCTGCAAGAAAAATAATGCTAATTTACAATCCTTTACCTATTGAAAATATCCTTAAAAATGAAGACAAAACAAAGATGTTTTAGACAAACAAAAAAAGTCTAAAAAACTATAAACTCATGGTTGACATTGTTTCCCCCTTCATCACAGTGAAGAAACCATTCCTTTTTTTTTTTTTTTTAGTTTCCATTGCTTTGGTTGAAAAGTTAGCTGTAATTCTAACCATGGGTCCTTTGAAGATAATATGTCTTTTCCTCTGCTTTTAGGACTTTCTCTTTGTCTTTGATTTTCTTTAGTTTCACTACAATATATTCATGTATTAGTTTCTCCACTTGACATTCATTTGGGCTTTTTGAATTGTAAACTGATGATTTCAATCAATCCTAGAAAACTCTTAACCATCAGCTCTTGAAATATTGTCTTTGCTTCATTATATCTTTCCTTTCCTTCTAAGTTTCCAGTTAAACACTTAATTCCTTCTCACTCCATCTGCCTAGGATTTTAGTCATTCATTGTTCATTTTTCATATATTTTTATTTCTTCATATTGCCTTTTGTGTTTTCTGAACCATGTTCCATTTCACTAATCTTTTCATAAAATTATTAAAATTCTTTTATTAATCTTATTTGTAGGATTTAAAAATTTAGGTGATTTTATTTTATTTCTGTAAGAGCCTAGTATGGCTCTTTTCCAAATTTTCTAGATCTTTGTTTAATTTCCAACTCCTTGGATATAGTTTCAAGGTCATCCTTTGTTTCTTTAGACATAGTTGGTTTACAATCTATATGTGATGATTCTATTATATAATTCTTTGTTAATCTGTTTCTGTTTTTCTTATATCTGCTGGTTCAAACAAATGGAGTTTTGTTTCTTGGCATGCCTGGTTATGTTTGGATGTGTATTTTTAAAAATATTGAAGAATTTGAAACTTTGAATATAAGTACTTTCCTCCAAAAAGAAGTGAGTTGCTCCTGCTAGGTTTCTGAGAGTGAAAGCAGTCCATGATCACCAAATCCAAGGACTGACGTTCTCTCCAATCATAGGCCATTCCAGCATAATATTTAACTCTGAATTAGGGCTAGTCTTATTCTAATTCAAACTCATCTTGAGGGTGCAGTCCTTTGAGGATAAGCTTGTTGTGGAGAAAGTCTTTTTGTTTGTTTGTTTTAAGTCCCCCTTTCTGTAGACTTAGGGTTTTGATTGCCATCCCTCCTGCCTGCACAGGAATGATAGCTCAGCATTGCCAAGAGTACCATATCCTTAGGTCAAAACTTTCTTCCATGCTCACTGATCTCTTTGGTCCTATTTTCCTTTAATTTTGGTCTGATAGTTCCTTACCGTCACGATGGCTCTGAAGTGACTTTAAGAAGATGCTTGTTCATATTATGTCCAGATTTTAAAGTTATTTTAACAGGAAAGTCTGTTAACTTAACCTACCTTATCATTGCTAAAAAAAGAAAATTACCTATGTCTCATTTTAAATAGTATATTGAGCCAGACCTATTTATGGTCGCCTTAGTTTCTTTAAGAAAGGAGCTACTTTTAAAGGGAAGATGGAAGTTGAGGTTAAAAATGTAATTTAAAAAAATATAAACTGATTTTTATTTTTTTTATTTTTTAAAGATTTTATTTATTTATTAGAGAGAGAGAGAGAGAAAGCACAAGCAGCAGGAGTGGCAGGCAGATGGAGAAGCAGGCTCCCCACTGAGCAAGGAGCCCGAAGAGGGACTCGATCCCATGACCCTGGGATCATGACCTGAGCCGAAGGCAGACGCTTAACTGGCTGAGCCACCCAGATGTCCCTATAAACTTATTTTTAAAAGCCATAAAGAAAAGAATTAGACTACATAAGGACTAAGAGAAAAGAGACTTATTCAGAAAAAAAAAAAGTCATAGAGAAGTTCAAATATCTAATGGAGGAAAAAATTGCAACATAAATGACAAAGAGCTAATTTTTTAATATCAAAAAAGTCTCACAAATCAATAAGCAAAAGGTAAATTTCTCAAAAGGAAAATGAACAAGGCTATAATAGGCATCTCACAGAAAAAAGTCTTTAAAGTTCTTTAGTCTATGAAAAGATGTTCAACATCATCCATAACTAAGACTATGCAAATTAGAACAACAATGATTTCTCACTTATCATATTATTAAATTTAGCTCATCAGAAAGTTTAAAAGTTGAAAGAGTACATACCTTTATTTAGGAAGGGAGTACATGAAAATATTAACAGCTCTTACCTTTGAAAGGCTGGCCTAGGATTGAGTGAAGGGGAGAAGACATTTTATTTTCACAGTGTATGCTTTTGTAGTATTTGGGAAAAATTTACTTTATACATTTTTACATAAAAGTTTAAAATTTTAGAGTCAAATGCCTAGATACTTTTTCTTTAAATTTTGGGGAAAGTTTTTCTGTGTTTAAAGTGATGGAGCATAAAGGATGTTTGAGCTGTAGAAAGCATTATTAGTTTACTAAGTGCCTGCTTGGTTAATACAATGGTGAGAGGAGCAGAAATGTTTGCTAAAAAATAAGGCACAAGTGCTTATGCTTTCTGGGTTCTGATTAAAATTACAGCAGCACAGATCCACAGGATGTTCCTTGTAGTTAAGTATTTCCTTTTTCTACTTTGATGTCAGAGTGAGGCACCAGCTGTGACATTGCAGAAATCAGGTAGAACATAGTTTATATGTTTGTGTCTCCTTGGAAGCCCAAGGGGCCTCATGTTTTACGTAGAATCAAGGGAATTGGTGCATCTTGAATGAAATCAGGAACTTAAATTACTATGCTGAATAAAGGTGTTCTAAACATTAAAATTTTAAAAATTTACACATAGCTTTTGTCTTTCTATTTTGTTTTCTTCCTATGTAACTACTACGTAGATGTGTGTGTGTGTGTGTGTGATTTTTGTTTTAATTGCTGTTGAAGGAAGTGATTCCTTTTAAATAGTTGTGTGTTTTGTGGTTGTTTTTTTTTTAACTAATGAAGTTATTAATTCTTTCTTTTTGGTCCCCTTTGATTGGACTTAGATCCTTGCATGCTGAGCAGCTCGTCTTAGATATACTTGGTACAGTTACTTTAAGAATCAGAATGCCAGCTCATGCCTGGAATAAAGAGGAGGCATACAGTTATAATTCTAGAACTCTTGGGCCCTCATGGCCAGGCTGTAGGACTTAAAAATATTACAAAGAAGGGGCACCTGGGTAGCTCAGTCGGTTAAGTGTCTGACTCTTCGTTTTGGCTCAGGTCATGATCTCAGGGTACTGAGATGGAGCCCCACACTGGGCTCCGCACTCAGTGCAGAATGTGCTTGTCCCTCTCCCTCTGCTTCTCCCTGTGCTCTCTATCTCTGTGTGTGTCTCTCTCTCGAATAAATAAATAAAATCTTTTTAAAAATTACAAAGAAGAAAAGGCAACACAATTCATATTTTATGTGATTTTTACAGTGACCAAAGTAAGATAGTTTGATTCTCCATAACTATATCAAACATAATATTTAAGTTTTCTGATCATGTCTGATCTCTGGATTGATGGGGGGGAGGAGAATGAAAAGTCTAATGCTTGTGCTATAACTTCACCTTGGGGAAAAGATAGCCTAGTAGTCATTCTAGAATAAATCTCAAAGTGTGTTTGTACTTTGTTAATTTCTAGGTGAAAAAGTCTTTTTATCTCTGTATGGAGCTGCCATAGACATGAATATAAGGCTGGACAGGAATTCCTTGATCACTGAGAAAACCTACATATCTCTGTCCAATCAACGAACTGTAACTATTCACAACCGCAGTAACATCATTGCCCATTTCCAGTGGAAGATATTTGCTACCCAGGAAGAGGAAGACAGAGAAAAGTATAGGTTTGTAAGAAAAATCACCAATATGCTGTAATTTGGGGGAACTCAAAGCTCAGTTATTATGAAACAATCTGTGACTTTTGTGGTAAGTTTTTAACCAACTCAAACAAGGTCAGATTTTTATAACTTGGTTCTGGTGTACGATGCTCCTTTTTTTCATTTAAAGAACTTGAATTGAGCTATGTGGAACACAATGTTGTCCATCCCCAGTTAATTTTAACCTGGTTATAATTTATTAATAGCTAAACTCCTGGATTTTAAAGACCAAATATATCGTTTTTCACTAGTCTCTCAAAACTAACGTACAGGACTGTATTTTGTTTCATAACCCTAATCAGATTGGTCAGATTTCATAGTTTCTAAAAATAATCTCTTTTGGATTGGGATCAGTGTGGATTTTTTTTTCAGTGAGAAAATATTTCCAGAAAATATGAAGAATGAGGGAAAAGAAGGGCTTAGATATAATGGCTTTTATATTCTCAGCTTTAGTAGCCTTGTTCAATCCCTGCTAACCATATAATTTAATAATGATTTCTTGTTGGTATCTTTAATCTTCTGCTTTTTAGAATACTTCAGGCAGTGGAGAAAATAAAGTGGCAAACCAAACTCTTTTAACTAACCTCATCACTGTTAAATTTTAAATATTTCTTTTTACTGAATCTATCCCTGCCTCTTTTAAAGTCCATTTCCATTTTTATCTCCTTCCACCCTCCCTGAATTAGCACTTCCGCAGCTTTCATTAGAATTTATTTCAGCATTTTTTATTTGCCTCTCCATTTTCATTAAAGATTAGCCCTGGGAAGCTTCAAAGCTTTGTTTAAAACCAAGTTAGTATGTGATAAAAATAAAAGTCTTAGGTCCACAGAAACCAGGCAGAAATCTCCCAGTGTTCTGTCCCTAATTGAATCAGAGGGAGCCGTGACAATGGCAGGACACAGTGGACCAGAGGCTTTATCACTCAGACAATGAGATTTAATCACTGGATTGCCACTGTGCCATCTTTAAAAAGTGAGAAAAGAAAAGCCTTTCCTGCCTAAAAACTTCAGTTTGCCTCATAGCATAGAAATACCAGTAGTTCAAAAAGGCAAGAGGAAACTGCTCATCCACTGCTTCATGTGTCCTGATTCCCCCATTCATGAGTGTCCCAACAATCAGAATGGCCCAAGCATGCTTAAAGATAAAATGGGAGAGCAGGTACAAACAAGGGAAACTCCAGTAAACACAGTGTTTCAATATCCTGCTTGTCCTGTGGGCATCATCTTTTGGAGAGAATGGTTACACACCATCAGAAGGAAAGCTAGCTTTACCTTCAACTATGTGCATTTGACCATATGTACAACACATGACTGATGCCACACCAATGTCCAAAAAGTGTTTAAGGAAGCTAATTTCAACAGTGAAACTCAAGAAAAACTTAAACCAATTATTATCAGAGGTTCCAGGGATAGTGAATACAATTTCAACGATGCCTGGATAGACATTTCTTTCTTTTATTCCTCTACTTTACCTCCCCCAATACTCATACCCTTTTATCTCTTTCATATTATCCTGGGCCTTATTCTTCCTTTTCTTTTATGTTGTCTTTCTTTTGCTGTCTTTCTTGCTCTATTAGTTCCTATAGCAATTTTTTTTTTGTAGCAAGGGAATAATATGGAATGGCATTTTCATAATCGTGATTGAAAGCCTACTTTGATAATCTAGGATCTTGCCCCTCCATTAAACAATGAACTTGCAAAGTGGGTTTAGATGACTAAATAAGAATACTTCCATTTTCACTTTGAGTGACACATGACAACACAATTCATGTTTCTCCAAACTGGATTGGTTGATCTAAGTGAAGAGGTTATTGAATATGCTGCTCTTTACCTTTTCCAAACTCCACCTTTCCTAGGGCCAGATGGCCAGGGTAAGAGGGGAAATAGAGTTAGAGGGGAAATAGGCCATTTATGCCCAATTTCTTATTTGGCCAGGTTGTCTTTTCTGTTTTATGCCTCTCTTGTTCCTTGTTATATCCCCAACCATGCCATAACTTTCATTTTTCAATGTATTTTTTAAATTGAAGTTTGTGTTATTCATCATGAATTCTTGTACTGGACATAACTAGCCATGGAATGCCCATCCTCTCAAAAAGCAAGACAAATACAGAGAGGTTTGCCTTTTACTGAACATTTAGTTTGGTCCTCAACTTGGAACAGAGAGGATCTGTTCTAAATGGGCTCATGCATACTTTGAGAGAATAAAGTTTCCCTTTGTAGCTCCCCAAGGACCCAAGATTTAAAACTTCAGTGTAGATTTTTAGGTGAGACTCAAGAGTCTGCCCACTGCTGTCCAGTTATAATATGGCTTAAAGCTTGTCCTAAGGCATTCATCTTACCGAAGCTGAAAGTTGCTCAATGGTCGCATTGAAAATGCTATTCACTTTAATGGGTACCCTCAAGACCCTGCTCTAGTCATTGAGGTTTCTGTCCTCCAGCATCTTTTTTTAAAAGATTTATTTATTTATTTAAGAAATCAAGTGCAGGGGGAGGGGCACAGGGAGAGGGAGAGAGAGTCTCAAGCCAACTCCTCACTGAACTCAGAGCCCCTGATGTGGGACTCAATCTCAGGACCCTGAGATCATGATCTGAGCTGAAACCAAGAGTCAGACACTTAACTGACTGAGCCACCCAGGCACCCCTGTCCTCCCGCATCTTGATGATGTGACCTGAGTCAAGACTTGGATATCTCTTCTCTCTGTGGAGGAATTCCAGCCTTAATCAGGAACAGGAAACCCTATTCCTTTCTGGCAGTTTATTATTTCCATTCCAAGAAGGATGACTTACTCTTTACCTATCAAACCAAAACATGTTGGTACAAACCTTAGGACATATGTCCATATTTGAGGTCCTTGGGCTAATCCCAGGCTCTAGACTCTAACAATGAAGATGTCACTCCCCCTAGGAAGAAGTTCTGGGCCTTAAGTTTTGTTTTTGTTTTTTCATTTTTTAAAACCTTCAGAATGAGATATAGGGACCTCTAAAAAATTATCTTTTGGGTCTTTCTCTTTGTTGATTTTTTTGGGGGGACTTGCAGAGAAATTGATCTCTTCAGAAAAAGAAGGTGCATTCATCTCTCCCTATTTCTTCCCCCTTGTCCTGAGGGATTATAAAACATCCTACAAGATTCTTTCATACTCATTCTTACCACAGTTTATTATATTCAGAGACATGGCATGAGCTTTTGAGGATTTTTGCTCCCATTTCTCCATGAAGGTCATGGCCATTGTTTTAATAGCATTTGGCTCCAATTCTAGATTTGTTCTATACAAGAATTCCTAGAATCCTCAGTGGAACCCCCACAAAGTTGTCAGCGTGGATTTATTCCACAACATTCAGGTGCAGGAAGTGACATTTTCTCTAGATAGATCAGTTTTAATTGGGCTTTGAGCCTGACACCTGGCTAATAATAAATTTAATCTTAGTTGTGTTTGGGAGTCCCTTCTCTTCCCCAGGGTGATACAAGAATCTGAAGACTTAGATGGTACTTGGAAACAGGAAGGCAGACCTAGTCTTCACTTTATAATAGTCATCACAGAGTTGCTCAGTGTCCAGGGTCACATGGTCCATTTGAAGATGGATGACTTCATCTTTTTCATGCCAAGTGTGGTCCTGAGAGTATTTCTTGAAGGCCCAAACTCTGAGTTTTTAATCTGCTCAGCATCCAGTTACACTTCTTGGGGGTGCTGCAAAGGAGCAGGGTCTCTAGCACCTCAATATAAGGGAGCATTACTGGTCTAATGCTACTGTACCTGAGACACAAGGCTTTCCCATGCATTATAATCCACAGGCTGGACTTGATGCCTGAAAGTGGCTACCAGACCATTTGTAAAGTGGGTTACTGAGAGAGAGGGCTAGTGTGTTGTTCTGCTCTCTGATGAAAGGTTTCCTTATCTGTAAAACAGAAGCACCTCTGAATGCGGGAGACCATGAATAGCAGCAGGACAAGATTGCCCAGCAATAGACCGAGGTTTATAGGAATCCTTGTTGGAGTCCGCTCGGGTCAAGGTGTTTCATGTTCCCTTCTTAGACTCTCAGCCATGGCTCCAGTTGTCTAATCAGAGGGCAAAGAGGAAGACATACAGTGCATCATGACCCCCTTTGCATTATGTGGCTGTGAGCGATTATTGAGTCCCAGCAGTGTGGGAGAAGAGCATTTGGGAATTTTTGTTTCATTCTCTTTTGTTTCCTTTTGTAAGGTTTGAATCAATCATACTCATCAGTTCATGCAGTGTATCATCCTTGGTCCATAAAAGACTTTTTATTTCCACACCGCATTCCCATTAACCTCCTAAAGAAATGGAATGCTTATGATTCCCATTATTTGTTTAAATAATCCTTTAATCTCTCCCATCAAATTTACCCACATTTGTTAGTATTATTGCAAGCACTCTGATGAACATCTTTCTGGCTGTGTCATTGTTTATATCCGTGATTGTTTCTTCAGGATATATTCCCAAAGGTAGGTATCATAAATTCCACTCACAGGAGTTAAATGGTTTCCTTTCTTTCTGTGGACTGACTTCTCTTTATTTGTCTCGCTCTGCGCAGCAGTGTAGAAGGACGGCTGCTCTGTTACCTTGGACACTGCTTTCCAGCTAGCGGTAAAAAGGAAGCACAGGGTGCTTTCTTCCTGGGACACAGAACACATTGAACCCATTTCTTTGACTTCTTTATCCTCTGTGACCAAAGGGTCCTGAATGCCCTGAAAAGCTCTTTGGGGGCGCCTGGGTGGCTCAGTCGTTAAGGGTCTGCCTTCCGCTCGGGTCTTGATCCCAGGGTCCTTGGATCGAGCCCCACATCGGGCTCCCTGCTCAGCAGGGAGTCTGCTTCTCCCTCTCCCACTCCCCCTGCTTGTGTTCCCTCTTTCACTGTGTCTCTCTCTGTCAAATAAATGCATAAAATCTTCAGGGAAAAAAAAAAAGAGCTGTTTGGCATTGCTGAACATAGAGTCTGCATGAAGTCATTTAGAAAATAGTTGGGGCTGGGACAGGAATTCAGTGACCTAGAGTTCTTACTGAGCACTCAGTTAGCTGAATAAATTGTCTGTCACCATTGGCAATATCAGCAAAATGCTGGGAAAATGGTCTTATGTCCTGGGAGGAGATAAAATCCAGTCTTCAAAGTGCAGATGAAGTAACAGGTACTAAGAGTAATGTGAACACAGCTTTGGTGAGGACAATGAGGAAAGGGTTGGGGAAGGCTGCTTTTCTGACTTATAACGATGGATATTAAGAGCTAGAAGGAGAGAAAAAAGGAGGTGTCTTTAGGTGTGGTTTGAGCATTTTATAAGCTTGAGAGCTTGGTAGTTGCCCATGATTGACCCGGAGAGAAAACAGTATTCAATGAGTACCAGCTCTGTCCCAGGAACTGTCAGGTCCTTGATCACATTTTATCCTCAACACATCTTTATGATGGGGGAGCTCCTATTATCTCTGTTGTATAGGTGAAGACGCTGAGGCTGTTAAGAATTCAGGAACCTCCAAAGTCATAGAGCTAGTAAATGATAGCAGAATCAGTATCCCAGCCTAGTCCTTGCTGGTTCCAGATTCTGTTCTCTAGGTAACTAACAGCTAAGAAAGAATTAAAGCTAAGTAAGTTTGAAAAGAAACAAAATTGTTTTTCTAGTGTGAGAGGCATGGTAGATATTACATATTTAAAAAGCAGCCTGGGGAACATAATTATCTGAAAGAAAGTATTTGTCTAAATATACATAAAGCCTCAGTAGTAAGCAAATGAGCATTGAGTAGAATAGGAAGCCCAGGAGGGCTTATTGAAAGAAGTGACTAAAGTTGAGCAAACTGATGCTCTTGAGAGGTTAAAGTCCAAGTTCACTCAGCTCGTATGTTACAGACTTACAGCACAAAGGGACCACCTAAGGGTGATGGGCGAGACCACTTTCAGGAGGATGGACTGGAGGGGAGCCCTTTACAGTGTTCTTCATGGGAACACCAAAAGAAATCTCATTTCCTGTCTTTTCTTTAGGGTCTGTGATGATCTGAGCAAAAAGGAAAAGAATGAGACCGATGAGCTTCTTGAAGAGTGCATTATTGATCCTTCCCTCCGAGAACAACTTTCCATTCTCTCCCGCACCTTTGAGAATCAGAGGAGGCTGGTTCAGGCAAACAGCATGCTCTTCTTGAGTAACATTTTCACTATTGAGCCCCTGGTGAGCACATAAATAAAATCTGACTATACAGTAAACATAAGTGGGTGCGCAGGGCTTATTTTGATAAAAGTACTCACTCTGGGATTGATAATGAGTTCTGAGAGAATAAAGATTTCAGCTGAAAGCCTCATATCAGTATGAGATAGTGACTGAAGGCTAATGGTAAGAATGCTCACAGGTCACATTCATAGGTCATGCATTCTACCCACCAATTGCTGTGTTAAACACATCTCATATGTGTTACTCAGTTTATCTCATTTGTATATATGTTATCTTACAACAACCTTATATCACCAGTTCTGCATTCTACAGATGAGGAAATTAAGACAGAAAAATTCGGTAACTTGGTCCAAGCCAAACAGTGTCCGCATTTAGAAATGTATCCCTGACCAGCCTGACTCTAGGGCAAGTTTTCTCAACCTCTGCACTGATGACCTCTAGAGCTAGATAATTCTTTGTCCTGTACATTGCAGGATGTTTAATAGCACCCCTGACCTTTAGCCACCGGTTGCTAATTGTGACAACCCACAGTGTCTCCAGCCATTGTTACATGTTCCCCTCGTGGGCAGAATCACTTGGGTTGAGAACTGCTTTGTCCTTAATTCACTCAATAAAAAGTTACTGACTGTATGTTCTATATTAGGACTCCGTGTGTACAAGGCACGAGTGAACAAAACAGACATAGTCCTCGACCTCACTGGTGAGGGCTGGGCCAGACCTAAAACAGGGTTGGTCTGATTCCACAGACCCAACTCTTGACCACATTCCCTACTGCTTCAAAATGAAAGTAGCTAAGCCCTTCTGTATTTACTATGTGCTAGGCACTGTGCATGACCTTATCACCTAGCAAGCATAGAATGATGGGAGGGTAAAGATAGCAATAGAAGTTGAGAAAGCCTTGGGGTGCTTGGGTGGCTCAGTTGGTGAAGCGTCCAACTCTTGATTTTGGCTCAGTCATGATCTCAGGATTGTGAGATCGAGCCCCACATCTGGCTCTGCATTGGGCTCCGTGCTGGGCATAGATCCTGCTTAAGATTCTCTCTCTCTCCCTCTGCCCCTCCCCCTCTGCTCTTGTGCATGCTAGCTCTCTCTCGCTCTCTCTCAAAAAAGAAGAAGTAGTAGTAGTAGTCGTCGTAATCATAGTCGTAGTAGTAGTAGTAGTAGAGAAAGCCCAAAGCTAATTGGAGCTGCTGGATTGTTACTATTCAAACCATTTGGAGAGAAGATATGGGCACATGGACATTAGAATGCAAGATCACCGGTGGGAAATGCCACTGACTTGTGGAGACCTGTTTTCCTTATGTCTGCACTTCCAAACTTTTTAAAGGATAGAAGATAGAAAGGGACTCCATAGAAAAATAAGTTTCACAAACAGGGGGTTCAATATTGTTTGAAAGGTTTCTTTGCTTTAAGATGCCTAAGTTTTTAATATGATAATGTGCATTATAATTTCCAAGAGAGAGCCTTCTCCTTGGAGACATGTTTTGGGACTATTGTTTTGCAGGACCTGCTGTGTGAATCTCTGGTGAAGACAGTCAGTATACTAGTTCAGATGTTGAGGTGATTATCATAGGCCAAATCAGAGAAGATTTCTTGGGATCAGAGCCTTGAATTAGGTCTTGCAGGACAGGGCTTTTGAAACACAAAATGGGGGATGTGTATGGCATGGATAATTCAAGGTTCTGGGAATGGATCAGTTAGCTTGAAGTAAAGGATTAATGTGGGATAATAAGGTTGGAGATAGGACTTGAGGCTAAATTTTCTCTCACCTCAGAAGACTGTCCAGGGCTCATTTGAGCAAAGGGATCTTCAGATATGATGGTTAAAGGTTAAAACAACATGAACATATAGTCTTGAGAGGATAGGACAGGTGCCTGTGATAATAGGTCAAGCCAGAAGATGTTAAAAAGTTTAAGAAGGCATGATAAGTCCAAGTGAGCAAGGGCTGAGTTGGACAGAGGCAGGGAGGAGCAATCAGTCATGGTAATCTTAGACACGCTGGTAAGGTCCAGAGTATAGACAGTCCAAAATTCTTCCCAGCTGGTATGGGAGATCCAGGCTGATGACTACTGTCCTATTTGTCATAGCTTTCTGGGAATGAATGGCTCTGGGGTGGAAAACATTGGTGGTCAGGAGGAGGTGGGAGGCTCACAGATGAGTTTTGTACATTTTCAATTCAGGAAGTTGAAAGACTAGGGTTACCTCAGATTTCCTTCTCTTCATGAGCTCTTCCATAACTTGAAGCTTCCTACGGAGATGGGGGAGATACATGTGTGTTAAAATGTGGCATTTAATATGATTGCTTTTGAACTTTAGATAGGAACTGAATTGGGTGTTATTATCACAAGGCATCTTTTCACCATTAGGAAGAAAAATCTTTTAAAAATAAGGATATACAGAAGTGGTATCTTTTAAATAAATGAGACTAATTTTGTATATATTGTGTGAAAAAAATCACTGGAAACAGGAAGGGGATAATATTCACTTAGAGTATAAGTGGTGTTTATGGCATCTGTAATGATTTTGTTTTTTTCTGTACACTATTCTCTTTTCTTCTCATGGTATTCATTAGCCGGTTCTTGACAGTTTTTGCAAAATGAAAATGAAGGCATGAAACTTTCCTAGTGTCTCCTTAAAGTTATTCTAGTCAAAACAGCTGAACTCAGTGTCAGTAACTGAATTATTTATTAATGTAAAATCTCCCTTTTTCCCCTCCTTCAAGATCCTAATGGTTTTGTAGAAATGCAGTTCTTGAGAATGTAATATAATCTTACCTTGTAAATTAATTTGAAGCTATTTGATAGGGAAATTTTTGCCATTTTATTAGCTTCTTGATGGAAATGTGAGCTATATGCATTTTCTGCTGTTGAGATTTTGGTTTTCTGATACAAGTATTTAATTGCTACAGTAGTTTTGGATGAGAGAGCTGGGAGAAGTCTTATAGAAGAGATGAGACCTGAACTGAATTTTGGAGGAAGGAAGATTTAAGTAAGTGGAAAGGAAGGAGAATATTTCTAGTTGGAGAAATTGTGAAAATAAAGTATTAAATAACAATGAATGGACTAGTTTTGCTGGGTCAGGCAGTCATGGAAGGATGGGAAGGCGAGTAGAGGAAGTCTGGGCTGCCTGGCCAACCTGTTGAATTATAGACTGCAGGCTCCCACTTCCCACAGTGCACTTCTGCACATACTGGATCTGAGGGGGGTTAATGTGTATTCTTCGAAAAAAGGAAGTTCTGTGGTCAAATAAGTTTGAGAAATACTAGTTCAAGAGAAAATGATTCTCCAGGGGGTAGAGTGCAAGCAGTATTTCCCCATGACCACAGACCTTTTCTCCCACAGAGCATCCCAAGCATATTGGAGACTCACCGTGGGGCTTGGAGCAGGTGCATGATGTGCACAGATGTTTTAGAAATATTAGCTTGGTAGACATGAGTGGATCAAATTGGAGGAGGGTGGATTGGGGCTGGGAGGGTGGTGCAGGTCAGGCAGGGGAACTGTGCTAATGCAGGAAGTACCAGGGAGACTGAACATCTCTGCTGGCAAGTTGAGGGTGATGTGTGAAGGTCACGCTGACCTGGATGGTCAGCCTGCTGATGGTTGGAAACCAAAGGAAGTGGCATATGTGAGAGATATTCAAAAGAAAGGTATTAAAGTGCTTTGTGATTGGTTGTTGAGAGTGTGACATGGTGACACATGTCTCCTCAGATCTGAACTAGAGTGGCTGGGAGAATTATGATGTCTTTGATGGAAATTACCGTATCAGGAGTCTTGGGTTTAATTCCCGGCTTTGCCAATAGCATGTGTGACCTTAAACAAGCCATTTGATCTCTCTTGGCTTTGGTTGCCTTGTATACAAAATAAGGATGTTGAGGTAGGACACGTAGATGCTTTCTGACTCATTAATTTTGATTCTCCAATTTGGGAACAAACTCTGAGCTCCTTAAAGTCAATGAGTGCCTTATCCTTATCTGTGCCTCAGGCCTACCATAGTGCCAATAAATGGAGGATGGAAGGAAGGAAAGAAGGAAGGAATGGAAATCAGTTGCTGATCTTGAGTCTGGTTCTGAATACATTGAATTTGAGATGACAGTGGATGTCCAGAAAGTTTTGGAAATGCAGTATTACATATGGAGGAGAGGAATCAGAAGTGGAAGCAAGATTTGTGAGTAGTATATAGACATCTTCATTGAAGGCATGCAAAGAAGATGGAAATTCTAAGAGCAGAGCAAACTAGGACAATTGCAGAGGGCCCAAGACAGCCCCTAGATGCTCACCTCTGGGGACCCTGCAAAGAGAGGAGAGGCCGTAAATTCACAGAGAAGAATGGCTAAGGGGAGAAGCAGCCAGCTGGGGGCACAGCAGCATATCTTACACGTCTTTCTTCCCTGTTCTGGCAGGTTCATCACCATTTTCTCCTGAAGTTCTCTTCTGAATCTTGCTCATGTATTAGATCAGCTATGCCAAATGGCCACTACTTAATTTCTGACAGATGAGCTGTGCATCAGCAATTAGTTTTTTATTAGGGTGTGATTCCTTTTAATTAGCTTCTTGATATGAGTTGAGTTCACAGGAGAAGCAGGGAAGATGAAAACCAAGCAGTGTTACCTACTGATCTAAAAATCAATCTCTAATGGATACCCTGTCCAAAAAAATAAAAGGCAGATGCAGGGGTTTAGAGACCACCTAGCTTTCTGGACTCTTCAGCCTCTGTGTCCACTGAGGAAGGACGTTGTCTCCAAATGAGGTAAACTTAAAAAGGAAAAAAAAAAAACCTATTACCTTAGGGTCTGGAAATCAATAAGAAATGATATGCTTATTTTCTCAGACCCACATCTAAATATCTTGGTTCTTCAACGCATCACCTAAAACCAAGTTTACGTTAACCCTTATTGTGTTCTGTGCATACTGAATGTTTTATGGGAACACTTCCTATTCTAGAGGCTCTTGTAATTTAAAGCAAGTAGATTTAGGATCCAGATCAGTCACTGTCCCTAAAATGCCCAGAAGTAGTGATGAGTTTGAATTTAATAAAATTTTATTAATTTGATAATGTGAGAAGTAGCTTAACTCAATGCTGACCCAAACTCTAGGTCTGCAAGTTCTTATTCTCTTCTACCACCTGTTCACCACTTGGCCACTAGGTAGTTCCATTGTCTTGGCTGCTCATGGTATAACATTGCCATAGAGTCTGTTGTTCTAACCTTGAGTTATGCTGGAGCGTCGTGTGTACATACTGATATGGTCTCAGAATGCAGAGGTGGGAGTTCGTCTTTTGAGAGACCCCAGAAGTGTTCACTGGTAGAGAAGGTAGACAGGGGTAGCCTGGGATCCAGAGTGACCATCGGGGCAGATACCGGACAGAGGTATGGAAGGATTTTTTTTTTCTTTTCTTGGTAATTTATTGATATTCTACTGGTAGGCCATGATTGTTGCTGTGGTCATCAATACATGCAGTATATTATTACTATTTATATCAAGTTCCTCATGTCAGTTCTTTTGATAATGTCTTGGAATATTAGCCTAAAATTTTCCATTTATGCCTTGCCTAGGGAAGGTACTGGGGTTCTGTAGAATACTGATTATTTCTCAGGCTATCTGCTTCTGTGTAATTCTTTCCGCCACTGTGGAAAAAAAATGCAAAATTGAGTCTATTATGAATGTTTTGTGCCTTCCAGAAAATCAAGTGGAATTGACTACTTTCAGAAATATAATATTCTATTTTACTAGATGGACTCTGGCTATACAGAATTTTGACAGTCTCATTATGTTATATCCTCTGCTTAGGTCTCTTGGGTACCCTGAGTGAGAGAGATTCAGAGACAAAAACCACAAATCTGAGAACTGCGAGGCAGAAGAATATCTCAGGGCAAAAAGAGAATTAAGCTTTCAATTTCCATGGGTGTCTGGGAGTCCTCTGAGAAATCACAGCACAGATGTGCTGGCCTTGTTTCTGGACTCTGGTACTTCTGGCTCAGGTCACACTTCTAAGATGCAGCAATTTTCTGAATGTTGAATGCTTGATATTTTCTCAAAAACAACGGCCTGGGAATGTAAAGATGCCCAAACTGATCCTAACTGATTGCCTGACATTGGTAAACAGGGGAATACATTTCTACTTCTGTTAACAAATGTCTTTTCCATCAAAGAAAACTTCATCCAGTACCCCTAGTTTTAGCTTAATTTAAGCCTCAAAAAGGGAGGGAAACTTGATCATTTCTTTATTACCATGTAAGTAATAGTAAACCATGCTTTGTTGTCACCTAAGCCTACAGAAAACATGTGGTTCAGCAATTCAGACTGAAAGCACAGCTCAAATTTAGTTTGCCTTATTTTTCACAAATCGGCATAGCATGTAGGCTCAGCAGAACCAGGTTGGGTGGAAGCCTAGACAGCTACCAGAGAGGAAAGATCTAGCTCTTTACTGCAAACCCCTTCTACTTCTTGTACCATTAGTCATGAGTCACGTTGCAAACATGTGGGAGCTGACTCCTCGGAAATGAACACCAGAAAGGAGAAAGGAGGACAGGAATCTGCTGAGAGCAACCTGTCCTTGACAAGTCATAGCTCTTCTGTCAGTATGGTTTTCCATCCTTCAGCCTCCCTTTATTATTGTTCATCCTCTGCGATCCTTGAGCTCAGGCAAACCTTTTCCACTTGTGCTGGTACATCCACTGTTGTACTGGAGAGCCTTTGTAGGTGGAAGGAGGCCTGGGGGAAGTCTTAGAAATAGCAGAGCTCCTCGTCGCTCATTAAATAAGTTAACAGCCTTCAGTGTTGAAAGAGACATGAATCTGTTCTCTCTAGAGAAGGGCATGAACATCACACACAACTGCCTCAGCTCCTAGAAAACCCCAGTGGAATTTTCATTGCATATGGGTTGGGGTATCTCGCTGAAGTCAGAACACACCTTTAGTGAAACTTGCTCTGACAGATGGCCAGATCTTAGACCCCTCTCTTAGAAACCTTACTGGTCATTATTTTGAGAATCAAAACTTTACTAAAATCACAGTGTCTTGCCCCAGGAATTACAGTGGAGTAGAAAAGTCCCTTGCATGTCATGTGTCAACTCAGTCTTTTCTCTCAATGATAATTGGGGTAGTTTACCTTCAGTATGTTAGCTTCCATTTTTTTGCCTTATGTCTCTTTGAGACAACTTCTACTTGCTGTAAGTGATGATAAAAGGAGCCATGATGTCTCCCATTGATTTGGAAGATTCTAGAAGAGCAATTGTAGGTGGTGAAGCAGATTATAGTTTCTCATCAGGGATTCTCTTTTTAATTGATTGATGGAAATTTGATTAAGAAGATATTTTTATTTCCCAAGAGAAATTTTAAATATTTTCCTTAAATATGATAACACAGCTGAAAATATTTGTTTATGTAGTCAGGAATTTTTCCATTTTGGTGGAACACGATGGAAGTCATCACACATTATACAGATGCTCTTGAAATCATTTTTCACTGACCTTGTTCTTAACTGACTGCACCCTGACCCAACCAGGATAGCTTTATAAAGATCTTCCAATACATTTCTGAAGAGCTGCAACACAATAATGTTGGCTGTGTCATCCAAACGAGCCTCCTGTGAGTCACCTTCCAAGGTACCTGAACATATGAGCATATAGTGCCTCCTACTTCGTTCACCAGATGGGAACACCAGGTCATGCTGGCCTCATCTAAGCCTGATTATCCGCTGTAGTGTTTTTAGGTTTCTTCTGGCATTTTTCTTTTTATGATGTGAGAAAAGTGAGGACTGACCTTTTGTTATAATTGCAGGGGGGTTCAGGAAATTAAAGAAAAATATATTATAAAACCCCAGTTCTCCCACTTATGGTTGGTGTGGTCTTAGGTGAGATATTTAACTTCTGTTTGCTTGGTTGTCTCATCTTTAAAATGGGGATAATACTTCACAAGATTATAAAGTTTGAGGTGGACATTGTACATTAGTACTTACCACAGTGCTGGGAACATGAGCTTTCGGTTAATGGTTGCCAATATTATGATTTAGAGTTAGATGTAATTCAGTTTCATAAGATCAGAGTGTATGATTAGAAAGTATAACATTTGAGTGGCAAATGTTTAGATTACTCTTCTAAATTTAAGTTGGGGATTAAAATGCAACAATGAATCGTGGATCGCCACATCAAAAACCAATGATGTATTGTATGGTGACTAACATAACATAATAAAATAAAATTTAAAACAAAATAAAATGCAACCATTTTGTTTGACAGATATAAGCATTATTTTCCAGATAAACCAAGTGAATTAAATTTATATGTAACTCTGTTCTTGCAGTTGGGTTCTGATTTTGCAAAATTTGCAAAAATAATCCTTCATTGGAAGGGAGGGAGTGAGGGATGAAGGAAGGAGGAGGGAGGGAGATGGGTGATAGGTGGGAAGGAAGGTGATTTTTAAAATATCTTCTTTTTTATTTAAGGATTTTCAAGGGAGATTTTTAAAAGAGCCCCTTTAGTCATTGTCAATGTAAGTTTTTAAGAAGATAATTTTTTAAAAAAGGACACTTTTCTCATGACGGTATCAATCACCTGTTATGAACTAGTGGCAGTGTGTTCATAGACATCTTACAAAAAGTCTTGGAACTGAATCCGTCAAGTTACTTGGTTGGTTGTTCTTATTCCAGAAGGAAACATGAAATTCCATTTCCAGAGATATTTAATATTTGAGTAAAAGCTGCAATATGAGAGTTCACTTTAGACCTGAAAAGTTGATTCAAATTCAAAGTTCAATTTGAATTCAAAGTTGATCCCTCTGGAAGATTCACTTGATCAATAAGTGAAATGCAGCTATGGATCTGAGGAAAAAAACAAAGCATTAAGACCAAGAAGGAA
Source organism: Mirounga leonina (assembly GCF_011800145.1). Taxonomy (NCBI): domain Eukaryota; kingdom Metazoa; phylum Chordata; class Mammalia; order Carnivora; family Phocidae; genus Mirounga; species Mirounga leonina. The sequence goes on along the minus strand of NW_023270469.1, from coordinate 13,334,624 downwards.
AATAATTACAACATAACTGAAGGCCATTTTCACAATTATTTTCAACAAACAACCTAATAGTCACTTACAGTTCATATCCTAGATACGCAGTCTCATTTGGAGCAGGAGAATAGACAGTGATGGGAGAGGGGTCATACATGGAAGGAATGCAGAACAGCAGGGGTTCTGTGCCATGGGGCTGCTTTCTGAGGACCAGGAAGAAAGGATATTGACGGCAGAGCAGCCAAGGAAAATTCTGAATGTTTTGGTTTTCAGAAAGAGACTTTAGAACTGCACATTAACAAAGGGAACATTCTTTTCAGAGACTTAAATGACATGGAAGTTAATTTCAGGAGGGTTGGAGAAGTGATGTGAAATGTTTCAGAGCTATGTAAGTAAAAAGTGGGGTCGGTTTAGGCTGATAGCCTGTTTCTGAGGTTTATTTTCTCTGACTTGCTAGAAAGGGCTATGTTGAGTTTTTGCTATAAAGAAATAGAAGTTATTTCACTTTTATTTTAATCACAACTGAAAAATAACTGTCCTTCTACATGTTCTTAACTCCTTCAAATGAAGGAGATTGAAAACATCCCTCTGTGAGAGGAAACTGAATGACCGCACTTCTGTCTTTATAGATACACATAGTCCTCTTAATGTACATTACACCTGCGACAAGCCCAGGAGAGGGTTTTAGAATAGGATTTATCCTTGAATTTCCTCCCAGGGCTCAGTAAAAGTTGCAAGTTACTAACAGCTGTCTCAGACCCAGTAAAACCAATGCAGCCCAGGATAAGAAAGCACTGAGCCCACGGTCCCATTCACTCAGACTGAAAACCCTATGGACTCAGATTCCCTCACCAAGCAGAAGGGCTTCTCAGCCCCAGGAGCCTCCATATCAGACAATCCTCTTAGGGATGACATCAAAACACCAACACTCCCTCCTCTGGGGAGCTTCTGGTCACCTCTGGAGTGTGTCTTCCCACCATTTTCCAACCTACCAGTCCTGATAATCAGACTTCTGTGATGATGGGGTGTCCAGGAATGCTTCTGCGATAGAACTTAAGTGTGCTGTCTTCTTGTATGCATATGGACCTTGGATTTTCTTGCTGGGATAATGCTTTTGAAAGTGGTCTGGATGTCCTTCAACAGATGAATGGATAAAGAAGATGTGATATATATATATACAATGGATTATTACTCAGCCATCAGAAAGGATGAATACCTACCATTTACATCAACATGGATGGAACTGGAGGGTATTATGCTAGGTGAAATAAATCAAGCAGAGAAAGACAATTATCATACGGTTTCACTAATAATGTGGAATATAAGGAATAGCGCAGAGGACCATAGGGGAAGGGAGGGAAAACTGAATGGGAAGAAATCAGAGAGGGAGACAAACCATGAGAGACTCTGGACTCCGGGAAACAAATTGAGGGTTGCAGAAGGGGGGGGTTGGGGGCTATGGGGTAACTGGATGATGGGCATTAGGGAGGGCATGTGTTGTGATGAACACTGGGTGTTATATGCAACTAATGAATTGTTGAATACTACATTAAAAGCTAATGATGTACTATATGTTGGCTAGTTGAACTTAAAAAAAAAGAATAGATTAAAAAAAGAAAGAAAAAAGTGGTCTGGCTCACCCCAAGCCATAAGATGCTTGAATTTTCCCACATGTACTGAGCTTATCTCATTTCCATTGTAGCCTTCTTAAGGACCACTTCCTCCTGTCCTGGTGAGACATTTCTTTTCTTTTTTTTTTTTTTTTTAAGATTTTATTCATTTATTTGACAGAGACAGAGATAGCGAGAGCAGGAACACAAGCAGAGGGAGTGTGAGAGGGAGAAACAGGCTTCCGGCCGAGCCCGCTGAAGGCAGATGTTTAGCGACTGAGCCGCTCAGGCGCCCCCTGGTGAGACTTTTCTCGCATAGGTTTTCTCAGGATTCAAGGTAGCTCCTTTGGTCAGTCAGTTTGGATAGAAACAGGTTAGCTGTGTCCATTCTATACCCCCAAACAAAGCAGTGTCTAAACCCACCAGGGGAATACATTTGTCTGTTGGTTAGGAGGAAGCCCAGGTCTTCAACTGTTCTGAGATAGAATACCCATTGATGGACCCATGAATGGATGAGTCACCTTTTACACCTGACCTCTTTGCCCATTCTAGGCATGGGTGTTCCTAACATTCCTTGTCATTGGAACCCCCACAAATCCTAAAGGGGCCAGTATTTTCCATTTATCAGAAGGGAACAGGTACTGGTTTCAAGGTTTGGAAAAGTGCCACAGTGAAACACCTCAATACGTGAAAATGCTTAGGGCTTCCCTCTTCCCCACATGCTCTCAGAGGCCCCTTTCAGCTCTAAATTTGTATGACTTTTGTGGTTCCAGTTGAGGAGAAAATGGCAGAAATAGGCTGCAAAGATGAATAGGCATCTGCTAAGAAGTACACAGTGTGCAAACTGAGTAGATACGACTGATTGGATAAATATGTTGAGAAATAGGAGCCACTCGTGGTTTAGGGCTGGGAATGAAGCAGTCCCTGAGCTCACAGGGCCCTCATCCTCGTGGGCTGACGGGGGCTATAAGAGCTCCCAGGACCTACAGGAGGCTCATGGTCCTCACTGCTGCTTCTGTGCTCTTTGTCATTGTGAAGTCAGGGGACGCTGCACGGGGAAGTGCGCTGATCAGTCTGTTACCTTCATAAACAAACCCAAGTGGGCTCTAGTTTGCTATTTCCACCCTCTTGTTTGATGTCTGCATTTTAAACCATTTTGTTCTCTGAGTCTTTCCTCCAGCACTGTGTTCATTTCAGCCAGACTGGAGTGAATAGAATATGCATTGGAGATTGTCTGAAACCAGAGCCTAATTATTTACCAAGTTGTCTTAGTTTTCTGTTTAGCTAGTGGGAGCATTTAAAGATCTTTGGATGTGATTAACACTTATGCCATACTTGATCTATTAACAAAAACCTCTGAAAAATACACGCTTTTTCTCCCCCAATTTTTTCAGTACTTCATCTTATTCTTTCCAGGTAGCATAAAAATAACATCAATTATAGTAAACATTTATTGAGCTCTTACTAAGTACCAAGTGTGGGGCAAAGTATGTGACCTGCATGACCTTGTCAGACTTTGGGTGGGAAACCCTTTGAGGCAGGTACGACTAGCATCTCCTATTATAGCCCTTACAAGTTAATGAAGAGGTCTCAGGTTACTGGTTAATAGGAAAATATTTTTCAAGAAATATCTCAAGGGGATTTCCATATGTGGCATGTTGTATTATAATTTCAAAACTAATAAAGATTATGACTTTTGAGTGGCTTGCATTAAAACAGAAAATATCACACTGGATTAGAATCAGTGTTTGACCTGGTCATTGTTTTGCCTTGGGCCATTGTTATGTTTTCACAGAATTATAGTATTTCATTATGCTGTCACCTCAAGAGTAAGTTAGTCCATCTGGACGCACCATATATATATGGTGCAACACCTCTCACAAATATTTTTAAATATTTGTGTGCACGTGTATCATCCCTCTAAGATGTGAGTTCCATGCGGTCTCAGACCACACCTTTCTTCATCTCTGTAGCCCAATGCTGGCCATCTGGTGGCATAAAATGAATGTCCAATGAATGCACAAATATTGAAACTGTTCTAAACATCCTAGTTTCCTTTAGTAACTATATATTCATGAACTCACTGAAATTTGAAGCTCATTTCCAAATTGTACCACCTCTTAACAAGTAGCATAAATTTACTATCTGTTGGGTAAAATAGTGCTTTCTTTTATTTGTTGTAAAAATATTTCCTTCAAGTTTCCTGAGGTTATAACATAATAGTAACATTTAAAAGCAGTGCCTTCTCTTCATCACACTGGTTTTCTTTTGTTTTTGTTTTTAAAGATTTTATTTATTTATTTAGAGATTGTGCAAGCGGTGGGGAGGGGCAGAGGGAGGAGGAGGGAGAGAATCTCAAGCAGACTCTGTGCTGAGCCATGACCCTGAGATCATGACCTGAGCCGAAATCAAGAGTCAGATGCTTAACCCACTGAGCCACCTGAATGCCTCTTCATCACATTGTTTTTTAATGATTCTTTCATGGTTTTCAGGAAGGTGATGTCTGGCCTAATTCATCAGCTGAAATCACGGTGTACTTTAATCCTCTGGAAGCCCGGCTCTACCAGCAGACAGTTTACTGTGACATTTCAGGTAAAGACTTTCTCTATGTGGTAAACTCAGGTTACCAAGTGCCCAGAGCATCAAGTGGGGTATCTGTGTGTGTGTGTGTGTGTGTGTGTTCAGACTATAAGAAGTGCATGATATCAATAGAGGAATAATAGAGTCAAGTTATACACTTGTCATTTTTTTTTCTAGAACAGGTCAAACTTTGAAGTACATTACACTTGTGGTGCGGTCGGGGCAGGGTGGGGATGGGAAACCATGGATCTGGGTTTACTCTTGATTTTTAGAGCAGTAGGAATATTACTTGACACAAATTCTCAAAATTTTATTTTTTGTTCTTTTTATAGTATTTGGCTATTTAATTTTTTCATTTCTGAGTTTTTAATTAAAATAATGTATGCCAGGGAGGATGGGAAGCCAGCCTGGCAGTGGCCAGAATCAGCATGTGGGATGTACAAATAGAGTGGCAACCTGGTAGCTTCAGAAGATTGGATACAGATAGAAGCATTAAACAAAAAAGTAATCAGGATAACAAGAGCCAATATTATTTTTCAGTCTTGGAGGAGGCAGATCTATCTATCTATCTATCTATCTATCTATCTATCTATCTATCTATCTATCTATCTCCATATATATACCTTAGAGAAAGGCTAAGATGAGTCTTTGGTATTGAAATGGAATTGGGGTTATCACTGTGAACCCATGGTTGTTGATATGCACAGATATAGAATGTATATGTAAATGTGTGTATATGTTTATGTATATTTCCTACCTATGACCATTGAGAGGTCCTGGCAGCTTTGAGATCCTAGTATCAATGAGAACACCTCATAACCAAAGCTTGGTTTCTGAACCCAATCTCTTCTAAGAGGGACTTTTTCCAGGACTGAGGTGGGGAAAGAACAAGATGAGCCTGGAACATCCTTTCATGTCAGAAACTAAGGAAATGCTCAAAGAATGACAGGGATATGTCAAAATGATACAGAAGCCAGCAAAGGGACTCCCACTGACCAAATTTGGAACAAGTGAAGAATCAAGAAAATAATGGTACTAATAGATTATAATCTGTTGAATAAATAGGAATCTATGAATCCACTAAGTAAAAATTTACTATTTGGCAATCATGGTAATAATCAGTGCAGGTGAAAAGCATTCTTTTTTTAAAATTTTTTTTTAAAGATTTTTTAAAATTTATTTATTAGAGAGAGACAGAGAGCATGAGAGGGGGGAAGGTCAGAGGGAGAAGCAGACTCCCCGCCGAGCAGGGAGCCCAATGTGGGACTCGATCCTGGGACTCCAAGATCATGACCTGAGATGAAGGCAGTCGCTTAACCAACTGAGTCACCCAGGCGCCCCGGTAAAAAGCATTCTTAAGCTTTAATGGGTCTCAAAATATCCTACCTCAAAATGCTTATTAATTATAAAGGGGCAAAATCTAATTTTACAGTGGAGAAATCTGGGAAATGTTATTTTAGTTAAGGCCAACAGTAATATGGCAAATCAGCCTCATGGACTACTAACTAGGATATCATCAGAACACAGCATCTCTTCATTGATATCAGGGCCAAAATATCTAACGTGGGTCTAACTGTGGGGAAACATTAGACTAACCCAAATTGAAGAACAAAACAAAATTACCAGCCTGTAATCCTCAAAGACATCAAGCTCATGAAAGTCAATAAAAGACTGAAGAACTGTCCTAGATTGAGTGAGACTCAAGAGACATGACGTCTAGGTGTAACACATGAGCCTGAACTGGATCCTTTGCTATAAAGCAGATTATTGGGTAAAGGGTGTATGGAATTCTTTGTACTACTCTGGAAGCTTTTCTGTGTTTAAAAAATGTCTCATATTTTGGTTACATATTGTGACATAATAATATATATTTAATCTTCATGCCAGTTCCTGGCATAGAGCTCCTAAGACTCCTATAGTGTCCTAAGTGATTACAGTGACAGGGGCATCTTTTGTTATAACATTTGGTCTCTGTCCCCAGTTCCTGAAATAGTTATATAGCATAAAGGTGAATGCAGCATTTCAATCCCTTGAGTTTTTGTCAATGAGGTGACTTTTGGGAAGGCCCTAAGAATGGGGACTGGTTGCCAGGGCAACTGACCATGTGATTAAAGGGTTGGAACTTTCAGCCCCACTCCTGACTTCCAGAGAAGGGAGAGGGACCTGGAGGTCTAGTTCATCACTAATGGCCAATGATTTAACCAATCATGCTTAAGTAATGAAGCCTCCATTAAAAAAAATTAAACCAAGAGGATTTGGAGGGCTTCCAGGTTGCTAAATATATAGAAGTGCTGGGAGGGTGTTGTGCCTGGAGAAGGCACAGAAGCTCTGTGCCCCTTACCACCTTGCCTATGCAACTGAGCCACCCAGGTGCCCCGCAACCCAATTATTTTTATTATATTTTATTTTATGAGTTTTATTTATAGATTTAAATAATATACTTAAAACTATATTTTTTGTTCGATCAACTCTACAGTATCTCTTGACATGTAAGGATATTACCACCATTCCACCCTGTTTCTCTCTTACCTTCTGTGATTTGTTCTACTTTCGTATTGGAATGGCTGATAACCCTATTTAAGTTCTCTGATGTTGTTTTTTTTTTAAGATTTTATTCATTTATTTGACAGAGACAGAGACAGCGAGAGAGGGAACACAAGCAGGGGGAGTGGGAGAGGGAGAAGCAGGCCTCCCGCTGAGCAGGGAGCCCGATGCCGGGCTCTATCTCAGGACCCTGGGATCATGACCTGAGCCGAAGGCAGACGCTTAACGACTGAGCCACCCAGGCGCCTCTGAATTGACTTTTTTGTACAGGTTTTGGGTTCCTCCTCCCACCCCGACCAATGTTTCTAATTATTTCTTCACTCTTGTCTAATTGTAGAATGTATGCTCTTCTTTTCCTTGAAGACATTTTTCTCAGACCCTACCAGCTTCTCATTCTAAGTCAGATCCACCACCTCCTACACAGTTGTTACTCAGGAATTTTTAAAGTTTCCATGTGTGTTCCATTACATCTTTTTACTCTCACTTTGCTCAAGTAGCTTCCTCAGAAAGGGTCTATAGGAGGGAAACTTTGATCCTTGAATGCCTGATAATGTCTCATTCTGCCTCCATACTCACCTGATAGTTTAGCTGAAATTTCTAGGTTCACAGTAATTTCTCCTCAGAAGGTTAAAGACATTGTGCCAACTTGATGGTAAAAGTCCAGAAGTCTGAAGTCACCTAATTCACATTCCTTGATGGGTGGTCTGTTATTTCTCTCTCAATACTTTCTAGAGTTTTCTTTTTGTACTTGAGGTCTGAAATGTCATGAAGCCATGTCCAAGAGTGAGTTTTCTAATTCATCCTCCGCAGCTTTCTGCGGAGTCTGCTTACTCATGTGTTACTTCAGCTCTGGGAAATTGTATTTTTTTTTATGTACTTTCCTCCATTATTTTTCATTTTATTCTTCTGGAAATCTTAACAGTCTGATGTTAGACCTACAGGATTGATCATCTGTTCTCAAAGAACCAGATTTTAATCAAACATGAGTAATAAATGACATTAAATGCCATTTAATGCTATTAAATAAAGAGAAATATTTATTTGTTAGAAAATTCCAAGGTAGCAAGTATCATGCAGTCATAGGGATCCTTCCAATGCCTTCTGGTCCATGGTTGTCCTTTGTTTATAAGAATGAGAAAATGGGTTGAATTTCAGAGTAGTTAGTGCTACTCACCTCTGCTGGGTAATGTGTGGGTCTCCCAGGCTTTACAGCTGTGGTGGCTATTTTAATAATAAAATATTAAATGGTGAGAGAGAGTAGTAAGAGTGCATGATCACTAGTAGTTTCAAGTGCAAAAATCCCACTATTCTGCCCTACCTAGCATAGTCACTTTTCTCTGTGTATCAAGGGATCAAGCAGTCTAAGAACAGTGCAGAAAGATGGGCTGCGTAAGTCAAGACTATGCTGCCCTCCTCCTCCTCCAAGTATGTGTGTCCCTTTCTGACGATGTTTCCCTCATCTTCCCTGAAAGTAACTGCCACTTTGATTTTTATGATAGTTATTTTTTTGATTTGTTTTCAGGTATAAGTTAACTGCCTATGTGTTCATGTCTAAGCAAAATAGTATAGTTTTGCTGGTTTAAAAATTTATATATTGAAATTATACTCTATGCCTTATGCTGTTAGCACTGGGAAGATAAAGCCACTCAGTAAACATTGATTAAATGGATGCAAATAAGTGAACAGATGAATGAATGAGTGAATGAATCCTAGTTTGATCTGGTCTCTTCCTTGCCCATGAATGCAGGATTCTCAAGATGGCCCCAGAATGAATGCAGGATGGACTAGGAGTTTCAGGATTGACAAAAATCTGTTTTCACACTTCACGCCAGCATCATCTGCCCCAGGCTTCTTAATGGGTCTGGAAGAAATGTTGGTACAGCAGTGTTCAGACACAGGCTGGAAATGCTCCGGTGGCCCCACGCCACAGGTGGTGGGACCTCCCTCCCATCTATGACTCCCCGGGGTGTCGTGCTTGGTCATGTTCCAGGGGGTTGGCTGCTCTCCAGGAGGTTCCCAAACATTAGACATAACTAGTTGTATTCAGCTATTGTTTTGTTTGCAGTTCTGAATCCTGCCACAGAATTCACATCCTGGATAAACTGAATAGTATAATTTTCCATCTGCATGACATTCTTCTTTATTTTGTTAGTGGTTTATTAAAAGACATGATTGCCAGAGAAGGGTTTTGTTTACATTGTAATTCCATATTATCTTCCTTGTAAATTCCATGTAATTCCGTGTCTTTTCAAGGGCTGGTGATGATTCCTTAGTATTATCTTCAAAGAGTTGGTAAAACCTCCTGGTTTTAGGTCACTAAGAAGTGCTTCTTAGGCAGATAGAAAAAGCCCTTTCCCTTGTTTTGTTTTGTTTTGCTTTTGTTTTTTAATATACTTTGAGCATATAGAAGCAAATACATATAGCTATGCTTCCCCCTCATGCCTTTTTTACATAAATGATAGCATACTTTACACAGTGATTCTGACACTACTTTTTAAATATTTCTTGCAGATTATTCCATTAACACTAAATAAAAAGAGTCATTCTTTTTCATTGTCATATAGGAATCCTTTGTATTTATATGCTGTAGTTTAATTTTTAACCATTTGTCACTAAGAAATAGGACATAGATCCACAAATGTGCATAAAATATACTGTGGTGGGTAGAATAACAGCTTCCCAAGGATGTCCATGCCCTAAACCCCAGAACCTATGAATATATTACCGTGCATGTGTTACATTACCTGACAAAAGGAAATTAGGGCAGAAAATGGAATTTAGGTTATTAAAGAACTGACCTTAACATAGGGAGATTAACCTGGATTATGTGAGTGGCTCAGTAGATAATCACAAGGGTCCTTAAATGTCAAAGAGGGAGGCACTAGAATCAGTCTCAGTGTCACAATGATATGATACGAGAAAGACTGACCCAGCCATTTCTGGCTTTGAAGAGAAAGGGCTGAGGGATGTGGTCAGCCTCTAGAAGCTGGAAAAAACAAGAAAATGGGTTTTCCCCCAGAGCCTCCAGAAGGAAATGCAGCTCTGACAGCACCTTGATTTTAGTCCAGTGAGACCCATCTTAGATTTCTGACCTCTATAATTTTTAAGATAATAAATGTATAGGTTAGGCATTTAGTTCATGGTGACCTGGCTCAGCAGCAACAGGGAACTAATACACATACATATATATTGTAATTATAAGACAAATATTATGTAACTGCTACCAAGATCCATAATAGAACATTTCCAGCCCTGAGAAGGCCCCTGTGTGTCCTTCCCAGTCACATTCCCCTCATCCGAACCTCCCCCTGAAATAATCACCATTCTGTCCTTGATGGTCATTACTTCATTGCTTCCATTTATAGTTTTTACCCCAGCGTATGTGCACATAATGCAATTTGGTACTGCCTGTTTTTGAAACATACATAATTGGAATCGATCTGCATGTCTCATCCATGTTGTTGCTTATAGCCCTGGTTGTATTTCACTTGCATTGTTGTATAGTGTTCCATCCTGGGAATATAGGTTCAGAGACAGGAAGTAGCAGGAAAGGCCAGTGTCACTGGTCTTGAAGGAGGCCTCCTGACACACATGAAATTTAACCCACATCTTCAGCTGGAACTTTTTTTTCTTTTGAAAGCTTTTATATCTAGGCACCGTGAGTACAAAGATGTACAAAACCAGAATTCCTGTCCTCAGAAAGCATAGCAGTGAGTGGAAGAAACTGCCAAATAAACCAACAATTATATTGCAGTGCTATCCAGTGAATGAGTGTGTAATAGAAGAGGGTACGGGACACACAGCTCAGTCTGGGGTTTTCAGGGAAGGTTCCCCAGTGAAAGTGACCCTTTTGAAGTGTTCATTAGTCAAGTAAAAAAGGCTGTGGAGCTGGGAACGCTTTGTGCAAGTAGATGGCAAGAGCATAAAATGGCAAAGAATTTCAACTTCTTAGCCTGTGGCTGCCGGAGAGACAGAGACAGACTGGGAGGGGAGAGGTGGGGGCAGGAGATGGAGCTGGAGGCTGGAGGAGTAGGTAGCTCAGGGAAGGGCTGCCTTAACTGCTGGACTAAGAACCTTGGAATTCCTCCTGACTGCCCTGGGGAATCAGGGAAGGAAGGGCTCTAAGCAAGGGAGGGACCTGCTTGGATCTGAACACAGGAAATACAACATCACTAAAAATCTTTTTGGTTCATCTGAAACTGAAATTTTTTCTTCATTGCAATTTTCAGATTTTCTTAGAAGTAGTGAAACTGTATGTTAGATATTTATAAAGACTTGCTGATGGTCTGCTCTGTGGCTTGAAACTGACTTTTTATCTATCTTGACTTTCCAATGTAATGTGGAAATTCCTAATCTAATCATGAAGATTACCTTAAAAAAAAACAAAAAACTCAACGGGAAACCGCACATATTTGGTTTGGATCACCATATGGGAACTTCAAAGGAAGCAACACTTTCTGATTTAAACTGTGAAATATATTGCTAGATAACATCGTTAGTGGGTGCTTCAGAGTCAAATGTGAAAAAGCAGCATGGTAGAAAGGATACCAGATGTACCTGCTTCCTTTCAGGACCCAATTAAAATGAAACTAGAGTGTCCATTTTCATTCTGTCCATCAGAAGTAGCATCTGAATTGTTAGCACAATTTAGAGCTTTTGATCTTTATCCCAATTGCACTAAAGAAGGGACGCTCAGGAGAGAGAAATGTTGAAAACATTTTTGAGTTTTCAGAGTAATAAGTGAGTAATGCTCTACATATTTGTAGGGTTTCTTCCTCAAAACTCATCAGACTGCCACCTAATAATAATATAAGGTTTCTTAGTCCTATGAATAAGAAATTATTTTCTTGATCAACTACACTATTTAAGTTATATGTTCAATTATCAAATATTTCAAACATAAAGAACACAGGGAATAATATCTAAGTATCTATGTATGCATACCCAGGTTTAGGAAAACTTGAACAAATGGAAAGGTCTATTGATGTTTTTGGTCAGGAAGATCAACATCATAAATAGGTCAGTTCTCCTTGTAAATATAATGTGATCCCAATGGTAATATCAAGGTTTTTTCTTTTTTTAAAATTAGGTTGATTCCAAAGTTCTTATGGAGGAAATAAATGAACTAGAATTGCTTAGAAAATTCAGAAAAACAAGAATAATGTGGGAGGACTGGCCCCACCATATGTTAAAACTTATTTAAAAGCTATAATAAGTACAATTGGATGGTTCTGGAACATGAAAAGAAAGTAGCTATTGAATCAATATTCATTCTTTTCATCCTTAACTGATCAGCAGCAGCAGCAGAAGCAGCATGCCCTAATCCCCTAAGCCCTCCCCAAACCCCATTTCCCAATGTCCTTGGTATGTGAGCTTCTGCCTAAACCCTAATTTATTTAAGCTACTTTGTTCATCTTTTGCTGTATAACAGACCACCCTAAATTTAGTGGCTTAACACAACCAGCAGCCATTTATTTTGCTCACAGATCTGTAGTTTGGTCAAGATTCCTCAAGGACAGCTCCTCTTTGCTCTACCTGGGGACAGTTGGACAGGCCAGAAGGTGAAGGCTGGTATCATTTTAGAGCTCACCCACCTACATGTCTAGCAGTTAATCGTGGCTGTTGGCAGGGACCTCACCAGGTTCTGCTTGCTGGAACCCCTATCCATGGCCTCTCCCTGAGGCTGCTTGCTTCTGCATTGCATGGACAAGGGACCAGATTGTTGATGTGGAAATCTAGTGCAGTCCGATTGCTATTTCTTGAAGTTACCTGTCTTCTGTATCAGACTAATATCCAGAATTACTTTATGCTTTGATGTTCTACAGTTTCATTGTGATGGATTTGCCATGCTTATTCTCCTTAGGTACTTGATCTGCTTCTTCAGTCTTAGCATCTTCCTCACTCCTGGGATTTCTCAGCATTTATCTCTTCAATATTTTTTTCTCTCATAATCTCAGGTTTCTCCTGGAAATTCTTTCAGATATATGTCTTTCCCATGGAATCACCATGTCTTCTAACCTCTTCTTTACATTTTTTATTTATTTCTTTCTCTTTGATACATCCTGGGTATTTTTCTAAGATCTTTCTCTCAGTTGGCTAATTCTTTAGCTTTTTCTACTCTTTGGTATTCATCTATTCAGTTTTTAATTCTATCAACTTGGTTTTTCAGTTTTAGAAGTTCTGTATGATTTTAATACTTTCATTTTTTTCTCCTTCACTATGGTTTCTATTTCTTTATTTGCCTCTTGGAAAATTTTAAGAATACAATGTCAGAGTTTCTTTAAGAGTTTTCTATTATCTCAAACCCTTTCCTCATACTGGATTGTTTCTTCAGATGGCTTGAAATGTTTGTATTGTAAGCCCATCTTTAGCACATTTGTGGACTGAATATTTGTGTTCTCCCAAAATTCATATGTTGAAACTTAATCCTCCATGTGATGTTTTTGGGAGGTGGGGGATCTTTGGAGGGTGATTAGGTAGTGAGGGCAGAGCCCTCATGGATGGGATTAGTGTCCTTATAAAGGAGACCCCAGAGCACTCCCTCACTCCTTCCTCCATGGGAGGACAGAGAGAGAAGATGGCTCTCACAGACACTGAATCTGCTGCACCTTGATCTTGGACTCTCCAGCTTCCAGAACTGTGAAAAATAAACATTTGTTGTTTAAGCCACCCAGTGTCTGGTATTTCTGTTAGAGAAGCCCAAACAGAGACAGCATGGGAGTATTCCTTCAGAGCAGTTTTTCAGGATCCTACAACTATTATTTTCTCAGCTTCTGACTCTTTCACCTATCATATAGGGTAAATTTGGATCCCATATCTGTACCTGGGACTTCGATTCCTCATAGGAACCTCTTTCCCCTATTGAGAGATCTAGGTAGAGGACAATTTTCATAACTACTTCCCTAGACCAATAGATAGAATTTTTCTTCTTGTTTCCTTTCCAGAAAAGGTATCCTTTCCAAGGTCCTGGATTCATTCAAGGATCTAAGTTCAGTTCCTTATTCCCGGAGGGGAGCAAAGCCAAATGTCCACTTTTTGTGTTAAAACTGAAGCCACTAGGGGCGCCTGGGTGGTTCAGATGGTTAAGTGTCAGCTCAGGTCATGATCCCAGGGTCCTGGGATTGAACCCCGCATCGGGCTCCCTGCTTGGTGGGGAGTCTGCTTCTGCCTCTCCCTCTACTCTTCCCCCTGATTGTACTCTCTTGCTCTCTCTGTCAAATAAATAAATAAAATCTTTAAAAAAAAAAAAAAGAACACTGAAGCCAGTAGACCATAGGACCTGTATGATGAACTTTACAAATCTCCAAATTCCCTTGTCATTTCTGTCACCTGGTATTTTCCTTTCTTCCTTTTGAGCTTGGGTAAGTATTAAAAATACATATTTGTCATATTTTTAATAAGCTTTTTTTTATTTGAAATGGAGGAATGGACTGAGTCTGCTCACTCTGCCATGTTTCAGAAGTTAACATAGTTAACAGTGTTCATGTTTCTTGAGATAACATCCCTAGAGAATCTGCATAGACTTACTCTGCTGATCATTAACAATGGAGATTCTTGGGTTTCATCTATGTTTTATTGCATCAAAATCTGTGGAGGTTGTGCTAGAGAATATCTGTTTTAAATGAAGGCTAAAAAGTGTGTGGCAAGGTTACAGGATACAAGATCCATATAGAGAGAATCAATTGTGTTTCTATACATTGAATAATGGGAAATTGACATTAAAAAAAACACTGGGGAGGGTGTCTACTATGGTGAGCGCTGTGAATTCTGTAAGACTGATGAATCACAGACCTGTACCCCTGAAACAAATAATACATTATATGTTAATTAAAAAATTATAAATAAATAAATAAATAAATAAAACAATAGGGGCGCCTGGGTGGCTCAGTCATTGGGTGTCTGCCTTCGGCTCAGGTCATGATCCTGGGGTCCTGGGATGGAGCCTCGCCTTGGGCTCCCTGCTCTACGGGAAGCCTGCTTCTCCCTCTCCCACTCCCTCTGCTTGTGTTCCCTCTCTCGCTGTGTCTCTCTCTGTCAAATAAATAAAATCTTTAAAAAGAAAAAAAAATACAGAAGTTAAATAGCAACAAAAGACTGGAACATAAAGTGCCACAAGGCATTATAATGATAATAATATAAGTTAGAAATATGATTTGGTTGTTCAAAGTACATTTGCTGTTATACTAAATTATACATCCGGGATCCCTGGGTGGCTCAGTCAGTTAAGCGTCTGCCTGCGGCTCAGATCAGGATCCCAGGGTCCTGGGATCGAGCCCCACATCAGGCTCCTTGCCCGGCAGGGAGCCTGCTTCTCCCTTTCACTCTGCCTGTCACTCCCCCTGCTTGTGCTCTCTCTCTCTCCCTCTCTAACAAATAAATAAATAAAATCTTTAAAAAATAAAGATTACATCCAACAGAACATCAAAGTTTTTTTTAATGTTCAAATGTTACACACAGAGCAAATATATTATTTTTGCTTAAAGAACTTTAAGTGGTGTAAATTTAAGGATAACCTATCAAATTATCAAAGATTTTCAAAAATGACAATATCCCCACTGTCAGGGAGGGTGTGGAGAAATAGAAATCTTTAAATACTGTTGGTGTTTGTGTGCAAATTCCTACAGCCATTCTGGAGGGCAATATGGCTATAGCTATCAAAATGTCTAATGTGCATCTCTTGGTTCTAGCAATTCTATTTCCATTAATGGTGGGCTAGACAATTTGGATTCTCTCCACCCCACCCCCCCTTCTCCTCTAAAAGCAACTAGAGGAGCAAGGCAAAATTTTTTCAAAGCCTTTTTGAGAACTACAGAACAGTGAAGAATTATAGAGCCAAGATCCAAGAGAAGAAGGAAACCAAGACAATCAGACTGTGGGGGCCACTTTATCCTTAGCAGTACCACCTTTTTGGTAGATTCTACAGAGAAAATGAAAAGTTAAGTAGAGTTAGGGAAGAAACATAGAAGTTCATGGGATGCCCAAGGAGAAAGGGCTCTAGTAACCTTCTAAACTTTAGGATGAGACCTAGTGAAGTAAGGACTGGAAATGCACCGATCCTCACAATGACTGAAGCTCAGCTTTGGCTTCTTTTTCAGTTATCAATTTGATTACAACAGTTCCTCTTCACTGGGGTTCCAGGAGATAATATCGAATGTTCTAAGGCATCATTTATGTATGAGGAATTAACGTCTCCTTTATATCTAGGATAGTACTAGCTATATACCCTTCTTGGGAAAATTGAGAAGATAGTCACTCAAATGACTTGGTACAGGGCTTAATTCTCTCCCAGAATCTTAGCTGAGAGTAGTAAGATTAGGGAATCCTAATGCCCTCTAGTCATCAGCCAGAAGCTAGAGGAAGATGATGTCTTCTCAGGGCTTCAAATGACCACTCCACGTTTTATATACACTGACCAGCACTCAGTCAAAAATGACCATGCACATGAGGAGACAACACAGTCTGATAGAACACCACAATAAACAACAGAAACTCCATAGAGAGCCAGAAAATAGAATTATTTGACAGATTTTTTTAAATGTTAAAAAGATTTTCTGTGTTCTTTGTTTTTTTAATTTTATTATGTTATGTTAATCACCATACAGAACATCATTAGTTTCTGATGGAGTGTTCCTTGATTCAGTGTTCTTTAAAAAAAAGATTGAGCAGAGGCCTGGGAACTCTAAAAAATCTAATGGGAAGTCTGGAACTGAAAAGTTATAATGACAAATTAAGAACTTAGTAGAACTGAATAGCCTCTTGTATGGCCAGAGGTAAATCTTATAAACTGGAAATTAAACAGATCTAAAGAAAATACCCATACTGAAGCATACAGAGATAAAATACAGAAAAGAGCATCAGAGCCGAACAGGATGTAGCAAAAGTTTATCTACCCGGATAGAAAGAAGTGAGAAAATGGAGCAAGGCAATATTTGCAAACACAATGAACATTTTCCAAAAACTGATGAGTGGCATTCATCTACGTATTCAAGAACTGCTACAAAGCCCAGGAACAATACATGCAAACCACACCTGGGAACATCATAGTAAAACTGCTGAAAACCAAAACCAAAAAGAAAATCTTAATGCAGTCAGAGAAAAAGACATATTACCTCAACTGAGCAATAAGACAATAAGCTGACTTCTCAATAGAAACACTGGAAGACAAGAAACAATAGAATATCTTCAAGGTGCTTGAAAATGTAGGAAAATTGTTCATAAATGCATTCAAGGATATTAATTACATTGTAATTTGTTGAATGAAAAGTTGGAAGCCTTTCTCCCTCTGCCCCTCCTCCCTGCTTGCTCGCTCTCAGATAAATAAATAAAATCTTAAAAAAAAAAAATTTGGAAGCCACTTAAATATCCAACAAGAGGGACTGGTTAAAAATACTTACCCCATCTTCAGGTGATGGTATGTAAAAATGTTGCAGGTATATTGTTAAGTGAAAAAAAAAAAAAAGCAGGTTACAAAATAATATATAGCATATGCTCTCATTTATATTAAACTTAATATAGTATTTACTCTTTAAATATGATTTTATGTAGTATTTTAGTATTTAAATATGATAAAGTATGGAAGGATAGGCACCAAAATACTAATAGTGATCTTTGGGTAATAGAATTATGTGAGAATTTTCCACTTTTTTAATAATATTTTTATAATGACCATGTATTATCAAATGAAGATATCCCATTTTTAAAAAGAAAATGAAACCAATCGATACTTGAAAAGTTGTGTTCTCTGTTCACCCTGGGTCCACTGTGGATGTGCAATCGTGGATATTATTTAGTGGATCCCATTACCTCTACTGAAAGAAAGTCTGCAAAGTAAGGGTCAGGGAAGACTCCTAGACTCAGATCCCTTAATATGCTGATCTTCCTAAATCTAGGGAAAATCAGTGAGAACAATGTCCTTTGGAGTCCTATGGTGACTCTCATTTTATAAGAAGCATCAATCAGTGGTCACCCTTCTCTAATTTAGAGAAATTACTTTTTTTTTTAAATAAGAAACTTAAGAATACCATTAAGACTGGGTTAAATTTAAAAAATTTTTTTTCTGCTAAGATATCAGCCCAAATTAGAATATAAGCTGCTCCCTAAAGTTAAACTACCAGTGTTCCTGTTTCCTAAAAATAAGCTAAATCCTCAGCATTGGTTAAACTGCAGTTCCCTGGGTCCAGTGCAGTACTGTTGATTGCTTACATTGGCAACACGCTGTGCTTAATTTGGGGGTAATGAAGCATCCTTCAGGGTAATAAAATCTGAATTGTTTTTATAGGCCGAGAGATCCGTCTGCCCCTCCGAATCAAAGGGGAAGGAATGGGACCAAAGATTCACTTCAACTTTGAAATGCTGGACATTGGAAAAGTTTTCGTTGGATCCGTACATTGTTATGAGGTAAGCACTAGAATTGTTCATTGAGACTCAAATAGTACTTAGCTTTTTAGGTTTATTTTATTTTGTGTATGTGTATATTGATAGAAAATGTATACAATCACATCCATTTGCCATTACTCACACTCAGACTCTGGAATGATGTGGCTCTTCCTTGCTTCCTAGCCATGTTGAAGGTTTCCCCTCTAAGTTGCCTCAAGGCAACAAAGACATACTTTAATTGGTTTTATCCTCATCATCTTATGGATTGCAAAGGGGAAAATCATAATCTTCTCCCTACCCATTTAATGGTTGCTCTCTGACACCATAAATCCTACAGACCAGAAGACAGAGAAACTTTCACATTTTCCAGAATGCCCTAATGAGGACAGCTGTTTTCACACTTCAGTTTTCTCTGAATGCACTAGTGTCCAATCCATGATTAAAGACCAGTCATAGTTTCTGGAACTTTCTTTTTCCTTTCCCTGCTTTGTCTTTCCAATTAGGTAGAAAATGATCCTTTTACAAGATGTAATCATGGGTTCTTCAGGATCAAATTTACTTCAGTGTCACCTCACCACTAACTTTGTATCTAGGGTACTTTTTTTTTTTACATTATATCAAATTATAACCATCGAAGCTTTATTTTACAAATATTGGTAAACTTTAAACGTTTGTATTTCTCTAATTGGAGTAATAAAAGCAGTTATTTAATGAGTGACAAATAGGTGTCAGGTTCCATGCTTCCTTGTGTCGTGCACGTTTATCCACGTGTGACAAAAGTGGGAAAGGCAGGTTTTATTGTACCTGCTCTACAAATGAACAAGAAGAGGCAGAGTGGTTAATACCCTCAACAACATCATCCTTCATGTATGTTGAGCACAATACCAGTACTTTTACATTCATTAGTTTGGGCCTCACTAACCCCTAGGGAGTAGGTGCAATGACTATTCCCATTTTATAGCCAAGGAAGCTGGCACTTAGAGAAGTTTTACTAGTTAAGGTAATGCTAGGTACTGTAACAAATACAAAGATCTATACTCTCTCAGACATGACAAGTCTATTTCGTTGCTCACATAAAGCCTCAAGCAAGGTTACCTCTCAGCCAACGGCTCTCTGCAGAGCATCGGGCCCCTGGCTCCTTCCAGCTCATGGCTCTGCCCCCCCACCGTGTGGCCTGCAGGATTGCAGCCTCACAGTGTCACGCAGCTGGAAGGGGAAAGAGCAAGGAGAGATGCACTCAGAAGACCTTTTTTTAGGAGCTGGCCCTATAGGCGTCAGCTGTGCATCACTGCAAGAGTAAGTAGCTGGGAAATGCAGTCTAGTTGGGAGCACAGGAGAAAGAGCAAGTGGGTTCAGTGAACAGCAAACCTGACTCTGCCACGTTGGTTAAGTAACTTGGCAAGGTCGTTCAGCTAGTAAATGTGAGCGAGCACTGGGTTACTGGGGCCCTGTATCCTGGGAAGAAAAGGCTTTTTGCTGCCCTTTCAATCCCGGGGCTCTCACCATGAGCAACTCCAGCCTATAGCCAGCTCAGCTCTCAGCCTAACCTCGGCATGGGAGGCAGATGCCTGGTTGCTGCTGAGAGCTTCCTACCGTGCGGTTTATCCCCACATTCTCGAAAGTAACTGTGGCCTAAATGGGACAGTGTGAAAGGTAAATAGAGATGTTAATGTCATAATGAGATGGAATATACATAAGAGCACGATTTAAATGAAGAGTCACATGTCTGTCATGAACTGAAATATGGCACAGTTACTATGTTGCATTGTCTTTTGCATTTTGAAAAAAGTCACTTTGGGAGGAAGAAAATGTGCAATGCTTCTTACGAAGTTCACATTCTGTCCGTAATTTATCCAGGGTGAATTTTCCTCTTATCTCACAGACTGTCGTGTGGATGCCACATCAGAAAAGGACCTTTAGTTCTGATGCGAAATGGATAAGTTTTCCTGAGTGTAATAATAATTTCTTATCAATTTAACCAAAGTGTATTTGAGGTCACCACTTCCCACCCTCCTAGATTTGACCATTAAGTAAACCACAGCCAGCTAAGTAAGTGTTAGATGAGGTGCTGCATCAGAATGGACAGTTTTGAGCGCTGTGCATTGGCAGAGAAGGACATGGTAAGGTGCTTCTTACAGGAATATTTTGCACTCTCTGCGTATTTAGTGCTGATGCCTCATTGCATCTCTCTTTCAATTTATTATGTTACCTCCTTGAGACGAATTTGAATAACCAGCTGTTGCCCTTAGTCATTGCTGAGCTTAGCAAACATGTAAAAAGTAAACCACAGCTCCAAGAGTGCACACTATTCCCCAGTGTAATTAGAAGGAAAACAAGGTGAAGCTCTAGTATAAACTTCTTCTCCCCAAGGAATTGGACTGCAAGGGTAAGGTAATCAAAAGGTCTCAGAATTTCGTCCCAAATGACTTGCTGGATTCTGCATACACATGAACGTGCTTCTTTCCCAGGGGGAGAGGAATGACATGCATGTTCTCGAACATGGAAGACCTGGTGCCTTGTACAAAATCTGGGTAAAATATTGCTGTTAACCAAAACATAAAAAGGCAATCCTGCATCTCTCTAGAGAGAAAAACAATTCCCTTTGAATGGAATTCCCTTTGAATTACCACTAACACCTTTGAGTTGCCTTTAAGTTACCACTAACGTGTGTCAATCACTTCTTCAGCACAGGCCCATTTCAAACCCATTCTGTGTGGCACTGAGAAAATAGCCAGCAATCGCTGTTGTCTACGGCCCTCTTTGTGAGGCACTCTGTTCTAAGAGTTACATAAACTAATTTCATCTTCACAGCAATCTGAGAAGTTAGTGGTACTTACACTTTATAGACGGAGAAACTGGGGCACAGAGAAACAAAGCAGGTTTCCCAAGGTCACACAGCTCGGAAGTCACCGGTAAAACTGGGAATTGAGCCCAGGCAATTTGGCTTCTGGGTCCCTGGCCATCATCATTTCCTACATGGTCTGTTTAAAAGGAATGAAGGGTGAAGCATGAATTCTGTGACCAGGAAACTTAAAACTGAGTGGGGGCGGGGGGCGCCTGGGTGGCTCAGTTGGTTAAGTGACTGCCTTCGGCTCAGGTCATGATCCTGGAGTCCCGGGATCGAATCCCGCATCAGGCTCCCTGCTCAGCAGGGAGTCTGCGTCTCCCTCTGACCCTCCTCCCTCTCATGCTCTCTGTCTCTCATTCTCTCTGTCTCAAATAAATAAATAAAATCTTAAAAAAAAAAAAAAAACTGAGTGAGGGGGATGGAAAATGAATGTAAAAAGATGAATAAAATATCAAGCAGCAATTAGTTAGGTATCTCTCTTGGAAAAAGTGGTGGTTTTCCTCTGCAAAGGCCCCTGACTCTATTCTACACATGCTCTTGATTCCTTCTTTGCTTCTCGGGAGGCAACTTGAGCTGGTGGACACCGCACATCCACCCAGACCCCATTCCCTTGGTTACCTAGCCCTCTTCTCTTACTACAACAAACATGTGGGCCAGGTACTGAGTATGCATTATCGCATTTAATACAAATATACTGGGTCTCCTCTGCCATACTTCCCACAGCTTTGCCGCCCCCACTCTCGTTCCTCACCTCTTATCCTCTCAAAACAGGAATCTCAAATAATCAACCACTATTTTCTCCGTACCCACTCACTCCCTAAACATTTGGACTCTGGATTCTGCAGTCACACTCTATTGGAGTCCTTTCTTCTTCAAGGGTAGGGATGGCTTTTAATTAAAAATAAAAAATCTGGGGGTTCCTGGGTGGCTCAGTTGTTAAGTGTCTGCCTTTGGCTCAGGTCATGATCTCGGGGTCCTGGGATCGAGCCCCACATCGGGCTCCCTGCTCGGCGGGAGGCCTGCTTCTCCCTCTCCCACTCCCCCTGCTTGTGTTCCTTCTCTCACTGTGTCTCTCTCTGTCAAATAAATGAATAAAATCTTTAAAAAAAAATCTGTAACATTTTCTTAGAGTTTATTCCCCGTCAGCTCTGTCCACATTCAGTCCCTTCTGGAAATTCTCTTCCCTTGGCTTCTTCTAGGTTCCTGACATTAGCCCCATACCTTTCTGTACATTTCTTCCTGATCTCCTGTGCTCTTTCTCTTCGGTGCTTTGAGTGCAGGTCAAAGGCAGTTTGTAAATAGAAGAACGTGCTGTCCACCTGTTCAGGTGTAAGCATTGGCAAGGAATAGAGACTGTCTTAGAAGCCCAGGAACAGAGCTGCTTGGTTAAAGCACAGGCTCATCCGACAGGCACCACGGGAGGTGGGAGCAGGAGCGATGGATTGAGCCAGGTGTGGACAACTCTGAATGCCAGGCATGAGCTTTTTACATACACATACCTACTGTGCAAGCAAATATGGGCCTATGGTGTATAGGAATAAAACTTTGCTATAGTAAAACAGTTGCTTACACAAGCATCCCCAAGCAATAGAATTGTATCCATGCAATAGTTTGAGGTGACAGTATCCCGATAGAATGAAATCTAATAGCACAACAAAGAGAATCCTTGTCATCTGGCATCCACAGTGATGTCTCGTTCACATTCTCCAGGCTACACTATAAACATAGGCTTAGGTAGTTGTTGCTCCTCTATTCTGACTTCTTATTTTTCAGTATGTCACTTGTTCTCAACCTTCTCATGCATATAAGATAAATACCTACTTTCCCTCAGTTACCCTACAGAGTATCAGGTAAAGGCATTTTAAGGCTCCTTTTCAGTAGATGTAATTACAATCAGTATTTATAACATGACTATAGTACATGTGACAACTCTGTTCCAAAGAGGATACTAAAAACACAAAATTACTTCTGCATTGGGTTTCTTATGTCCAAACCTTCAAGGCAGAAGACTGTTCATTTCTCCCCTGGAGTTTTTCTCTGGCTTTAATTCCTGCAGCTCTCTATGTGTTGGTATTAAACAGTACAGCCACGTGCTTATGCGAAAATAAATCAAATGTTCATGCTCTGTCTTTGCACTCTTGGCTTTTTATTGATATAGGCAATACTATCCAACAAAGGCAGCATTGATGCCCTCTTCAACGTGATCCCTCCAACTTCGGCTTTGGGGGCCTGCTTTGTTTTCAGCCCCAGGGAAGGCATCATCGAACCAAATGGAGTCCAGGCGGTCCAGATCTCTTTCAGTTCTGCCATTTTGGGGCACTTTGAAGAAGTGTTCCTGGTCAATGTCAATGGGTCCCCTGAGCCTGTGAAATTGACCATTAGGTAAGATATTATCTATAACTAATGTGGAAGCTAACTGAAGCTTTTATCTACTGCTTTCTTAAACTTCAAAACCAGATCGTGTCTCGGATGTCCATAACTGTCTTTGTTAGTAGGAATACATCAAAATAATGGAGTGTTTTAAATTTCCACCAGCATTTACCTAATGAGCACATGTAACTTACTATTATAATGTGGACACAGATGCTTTTTGGGGATCTAGTTTTTCTACAAGCTATAGCTTTATAAAATAGGGACTTAAAACATTAAACTAGTTCCTAGTTATACTCTCTGTTTTAGGATATTTAGGGAAAATAAATCATTACAGTAACACCTAGATAAAATCATCTTCTGGACTTGGCTTTAACTCTTATCCCAGTTTCTCTAAACTTTCATCTTTCATTTTTGTTTTAAGTAAAATTTTTAAATGCTCATACCTATAATACCTCCAGGTATCATAAAAGAGTCTACTTAGAGCGTCAGTCATCCTAGGCTAGACATTTGCAGCTTTTGTGCTAGAAGTCCTTTGATGGCTTCTCCAGCTGTTTGTGATAATTGAAAGTCATTAATAGCAGAGTTTGTCCTCAGGTTTTAAAAAGAAGTTTTCTATGACCAACCCATTGGGCAGATCTACAACTTTGGTTCCTGGTGCTTAGCGAGATCATGTCTTCAGAACACATCGCAGATCCTCTTTGGATTTTCACAGCACCAGGTTGTTAATTACCATGGCAGTCTCTCTTATTATGGTTACTGCTAGCAGGACCTCCTTCCATCTACAGCTAAGGTCTCCCTCGGGGTCTGGAGATAACATAGACACTGTGGCCTGAAGAATCCTTGGAAAATTTTTGGTCTCATGATAGGAGTGAATTGTGTCCTCCCAAATTCATACATTGAAATTCTAATACCCAGTTAAGAATGGGACTGCACTTAGAGATGGGATGTTTAAAGAAGTAATGAGGTCATATGGGTGGACCTTAATACAATGTGACTGGTGTCCTTATAAGAACAAGCACGCAGATAGGAAAACACCCTGTAAAGACATAAAGAGAAGATAGCCATCTACAACCTAGGAGGGAGTCCCTCAGAAGAAACCAACCCTGCTGACACATTGATTTTGGACTTCCAGCCCATAGAGCTGTGAGGAAATAAATTTCTGTTATTTAAGCCACTCAGTCTGTGGTGCTCAGTTATGACAGCCCTAGCAAACGAACACAGCCTCTAACAAATAAGGAGAGTGAATGAATGTGTCTTAGGGCTTCTGTGGCATGGCTGAGACAGACTGCCATAATCCTATACTTCTTTTTAAGTCTTAAGACTTATCTGAAACATTCAGAAGGCATTTATATTTTCTTCCACAATACATCTGTGGTTGTGATAATAGAAAAAATCAGTGTTGCTTTCTAAATATTTGAGTAACACTGACTCTTCAAGAAGATGCACCATGCTCATCCTGGCCCACGGTTGACATCTGTCAGTGATAAACAGAACATGAGGAAGACAGGAGTACTTTTTCACATTATGTGAGCTCTAGTTCACCTCCCACCTCAATAACAATTCACATCTCGTGACAAACAATGGAGGTGGTTCTCTGGAGAAGCAGGAAGAGCAAACCTGCAAATGCAACCTCCATCTCCCTTTCAGAGATTGTCTGATCCTTGAGGGTTCTCGGTAAACTCCAGGAGATCAGCTCTTCAAAGCCCCATCTGAATAAGGTTTTCCGGCTTCCTGACTTCAAGAGGTATCGCTCAGAATCATGAGTATCCTCCACAACATCCAGCTTCATTGATGGGCCTCCATCCAAAATGGGGAAGACAAAACTTTAAAGCTCTGCTCTTATAAATATTTAAGATAAAAATAATAATCACCCTATCTAAGGGTAAGAATGTACAGGGTATTAAAAGACCATAAGTTTACTTTTCATGTAGGAAAAAGGAAAATACTGGCCAAGACAGGCTAATTGTCCTTCAGGTTGAATAAGAAAGCCCATCCTAATTTCATGTGGCCACTCCCTAATTAAGTGCAGCCTAATAATTAATACTGCATTTATTGACACACATACATACACATTGCTACTCTATTAGGAATAAATGTGTATTTTGGATATTCACTTAAACTTTTCTTGAGCACCTCCTACATGCAAGGTTGTATATCAGGTACAGTGACTGGCGAATTTGAGTTTGTTGGACATTCCTGTTGCGTGACTCCTACTGTCTTAACCTTTGACTCTGTGAATTATTTTTCCAAATTCAGGATGTGATTGCCCATTCTCTCAAATATTCCCCAAACTAACTAAAAAATATGATAAAAGAAATAAGGGAATTAATAGGCTACACTAAGAAAATATCCATTTAACATAAAGGAAGGCAATAATGGAGAAAAAGAGGAATGAAAAGGCATTAAGACATAAAAAACAAGGAGTAAAGTGTAAGACATGAATCCTACTTTATCAGTAATTACATTAAATGTAAATATATTTAACACTTAAATTAAAGGCAGAGATCGGCAGAATGGATTTTTTTAAAAACCCACAAAACACAATATGACTATATGCTCTTTTAGATCCAAAAATATGAATAAGTTGAAACTAAAAGGGATGGGAAAGGATACAGTAGGCAAACAGTAACCAAAAGAAAGCTGTACTAATATCAGACAAAACAGACTTAAAATAAAACGTGTTACTTGAGACAAAGAGGGATATTTTGCAATGACAAGAGTTAAGCCATTAAGGAAATATAACAATTATAAACATATATGCACCTAACATTAGAGCCCCCAGATATGTGAATGACAAACTGACAGAACCAAAAGGAGAAATGGGAATAGATTAGTGGCTGCTTAGGGCAGGGAGTGAGGGATAGAGCATGATAAAGCTATGATAGGTATTTATCCACATTAATATTCTGTGCTGTTGGTTTGGTGATTTGTCTGCTCTGCTTCATTCATTGGTAGGAATTTGGTGATAAGTTAACTACAGCATCATTTGCTAAAATCCAGTGGTTCAAGTCTTGAAAAAGAACTCTAAGAACCACTGTGATAGACCATCATCTTGTAGTTTCTTTAAGTGCTAGGTTCTATACTTGACTTAATGCCACTTTCAAGTCCATTGCCTTAACCACTCGGCCACGACTGCCTACTGACTTAATGCCAGTTGATGGTTTTTAGGACTTATTGTCTCCCTAGTTCCTGATTGTTACTCTGAATTCACTGGATTCTTTATCCACTCCCCCAATTTGTATTCCTATTTCTAGAGGCTGTGTCATTGGACCTACCTTCCATTTTAATGTTCCTGCTCTGCACTTTGGTGATGTTTCCTTTGGTGAGTATTTTTCCATTTGAAGTTAGAAATTTAATGGAATTACTTTTCTCTCAACATGGAAGGAGGAAGGTTTACAAAGAACCTCTCTTGCCATTTTTTTATGGGTAATAGCTAAAAGGTTCTAGAAATGTTCTCTCTTTCCTCTGCAGCAGTGCATTTTGGTGTCATTTCCTAGTTTATATGTGGAAGTTATAACCCTGTCCTGGGCACTAAGAGCTGTAAGCCTGTGGTCGTCCCAGCTTTTCCAGCAGTAGAAAAATGGAAAGCCTTAGGGTTCACACTCCTATCTGAATGTTCTGAAAGCCCTGTCTGTCTGTCTGTCTATCTACCTATCTATCTATCTATCTATCTATCTATCTATCTATCTATCTATCTAATCAGATTTAATTTTTTATTCTAGAGAGAGAGCACAAGTGGGGGAGGGCAGAGGGAGAGGGAGAGAATCTCAAACAGACTCCACACTGAGCAGGGAGCCCAGTGCCAGGCTCGATCTCACAACCCTGAGATCATGACCTGAGCCGAAAGCAAGAGTCAGATGCTCAACTGACTGCATCACTCAGGCGCCCACCTGAACACTCTATTTATATGCAGATTCTGATTCACCAGTCTGGCTACACAGCATCCTGTTCACAGAGATGCTCTCAAGTTTCAAGTGAATTCAGTGGTGGTTTGACTCAGGTGTTCTATCACTCCAAATGGAAGACATCTATATTTTGGTGTTGTCTTCTTGCTCAGTTACTTCCCTGAGTCGTTTCCTCCTGTCTCAGCATTTCTAATAATAAAAATGACAGCATTAGCAGTAAAAGTTTCCATTTATTGGTTCGTTCTTATATTCCAATCACTGCTAAGTGAATTACATGCAGTACTACATTTAAACCTTTTAGCAATCCTTTGAGTAGATGCTATTTAGGATTCCCATTTTGGAGCTGGAAGAACTGAGCATTCGAACAGTTAAATAACTTCCCACGGTCACACAGCAGTAGTAGAATGAGTATTTCAAATGAGATCTGTCTAAGTCATGTACTGTGAACAGGGGTAATGTTGCCCCAAAGGGGCAAAAATTGTTTGTTTGGGGTTAAAAAAAAAAAAGCATAGATCTAATCAATGTTTGTGGTCCTCCAAAATTCAGCCCTACCCAACAGAATCTTATTCCTTAGTATTTAATTTTTCTCATTAGGGAGAAATTAATCTAATTTAAATCACATTTAATTAATTGATTTCATTGAAAATTAATTCATCATCACAGTGGTTCTTTGAGGAGGTGATAATTTAATTTAGAAATTTCAAAATAATTTAGATAATAATTTGAGAAACCCTACTCTGAATCCATAGTGCACAATCCTTTCCATTTTTCTTTGTTTCCTCCATTTTGACTTTCAGTTCTTTTGCTTCAAGTAGGCCCATCTACTTGGGGAAAAGTTTTCTTTACAAAAATATCTCTTCTTTACAAAAAGCTGATTCATAGTGCCTTTATCAGTTGCTTTAACATTTAACATTTCCTAACATATAGGAAAATTTATATAAATGAATGTCTCTTTATTACCATAGAATATGAAAATGGCTGGAGGAATTTGTATAAATTTGTAGGGCAAGTTTAAGTGATAGAGTTTTTGAAGGAAAGTAAAAGTGACCTACAACTTGAAAATTGTCTGATGGCCAACTAAGACAGACATACTCTCCAGGGTTACTGTGACTGATCCACAATAAGAGGTGAATTACTTACCCAAAGATCTATGCAGTTATCCTCCAAACGGCTCAACTGAGTCCACAGAGAGGTCTGGGTGACTGATGCATCCTTCCACAGGCATTTAAGTATGAACTCCAACACAGAATATTTGGAAAATGTGCCCTATATCATATTGCCCTGGAGGGAGAAAGCAGAATCTAAATAAGCACCTCAATCACTCCAAGAAATCTCATACCGATTCATTGTCTAGAATCTGCCCTATTGTTCACTGCTGAAAGGTTAATGTCAGTACTATACCAATGATAAGCCAATTTGTGAGCCCCAAGAATATCTGAATCCAAACATTAAAAAGCATCAAAGCCCCTATTAGTACATTTCAACAAAATATGGCAAATAGGAAGTATATATATATGCCCAGGATGCCATTGATTTATTAGAAATGCTGTATTTGATATTGGCAAACTCTGGGTAACACAGTGGGTAAAATCATTTATGCATGTTCCAAAACTAGGTAGGTTTTTTCCCATTAATGTTTTCCATTTGGTCTGTTCTTATCTCTAAGTATACAGGAAAGGTCATTATTGGGTAATTAATTCATTGTTTCCTAGAGCTATAAAAATAATAATCAACAGCTATTTCTCATGGTTGGTCCAGCTAGAAGTTTTAGTAACTAGCTTAGGTGAAAATTAGAAATAGCTTATTTTTCTTTTGTTGTATAACATCTTATTGAGAGATTGGGGATAAGGCAGTTAGACAAGAGGCGGGAAGACACTGCAGACCCATGACCCAAGATTCCCCAGGTCTGAGATATGAAACTTATCTCTCCTAAGTCCAACTTCAAAATTCAAGTTGCATTTCTTTTAGTTTGGATATGGATTCTTTAATCTTCTCTGTAGTGTGGCAGGAAATGTTAACAAAAACATACCTTTTTGCTTGCCAACAGGAAATCTAGGGCTATTTCATTTTCAAAACCAGTTGGGTCAGTTAATTCAAGTTACTTGCTGTTCTTCTGGATTCTGC
This sequence comes from Mirounga leonina, assembly GCF_011800145.1. Lineage (NCBI taxonomy): Eukaryota > Metazoa > Chordata > Mammalia > Carnivora > Phocidae > Mirounga > Mirounga leonina. The sequence continues at coordinate 13,305,282 of NW_023270469.1, read as the reverse complement.
ACTGTAAAAATCCAAAGTCAGAGACAATTTTTTGATACAATTTCAAAATTATTTTATGATAATCCTTTTAAGTCCCAAAGTTGGAACTAGAGTTCTCTCATGACTCTTATCCAAAGTGTCATTATTTATTTCTCCAGGAGGATTGGCCTCCTGTCACAAAGAAACATCATCCATGGAAGAGTTTTTTATTGGAAACTTCCTAATTACTATCTCACATGTGCAATTAGGGCTTTGATGGGTCAGACAAAAGTAAACATGTTATTGGCTCAGGGATGAAAGACCAATAAGGGTGCATATAGTTCCAGATGCAAGAAAAATTAACTGTTACAGGAATAAGCCAGGGATTGGAGGAATTTTCTGGAATTTATTTTCAGGAATTTATTTTGGGATGACTGGCATATTGTATGGAGTTAAACAAGGTTTGCAGAGACTCGTAGTGTTGGGGAGTACATTGAGCTAACTGAAGTTGGTAATATTGTCCCCATATTGGCAGTAAGGCGAATTCTTGAAGAGGTGTCTGTTATAGGTTAGTGTTAGAGGGCCTTATTTGCTTAGAGATGAAGATTCTAGATTTGGCATCAGGGCCTGTTGGGATTGGTGGTGTTAGATAATTATAAATCACTAAAGTAGATGAGAGGTAATAGTATTGTACTATTGGTTAATATCTGAAATGTTTAAAGTATGGTTATAAATATTTTGATGGTAAGATTGGATGTTGGATGACATATATAATAATTAATTAGATTGACTGGAGCTACAGTAGCATGAGAGAGTCAGATTATAGAATTTGGGTGGTGATTGTCCCTGAAGAAACAGTGAAGCTTTGATAAATCCTCAGATTCATCAAAGAGTACAATGGACCAAGTAACGACTGATACGCCAGGTGATAGAGCCAAAGGGGCAGGGTCAGTATCTGCACACTCACTATTTTTCAGGAGCTACAAGAATATGTTGAATGAGAATAAGGAATTTAGAAGGCTGCAGGTATTCAGTGGACCTGACCATTGGATAATTTGGTCAGAGAAATTAGAGTTTGAGGGCAAAGCTGCTGGGATAAATATAGGGATTAAAAAAAAAAAAAAAAAAAGGCAGCATGGTAGTTGTCTTCCATGGCCCAGGTATGAGCTGGTCATATATCACTCAAGAAGAAATATTTAAATTGACTTTAGGAGGATGTTAAGTGGGGTGTAAATTAATTGTACTGTCCCTTAAAATCGTAATTGTAATGATTATAGAAAGATCTTACAAAGGTTAGCGGAAAAAAAATCATAGAAAGCATGAGGAAAGCCTAAACCCAATAGTGTTAGGATTTGATGCAAGCAGGAGCTTAGAAGTAACACTTTTATTAGTAGTGACCATGCAGTCTTTAATCATAATATTCCCTTCTTTAGGCTTCTTAACAGGCAATATGGGGTTTACAGGTAGTTGTGAAAGGAATTGTTCTAGCTAGGAGCTTACAACTGGCTTTATTCTTGGAAAAACTTCTAGCTTCAGGGAAATAGTCTGAGCAATGGTTTGGAAGGACCCGTGTGAATCCTTATACGAACCACTTCCAGAGTACACCTTACATTCTAAGAGTGCTTATTCCATAATGGTCAGGTGAAATAAGGGTGAGTGATCTATAGTTTCAGGAGTCCTTGCTGGGAAAGTTCAGAAAAGTTGGATGCAGCAATACATGATTGTGAAACTGACTTTTGAGCAGTTCCTCTGGGATTTCCAAGAAAATCCTTCAGGTACACTTAATCAGGCAATTCTTTTTCCGTAATAGATCTCTTCCAAGTAGATTGACAGGTGGTGTCACAAAGGAGATATAAACGTGTTTCCTCCAGCAGCCCTAATGTGTAGACAAAGGCTCAGTCATGGGGATCTCGAGAAATAGATCAAGTCAAAATACCCCCTGCAGTGATGTAGTAACTACTCCTGAGATCAATTGTGTTTTATTGCAGTAGGGTTCAAGGTAGAAAGAGTAATGTTTGCCTCTAGTAGAAATATGCATATTTGTTCTCCTCTTGTTCTGAAAGTGGTAGGAGATACAGTGGGCACCTCGGGAATCCAAAATCAGAGTTCAGTTTATTGCTTGCCAGGCAAGGAGGATCTGTATCTCTTAGAAAAGGACTAGGAGTCTCCCCGAACTGAACGTAGGAAGGCTAGATTTAACATGACAAAATAGGTTTGCCTAAGGGAGATAAAAGCCAGTGTAGGGGTCTCTGGCTGTCTCCAAAGGAGATTGTAAAGTCTCTCTCAGGAGAGGCTATTATTCGATTTTGTGTCATCGACCCTGAGTGTGTGAGCCTCAGACAGGTCCAGGATGAGTTATATAATGTCTTGGCAGGCTCTAAGTCACACAGCAGGGAAAACCACACAGGCTTCTCCTTTCACACATTGGCAAATAAAAAGAGCAAAGAGGATTCAATTTCTTAAAAAAATCTGTACTCTATGCAAACAATTAAATGCAAAATATACTGTTGGAGGACTATTCACCAAGCAGATACTAGAGGCTGCTTCTTGAGAGGATCCTGGATGGACATCAAGGGATGGTTTTATGTCTATTGTTGCTACATAGTAAGTGTATAAAAGTATTCATTGAAGGGAAGGAAGGAAGAAAGAAAGAGAAAGAAAGAGAGAGAGAGAGAAAGAAAGAAAGGAAGGAAGGAAGGAAGGAAGGAAGGAAGGAAGAAAGAAAGAAAGAAAGAAAGAAAGAAAGAAAAGAAAGAAAAAGAAAAAGAAAGGAATGGAGACCAAGAACCTACATTTCTGAGTGTATATTGTTATTAGATGCTCTGCAGCCTTGTTATTCAAGCTGTGGTCCATGAGTCTCTGACACCTGTCTCATCTGAGCTTTTTAGAAATCCAGAATCACAACCCTCCTCCTTTGTACAAGGTTCCAGGTGATTCTTAAGAAAGAAAGGAAGAAAAGAAATGCATTCCTTGATTGTACAATTGAAGACTATATCAGGGAGAAGTAGAGTTAAGCAAGTAACAATGAGTTGCATAGACATTTCATCTGAGAGGTTTGCCAATGCTAGCCGAGGTTGAAGTTCAAAGGAGGCTAGAGTGGGGCTCTTACTTCTTACCTCACATTTTGTTTTCCAGGCTTCCCTCATACCTTGATGTGTTCCCTCAATAATACCTCCTTGGTCCCCATGACCTTCCAACTGCGTGTTCCTGGGGATGGTGATGGCCATAAAAGCATCTCAAGTTGCAATCAGTATTCAGACTACAAAAGATCATCTTGGAGCAAGGATGAAATACCCATAACGAAACCAAAAGAATTCACCATCACTCCCAGCAGTGGCACCATCCGCCCCCAGGGATTTGCCGCTATCAGGGTAAAGTGCACAGCCTTCCAGCACATATGGCCAAGGAGCCAAACTCTCAAATAGTTATTAGGACCACAGCTAAGGTATGCTTTCCATGCCCACCGTCAGTGGGAGAGAGTGCCTCTAATTCATGTGGAAAAGTGGGCCTGTAAAGCAAGAAACTACCGGGGCCAAAGTAACCAGCTACAAATATATTGGGCAAAAAGAACAGACACCACTCTAGGGCATTTCCATCAATCTAGATGCATTGCCTTCACCAGAACAGTGGATCCTAGTGATTCATGGTGGAACCGCTGCTCTATAAAGATAGTGTCCACGGTAGTATGAATATTAAAAGATTTAAGAATTCATTGATAACTAAGGCCTACTTTCCTTCAGAATCAAATCGTTTATACCAATAAAAGTCCAGATTTGTGCCATAGATGATACCCAGTTTTTAATACACATCTGGACTTCATGGTGAATGTAGATGTATTCCTAACAGTGGTTTATATTTAGACCCACAGTGTGATGCTCTGGTTATGGCCACCAGCAGAATTATTTCACAGCTAACTGAGAAATGTTTTACTGTCCTCCCTCACTTACTTTTGCTTCTCCAAAGAGTTAGGTCTAGCATTATTGAAGGCTACTAAATTGAAATTATTTTATCTTTTTCTGGGAAAGAAAAAATAAGACTTCCATAGCTGAGGTTGGTAATTTTCTCTTTAGTTGTTATCTTTGAATATTTAATTCAGCTATGGTCTTATCCCCCACATTTGTTTTAAATGTTTTATAATATCTCACCATGAATCCACTCATCCTCAGTCTCTCTCTTCTGGGACTTGGCTCTTCCAAGGGCTTCTCCGTGGACCTAATGAGGTTTATATCATATATTGGTATAACTTCTCAGGGTTGTGGTCTTAGTCTGTTTGGGCTGCTCTTTTTACAAATACTCAAGACTGGGTGGCTCATAAACAACAGAAATTTATTTCTCACAGTTTGGAGACTGAAGTCTGAGATCAGGGTGACAGAATGGTAGGGTTCTGGTGAGGGGCCTCTTCCAGGTGGCAGACTGCTGACTTCCTGAGTCCTCACATGGTGGGAGGAGCTGGGGAGCTCTGTGGGATCTTTTTTATAAGGGCACTAATCCTGTTCATGAGGGCTCCACCCTCATGACCTAATCACCCCCAAGTGGCCCCACCTCCTAATTACCATCACACTGGGGTTAGGACTTCAACATATGAATTTTGTTGGCAGGGGGAGTGGGGAGGGCACAACCATTCAGATCATAGCAGTTCCTACCTGTGACTTTCCCAGGAAGAAGCACTGTTGCAAAGAATTTATTTTGTATTTAGTGCTCAGCCTACACATTACCTATCTTTCCTCTTCGCCTCTCGCACATCACACGGGAAGATTTTAAAAGCCATAGCATCTATCTAGCAGCCTTCTGCCAGAGCTCCTTGTTCTTCTGCCTTCTGACCTTGGCTCAGAGATATAAACAGGGCTTCCTCACTCCAGGCATCTCTGCATGCTGGGGCAGCTACTTCTCTCTGAATCTGACAAGTTTGCTTTCCAAATCAACAGCTCCATCTTCTTTTCCCCTTTATATTTAGAAAAGCTTTCTTCAAGCTTCAGTTTTCGCTCCTGAACTATACTTCAACCATGTCTGTGTAGACTAGAATTTGCATCCAGTGATTCCCTTTGCAACCAAGAAAAAATTCCTAATTAGTCCTTCATACATAATTTATAGATAGAAAAGCTTTCACCTATGCCAGAAGCTGTTCTCCACATTTAGAAGTATCTCTTCCACTACAAATCATCTTTGAGCAATTAAAAATTGTGACAAGACTTCAACAGCCTGAATGTAAAATTTCACAATAATAAATAAAAAACGTAGGGTAAAATATACTGGGCACATATTGTCCTTGAATAGACCTTTATTTGCAGCTTCCTGTTTTCTGCTCTAATAATGAATATGGAGGGTAAGGGGAGAGAGAAGATTTTGATTTTTTTTTTTTTTTAAAGATTTTACTTATTTGTCAGAGAGAAAGAGAGCAAGCACAAGCAGGGGGAGCGGCAGGCAGAGGGAGAAGCAGACTCCCCACTGAGCAGGGAGCCCAATGTGGGACTTGATCCCAGGACCCTGGGATCATGACCTGAGCTGAAGGCAGATGCTTAACTGACTGAGCCACCCAGGCGTCCCAAGATATTGATTTTTCTTGAAAAGAAGACTATCTAGTTGACTCCTTATGCTGGTTTCTGGAACTGTCATGGTTATGTTCATTTATTTTGCTCTAAGAGGGACTTAGCTATAGTGTTTTACTGGTGTATTGAATTTTCATAATGGATATAGCCCAGAGGCATAGAGAACAATTTAAATTGAGTAATTAAAATTTGTTTGATATGGCTCATCCTTCAGGGTCATTCTTCCCCCGATGCAGTTATATGACTTCTCTCATACCGTCTTCTCAGAAATGAGCAAACCTATTGTGCTAAAAGCCATTTGGTTTCTAACCTGGCCTTTGAAAAAACTCAGCAGGCCCTGACCCCGAAATGTAACTTGTTCCACTAAAAATGTAAAACGCCATACATCCCATAATGAAGTACTTAGAAGCCCTACTCATCCGTGTGGCCCTCCCCTGCTCTTTTCCCCCCTGAGCAGAGGGAGGGCTGGCCTTGCAGAAGAGCCGCTTTTCACCTTTTTCTTTCCAGGTGACCTTGTGCTCCAACACTGTGCAGAAATATGAGCTGGCGCTGGTGGTGGACGTGGAGGGCATCGGGGAAGAAGTGCTGGCGCTCCTAATTACCGCGAGGTATCACACTCACCTGCTTTCTCTCTTCCCCAGCGTCCCCTGGGCCACCAGTAACGGGCTGCGTCTCCTAGAGGCAGCATGCCTGCAGTCAGTTCCCACTGCATTTGTTCTGCTTTCCTGGGAAGGGAAGCTGAATCTGATATTCAAACGACAAAGCTTTGGAACAGCCAACGGCACCTTTGGTGGAGATTAGAGAAGGGATGTGTGTGTGTGTTTTGCAGGTGTTAAGAATAATAGTGCTTTCTAATGGTCTGCCTTTCCCAGTATATAACTAAAAAGGTTTTACCAGGAAAAGGTGACCAGTTGCTGGTTTTTATTTTTATCTTTAAAAAAAGGACTTCAGGGTTATGCCCAGAAAGAACAGTGTTCACAGTCCTGCAGTGGGAGATCCATTTAGCGAGACATCCTGCCTCAGGACACTGTTGCCACGACTTAAATGCCGCCCAAATGAGGCCCTCTAACCACATCAACTCCTCAGAACCATCCCCACCTTCTCTGTGTTTTAATAGAGGTAGCAGTGAGCTCTGGGGCCAGCTGAAGATCCTGGCTCTGCCGTCTGTCAGTTGTGTCTCCTTGACCACGTTCCCGTCTTTGCCAGGGTGGAACATGACACTGATGATGACGGTGATCCTAAGTAAATAAATAAAATCATGGGCCACAATTTTGCCAAAGCAAACAGGTGTTCAGGTCTGGGACTTTAGGTGGTATGTATGAAAATGCCATCATCTACATGAAATTACTTAGTAAAAACCTGATAACATGTCCATCCCATCCCTAAGAGATTGTGGAAGATGTACCGTAAAGGACTTGAAGGTCGAGGCCTTGCAATGATCTACTTAGTGTTCCTTCCAAAGACCTAACTAATCATTTTGTTTGTTTAAATACAGCAAAAGCTCTCATCTGGTCCTTTCTATACCCAGGTTTACCTTTTTGCCTAGTCTTGCATTTCTTTTCCTTTCTGGGTGTGTCTATTCTGATACTCCCCCCACCTCAGCCCCCTTTCCCAGCAGGTATCAATAGGAAATTCTGAATTAAAAAAAAAGAGGGGGGTGTCTTAAGCAGCTCTGCGTTTCCTGCCATTTTTCTCTGTGACCCAAGTCAAATACTGTAAGTCCTATCAGCCACAGTATTCAGGTAGTAAAGGATTAGCTTTATGAAAGTCATCAGGTCAACTGGCACCTCCATTCTAGCTAAAAATGAACACCCATCCCATGCTAAACCTCAAACTTTGGGTTAACAAGACTCTCTTTCATGTCATTATTTTTGGTGCAGTCTGTAGGAACTGCTTGAAGACGCTCAACAAAAGAATTGCTTTTAGAACTTGCAGAGAGCAGGCAGCGACAGCTCGCTGTGCCCTCTAGCACAGGTTAATCAGCTCTCGCTGAGGGGGCTCTTGCTCAGTGCTGTGGGCACTGTGCCATGCTGTTCGTTCGCATTACCTCCTGTATTTCCCACAACGCTCTGAGAAGAGTTCATTTTGCTTTCGTCAGTCCCTAGAATTACCTTCATTTTACCACTGAGCAAAATGGGACTCTAGGAGGGACAGCAACTTGCTCAAGCTTGTACCTGTTAAGGTCAGTATTTGAGCCTGGCTCTTGATTCAGATGCCAGTACTCCTCACCGTGGCACTGTATTGTCACCACTGTCCGTGCCAGTTCCGGGTCGAGCCGCTGTCTGAGCCTACTGATCCAAGACAGCTGTTCTCATAGGAATTAGAATTATTACCATAATTTAGGATGGTACAGACTGTAGCTAGTCCTTGAGGGACTCTGACTGGTCCAAAGCATCACAGCTAGTTAGGACCCCATGCTGGCGGCATTGGCCCTATTTGACTTGGAAACCTAAGGATCTTGCGCTGTGGGGGCGCCTTGGCAAAACAAGGCCAAATATGAAAAACAATGGACATGTTAGTCATTACCCAGGGAAGAGTGCTGTTTAAGGAGTCCTGCTTCCAGCCCTTTTTTTGATTAAAAAGTGGTGACTGGGGGCTAAGGGATAGGAATGACAGGAGAGGAGATTTGAAAATGATTAATACAGTCATTAGAGAAAAACTTTGTGACAGTGACAAATGGTGTTTAACTTGGGACTCTGCCTTCTCCATATGTAACAAGCTCTCTATCCTTTTGAATTCTTTAATGGGCTCCTTCCTTTGAGCAGGTGTATTGTACCTACCCTCCACATGGTTAACCCAGAGGTGGACTTCGGGCACTGCTTCCTGAAGTACCCCTATGAGAAAACAGTCCAGCTTGTCAATCATGATGACCTCCCAGGATGCTATACGGTCCTGCCTCAGGTGAGTTATGTTATCCTTTTCCAGTGTTGATTTTTCTTCAGTTGGATTTTCTTGATGAGAGAAACCCTTCTAAAGAGCCATATTCCTCAACACATGACCTTCTGTTATTCTGATTTTTAACCCTGGGATAATCTGGGCATGGGGTCATAAAGCCGCAGCTGGATTGCCACCTGCATGATTGAGCGGCTACAGGTGTAAACAGTTATTAATTTCCCAGGGAAATTGCCTTTGATAAAGAAAGGAGAGGGTCAATTAAGCCAACATGCAGAAGTTGCACCTGCAATTAATTGCCTATGAATAAATCATTCATGGGAAATGAGGCAGAGCTAGGAGTTTTCATTTATGGCCATGGCTGTGACTTGACCAGCATCACTAAGATACGGTAATGCAGTATTTATAAATGGACTCGTTGAACTAGAAGGCTAGAGATACTACACAAAGAAGAAAAAAAGAAATTGTCTCCTAATGTTTTATGAAATGGATCTGTCCTCATGCCCCTACACCTAGCCAAGTGGGACACTAAGCAATTAAATACATGTGGATTAAAGATTCAAAAATATCTGTACAGATCAAAGTAATGGAAGGTTACTAATGGGATGCAATTTACCAAGAATGCATTTGGATTTAAAACTCTATTGCTCTGTAAGGACAGTACTCTAGTAAAAATTCATGCAAAAACCCAAATCAAATGGGGTTTTTATTTGACTATAGGTTTCAAAGTGAGTTCAAAGACCAGTATGGAGGCCATGGAACCAAGGCAGGTTAGGCTGTATCAGAGGAACAAAGGGGTCAGCTAAAGGAAGGAGATGGCCACTGGTCAAGGCAGTGCCAGATTTTATCTTCAGGTCTTGACATCATAATTTTTTAGTGGAAACAAAAAAAAAATCATGTGTGGAGTAACCAGAATGGCAATCAACATCATCTGGAAATCCAAGTTCTATGAGAAGCACAGTGTTTAATCAGGAACAGAAAAGACTTAGCTAGGATGAAATAGCCATCCTTTACTAGTTGAAGGGCCATTATGTAAAAGGGGAAATTAGAATTATTCTATGGACTTCTCTGAGACAAAACCAGAAGCCAAGGGTTGGGTTGATGGGAGACAACTTTTCTAACTTTTAGGTGATCGACAGTGGAACAGGCTAGCGTGGAATGGCACCTAATCATCTTGAGAACTCCTAGCAGAGCCTGCCCCTGGGGTGATGAGGGAGCTTTTTCTGCACAGCTAGGCTGGGAGAAGGGTGAGGTGCTTGCTTTGAGCACAGAATTTAAGGGGGGAGCCAAAAAACTCAGTCATCAAGATAAGCCATATTTTCATGTCACATTTTAAGAAATCCAAATCAATGCAAAATTAAAACAAAATATCAAAATATTAGATAAAGACAGAATCAGCATTGCTGATCTTCCCTTTGGCTTCGGGCACGAGTAAGGCTGGCAGAGAACTGCTGCATCGGCATGCTGAGTTAGATTAGGCCTTGTTAGGCCAGCCCAAGTGTAAAGACCGTGGGGGTCTCTGGACAGCTGAAATCTATCTGTATGCTCTGTCTTTCTCTCCAGGAGCTGAGGTTTCCCAGAAGTACCCAAACTTGTTTGTCCATGGGATTTTTAAAGTTGTATTTGTTGCTGTTTTTCATAAAAGCTAGTGGGGTGCCTGGGTGGCTCAGTTGGTTAAGTGGCTGACTTTTGATTTCAGCTCAGGTCGTGATCTCAGGGTCCTGGGATCGAGCCCATTGTCGGGCTCCACACTCAGCAGGGAGTCTGCTTGAGATTCTGTCCCTCTCCCTCTGCCCCTCCCCCTGCTTGCCTTCTCTCTCTCCCAAATAAAATAAATAAATCTTAAAAAAAAAAAACTTGTAATATGTTACAGAGCAGGGTTTTGAAGAACATACAGTGATAAACGCTGGTTAACATTCATTCATTCATTCATTCACCTACCTATTTTGCCGTTTAAAAAAAACACGTACGGAGCATATGTTTTGGGCCAGGAAATGGGCATGTATTGAGGAGAGGCCCAGGTCGTGCCCTAGGAAGTTGACAGTCCATGGAACAGATGGACACATACATAGTACACAGTGTGGACTAGGACTACAGGATGCCCCCTGGGGACAGAGGAAAAGCCCTGGGTCTAGAGCATGGGGGATACCTGCAGGTGTTCAGGATAGATTCAGCTCAGTCGAAGGGAGGGGGCATTCCAGGAAGGGTAACACAAGTACAGAGGGCTGGAGGTAGGAAGCAGTATCATGTGCTCAGGAAATACCAGGAGCCTCTGTTGACAAAGCACAAAGGGACGAGGTGGGGGGAGGGGGTGAAGCATGAAGACCTGGAGGGCCAGGCCAAGGAATTCGGCCCATGGACTAATTCACATTGCGGATAATTTCAGCATCTTGCTGGGTTGTGCACTTTGGATTGGGGCCTCATGCACACCCTTCTTCCCTTTAGCAGAATTGAGGTGCTCATCCCCATTTACTTGCCTGAATGGTGACACACTCTTAAAGAACCTCCATGGACTCAGAATGACACTTGTTTCAAAATAACTTAATATGCTATTTCATTCATACCCTGCCAGGGGCTTGCTTATCCATCTGGCTTTTCTCTCCCACCAGGTATATGGAGACACACCTGCCGTGTTACTCTCCAGTCCCATGCCCTGTGGAGTCATCCCTCCCCACAGCACCGTTCACATACCTCTGGCCCTGGAGACCCAGGTCACTGGGGAATATAGGTCCACAGTTTACATCTCGACCTTTGGGAGCCCGGACCCCCCTATGGTGAGAGCCAATTTTCACAATTACAGTTAAATTTTTTTTAAATTATTTTATGTTAGCATACAGTACCTCATTAGTTTTTGATGTAGTGTTCCATGATTCATTGTTTGCATATAACACCCAGTGCTCCATGCAATACTTGCCCTCCTTGATACCCACCACCCATCTCCCCCCCCCTTCTGTAACTCTCAGTTTGATTCCCGAAGTCCAGAGTCTCTCATGGTTTGTCTCCCTCTCTGATTTCCGCCCCCTTCATTTTTCCCTTCCTTTTCCTAATGTCCTCCATGCTATTCCTTATGTTCCACAAATAAGTGAAACCATATGATAATTGTTTTTCTCTGCTTGACTTATTTCACTTAGTATAATCCCCTCCAGTTGCAAATGGTGGGTATTCATCCTTTCTGATGGCTAATAATCCATTGTATATATGGACCGCATCTTCTTTATCCATTCGTCTGTTGAAGGGCATCTCGGCTCCTTCCACACTTTGGCTGTTGTGGTGCATGTGGCCCTTCTTTTCATTACATCTGTATCTTTGGGGTAAATACCCAGTAGTTCAAATCAAAACCACACTGAGATACCACCTTACACCAGTTAGAATGGCAAAACTTGACAAGGCAAGAATTACAGTTAAAATTGCTGTACTTCTTGCGTACTCCGTATTTGCTATCTTCTGGTTTACATTTTCATTCTGCAATAGTAAAATACTGGTGCTGTTTGTTTGAAGTGATTCTGAATGTTTGCAGAGTAAACTAGGGTTTTGCTTTTATCTCTTCATGTATGGTGCCATAGATAAGGCACCTGACTTAAAAAGCAGCATCACAAAGGCAGGCCAACTCGAAAGGTGGCACTGGTGTGGGCACCTGCCATGAGAAGGTCACTTGCTGAGCAGACAGCACTTCATGAAAGAAGAAGGCCCCTCTTCCTCAGGCAGACACAATGCCTTGGTGAAGGCACAGGGCTGGGGAGAGCAGAACAAGGTGGATTTCAGTCCCTAACCTACACAGCTCTGTGCCGTGGACCGCCCTGTTGTTTCCTGTCAGTATGCGACTTGGGCTGACCAGGCAAGCCAATCATCCTTTTTGGGGAGGAATTCCAGGCTGGATTCATGGGTCTGACCAGCATGGCCATCTCTGTATCCCTCTGACCACAGAGTACAGAGAGAAGGAATGACAGTTCTCATAAGCACCCTTTAATGCCCCTGCTCTTTATAAAAGTGGTGGCCAGAAGCTTCTGTTTCAAACAGTCTCCAAGGCCAGCCATTTTTAGCTATTCTCCTGTTCTTTCTCTTGCGTCGAACGCAGGTATGTCGCATAAAAAGCATCGGAGAAGGCCCAGTTATCTATGTACATCCCACTCAAGTTGATTTTGGCAATATCTACGTCTTAAAGGACTCCCCGAGGATTCTCAACCTATCTAACCAGTCCTTCATCCCCGCATTATTTCAAGCACGCATGGTGAGTAGATGGCGGGACCATCATGGGATGAAAATACAGCTTTGCCTATACTTACAGGCAGTGGTCCTGTTTTTACAAAATGCCTTTGAAAATGATCACCAGAAGTAGAGATTTATATGGTTCGACTGTCATTCTCATCCCCAGTTCCTCTTTATTATAACTCTTTTGTTGGCTAAGAAACACAATATACATATAGTTTGGTAAACAAGCAAATATATTTAGTATAATTTCGGGAGATGCTTCAAAGATCTTATTACTGAACTATACCTAAGCCCGCCCACCTCCAGAAAACACCTTTTTTTTTTAAGTTAGCAGAATGTTTTACTTATAAACATAGTGCAAAAGTTAAAGATTTTTTAAAATGACATTTTATAATAGTCTTTGATTCTAGAAAGCCAAACATTCCATAATTAGTAAATCACATATGAAAAATGAACAGCCTTCAATGACCGAAGAAAGAATATAAATTGCTCGTCGCATCTCAAACTTCAGAGAGAAACTGCCTGACAAGGTTACCTTCTGAATGGCTATGAGCCCTGTGTTCTCTCCCTCAGAATGGACCCTGGTGACTGGCACCTGGGTGGCCTATCCTCAGGGTGCACAGTGATCTCTCAGGGACCAGGAGAGCAAAGTTCATGCCCAGCATGTTCCCAGCTCACATACAACGTGAAAATAACTGGCACCTTTTAAATGTCTCTGTAACTGAAAATGCCTTTTTATATTTAATTTGAACCCTTTTGGCCACAAATTTGTTAGTATACTTATTCTAGTTTTATCCTCTCTTCCTTTTAGCAATATTTTAACATAGTTTATAAGGATGTGTGAAATACAGCAAGATAGTATTTGCCAAAAGTCGAAATTAAAGAAAACAGCAAAACAAGGATTGGTACAAAAATAGATATGTAATAGTTCTAGAATGAGTCTGTCTTATGTCTATGTATTTTATAATGATATTTATATCTGCTGGTCTTCTATAAGCTAATTTTTGACAGATAATACCAATTTTTACAGAATTTAGAAATTTCTTATCCAGCAATTGAAAATATTTTTGATTTTAGAAAAAGGTTTATGAATTTAAATATAAAATTTTACCAGCATAGCCCTTCTCCTATCCCCAAGTTATTGATATTGGAATGAACGCTAACATTTGGTTTTAGTATTTGTCAGATATTTCTGAAAAATCAATTATTAATTTTTTAAAAGTCACCCATTAGAAGGAACAGGATCATAGTTTTCTGCTGACTTGTGGCGGCTCCTCAGAGTCATTGGTCCCGATAAGCATTCATTTACTGTTGTTCCTTTTTATTATCATTTGTCATTAGTTCTTATAAAGGCAGCCATTTCCTGCACAGTCACTGCTCTTTGTAGCATGAGGTTTTGACACAACCGCACCCTTGTCGCAGCGCCTTGTGGATCTTGTGTGGAGAATAATGTCTAATAATATTTAAAGAAAAATCCTACAGAAAAGACGCCTCGGCTAGTCTTTATCCAATGAGTCCATTGATGGTTTGGTGGAAAGCAAGGGGTACTGCCTAGGAAGGGTTGCTTGTGGTCCAGCTTTGTGTGTGCTGAGCTCCCAGTGGAGGAGGCAGAGAGGCATCCGAGTGGTTGAGGTGGCCCAGGAGGGTCCGAGTGGATTACAGAGGAGGAGATGGGCGGAAACCACCAGAACGCTTGGGTACCGGGGTAGCACCCGCCACCTGGTCCATTCTCAGGTAGCTCCAGATTTCACTTCTTGATGCATGTAAAAAAACAAAAAATCACACCAAGAATCTATTGGTTTTTACTAATACAGTTTACATATTGAATGACCCAGCTGGTTGTTAAAATGGGATTTTTTCTTTTCCACAAAGGTTGCATGATTCCATCTTTTGATTCTTTAGAATCCTCTTAAATGAGCAAGCTCAGTTTCAAGCAGCCAAGCATGTGATACAAGCGATCTGTTGTAGACTGTTTTTCCCACATACCCTCTCTTGGAAAACTGGTGTTGGTTGAGCCGATTGTCCTTCCAGCATAAAAGTAGTTTCAACTGTAATTCTCATGGCTGAAAAGTTAACTCCTTTCATATTTCAGCTGGATTTTTTATGGATATCCTAATAAATAAACACTAACATGTTAATATTATAGGAATTGAATGACACTAACTGGGAAATTAACTACAGTGGGAAGAAATAGAAATACCATTTACTAAATTTCGAAACTGATGTACAGTGCTGAACCTGCAAATTCATTCTCACAGAAATTACCAGGCATTAGGGAAAAGTTTCAGTTACTAGTTTTTTTCCCTAAGTAAGCTGAGAGCTCAGTACCCAGGTTAGCGGTGGTCAAATATTTATTGCATTTCATTTCTCACTCAGAGATAAGCAGGGCAAGGGCACACTCTTCACTCCTTCTATGATTACTAAGGATTCAGGTCTTCTGGAACTTCTCTCTTCCTGCTGGATGCCCTGATAGGCAGGCTCATCCTCTCTCCTCTTTTGGCTGTTGGAAAATGTCAGCCCTCCCCCCGACGCGGCTCCCACTGTCAGCCGCTTGCCACGTTCAGCCTTGTGCATGGCCTGCACATCACAGCAACCATTGTGATTAGATTCTCCCTTGCTTGGCAATAGACATGTGTTTGCCATCAGCTGCAGGGGCAGGAGATAGGAAGCTGGAAGCCCACCTTCACCATGCTGTTGGGAAAATAAATTACACTTGGAGTGTTTTTTAATTTCTCAGAAATAAATCTGTATTTAAAAAAATGATTAAAAACCCTGAAACTTCTTAGTATAATATGGAGTGAAGAAACAGTGAAGATTATATTTTTTTTCTGTTTCAGTAAAGCTTAACTTGTTCTGAGTGTTAAGAAAAAAAAAATTGATTAGTAAAAGCAGAGGGTTGTGTGACCTGGAACAGTAAGTTCTCCTTTGCTTTGGAATGCCTGAAATACCAGCCTCCCCTAAAGGTTCTCTGTGGCTGATTTATTTGGATTTAAGATGAAGGACTCAAAACAGTAGAGTAAGTCACCTCTGCTTTGGAGGGTTAAAAATATCAGAATGTGAGAGCAGAGCAGAGAAAGGCCGTTTTGGCAACAGTGTGTAGGCTCTGCTTTACCCACAGAGCTCCTGCCTTCTCTCTGGGTGATGGCAGAAATGAGGCAAGAGTATGGTAGTCCTCTGGACCCTAGGACCATCTTAAGATATCACACCCCATGATGTGTGTGTGAAGAGAAGATAGAATGAGCTGTTTCTCAGTTTTCAGTGGGTACATTAGCTCTGCTATAGGAATGAACCACTGCCATCTATGGAAGGAAACAAGTAAGAAAAAAGGTATATGGAAAAAGGAAAAGAAATGGGCATGAATCCGAGACCAAATGCAGTTGTTATACCTCTTTATATATATATTTTTTTGTTTCTTAGAGATTTTGCAAAATAGTAGCTTTGTTTACTAAGGCATACATTTACAATATAGTACTTAGGTTTTAGCTCCTAGCTCAACTCTTCTGTTGAATATGATTTATGCCATAGCTTTCTGTGTCCTCAAACATACCCACTCCCTTAAGGTTTGCAGTGACCCCATTGAGCAGATCAGATAACTGAAGTTCTCTTGGTTGGGAGAATTGCCCAGTTATACGTGGAAGAGTGGCATCCCCTCTGCTATAACTCAGATTTTCTGAATTTTAGTCCAGTCCTTTTTTGTCTTACCACAGAAATGTTTGATTCTAGAGGTCAAGAACTGTGTGTATCTAACATATTTTTTAATACAGGAAAATTTAAGAGATATGCTTAACACTGGAAGCTAACACATGTTAACCTTTCCCCACACTTACCTCAGATCCTTTACTTTGAAGAAATCATGTAGTAATGTTAAAGTTGGAACCCCATCTATTCTCCTTGTCAGTCTCATTTTATTCTTTTTTCAGAGGCAACCTTATCATGAATTTGATGTGTATACAAGCCATGCTTTTTATATTACAAGTATATATGTGTTTATAAATACTCTACAGTGACATATTGTTGCTTTTTAAATGTATATAAATTATATCACTGCATGTAACATCTTGTGACTCATTTTTTTAGACTCAAGATTATATTTTCAATATCTATTCATGTTAATACTATAAATCTATTTAATTCATTTTAACTGCTGTGAATATTCCATTTACGAATGGTTTGTTGATCTCTTTGCCCACTAGTTGACAGTTGGGTTATTATAACAATACTTTAGTTAACAGATACAGGTCTCCTTGTGTGCATATGAAAGATACATATACTTTTGGGTATGTATAGAAAGGGTATATGTCTAGCAGTGGAATTGTTGGGTCTTAGGACAAGTGCATTGTCAACTTCATTAGATATTGCCAAATTACTCTGTAAGGTGATTATATCAATGTGCCCTTCCAAGATGGTTTGAGACATCTATTTCTTCAGCAGGCTAAAATTTATTATTGTCAAGTTCTTGCTAGTCTGAAAATAGAATACAATTTAATTTGTATTTCCCTTATTACTGTTGAGAATTTTTTCATTTGGGTCTCCTCTTCTGTCAATTATCCATTATCAATGACCTATATGTAGATGTTCTTTATACATCATGGGCACTGACCCTTCGTTTATAATGGGGTTTTGGATTTTCTAAAGACATTTTAAATTTAATGTCAACTTTATGAATCTTTCCTTCCTTGTGTCTGTTTTTTATTTATGGTTTAAGAAATATATCCCTGCTCTCCTGTTTAAATAGCTTTAGACTCATTTTTCATGTCTTTAATCCAACTAAATTTATTTCTGTATAAATGTGGATAAAGTCTATTTTCTTTTTCATAAAGAAAGCCATGGGGTGCCTGGGTGGCTCAGTCAGTTAAGCATCTGACTTTGGCTGGCTCAGGTCATGATCCCAGAGTCTTGGGATCGAGTTCCTCTTCGGGCTTCCTGCTCAGTGGGGAGTCTGTTTCTTCCTCTCCCTCTACCCCTCCCCCCTGCTTGTGCTCTCTCTCTCTCTAGTTCTCTCTCTCTCTCAAATAAATTTTTAAAAAATTAAAAAAAAAATTCAGTTGTCCTATCACCAGTTACTTAATAGCCCTTCCATTTTCCATTGATTTATAAAGCCTTCGCTGTTATATTCCAGATCTAATATGTACCTGGGTATGTTTCTGAGCTTTTTGTTGTATTCCATTTATGGTAACCCAGTGTCAGTATCCCCACTGTCTTAAATGGTGCAAGAGTACGGTAGTCCTCTGAACCCTAGGTCTTAATGATAACAATAATAGCTAACACTCATTATGTACCAGGCTCTTTGTGTGTATTTATGTAATGCTCTACAACTTGAATAAATGGGTATGAGGCACAGGGATGATGAATAAGTAGTCCAAATTTACATGACTAGAAAATGAACACTAATAGCTGTACTGCTATCGTTAGTCTGAACATCTATTAGGGTTTCTTTCATGTCCTTTTAATAAAGGCTTACACATCTTTTGTCATCTCTTCTAAGTTTCTTCTTGTGAATGGTACCTTATTTTTATTGCATTTTCTAATTAAATATTAACCGTGTCAAAACAGGGTGGTTTGACCACCTGAGAGATTACATTGTCTCCCCCCCCACCCTTTCTTTTTTTACTCTTTAAATATTTTAAATTTTATTTATTTTATTTTTTATTTTTTGCTTTTCCTTTTCTTTTTTGGTTTCTGACCTCTTCAGATTTATCTGGTGTGTATTTGGCTTGGGTCATGGTTGATATTTTTGAGTCTGCTCACTTGCTCATCCATTCTTCTCTGGGCAAAATGACTAGAAGGAGAAATTCACAACAAAAGAAGGAACCAGAGGTAATGTTCTCTGCCACAGATCTAATTGATATGGATATAGGTAAGATGTCAGAGATGGAATTAAGGATAACAATTATAAAGTTAATAGCTGGGCTTGAAAAAAGCATAAAAGACACTAGAAAATCTCTTAGTGCAGAAATGAGATATCAGACCGAACTTAAAAAATGCTATAATGAGATGCAGTCTAAATTGAATGCTCTAACAGCTAGGGTGAATGAGGCAGAAGAGAGAGTAAGTGATCTAGAAGACAGGCTAATGGAAAGGAAGTTGAGGAAAAGAGAGAAAAACGACTAATAGTCCATGAAGAAAGGCTTCAAGAAATTAATGATGCCATGAAACATACCTATGTCAGAATTTTGGGGATGCCTGAGGGTGAAGAGAGAGAGAGAGGGCCAGAACGTATATTTGATAAAATTATAGCTGAGAACTTCCCTAATCTGGGGAAGGAAACAAGCATTCATGTCCAAGACGTAGAGAGGACCCCTCTCAAAATCAATAAAAATAGATCAACACCCTGACATATAATAGTGAAGCTTGCAAATTTTAGAGAAAAAGAGAAAATCCTGAAAGCAGCTCCAGACAAGAGGCTCCTTACCTATAGAGGGAGGAACATCAGACTAACATCAGACCAATCCACAGAAACCTGGCAGGCCAGAAAGGGCTGGCATGATATATTTAGGGTACTCAATGAGAAGAACACGCAGCCAAGAATATTTTATCCAGCAAGGTTGTCATTCAGAATGGAAGGAGAGATAAAGAGCTTCCAGGAAAGACAGAAACTGAAAGAATATGTGACCACCAAGCCAGCTCTGCAAGAAATATTAAGGGGGATCCTATAAGTGAAGAGAGAGGCCCATTGTAACATAGACCCGACAGAAACAGCGACAATCTACAGAAATAGGGACTTTACAGGCAATACAATGGCGCTAAATTCATATCTTTCAATAGTTACTCTGAATGTAAATGGGCTAAATGCTCCAATCAAAAGACACACGGTATCAGATTGGATAAAAAAGCAAGACCCATCCATATGTTTTCTACAAGAGACTCATTTTAGACCAAAAGACACCTCCAGACTCAAAGTGAGGGGGTGGAGAACCATTTACCACGCTAATGGACCTCAAAAGAAAGCTGGGGTAACAATCCTCATATCAGACAAATTAGATTTTAAGCCAAAGACTGTAGTAAGAGATGAAGAGGGACACTATATCATACTTAAAGGGTCTATCCAACAAGAAGATCTAACAATTGTAAATATTTATGCCCCCAACATGGGAACAGCCATTATATCAACCAATTAATAACCAAAGTAAAGAAACACATTGACAATAATACATTAATAGGAGGGGACTTCAAACCCCCACTCACAGCAATGGACAGATCATCTAAGCAGAAAATCAACAAAGAAACAAGAGCTTTGAATGACATACTGGACCAGATGGACTTCATAGATATATACAGAACATTCCATCCTAAAACAACAGAATACTCATTCTTCTCGAATGCACATGGAACATTCTCCAGAATAGATCACATACTGGGTCACAAATCAGGTCTCAACCGATACAAAAAGATTGGGATTATTCCCTGCATATATTCAGACCACAATGTGTTGAAAATTGAACTCAATCACAAGAGGAAATTTGGAAGGAGCTCAAACACTTGGAGGTTAAAGAGCATCCTAGTAAAGAATAAATGGGTCAGCCAGGAAATTAAAGAAGAGTTTAAAAATTCCTCAAAAAAATCATGGAAACTAATGAGAATGAAAACACATCTGTTCAAAACCTTTGAGACACAGCAAAGGTGGTCCTAAGTGGGAAGTACATTGTAATACAAGCCTCTCTCAAAAAATTAGAAAAATCTCAAATACACAAGCTAACCTTATACCTAAAGAAGTTGGAGAAAGAAGAGCAAATAAAGCCTAAACCAAGCAGGAGAAGAGAAATAATAAGATTAGAACAGAAATCATGAAATAGAAACCAGAAGAACAGTAGATAAATGAAGCTAGAAGCTTGTTCTTTGAAAGAATTAATAATATCCATAAACCTCTAACCAGACTTATCCAAAAGAAAAGAGAAAGGACCCAAATTAATAAAATCATGAATGAAAGGGGAGAGATCATGAGCAACACCAGGGAAATATAGACAATTTTAAGAATTATGAGCAACTATATGCCAACAAATTAGGCAATCTGGAAGAAATGGATGCATTCCTGGATACTTATAAACTACCAAAACTGAAACAGGAAGAAATAGAAAATCTGAACAGACCAATAACCAGCAAGGAAATTGAAGCAGTAATCAAAAACCTCCCAAAAAACAAGAGTCTGGGGCCAGATGGCTTCCCAGGGGAATTCTACCAAACTTTTTTTTTTTTTTTAAGATTTTATTTACTTATTTGACAGAGAGAGAGAGAGAGACAGCGAGGGGGAACACAAGTGGGGGTTGGGGTGAGAGAGGGAGAAGCAGGCTTCCCGCTGAGCAGGGAGCCCAATGCGGGGCTCGATCCCAGGACCCTGGGATCATGACCTGAGCTGAAGGCAGACACTTAACGACTGAGCCACCCAGGTGCCCCTCTACCAAACGTTTAAAGAAGAAATAATACCTATTCTACTGGAGCTGTTTCAGAAAATAGAAATGGAAGGAAAACTTCCAAACTCGTCCTATGAGGCCAGCATTATCTTGATCCCAAAACCAGACAAAGACCCCCATCAAAAAGGAGAATTACAGACCAATATCCCTGATGAACATAGATGCCAAAATACTCACCAAGATCCTAGCCAATAGGATCCAACAGTACATTAAAAGGATTAGTCACCACGACCAAGTGGATTTATTCTTGGGCTGTAAGTGTGGCTCAACATTTGCAAATCAATCAATGTGATAGATCACATTAATAAAAGACAAGAATGATATGATCCTCTCAGTTGATGCAGAAAAAGCATTTGACAAAATACAACATCCTTTCTTGATTAAAACTCTTCAAAGTGTAGGGTTAGAGGGAACATATTTCAATATCATAAAAGCCATCTACAGAAAGCCCACAGCAAATATCATTCTCAATGGGAAAAAACTGAGAGCTTTTCCCCTAAGGTCAGGAAAATGACAGGGATGCCCACTCTCACCACTATTGTTCAACATAGTACTAGAAGTCCTAGCCTCAGCAATCAGAGAACAAAAAGAAATAAAAGGCATTCGAATTGGCAACGAAGTCAAACTCACTCTTTGCAGATGACGATACTTTATGTGGAAAACCCAAAAGACTCTACCCCAAAACTGCTAGAACTCATACAGCAATTCAGCAATGTGGCAGGATACAAAATCTATGCACAGAAATCAGTTGCATTTCTATACACTAACAATGTGACTGAAGAAAGAGAAATTAAGGAATCAATCCCATTTACATTTGCACCAAAAACCATAAGATACCTAGGAATAAACCTAACCAAAGAGGCAAAGGATCTGTACTCAGAAAACTATAGAACACTCATGAAAGAAATTGAGGAAGACGCAAAGAGATGGAAAAACATTCCATGCTCATGGATTGGAAGAATAAATATTGTTGAAATGTCTATACACATTCAATGCAATCCCTATCAAAATGCCATCAACATTTTTCACAGAGCTGGAACAAACAATCCTGAAATTTGTATGGAACCAGAAAAGACTCTGAATAGCCAGGGGAATGTTGAAAAAGAAAAGCAAAGCCGGCGGCATCACAATGCCTGACTTCAAGCTATATTACAAAGCTGTGATCATCAAGACAGCATGGTACTGGCACAAAAACAGACACATAGATCAATGGAACAGAATAGAGAGCCCAGAAATGGACCCTCAACTCTATGGTCAACTAATCTTCGACAAATCAGGAAAGAATATCCAATGGAAAAAAGACAGTCTCTTCAATAAATGGTGCTGGGAAAATTGGACAGCCACATGCAGAAGAATGAAACTGGACCATTCTCTTACACCATACACAAAGATAAACTCAAAATGGATGCAAGACCTAAATGTGAGACAGGAATTCATCAAAATCCTAGAGGAGAACACAGGCAGCAACCTCTTTGACCTTGGCTGCAGCGACTTCTTCCTAGAAACATCGCCAAAGGCAAGGGAAGCAAGGGCAAAAATGAACTATTGGGACTTCATCAAGATAAAAAGCTTTTGCACAGCAAAGGAAACAGTCAACAAAACCAAAAGACAACCGACAGAATGGAAGAAGATATTTGCAAATGACATACCAGATAAAGGGCTGGTATCCAAGATCGATAAAGAATTTATCAAACTCAACACCCAAAAAACCCCCAAATAATCCAGTCAAGAAATGGGTAGAAGGCATGAACAGACATTTCTCCAAAGAAGAGATCCAAATGGCCAACAGACACATCAAAAAATGCTCCACATTACTTGTCATCAGGGAAATACAAATCAAAACCACAATGAGATACCACCTAAACCAGTAAGAGTGGTTAAAATTAACAAGACAGGAAATGACAGATGTTGGCAAGGATGTGGATAAAGGGGAACCCTCCTATACTGTTGGTGGGAATGCAAGCTGGTACAGCCACTCTGGAAAACAATATGGAGGTTCCTCAAGACATTAAAAATAGAGCTACCTGATGACCCAGCAATTGCACTACTGGGTATTTACCCCAAAGAGACAGACATAATGAAACAAAGGGGCACCTACACCCCAGTCTTCATAGCAGCAATGTCCACAATAGCCAAACTGTGGAGATGTCCTTCAACAGATGGTTGGATAAAGATGTGGTTTATATATACAATGGAATATTACTCAGCCATTAGAAAGGATGAATACCTACCATTTACACTGATATGGATGGAACTGGAGGGTATTATGCTAAGTGAAATAAGTCAATCAGAGCAAGACACTTATATGGTTTCACTCATATGTGGAATATAAGAAATAGCACAGAGGATCATAGGGGAAGGGAGGGAAAACTGAATGGGAGGAAATAGAGAGGGAGACAAACCATGAAAGACTCTTGACTCTGGGAAACAAATTGAGGGTTGTGGAAGGGTAGATGGGGGTGGATAGGGTAACTGGGTGATGGGCATTAAGGATGGCACATGATGTGATGAGCACTGGGTGTTATATGCAACTGATGAATCACTGAATGCTACATCTAGTTATATTATTTGAGTTACACTACCGATATGATTGCTATCATATTATTTAGATTTTTGCATCTGTTTTTAATTTTTTACATTGCATTTTTCTGGTTTTGGTATCAAGAATATCATATTCTTATAATATGACTTAGCTTTTCCTCTTTTGAATTTTTGAAAAGATCTTTATATAATCTACATAAAGTAGGATCCATTCCTCGGTGAAAAAGGCATTTAGTCATAGGAATTTCATGTGTTTATTGAGGGCGGAAGATGTACAAGAAGTGATGAAATTTTAACTAATGATTCATTTTGTATAATGATTTTCATTTTTGAAAAAGAAATTTTTCATTTTATCTAAATGCAAATGTATTGGCATAAAACTATTCCAAATAGTTTTGTATGATTTTAAAATGTTCATACACTAATTTCTGCTCTTAGTTTTACCATTTTTTCCAAGTTTTACCATTTTTTCCAAGCTCTTTATAATCATTTCATTCTTTTTCAAGAAACCTTAATTGGAATGTTTAACAATATTTTAAATCTTAGTTTAATCATGCCTTTAAAGCTTATAAATATTCTCTTTTTGCAACATTTTAGCTCCATAACAATCATTTTGTTTGTAATACTTTTTTATTATAAATATTTGGTAAACTTTACTGTGATTTTCTTTTTAATATATGAGTTATATATGGGTATATATTCTTAATTCTTTACATTTCCCCTTTTTATAGAATTTTAATAGATAACTTTTAACTACAATGAATTTGGAACACATAGTTTCCATGACACATAGTCTTTGAATTTGTGTTTTGGGAGACATAGTTATGGTTGGTTTTTATAAATATTTCACATGACCTTAAAAAAGAATATAGACTCTAGTGATTGAGTGTAAAAGACTAACTGGCTGTGTGTTTGTATTAGATCAAGCTTATTGATGATATTGTTTAAATCTTTTATGGCCTTACTAATTATTTGTATAATAGTTTCATTTTTCCTTGTAATTATGTCAATTTTTTCCTCCATATATTTCAAAGCTATGTTAATAGGTGCATATAAATTCATGACTTTTATTTCTCCTTGGTATATTATTCCTTTTCTCATAAGATACTGTGCATTTTAATCCCTAAATACGTTTTCTGACTTAAATTCTGTTTTGCCTGATAGTAATATTGTTACATCAGCTTTCTTTTAGTTAGCATTTGTCTGGTATATCTTTTCATTCCTTTATTTTCAGATTTGTGTGTGTCTTAGTTTTGTGTGTCAACTTAAAAATCTCTCTTTTTTTTACTTTTTTATTGTTATGTTAATCACCATACATTACATAATTAGTTTTTGATGTAGTGTTCCATGATTCATTGTTTGTGCATAACACCCAGTGCTCCATGCAGAACGTGCCCTCTTTAATACCCATCACCAGGCTAACCCATCCTCCCACCCCCCTCCCCTCTAGAACCCTCAGTTTGTTTTACAGAGTCCATCGTCTTCATGGTTCGTCTCCCCCTCCGATTTGCCCCTCTTCATTCTTCCCCTCCTGTCTTCTTCTTAAAATCTCTTTTAAATAGCGTATGACTAGATTTTTTAAAATCCAGTTATAGACTCTGTCTTTTATATTTTTAAGATTTTTATTTATTTATTTGTCAGAGAGAATGCACAAGCAGGGGGAGTGGCAGGCAGAGCAGGAAGAGGGAGAAGCAGGCTCCCTGCTGAGCAAGGAGCTTGATGTGGGACTTGATCACAGGACCCTGGGATCATGCCCTGAGCTGAAGGCAGATGCTTAACCGACTGAGCCACCCAGGAGTCCCGATAGACTCTTTCAATTGAGAAGTGTATTAGTTTTCTGTTGCTGCTGTAACAAATTTATAATCTTATAGTTCTGGAGAACATTAGTCTAAAATATATCTATAAAGCTGTGTACTTTTTTGAGACTCTGGAGAAGAATCTAATTCCTTGCCGTTTACAGCTTCTGGAGGCCACCTACATTCCTTGGCTTGTGACCACTTCCTCCATCTTCATAGCCAGCAGCATACCATCTTCTCTACTTCGTGACTTCTGCTTCCATCCTTATATCTCTGACTTTGACCTTCTTGCCTCTTTCATATAAGGACCTTTGTTACCACATTAGGACTATCCCAATAACCCAGGATTATCTGTTCATTTCAAAATCCTTAATCACATCTGAAAGTCCCTTTTGACATGTAAGGCAACATATTTATAGATACCAGGGATTAGAACATGGACATCTTTGAGGGCCCATTATTCAACCTTCCATACCAAGACCTTTTAAAATCTATTATAAGTGATGTATATGAACTCAATTTTACCCTGTCATTTCCCATATACTATGCTGGGTTTTTTTCTTTATTTCTTTTTCTGCTTTGTATTGTATTGATGAATTTTCTCCAAGCCCTCCTCCAACCACTACTACCTCTCATACATTTTTTCTATAGTCATTTAAAATCTATAGATCTTATTTTAAGTGGCTCTGTTTACATTGCTAAGAAATAAATCATATCTTTTTCTAACAATAATGAAAGAATCTTCATCCTCCTTAAGAATAAGACAAGGACTCCATCACCCATTTATTATATCTTGATCTTTCCCTACTTCCATAATTTTTCTATTATTGTATAGAATTTTGGATCTTCTCTTCTTTACCACAGAGTTATTGATTTTGTCAGTAATTAACTACTCACTAGTTAACAAAATCATTTGCTGATTTTTATTTATTCTTTTGTTTTTTGTATCTCTCTGCTTCCTTCTTGGTTTGTATTGCTTCTTGCTAAATTATATACCTCTAAGTTCTGTGCTCTATAGAGGTCTCATAATTTATGTATATTTGACTATATCTTGATTTCACCTTCACTCTTGCATGATAGTTTAGCTAAGTATGAAATTCTATATGACGGGATTTTTTCCTTTGAAGATTGATCTCTGGCATCAATTATTGCTGATAAAATTCCATAGTTAGTCAGGTTATTACTCTTCTATAGATCATTTCTTTTTCTCACAAGGTGCTTTTAAGACTATGTTTTTATTCTTGATTTTCATAGATTTCTCTTTAAATGCATCGGAAGATTTGACCCTTTTAAATACTGGAAATTTTTTGCCATTATCTCCTCAAATGTTTCTTCTTTGCCAGTCCTTTATTTCCTACTTTGAGCAAAATACACAGACACACACACACACACACACACACATTCCACTACAATTCTACATGTCTATTTTTATTTCTCATTCATATCTTTCATCTCTTTATCTCTTTCTGATGCCTCCTCAGTGGCATGCTCTAGTTTACAGATTCTGCCTTTGATTTTGGCAAATTTAAAGTTTATATCATCTATTTAATTTTTTAGTTCTATATTTTTCTTTTTTTTTTTTAAGATTTTTATTTATTTTTTTGACAGAGAGAGAGACAGCAAGAGAGGGAACACAAGCAGGAGGAGCGGGAGAGGGAGAAGCAGGCTTCCCGTGGAGCAGGGAGCCCAACGCGGGGCTCAATCCCAGCACCCTGGGATCATGACCTGAGCCGAAGGCAGATGCTTAACGACTGAGCCACCCAGGCGCCCCTCAGTGGCTATATTTTTCAATTCCAAGATTTATAATTGATTACTCATAGCCACTATTCTTGATTCATATCTGGTTTTGTTTCATAATTTTTGTTTTATATATATTATACCACCCTGCATCTCTTTGAGGATCTCAGAAACATTTTCTAATCAATTTCACTTAGTTCTATAGATTGCTTGAGAATGAATTCATTAGCTGATAGCTTGCAACTGTCCTTCTTAGGATTTGGAATTTTAAATAATAGATTAATCTGGCATGAGGTGTATTTTTTTCTCATTCTCAGTAGTCTTGCCTCCCTGTCTAACATTTTCTTCATTTGCCTTCACCCTGAACAACTATCTCAAGCCCAGAATCAAGTGTTGATCCTTTTCCCCACAATGGGGATATTGGAAAAATCACAGATTCAGTCATTACACTTGACAGTGGCTTGACATAGGGCCTATCTACATGACCGTCTGTACTTCACCACCACCACTGGCACAAGTGTGTGTACACTATTACCTTGGGAACATCACAGCTTTGTTCGGCCTTCTTTCAAATTCAGGGAAGCTCTCTTGGCTGGGAACACTGGCCCTTATCCCTTACTTCCTGAAAAACCTTTTTCGTTTTCATTTTGTCCCTCAAGCTTCTTTTACTGACTCTAGGACCTAGAGCCAAGGAGGTCTGTGGCTTCAGGACCCTCTTATTGCTTCTGTTCTATTTCTGGTCGATACAGTGTTGATCTTGTTTTTGAGTATAACCATGCCTGGTTCTTCCTAGTTTCAAAATTGTATCTCTTTTTTCTGTATGTGAGAGTGAAGGGTGTGTTTTAAAGCTTGATTTATAGTCAGTCCTCTTAACTAATTTTTACAGTGCTTTATATACTATCAGTGAGTACTTACAAAAGGGTAGTGAATTACGTCTTTATTTGGCATAAGGGAGCAGAATTCTTATATCTTTGCCTTAGTTATGAGGAAATCTATAAAATATGAGAAATCTACAAATATGAGAAATCTATAAAATAAATTCACAAGAATAGGAAAATAAGAGAATAACATTCTAGGGTGCCTGGGTGGCTCAGTTGGTTAAGGGACTGCCTTCGGCTCAGGTCATGATCCTGGAGTCCTGGGATCGAGTCCCACATCGGGCTCCCCGCTCAGTAGGGAGTCTGCTTCTCCCTCTGACCCTCTCCCCTCTCATGCTGTCTCTCACTCTCTCTCTCAAATAAATAAATAAAATCTTTAAAAAAAAAAAAGAATAACATTCTAGTTTATCATGGTGGGCGTCTTTTCTTTAATACATAATGTCATAGCCATTCCCAAAATGGATTGTGCTTTTCCTGAGAGCCATTCCAAGGGACTTATTCATTGACTAGAGGATACCAATGGCAATAATATCAAGAGACTTACCGAAGCAAAGGATTTTGCTTGACAGGGAGCTGTGAGCCTCTTACCCTGACTCTCACTTGAGACTTCTTTTACTTTGGCAAAGCTAAAGTGAAACCCAGAAGACAGATTCCAGCAGGTCATATTGATTATAAAACACACTGAAAAAAGGAAAGCTATCGATTGAATGTTAGGTAACATGATGGGTCAGCACCTTCCCTGAATTTAGAACAACAGCTCTACTGATTGAATATGATTAGCTTAAATGTAAGCTAAAGCCAAAATGAAAGGAGGAGGTTTTGTTCCTTTGTTATTAAAGGGCTATCTAAAAAATAAAAGAAAAATATGTGAGTTTCTTTCATGCTTTGCAAGACTTTCCATCTTCATTCTGCCTCTCCCAGCTCTTAATTAGCTTTAGCAAATTGTTTTTTCTATTTAATTATTATTCAGGCTTACAGTTAATACTTGTCACCACAGAGGGCGATTAAGGTAAACTTCCTTTATATTGATCAGATATGTTTTTTTCCCAAATTCCACCTTCCCTCCTCCATAAAAATTTATAATTTCTTCTCCATTACCAGCATCATCATCTAATCAATTGTTATGGACTAAACGTTTGTGTCCCTGCAGAATTCATATATTGAAATCATAACCCCCAAAATGATGATATAAGTGGTGAGGGGTTTGGGAGGTAATTAGATCATGAAGGTAGAGTCCTCATGAATAGGACTGGCACCCTCATAAAAGAGACCCCAGAGAGCTCTCACCTTTTCTATCATGTGTTGATACAATGAGAATAATGGCTGTCTGCAACCTGGAGGAGGGCTCTCACCAGAACCTGACCATGTTGACTCTCTGATCTCAGACTCCCACCCTTCAGAACTAGGAGAAATAAATTTCTATTGTTTATAAACCACCCAGTCTATGTTAGAGCAGCCTTAACTGACTAAGTTACCAGCTCATGTCACTTTTAAAGGATGGCTGTCACTGTCATTATCAACTAAAGAATTTATTCCGACTGTGCACTGAGAGCAGACAGTCATATTCAACAATAAGCTAGTATAAAATGAAATAAACACTTTCATATAACAAAAAAAGACAAGAAGGTTGTAATAAGTATTATGGTGTAAAGGTTTATTAATGGTATGAAATCCCCAACCCACATATGTCAAGATTATATGATGTTTTTCAGGGAGAAAATCATATTGTTTCTTAGTTCCATTTCCTCTTCCCTGTCACAAGCAAAAAGACAGAGACTGGAGGGGCATATATGACATGGTAGAGCTCTTCATAGGATGGCACTGGTGTCTTTTTGAGTGTCATTTGTGATGAAATTGTTGTATGCAGCATTAAGTTTCATACTTTGGAAGAAAAAAATCCCCCTCTGGGATGTTAGGACATTAAATTGGGATGTGTCTGAGAGGGAAGGGCAACATTATCTGAGGGCGGGCATGGTCATGTGTCACACACAGTTGTCTAACATATGGTAGTCACTCAACAAAGAGTTGTTTAGTATATGAGTGTTTAAGTAGTATTTTGTACTATCAAGAGTAAGGATGTTGTAGTCGGGCAGATCTGGAATGGAGTCCTGACTCTATATGCTCTAACTCTGGGAAAGTTATTTAACCTTTCTAAGACTGGCTCCTTCCCTTTAATTGGAACTAATAATGGCATCTAGAAGATTAACCATGATAATATATCTAGATAGTGCCTGGTGAAAAATAAGCATTTGGCATTAAATAAATGCTAGCTTTGATTATTAACATTGACAGACAAAAAGATCTAGGTGAAATGACTTGTGGAAAGACTTAAATCTTTATGACAGTATATCTTAAGGTCTTTTATATTATTTTCTTAGATAAGAAAGAGAAATAAATAAGGCACACTCAGAGAGGTCCTAAGGTTCCAAACTAACTGATCCATACAGTACAGAGCTCTATGAAATAGGAGCTCTAATGCTACCTTTTTCCTCACTTTTCACTTGTTTCTCTAAATATTTGACAGTGAAGTCTTCTTGTGAAATAGAAAATATTTGCATTAATGAATGCATATATGTTCTTCCACATCAAAGAAAAGAGGTTTATTAGAAAATAGGTTAGTATTTAGAATTTTCAAGTTCAATAGGTTTCTGATTCTCTATCTCCTTGGAGTTTATTTATTCATTTATTTGTACAGATGGTCCCTGGAATCTGTGTAAGTCATGTCTGCATGCTTAGGAGCTGTCCTCTTTCCTTTTAGTTAACTATCTTCATGCTTTGTGTTTGATCTGACACCTTTTGCTGAGTTTTGAGAAGGCAGTGACTTTCAGAAAGAACATTACAATCCTTGTTTAAAGATACATCCTAGTAGCCTGAAAAGATTGTTGGTACATATTACTTAAGAGCGATGTAAATTACATATACCTGGCTCCCTCATGCAACCAAATTCAGCTGGCCTTAAAATTCTTACAGACATCTTCCCCCACAAATAGGGAAATCAAGAGGTAGGACAATTACTTGACCACTAAGAACCTTCAGCAGATCAGTGACCAATCCCTTCCTATTCAATCTATTATGCCAAACTACCTCTCTCTAAGAACAAGAAGAAAATCTGGGAAAAATATGAAAAACTGTGTTTAAGGGCACCAAAGCCAGTGACAAACAAAAAGAAAAAGGAAACAAATATATGTTCAGCATTTGTAACTGTTTTCCCTATGGAATTGCTGCAGAGGTTGAAAATCTGAAAAGAGCATTCAGAAAACTCACAGGTCTAGGAAGATAAAAACTGAAATCTAGACTGGCTAAAGAGATAAAAATTGGAGAAGATTGGACTTGGTAAAACTCTCAGACTTTTGGTTAGGACTTTGATAAAGCTACACCCTGGGAAAAAAGTAAACTAGCACAGACCCTCATTTCAAATTATTTTAATCTCTGCCTGGATAAAGAACATCTAGAATTGCTAGTTCTCCCCACATCTTTCCTAGAAGCAAATATATAATACTCTCACCAAAGGAAGAAAACATTATTCTAAGCTTTAAAGTATTTTATGTATCTACAGTTTTTATATACAAAGTCTAACAGTTAATTTAAAAATAACCAGCCATACAAGGAGATAAGACTACTGAACAGAAAACTATGATATGCTTAATATGCTCAAGGTACTAAAAGGCAAGGTTTAAAATTTTGGTAGAACTATGGAAAGTATAGAAGAGAACCAATGGAACTAAAGACCTGAAAAATACAATTGAAATTAGGGACTCACTAGATAGGTTTAACTGCTTATTAGATACAGATGAAGAGAAAATTGTGGAAATGGAAGATAGGTCAGAAGAAACCACCCAAAATGAAAAGCAAGAGAGATAAAAGGATGAAAAATGTAGACGAGTTGGTCAAACAAACAAATATACACAAAGGGTATGGTTATTGGAGTACCAGAAGGAGAGAAGAGAATGGAGCAGAAGAGACCATGGGTGAGACATCAAGCCAGATTCAAAAAGCATTATAAAGCAAGATAAATATAAAGAAAACCACATCTAGGCACATTATAGTTGAACTGCTTAAGACCAGAGAGTAGATATTAAAGGCAGCCAGAGACACAAAGACAGTTTACCTTAAAAGGAATAATCGTCAACTGGCTGCTGATTTCTTTTTTTTTTTTTTAAGATTTATTTATTTATTTATTTGAGAGAGAGAGACAGCAAGAGAGGGAACACAAGCAGGGGGAGTGGGAGAGGGAGAAGCAGGCTTCCCGCTGAGCAGGGAGCCCGATGCAGGGCTCGATCCAAGAACCCTGGGATCATGACTTGAGCCGAAGGCAGACACTTAATGACTGAGCCACCCAGGCGCCCCTGGCTGCTGATTTCTAAGGCACTGCTGAGAGCAGGGTACCATTATGAAAATAAGAGGACTACCAGAAAGTCTTCATCCTGAAAGGCCCCCTTCCTCCTCAATCCTCAGCACATGGGCAGCAGATTGGAATATTCTCTGGGCAGTTTCACCAGCCACAAGGAAAGGCAGAAATAAACTGATAGTTGGGCATCTAAAATATCTGGTGGCCCTTGCCCAAGCACATATGGTTTTAGTGC
The DNA here is from genome assembly GCF_011800145.1 of Mirounga leonina. Lineage (NCBI taxonomy): Eukaryota > Metazoa > Chordata > Mammalia > Carnivora > Phocidae > Mirounga > Mirounga leonina. Next base: position 13,272,734 of record NW_023270469.1, on the reverse strand, counting down.
TTTACAAGTACTTAACTAAGCTGCATCAAGAAAGCCTATGAATTGTGTAAGACTAATGAATCACAGACCTGTACCTCTGAAACAAATAATACATTATATGTTAAAAAAAAAAAAAAGAAGATAGTAGGAATGGAAAAATGAAGGGGGGGAAATCAGAGGGGGAGACAAACCATGAGAGACTATGGACTCTGAGAAACAAACTGAGGGTTTTAGAGGGGAGGAGAGTGGGGGGATGGGTTAGCCTGGTGGTGGGTATTAAGGAGGGCATGTATTGAATGGAACACTGGGTGTTATATGCAAACAATGAATCATGGAATACTACATCAAAAATAATTAATTAATTAATTAATTAAAAAAAAAAAAGAAAGCCTGTAATACAGAAGCAAGAAACCAGAAAACATAAAGTTGAGAACATGGAGGAAACAAAGGCAATACAGTGAGAAGAAAGCTTAAAGCAAAATGATCATTAGTAATTTCAGGAAAATAAAAGATGACTTTGCATCCGTGAACAAGAACAGGGTGATATTTTTTTTAAAGGAGCAATAAAAATGTGGTTATAGAAGTTAAAAATAAAATCATGAAAGGTAAAATTTTGATAACAGAATTGGAAAATAAAATTGAGAAGCTATCAGAGAGTAGAACAATAGGAGAAAAAGCTAGAAACAAGGAGAGAAAGATTAGAAAATTAGATGATTTTTTTCAACATCTCAAAAATCCAAATAAGTACATCCAGAAAGAACAAATTTAAAAATGGAGGTGAGGAGATTATGCAAGAAATAATCCAAGAAACGTATCCAGAACTAACAGAGAGGAATTTATGGAAAATATTCATCAAATATGCTGCATAATTGATGAAAATAGGCCCATGTGAAAACACATCTTTAAATTCCAGATGGAAAAGTATTAGTGCTCAAAAAGAAAAAACAAATCAGGAACCCAGAGTGACCTCAGACTTCTAGACAGCAACACTGGAGTGGAAAAAAAGACTTTTTGAAGGAGAATACATCTTAGTCTTGAATTCATCAACCAGCCACAAGATTAATCAAATGTGGGGTTAGAATAAAAACATTTCAGGCATGCAAGATCTCAAAACGTTTACCCTCCATGAATCCTTTCTTGGGAAGGTAGTGAAGAACCTTCTCCAGCAAAGTGAGGAAAACATGAGATATGAGGTACAAAGGCTCAGACCCAGGAAAGAAGCTCAAGGAATACCCAGGATGTGCTGTGTGGCATTTTTAGGATGCCAGATGTGTTGCAGGCCCACAGAGCAGTCAGGTCAGACAGGAGTTGCAGAACAGATGGCTCCAGGAGAGATTTGTCTCTAAGAAAATGGAGCTGATAGAAAATCGGATGTTTTAGAGAGGACATTTACTGCTTTGAGAGTTTGGGGATGTGTCCATGATAGATACATTAAACAACAAAGACAAGACAATAATTCCTGGGAAAATAAAAGTTGTACACAAATGGAAATGTAATCACAGTATGCTTTTCATAGCTCAGCTGTGAATAGTATTTGCATGCTCACGGTGTAGATTCTCACCAGAAAATAAGTTTTAACTATATTGGGAGGATGAGGGGAAGAAAGTGATGGAGAGAGGGAGAGAAGAGAGCTGTCATTGTCTTCTGTAGAGAGAAATAAGTTGATAATGCTCAAACTGAAAAGAAGTAGCAGTAGGTTCCTTGGAGGAAGGCAAACGCCACAAGAAAATGCAAAAAGAATTGACAGCAGTTGCCTCCGTTAATGGACAAGGATAGGAAAAATGGGGAAGGGTGGGAGAGTGGGTTCGAAGGACTACTGTTTTTCATGTCTTTTTCCTAGAACCATTTGACTTTGCAGATTATTTGTATGTGTACATTTCATAAAAATTTGAAAATTTCAATCTTGCTGCAGGAAAGTATTATAGTATGCTATTACCATTTATGTGAGAAAAAGTAGTATATATGCAAATGGACTTTTTTTTAAATTGTATTATGTTGTGTTAGTCACCATACAATAATACATCATTAGTTTTTGATGTGGTGATCCACGATCCATTGTTTTCGTATAACACCCAATGCTCCATGCAGTACGTGCCCTCCTTAATACCCATCACCGGGCTAACCAGTCCCCCATCTTCTCTCCCTCTAAAACACTGTTTGTTTCTCGGAGTCCATAGTCTCTCATGGTTCATCTCTCCCTCCAATTCCTCCCCCCATTTTTCCCTTCCTTCTCCTAATGTCCTCCATGATATTCCTTATGTTCCACAAATAAGTGAAACCTTATAATTGACTTTCTCTGCTTGACTTATTTCACTTAGCATAATCTCCAGTCCCATCCATGTTGACGTAAAAGTTGGGTATTCATCCTTTCTGATGGCTGAGTAATACTCCACTGTATATATGGACCACATCTTCTTTATCCATTCATCTGTTGAAGGGCATCTCGGCTCTTTCCACAGTTTGGCTATTGCGGACATTGCTGCTATGAACATTGGGGTGCATATGGCCCTTCTTTTCACTACATCTGTGTCTTTGGGGTAAATACCCAGTAGTGCAATTGCTGGGTCATAGGGTAGCTCTATTTTTAAATTTTTGAGGAACCTCCAAACTGTTTTCCAAAGTGGCTGTACCAACTTGCATTCCCATGGATCAGAAGAATAAACATTATTAAAATGTCTATGCTACCCAGAGCAATCTATACCTTCAATGCCATCCCAATCAAAATTCCAATGACATTTTTCAAAGTACTGGAACAAACAATCCTAAAATTTGTATGGAATCAGAAAAGACCCCGAATTGCCAAGGAAATGTTGAAAAAGAAAAACAAAGCTGGGGGTATCACGTTGCCTGATTTCAAGCTATATTACAAAGCTGTGATCACCAAGACAGCATGGTACTGGCACAAAAACAGACATATAGACCGATGGAACAGAAAAGAGAACCCAGATATGGACCCTCAACTCTATGGTCAAATAATCTTTGACAAAGCAGGAAAAAACATGCAATGGAAAAAAGACAGTCTCTTCAATAAATGGTGCGGGAAAATTGGACAGCCACATGCAGAAGAATGAAACTCGACCATTCTCTAACACCATACACAAAGATAAACTCAAAGTGGATGAAAGACCTCAATGTGAGACAGGAATCCATCAAAATCCTAGAGGAGAACATAGGCAGTAACCTCTTTGACATCGCCCACAGCAACTTCTTTCAAGATACATCTCCAAAAGCTGGTGAAACAAAAGCAAAAAACTTTTGGGACTTCATCAAGATGAAAATCTTCTGCACAGCAAAGGAAACAGTCAACAAAACAAAGAGGCAACCCACAGAATGGGAGAAGATATTTGCAAATGACACTACAGATAAAGGGCTCATATCCAAGATCTATAAAGAATTTCTCAAACTCGGGGCTCCTGGGTGGCTCAGTCGTTAAGCGTCTGCCTTCGGCTCAGGTCATGATCCCAGGGTCCTGGGATCGAGCCCCACATTGGGCTCCCTGCTCTGCGGGAAGCCTGCTTCTCCCTCTCCCACTCCCCCTGCTTGTGTTCCCCCTCTCGCTGTGTCTCTCTCTGTCAAGTAAATAAATAAAATCTTAAAAAAAAAAAAAGAACTTCTCAAACTCAACACCCAAAAAACAAATAAGTCAAAAAGTGGGCAGAAGATATGAAAAGACACTTCTCTGAAGAAGACATACAAATGGCTAACAGACACATGAAAAAATGTTTATCATCATTAGCCATCAGGGAAATTCAAATCAAAACCACATTGAGATACCACCTTAACACCAGTTAGAATGGCCAAAATGGACAGGGAAAGAAACAACAAATGTTGGAGAGGTTGTGGAAAAAGGGGCTTTTTTTTTAAGTCATAAAGAATCTCTGGAAAGATACGCAGCAAACTGCCAAGAGTGGCGGCCTCCCGGGATGGCAGCTAGTGGCTATCAACAGACAGGAGAGAGAGAGAGAGACTCTTTACCCTTATACTCATTTGAGTTTTACATTGTGTACCTGTATTATTTATTTACAAAGAAAGACTTCTAAGAAAGAAAGAAGCCAGGAATGAAATAGAAGCAAGAGAGCAAACAAAGTTAAAATTACATGGGCTCTAAAGAGAATGCCCATATCCTTTTAGGACAAGTTCTTTCTTCAATAAATGTAAGTGCACGTCTTCTTATAATGCAATTGACATTATCCTTGTAGAACAAATGGAGGAAGAAAAAAACCACTCACAATGCCACCAAACATATAACCACTGTTAAATTTTCAGTGTATATCTTCTGAACCGTCACTGTGTGTGTGTGTGTATTTCTACCCCCTCTCATGGGATAATCCAACTTCATTTCCAGCTGTTTTCACTCAACAATGAAGTGTAGTCACTTTCAATATGAATCATTAAGGAACATTCCTGTTCAGATCATTTCAGTGACTGATTTTATTGCATCACTTGGCTCCACCACAGTTGATTTAATTAATCCCCTACTAGTAGATTGCTTCCAATTTTTCACCACCATAAACCGTGCTCATGTCCTAATTGCTGATCGCATTCCTCACCGTTTCCTAGACTAGACTTCTAGAAATGCATTTGCCGGGTCATATGACATGAACATAACTAAAAGGCTTAATATATCTTAGGAAATTTTCTCCCAGAAAATTTATACCAATTTACATCCTACCCCCAGCAATGTTGAAGAATGTCACCCTCTCCCAGACCCTTGCCAGCATTTGGTTTGTTTTTGCCAAATCTGGCAGATGAAAAAAAAAAAGTTGTATTGCTAGTGTTTCTTTGGCTTACTGGTAAGGCTGAACATTTTCATATATTTATTGACAAAAAAAATATTTTTTGAACACCTTCCCCATTCCTGGTACTGTGCTAACTGAAGTGAGAGGCATAAAAGCACACAGAATGGTCTCTTTCTTTGAAGGGTTTACAATCTCAGAAAAAGAAATGAATACACAACTGATACAGTATTACAGCGCACTGTATTATGATATGTCACCACAGAGGAGGAAGTGATTAATTCTTCTATAAAACTTAAAATGTTCGGGGCGCCTGGGTGGCTCAGTCAGTTAAACGTCTGCCTTCGGCTCGGGTCATGATCCCAGAGTCCTGGGATCAAGTCCCGCATCGGGCTCCCTGCTCTGCGGGAGGCCTGCTTCTCCCTCTCCCACTCCCCCTGCTTGTGTTCCCTCTCTCGCTGTGTCTCTCTCTGTCAAATAAATAAAATCTTTAAAAAAAAAAAAAAAACTTAAAATGTTCATACATAAAACATTTGAATGGAGACTTGCAGGATAAGGAGGAGGAAGACGGGGAAACGGGGTGTACGATCCCACAGAGTAGCATAGTTAAGTGCAGTGATGATGTACAGTATACTTGGGAGGGGTGAGTGAGCTGGTAGGGCCAACGCCAAGGGTGCATTTTGGAAATTGACAGTGCCTAGAAAGGAAGCCTAGAAAAGTGCGTTGGGGTCCTCTTCTGAAGAATTTGGAATGGATTCTCCAGACTAAAGGTATACCAGTCTTGATTACAGGCTGCCATGTTGCAAACAGAAAAAGTGGCAAATACCCACCATGAACCCTGGAAATCACATGTCAAGTTGGGGTGTGTGTGTGTGTGTGTACATTTTCTGTGGTGGGGTTCCATAGCATTCTCAAAGGGGATAAAGGATTCAACACCATTGGTCCAGACCATGGAGAGCCTTCCAGTATCTTCAGCAGGAGAGGAGCAGGATCAGCCCTGTGAAAAAGAACCGTGTCACTAATGTAGACTGGGGAGGGCACAAGCAGGAAGAGGAACTGGATGTAAAGTTTTGAATGATAACGTTAATAATACCCACCATTTACTGAGCACTTACTCTGTGGTAGACAAAGTGCTAGAGGCTTGGCTCCTGTTTTATTTCATCTTCAAGCAGCACATTTAACAAATGAGGAAACTGAAATCGATTTTAAAATTAATCCTGGATCACCTGACTACAAAGGGTAGAGTCCACAGTTGACCACCAAGTCATGTGACTTCAAAGCCCACTCTTTTAAACATTCCCCTCCACTGCCTCCCTTGTAAAGCTCCGGCACCATTTCTTTCGTACTTCATCTCCTAATTCTCAGTTAATTATTTTAAGTAATAAAGTGACTCACTTCAGGGAAGATAATCAATTGAGTTGAGATACCATATTTAGCAGACAAAAAGGAGAAAGGCCTTGGTGACTGTTCATTGTTCTTGTTCCACAAAGAATTGATCGTCTGCTGAGATAATAGTATTAATCCAAAGAAATCCCTAGCTCTGCACATTGGTTCCTGTTGTTATTTGTGTCTTCTCGTTCCATGGAAGGAAATTCTTGCAGATTTCAACTGGCAAACAAGTCATTTTGAAGAAAGTACACAGCATTTTCTTCAAGCTCCATGGTCATTAGCACTATGGAAGAGGAGGTCTGCCTGAGTATATTCACTCTCATTTATTGTTGAAATGACATGTGCAAACAATAGCATTCACTTCTGTCTTTTGTGGCAAATATTAAATACACCATGATGAAACTTATAAAAGCTCTGACTGTATTACCTTGGGAGGTGAGTGCTGCCTAAGTGCACTGATGCACTATTATAAAATAAAAAGCAGATGTTATCTTCAGACACGTGACACCTCAGGGTGTCACACTCATCACCAGCAGGCATGGAATTCTGAATTGCAGATGATTACCATCTTTCCATCTTTCACAGTCCTGTGCACATGCATGTACTAACCTTTCATATGTGTTGTTCATGGGCTGCTCTAAGGACTCAGCCTTTTCACTCCCAATTCACAGAAAAAAACAGAGGCACCTGTTTTGCTGAAGTTTGGATGGAAGGCTTAGGAAAGCCCATTTTTATCATTTTGGGAACAAATATGTGAAACCGTAAGGACTCATCTGATCCACTAAGGATAATCTCCCCACCTTTGTTCGGTTTTTGTTTTGTTTTGTTTTGTTTCAGAGGTAATTTAGTGATTCATCAGTTGCATATAACACCCAGTGTTCATTACATCAAGGGCCCTCCTTAATGCCCATCACCCAGTTACCCCATCCCCCTACCCACTTCCCCTCCAGCAACCTTCAGTTTGTTTCCTATAGTTAGGAGTCTCTTATGGTTTGTCTCCCTCTCTGTTTTCATCTTATTTTTCCTTCCCTTCCCCTATTTTCATCTGTTTTGTTTCTTAAATTCCACATATGAATGAAATCATATGATATTTGTCTTTCTCTGACTTATTTCACTTAGCCCTCTAGTTCCCTCCACATCATTGCAAATGGCAAGATTTCATTCTTTTTGATGGCTGAGTAGTATTCCGTGTGTGTGTGTGTGTGTGTGTGTGTGTACCACATCTTTATTCATTTATCAGTGCTCGCTTCGGCAGCACATATACTAAAATATTCATTCATCTGTCGGTGGACATCTGGACTCTTTCCATAATTTGGCTATTGTGGACATTGTTGCTATAAACATTGGGGTGCATGTGCCCCTTCAAATCACTATGTTTGTACCCTTTGGATAAATACCTAATAGTACAGTTGCTGGGTTGTAGGGTAGTTCTATTTCTAACTTTTTGAGGAACCTCCATACTGTCTTCCAGAGTGAGCCCAATCCCTTCTAAGGGCTCATCTGATCCGCTAAGGATAATCTCCCCACCTTAAAATCAATGGACGTAGGACCTTAATTCCATCTGCAAAATCCCTTCACAGTAGCACCTAGATTCATGTTTGATTAAATAACTGGGAGAAGATACCTATACACTAGGAGATGGACATCTTGGGAGCCACCTTATAATTCTGTCTATCACAAATCCTTACAAGCTGCTTCTCTTCTGTAAAGGGTAGTGTCTGTTATAGGCTTTCTTAGCATCCCTCTTTGTTTTCTCAGTTTTGTAATCTATTATTTTTAGCAAATATTGTTGAGCCTAGGGACAGCTGGGTGGCTCATTCTGTTAAGCGTCTGCCTTCAGCTCAGGTCATGATCCCACAGTCCTGGGATTGAGTCCTACGTTGGGTTCCTTGCTCAGCAGGGAGCCTGCTTCTCCCTCTGCCTGCCGCTCCCCCCTGCTTGTGTGCTCTCTCTCTCTCTCTGACAAATAAATTTTTTTAAATCTTAAAAAAATACTGTTGAGCCCATAATTATGTGTCATGTGGGACATTTCATATTTTGATGAAATGATGACAGTGGCTGTCATTTGTGAGGACTTACTATTTGTCAGATGCTGCTCTGAGTTTCACAGCATTACCTCACGAGAAGCATCACCACAATCTGCGCAGAAGGTGCAGCTGGTGTCACAAGCTCCAAATGGGAACGCTGAGCCTGGGCATGGTTAAGTAACACGCCCAAGATCCAACAGTTCGAAAGCTTTGCAGCTGGGACTCAAACCCACATCCCTTTTCCTTCAGAGCCCTCCTTCCTAACCTATTTCCATCAGTTGTTGTTTTACTCTTTTGGAGTTTTGAAAGGTTGTGGAATGTCCTCCATAGCTATGATGATTATCATTCATCCATTCCTTCATCAGATCTGCAATCTAATAACAGAAAATATCATATATGCCAAGTCCTTCCTAGCAGCAAAGAACATCCCTAAAAGTCAAATAGCAAAGAGACACAAGGGTGTTGGGGCAGTTTAAAGCTTGACTTTGGGGGAGGATAGTCCAGTACCTTAGCAGCTGGCATTTTAATGTGCCTTGTTCGTGGATTCTAGGATGTACTTGGCTGCCTGGTTTTATGCCAAACATTGATTAATAAGCTTCATCAAAAAGAAAACTCACCAATTCAGCCCTGGAGAGCAACTTCATATCTTCTTTCCAGGGCAGCCAACCTGTGTCAGCAGGAATCAGAATAGAAATGGTACCCATCCATTGAAAACTAATGTCCCCTGACTTGAAATAGCACTTATGCTGGTGACACCATATCTTCGTTGTGAACAGAGGATTGACCTGTGCTACTGGCTAGAGGAGGAAAATAAATGGTTATAACAGGAGAGATGACATTGACAGAAACTTCTTCCAAAAGGCATTTGCTTTTTGATAAAAAAAGGGACAAAAATGACATTGATTTATGTTTTAATTGTAAGCTGAGTCTCATAAATGAGTAAAACTATGTAGAGTGCTCCAGGGCCACTAATTTGGGAAGAAGGGCCAACAGCTGAGATGACCTGGCCTAGAACTTTCTTATTTTCTCTTGTAGCTGCCCCTCCACTTGTCCTAACAGCAGGTAGGTAATAACCCCAGGCCTGCAATTCCCATAGGAGTTGAAATGCCAAGTTATGCATCCACTTCTGTGTTCTGATGGAGTAAATTCTTCACCTTCCAAAATCTGAGATCCAGGTCAGTTGGGAGAAGACCTTAAGGATCTGGGAGTAGACTTAACCATCAGGATGACTTTAGCAGCAAGCAGCTAGTGATTCACAACACCCATTCCCTTTTACTCTTGGACTTGGAGCCAGATGACATTTCTCAGCCTTTTTTGCCGTTGAGCATGGCTGTGTGACTGAGTTTTAGACAGCGGAAGTGGCAGAAGTGATGTGTAACATTTCCAGGGTCGGTACATAAAGTTTCAGTATGTGACCCTCCATCCTCTTTCTTCTCTTCTTAGCCAGCTGGATGTCAGTGTGTAGAGTGCTGAGATCCTGCAAGTTAATCATGTCACAATCAAAGAATTTCAATATCCTCTGTTCTGGAGAAGCATCTTGTTCTTTAGGTTTCCCTGAAGCACTTCACCCCAGCCTCCTCTGACCTACATTTTTGTCGTTCACTTGTAAAAGCAAGAACATAATAGGTGTGTTTAAAAGTCACTTGCACACAGCTGGAGAAAGAATTAGTGAACTGGAAGATAGCTCAGAACAAATCCAAAATGAAGCACCAAGAGCAAAAGAATGGAAAGTGCAGATGGGAGTCTAAGAGACAGAGGACACAATAGAAAAGCCATACACACACAAGGATAGGGAAAGGGAATGAGGCAGAAAAAATATTTAAACAGATAATAGCTGAAAATTTTTCAGAAATAAGAGATATCATGGGGCGCCTGGGTGGCTCAGTCATTAAGCATCTGTCTTCAGCTCAGGTCATGATCCCAGGGTCCTGGGATCGAGCCCCACATCAGGCTCCCTGCTCCGCGGGAAGCCTGCTTCTCCCTCTCCCACTCCCCCTGCTTGTGTTCCCTCTCTCGCTGTCTCTCTCTCTGTCAAATAAATAAAATCTTAAAAAAAAAAAAAAAAAAAGAAGAGCTATCAAAGCACAGATTCTAGAAAAGTAGCAAATTCCAAGCAGGATATGCAAATAAACTCCTAATTAGACACCTTATAGTGAACCTGCCCTACAATTAAATATAAAACAGATGAACATAGGGGAAGGGAAGGAAAAATAAGATAAAAACAGAGAGGGAGGCAAACCATAAGAGACTGTTAACTCTAGGAAACAAACTGAGGGTTGCTGGAGGGGAAGTGGGGGGGGGGATGGGGTAACTGGGTGATGGACATTAAGGCAGGCTCTTGATGTAATGAGCACTGGGTGTTATATGCAACTGATGAATCACTAAATTCTACCCCTGAAACTAATAGTACACTATATGTTAACTAAATTAAATAAATAAGTAAATAAGTAAATACAAGGGGAAAATCTTAAAAGGAGCCTGAAAAAAAAGATTACCATCAAGTAAGCAGAATTTATATTTTTATAGTAAATAAGATCCTTACAACATTTTTATGACTTGACACCTTAACCAAATTTTTAACTTACTTTGGAGCCTGATTGTGCTATTTGAGATTTTCTTCTAAAGCTAGGATGCTGGATTCAAAGGGCTGTTAAGCAAAAGAGGGTGCTTCAGTTTATCCTATTTAGCTCCAAGGGATTGGCCAATACCAGTGTTATGGAGGATACAAAAAAAGCCTCTCTACTTAATATAAGGAAGGGATAGCAAACAATTTGTGTTGTTAAAATCTGGAATAAGTTACTTTAGTTGAGAATTGAGTTTTCCTACATCAAAGGTAGATACATTAATTCATTTATCAAATATTTATTAAGCACTTATAACTATGTACCAGTTATAAGTGCTGGGGACATATATCAGTGAACACCAACAAGAACAAAAAACATAAGCATCCCTTCTGTGGAGAGCTTATATGCTAGTGCAAGGAAACAAACAAACATGATAAAGAAATCAGTTATACACAATGTTAGAAGATTGTGCAATGGTAAGTGCTAAGGGAAAAAAAATAGAACAGGGCAAAGAGGATCAGGATTACTGGGGGAAGGTTTGTAATTTAAAATATGATGGGCAGAGTCGGCTTCGTTGAGAGGTATCATTTGGCCAAAGACCTTAGGGAGGAAAGAGTGAGCTATAAGAGTCTAAGTGGTTAAAGGAAACAGATTGGTGGGCATCAATTCCAACTCTATAATTCAGTCCTGTCATATATTTCAAAATAAGTTTGAAATTTTAGCAAACAAAATTCCATTGATTATTATGAAATAATATATATAAAAACTTCCTGTATTGTGTTCATTAATGAAAGCTGTTCATCCTCACTATAACATCATAGAAACTTTGCCCTTGAAATACATTTGTTTTGAAAAATTACAGATTCCAGGAAGGATGTTGTACCTTCTGTCAGCATCTCAAAATTTGGAGATTAGAGCAGATAATTAGTATAAGCTTCTTAGAGAACTGGACTGTCATCTTGAGAAAGAGATATAAAGAATCTTCACAGAGCATTCAAAAGTGGAATTGTAGGTTTGCTCTTCAGAATCAGACTGCTTTTTGAAAAAAAGAAAAGCCAACAAACACCCAGTTGCTTTGATTAAGAAAAAAAAAAAGTTTGTCTCTGATGTGGAGTTCTGCAGTGCCAGCCATTTGAAGTCTAGAGGGCTTTGACATGAGCAGAATGAAAAGCCAAGAATATCTTCACTGTTAACTTGTAGTCTTGTGTTGCAGGCACACACAAAGTCCCTGTGGACGATTGAACCCAGTAAAGGCATGGTTCCCCCGGAAACCGATGTTCAGCTGACACTGACTGCCAACCTGAACGACATCCTGACCTTCAAAGACACGGTCATTTTGGACATAGAAAATAGCAACACTTACCGGATTCCTGTCCAGGCTTCCGGAGTTGGCTCCACCATCGTCTCAGATAAGCCCTTTGCTCCAGAGCTCAATTTGGGAGCACATTTTAGGTAGGGAGACATCCTGGACCAATTCTTACAGATACTACAGATGTTGCATTAGCTGACCATCACCTCTACTTGGAAAAATTATTTTAAGTAAATAGAATTAGTGTCTTCAGCCCGCCCCCCTTCCTGTCTTCATTCTCCCTTCAAATGGATACATCAGCCACAAGAAGACATTTCCTAGGCACAGCATAGTGGAGTTCTCCAAGCTGTGTCCCTCCACACTAGAGAAGAGACTTCTAGAAGTGCATTTTTCTCTCAAACATACAATGGCTTCTTTGTGACAAATTTAGAATCTCAACCATGACGTCTCCTCTTTAATTCCAAAGCACTGCTAATTCCTCTCCATGAATGTAGAAAATACAGATGCAACTTGGTGGTGACCTAAATAGAGTATAACTTGGAAGGTTAAAAAATTTATTGTATATTATCAGTTATTGCAAGGCCAGTAATTTTTCTTGTATTATGTCCTCTGCTTGTCTCCCCACCCATGCACCAACAATTGAGAAGTTTGCAATTGTCTCCACCTGAAAAGCTAGAGAATCTCCATATTTATATAAAAGGTGGTATAGGATAGACATCTTTGAGCAGAACAGTCTAAATGCAGCTCTGAAAATGTATGAGGTTTGAATGCTAACAGTGGAGGATATATATGGCAGTTTATTCACGGTTCCTCAGAGGAGTCACATGGCTGCCACTAGTCGACTCTTGGGGGCCAGTTGAATTTGGCCTGTTGAAATACTGTGAACAGATCTCAGAGGGGTACTCCTGCCTTCTGGTGTAACAGGCCTTGAAACCAAGATGGACACACTATACTTAGAGAATATGTGCCTGACAAAAGTCAGTTAGGAGCCCTCCCCAAAACCCCATCCACACCTCCTTTCCTCTGCTCCATCTACAACACATGACACTTGATTGAAGATACATTAACCAATAGGCATGAAGTAACAGGCGAGTCAGATAGTTGAATTTCATTTGTTTTCAGAGAAGCATCCAATTACAGTTTTTGTGTCAGCTAGGTATAAAAATGCTCCTCTCCACCCGTCTATTGGCCATAAGCTAGGGCATGTTGTCATTGCGTACCATGCTTCTATTTCCAAATTTCTTGTTAAGTGAACTCAAATATAATTATAGAAAACAATATACTGCACGCCAGTCTTAATTACATGTTCTCCTTAGTCTACAAATAGTGTCACAAAGCCCCAAAGGATTTTCTGACACTTGCCTAGAAATGGAGGGTTAGCTAATAGTTGTCTATGAATGTAGAAGCAAACTGCAACTTTTAGCTGCCAATTTCTCCTCTGGACAAACCCTGCAGTTATTCTTTTCACCATAAAATCATAATGCCAGCAATCCCCAGGAGAAGTGTCAAAAGCAGGGGTGGGCAAAGTGCAGCCCACTGCCTGCTTCTATAAATGAAGTCTTATTGGCACATGGCCATGCCCGTTCCTATACAGACAGTTTCTGTGGCTCCCTTCACACAATGGAGAGTTGAGTAGTCATGACAGACCACATGGCCCAACAAGTCTGAAGTATTTATTGTTCATCCCTTTACAGAAACAGTTGGCCAACCTTTTGAATGTAAGGGTCTGAAAAAATACCCATATGGCGCCTCTTCTGGTTGCATATTTTGGGGCAACTCCCTAAATTTTCAGAGCTTCTATTTCTTTATAAAATGGTAGAAAATATACTTATTATTACTGGGTTGCTGGGAGGATTGACAGATATACCTACTCTGTATAAGTGACAGAGATGCTGCCTACTTTATAAACAGTTTATATTATTTATTATTTCCCTAAAACCTGGACTTAGCCATAAAGTCAAGCTACTCCAGTAAACTTGCTCTGTGGATGCATATTTAGATAGAAATGGTTACACCTGACAGTTGGCAAATACTCATTATTTATCTGATGCTTCAACTTACTTATAAGATATGATGCTATTTCTTTTTTTTTTTTTTTAAGATTTTATTTATTCATTTGAGAGAGAATGAGATAGAGAGAGCATGAGAGGGGGGAGGGTCAGAGGGAGAAGCAGACTCCCTGCCGAGCAGGGAGCCCGATGCGGGACTCGATCCCGGGACTCCAGGATCATGACCTGAGCCGAAGGCAGTCACTTAACCAACTGAGCCACCCAGGCGCCAGATATGATGCTATTTCTAATGAGGAACAGAGGGGATGAAATCTCAAAGCCTGATAAAATTTTAAAAATAAAAAACAGTCCTCAGTCCTGAGATGAGTTTTCTCCCTGGGGGAAAAAAAAATTTAAATAAGCTTATAAATTAGTTATTTTATTTTATTTTATTTTATTTTAAGATTTTATATATTTATTTGAGAGAGAGAGACAGAGATAGCAACAGAGAGCACAAGCAGGGAGGAGAGGGAGAAGCAGGGAGTCCAATGTAGGGCTTGATCCCAGGACCCTGAGATCATGACCTGAGCTGAAGGCAGATGCTTAACCACCTGAGCCACCCAGATGCCCCTAAATCAGTTTTTTTTTTAAAATACCAAACAAAATCATGTTTGAGCCACCTCCAAGTTCTTAGAAATCCCAGTGTCTCGCAAAGAGCCAGACAATCAAGAGGTTCTTAATAAATATTCATGGGATAGATGAATGAACAAACAAATGAATTAATGAATGAAATAGCAGAATTTTGAAAGCACTAGTCTGAGAAAAATGACCACAGCTGATGTTCTGGTCCATCGTACAGTCCCTTTGAGCTTTGGCTGGGCTTGGTGGGTATGTGTGGTTTCTTTTCCAAGTACCCTTCAAGTTGAGCCCATCACAAGATATTTTGCTCAGTCAGTGGAAATTTACTCAACACAAGTTGAAATGTATCTCTTCTCCAGTAGGTATTTTGCTTTCCATTCACTCCTCAGAATCATTTCTCGTAAATTAGAGTGGTTTTTGCACATACTGTGTCTGTGTTCTGTGCCCCTTCCCTGGTGATGGCAACTCAGGGACCAAACCCAGGTGCCAGACTCCAGTCTGTGGATTCCATGAGTAGACACTACCTTGTCCCATTACTGTGGTGGCTCCTTGTAGCCTCGTGATTTAGCCTTCCTAAATTTTTAAAAATATATTTCATTACTCACTTTTTAAATACTTTCAGAGGAGTAAATCCCAAGGGTGTAGAGCTGAAGAGAACACCTCAAAGCTGAGTCCTCTCAATCCCTGCCTCCTCTTTTCCAGCCTGGACACCTGTTTTTACCACTTCAAGTTGACCAACAAAGGACGTCGGGTCCAACAGTTGTTCTGGATGAACGAAGATTTCTGTCCACAGGACAAGCTGAGCAAGAAGGGCCTGGCTAAGAAGGGTCTTGCTAAGAGCCAGCCCCAACCCCAGTGCTCCCAGGAGTCCAGGGCTCCTCCAGGCCCCGTGTTTCAGCTCCATCCCGTTAGAATGGAGCTGTACCCAGACCAGACGATTGATGTGATGCTCGAAGGCTATTCTGCTACTCCCAGGGTAAGAGGACAGCACATTTAGAAGCTATTTTTCTCCTAAATAAATCTTTGCTGTATTTCTTAGGAGAGTCCCTTGACATTTATCTGAAGAAAGGATGTGGTTTCTCATGGTTTTTCACACAGCACGAAGTTACCATGGCAGCACCCATTGCCTTCAGGGTTCAGCTCTGCTCAGTTTTCTGTTTGTTTCTACAGCTACCATGAACCCAACCTTACAATACCATTTCAAGTAGGTTCTCATCCCCAGGGTCAGCAGGGACCAGCCAGCAAGTCTCTGACAGAGGAACAGCCAGCATTCAGCCAAAGCTAAGCCTCTTCTTAACACTTAGCAATATTAATTTCATATTTATTCAAAAAGGATGTTTTTAGAGACACTCTCAGCCGCCTCTCCTATCCAGGGATTAGGACATCCTTGGTCCCTTCCCTCTCAACCTGACACAACAGCTTCCTCTTTATAACCATCATCTTTTTTTCCTCCAAGATTTTTTTTTTATTTATTTGCGAGAGAGAGAATGAGAGACAGAGAGCATGAGAGGGAGGAGGGTCAGAGGGAGAAGCAGACTCCCCGCTGAGCAGGGAGCCTGATGCGGGACTCGATCCCGGGACTCCAGGATCATGATCTGAGCCAAAGGCAGTCACTTAACCATCTGAGCCACCCAGGCGCCCATAACCATCATCTTTTTATGTGTCAATTAAAAAGCTGAGTCATTGTCAGCAACTCTGATGTCTTGCTCATATTTATATCATCACTATTCTGCTTTAACATTTAAGCAGTTCCAAATCATTGTCTCTTTATTCCTATTCCCTAATGGAAATTGGAAACTGTCAAAAAAATAAAAGAAACTTCCTACATTACTCCTGAGCCTCTTCTACCTCACAAATGCAGACTCTCTGGATGAGAAATGATCATGCTTGAGCTCCTGCTGGTGTCACTGAAGTAGGAGGTGATACTGAACTTCTTTCTCACAAAATAGGAAACGATAGAAATTTTTCTCCCTGAAGACAAGATGGGAAAGCCTGTCCCTTGCCTTAGCTCCTCTAGGGTCACAGATTTTATTTCCTTTACATTGTTTCTTTGCAGAGCATTTTCAGGCAAAATACATCCTCAGTGCAAAAACAAAAAGAAAAAGGTTATTTCCCATTCTGGTAATTAATGTGCTCTTTCTTTCTGTTATTCAGTGAGTCAGCCAACTTTTACTAAGTATGTACCCCATGATAAGCACTGTGCTAGGCACTGAGGCTGCAGAGATGAATAGAATGCAGCCCCTCATCTCAAGACACTGGCCACCTGTTGCAGGAGCACATTTACAATGTTGTTATCAAGAGCCGATCATATTTTTAAAGGCATTAAATCTGAGCAGCTGGGATTCTAAATTCAGTTTAAGATTTACTAAAAGCTTCCTGGAATGTTCTTCCCTGTTGTAGTATATAATTGAGAAGAGACTTGAATTCATGAACGTCCAAAACCTGAGTACTCTTCAATATAAGCTTCACTCGAGGTCCTTTGTTCTTTATAAAAATCTGGGCCTTTTGGGTCCAAAGAAATATTGGTTTCTATAGCATGTTTTTTTTAAATATTCAAGAATGAAAGACAAAATTTTTCTAGCCATAGCTCCTGACTAGCTTATAAGAAATCATGTATCTACCATTGAACTATAAGCCCAGGAAAGATTTTACCTGCCTTGTCTCACTGTTTTGTATGTCCAGTCCCTAACAGTCCTGATACATAATACATGTTGAACTGAATATAAATTGTGCCCTCAGGAGCAGTCAGAAACCAACACAGGATCCATCCAGGACATATTCGACCAGTCAGACTTTAATAATAGTGTGACAGAGGGCAATCCCTGGAATGCACCGCTCAGAAAAATGTGCTTTTTCCCTGGTGTCTCCAGACAGGTAGTTGAGAATTAGCTTGCTGATTGTTGAGAAATAAGTTTTCTGAGCTATGGATGTTCCAAAAGTGCTGATGTGTCTTCTCTACAGAGAGTCAAAGAAAAGCTGGTGTGCCATGCCATGATCGGGGCGCAAAAGGGGAAGAGCTTGGTGATGACTGTGAATATCCTCTGTGAGTTCATAGCACCACTCATCCAGCTGTCCACCAAACAGCTCATATACCGACTGGAGAAGGTCAGTGTGGAGTGCTGCCAGGGGCGGGTGCAGTAGGGGTCAGCTTGTTCACATTTCCATCTTGAAAGCTAAATTAATGGGAAGCCTGTTAACACCCACACCCAGCCAATGTTTTTTAAGCTTCAGAGGCCAATACACATTCAACTAAAACTTCTGAATATAAACCTACATTCTTCTGAAATGTAAATTGCTATGGAAATTCTACTTCCATCATTCCTGGTTTAGAAGACCAAAGTAAGTGAACGGGTATTCCAGCGCACTGCAAACGCATTTCAGTTGATCCTTTTACTCTAACTAGATTAAATAAACATCACAGTATAGAAAGGGTTGGAGTAGAATTATTGATAATTATAATAATCAGTAAGAATAGCTGCCATTAGTAACCTCTTTAACCTCGGCTGTAGCGATTTCTTACTAGACACATCGCCAGAGGCAAGGGAAACAAAAGCAAAAATGAACTATTGGACTTCAGATACAAATACAGATACAAAGCTTCTGCACAGCAAAAGAAACAATCACAAAACTAAAAGGCAGCCTACAGAGTGGGAGAAGATATTTGCAAATGACATATCTGATAAAGGGTTAGTATCCAATTATCAAACTCAACACCCCAAAAAAACCAAATAATCCAGTTAAGAAATGGGCAGAACAGGTGAATAGACACTTTTCCAGAAAAGACATCCAGATAGCTAACAGACACATGAAAAGATATTCAACATCACTTGGCATCAGGGAAATACAAATCAAAACCACAAAGAGATACCACCTCACACCAGTCAGAATGGCTAAAATTAACAAGTCAGGAAATGACAGATGTTGGCAAGGATGCGGAGAAAGGGGAGCCCTCTTACACTGTTGGTGGGAATGCAAACTGGTGCAGCCACTCTGGAGAACAGTATGGCGGTTCCACAAAAAGTTAACAATAGAACTACCCTATGATCCAGCAATTGCACTACTAGGTATTTACCCAAAGGATAAAAAATACAGATTTGAAGGGGTACATGCATCCCGATGTTTATAGCAGCATCATCAACAATAGCCAAACTATGGAGAAGAGCCCAAATATCCACCGACTGATGAATGGATAAGGAAGATGTGATATATATATAATGGAATATTACTCAGCCATCAAAGAGAATGAAATCTTGCCATTTGCAATGACATGGATGGATCTAGAGTGTATTATGCTAAGCGAAATAAGTCAATCAGAGAAAGACAAATACCATACGATTTCACTCATGTGGAAGTTAAGAAACAAAACAGATGAATATATGGGAGGGAGAAAAAAAGGAGAGGGGGGAAAGAAGGAGAGAGGGAAACAAACCATAAGAGACTCTTAATGACGGAGAACAAACTAAGGGTTGATGGTGGGAGATGGGTGGGCAATCGGCTAGATGAATGATGGGCATTAAGGAGGGCACTTGTGATGAGCACTGGGTGTTGTACATAAGTGATGAACCACTGAATTCTTCTCCAGAAATCAATATTGCACTGTATGTTAACTAACTAGAGTTTAAATGAAAATTTGAAAAAAGAAAAAAAAGAATAGCCACCGCTTAACTGCTTGATAAGCACTGGCGTCAAGCTGTTCTCCTCACATACACTTTCCCAGTTGTTTCCTCACCACAATCTATGCTGCAGCTTCTCTTGTCGTTCCCATCACACTTGTGTGGGGAAATGGAGATGCAAGTTAAGCTTTTATGCAGATAACCTAACACTGCCTGAGAATAATCAACTTAAACTGTTTGATTCACACTCTTTAATTTATGTGGCTATAAATGTCCATGACTTTAGATGGCCATTAGGGACAAGCAATGAATGGAGGAGGCAGAGGATGGGGAAGCTAGGAATGGCAGCCGCTCGGGGCAGGGGGTCAGGATGGTGAGGAGGTGGGGGACACGTCACAACAGGTTGTGACCTACTCCGAGACAGACTTCCATCCTAGAATTGTGTAAGATCCAAGACAGATACGTAGAGAACATCTCCCGAGCTGAGGACTGTATTGGTGCTGGAAATCTGGTGAACCAGCCTGACATAGTCAAAGCTAAGAGACTGGTCAACGTTACAGACTGTAAACAACTTATTAAAATTTAGTTGTTTAAGATTCAATTTTAAACAGTGCTATGAAGAAGAGATAAAAGGCGCTATGAGAACATGTCTTGGAGACATGGCCATATTTCTACATGTGGTCATAGATGGCTTCCTTCAGCAAGGACCTCGAGTTGAGACTTGAAGGAGAAATAGAAGTTAGTCTGGTGACGAGGGAGGGGCAAAGAATCATAGGCGGAGGGAACAGCACGTGTGAAGGGCCTGAATTAGGAAAGAGCTTGGTGAATATACAAAACTGAAAGAATGTGTCTGGAATGACATGAGGTCCATCTAGAGAAAATGGGCAGAAGCCAGATGAGTTTGGCATGACTGGGAGGCATGTTCTTGACTTTGGGTTTTGTTCTGGGTGGCCATTGGAGGGCTTTTGGGAGGGAGGGGAGTGACATGATCAGATTTATTCACAGTATGAATAGTCATACTGGCTGCTGAGTGGAATATTTATCAAGATCTACCATGTACCGGGCACTGTGTTGAGAGCTAGGGATATAACAGTGAGAATAGTCCCTCCCAGATGTACCTCACAGCCAACTGGGAAACTAAGTATGAAGTAAGCTGTTGTTCCATAGTGTGGGACATAATAACCAAAGCTAAGTCCTGACGTGGTGTCACGCAGATGGATTAAGTTTGGCAGTGCCTAACTGATTATGGGGCAGTCAACCAGGAATCCTTTTGTTACCTGGAGGCTTGAAAGAGAATGTTCAAGACCATTGTTTCTGGTAGTGGATGCCATTATATTTTGTTCATATTAAATATCTTGAGCATCCACCACAGATAAAGTGCTCTGCTAGGAGATGAATAAGGGAGCTTATAATCAAGTAGGGGAGGTGAGATGTACAAGTTCACTTCAAACCAACAGATAGTTTTTGAGCACTTAACGTTGTATGGCAGCAAAGACACAGCAAAACCCTGGCTTAATGGGCTAGTGCAGAAAGTAGACATTGAAGTAGAATATAGGTTTCAGCTACAGGATGGTCAACTAACTGTGACAAGCTCCATGAGACATATAAAAATTAATACAACATGAGTTCCTGCTACAGTTATTACGTTTTCATTGCTCTATCTTAAGATTTTCCTTTTAAAGTAATCAGGAAAAATATTTATTGGCAAGAGTGTACCAAATTCAGTGGCATCGTATTCCTCTAAATTTGGTTATTCAGAGAAAATTCAGTGAATATTTATTGAATATTTTATGTAAGACATTACAGTGTATATTAAATATGCAGCCTGGTTTCTTATTAGATCTTTTTTCATAAGCCCATAAACACTCATAAAAATGTGTGCGTAGTGTTCCTTTTCTTCTTTTTATATCCTTAAGCCTTGGGGTTTTTTTTAATTCTTGTTTAAATCTCTGTTTGAGTTTATCACTAGAATAAAAGAACAAATATTTTGAATATGGCAGTGACTTATTGAATTAAAAAACAAATTATTACAACTCTGTGTTGTTTTCTTTTTTTAACTTCTCTTCTTCCCCCCAAATACCATAATTGTGAACTCTGTCCCACTACTGTTTTGTTTTTTTTTTTCATTATTTCCCACTCACATGTAAGCCATTTAAGGGACAGTGAAGAAATGCGACTTTATTACCCAGCATGCACAAGAGGCCTGTTGGTGTTGGTGTTCTGATTTAATTACATAACACCCAGTTATCTGTCCTGTCTCATTTGGGGCTCGAGGTAGCAGATCTGATTTAGGACGTTAGACTACAATGACACCAGCCCTGCCGATGGGAAGAATTTTTCTATAACCGTTTCCTCAGATCTGATCTACTTTATAATTATGATACCACTCATAAGCCACACAGATGAAGCCACATCTCTGGGGAATTGAAAAGGTCAACTGAAAGTAGCAGCCAGTTTGCTTCATGAAGTCCAGCAGCAAATCATGTCTCCTGATATTTGGGGAGACAAACAACCCAGAGAGAAGGGGTCATTTTAAAATAGAATGGCTCTGTGTGCATTGTCTCCTCATCGCTAACCTCTAAATGGCCTCTTGCCAAAACCAACCAAGTATGGCTTCTTCGTGTCAAAGCTTCCTGCGGTGACACAGCGGCCTGAAGGAAGGTCACTGGGAGGACAGCCTTTGTATGGCCCAAAAGTGCTGCTTCATCCCTCCCCCCGACTGTAGTATATCATCTGCTAATACAAGGTGAATTCAGTACCTGTATTACCGTGTTAGAGGGAGGGAAACAATGCCTGGCATTTCATGGCAAGTGCAAGACTGAACCCCTAAAAGAACTCTGCGAGTTCACTGGGGACCCGTGGAGTACAACTAAGGCAGGGCTGTTTAGGACTGAATGTTTGTGTCCCTCCCCAACCCCAGATTCACATACTGAACTCCAATATCCCCAATGTGATGATGATCCCCAATGTGATGATCCCCAATCACCTCCCAAGCTGGGGCCTTTGGGAGGTGATTAAGTCATGAAGACAGAGCCCTCAGGAATGGGATGAGTGCCCTGAAATTAGAGATAAGAGAGATGATCTCCCTCTCAGCCATGTGAAGACACAGTGAGAAGCCAGCCATCTAAAGCCGGACACCAGATCTGCTGGCACCTTGATCTTGGACTTTCCAGCCTCCAGAACTATGAGACATAAATGTCTGTTGTTTAAAACACCCAGTCTATGACATTTGTTATAGCAGCCCAAACTGACAGAGGCACCACGGGCGTTGGTTCCCCAAGCTCCTCAGAGCCAGAGCCAGGGGGGCCAGGAACCTCAGCAGAAAGAAGACTGGGTTGAACAAAGAAGTAGAGACAGAGTCTGACCAAAATATAGAGTCAGACGGATTTAACTGAAATTGGAACAAGGAGAAAAAGCAAAGCAAAACAATGAGGCCTGGTGAAAACAGGCTAGAGCTACGGGAACGATGGGAGGGAGGCTGTCTTTGGAAACCGGAGATTGAGGCTTGTGGTTGCCTCCTGCTGATATTAAAGGACCCCCTTTCCAAAGCACACAAGAAATATTGGTGACTCCGACATCAGAATGAGAAAAATGTTCAGCTAAAGATCCATTTCTGATGCTTTCTCCAGTTGAAAAATTAAATTTGATGTGTCTAAGAAAGTGAAAAGATGCTTCTAAATCAACTATCCCAGTGTTATCAGGAATAATGTACAAGAAATAGTTATAAGCAATTGTCAATATAACAATATATAGCAAATGTATAAATTTTTACAAACTGGATATTTTAAGCATAGAATAAGGAAAATGTTTTGTTCAATATAATGAGGCATGGGTTCTTCTACAAGATATCACTAATTTATTAGATTTTGTTTTATGATACTGGAAACTTCTATAGTAATAATACTATAGAGGCATGGCTTTTATAGGTATTTTTACCCTAGCAGCAAGAGAGTAAGAAATCTAATCTGTGTTTTCTGGCTTATGTAGGATCACTTTTCAGTAGTCCACTACTATAAATTCCAAATGATTTATCTAAATCTGTTCAAGGGTAGGGGGAAGACAGAGAAAGAGATAGAGAGCAAGGAAGGGCAGGGGAAAGCTAATTCTGCTGTTAACAATGAATATGAGACTTTGGTTGTTAAAGGCTTACTATGTTTATCATAACTCGCGTTCCTCTTTTTGCTCTTGCAGAAACCTAACACTATCCTGGAACCTGATTACCAGCCCTTGGTCATGAAGAACATTTCCACCCTGCCTGTGAATGTGTTACTCTCGACAAGCGGACCTTTCTTTATCTGCGAGACTGATAAATCTCCTCTGCCATTAACTCCAGAGGTAAGTTGACAGAAGGCTGTCCTAACAAGCTCCTAGGAGAGTTGTGTGTGTGACAAAGGAAGAGAATAATGTCAGTATACTACCTAATTTAGGTCCAGACAAATAGAAAGAATTCAAGAAATGAAGAGGAAAGAATACAGAAACTTTTAAATGTCATAAACTCCAATGTCAATCAACTGTTATTTAATGGTGTAAGAACTTTGGCTCATTATGATGACTCTTCATTCCTGCCCATTGGAATCTTTAGAAAACAGTGACTTCCCACTAACGATAATAGAGATCTTTTAATTCTACTTTCTCAAATCCGACCAAAGCTCCATATTCTAGGCAAGAGGGAAATGGCTAAAACCCAGTCCCTAGACCAGAGAGCCCATCTCCAGATACTAAGAAATCTGAACTGTGCTGAGGGAAGAGGCTGTGAGCTTACGGAGTCACCAGCTTGACACAGGATGCAGTATTCTCTAAACATCCCTACAAGATCACCCCTGTGATCCTTTGCTTGGCATGAGGACACCAATGGAAATGGCAGGCCATGGGACAGGTGGCACTGCAGAGCTGTAGGGAAGGAGTGAAAGAGAAACCAAATCCACACACCACTGTGGTTAGCCTCCCAGTCTAGGGAGACAGCTCATGAAGAGGCGGTATAAAGGAGGAAGAGAGGGCAGGCAGTGATAGTGAGATCTTAGAAGAGGGAGCCTGTGACTGAAGATTTGCTGTGAGCCTAACTCAGGGAGATGGATCTTGGGGGCAGAGAGGGGACAGAGCTGCTTAGTGAGAGGGTTGCAGACAGTTCCCAAATGGTGGCTGTAAACTGCACTACCACACTCCTCTCCCACACAGTTCTTTAGTGGGTTTCTTTCAAGCCTGAGCTGGGAAAAAAACAGCGAAGATCTTTGAATAGAGAAATAAAAGGCAGAAGAGGCAGAAGAAAAATGCCAGAAGAAAAACCTACTGCCAGGGAACCTACACAAGAAAGAAGACTGAAAGTATAAATTTTGTTCTCTGTAGTCTCAAATAAATGATAGATGATATGGCCTGTCTTTAAAAAACTTAAAGATGAGATACAAGTGTTCTAAGTGGAGACAAAGACTAAACTCAGAGCGCAGAGGAGAACAAATAGATGACAAAATGAAAATTCAGACATGAACAGCTTTCTCAGCCTGGGTGGTAGATCAGACCCACTCTCCTGTCCCTCCTGAAACCTTAAGAAAGAAGTAGAAATGTTCTGAAGGAAAGAACCCCAGAACAATAAAATAAAGGGGGAAGAGGATGGGTATAACTAAATAATGAGAGATTTAAACAAATTCTAGAAGATAGAATGAGGATGGAATGGGTTGACAAAAAGACACAAAAACCTGCATTCTAGAAGATTCTCCAGTGAAATTGCAAAAATGGGGGAGTCATTCAGCCTAAGTAGCCCAGGCTCAAAGGCAGCAAGTGTGAGGAGAGGACTGGAAGTAGAGGGATTCCATGTGCACTAGACAGCTGTCCACCTGACTCCACACAAAAAATATGGGCAGCAGGCTTTTATCCCAAGACCTAAAGATAAGTGCTCTTCTCCCAGAGAAATTGATCAAATTGATCAGGGGAAATTTAATGTTTCTAGTGTGAGTTTCGGCCCTTTAGGATAATTCCTGGTGTTTAGGGTATGTCCATCAACTGATCATCCCCTCTCTGCCCAAGGAAGCTGTTCTGTGGACCAGCCCTATGTTACAAATTGAGACATGGCAGCCTCTAGATTGTTAGGATGCCAGGTTGTGTCAGGAACTACTGTTTCTTGTAGTAACTCTTGTAGCATGGTCTGACCTTTCATATGATTTGCATGTGTAACTTTAATAAAAGCATACATATAGTTTAAAAAAATAAAGAGCCCCTACAAATCAACAGGAAAAATACCAACAGCCCAATAGAAAAATAGGCAAAGGAAATGAACAGAGTTCACAGAAAGAAAAACAAAGCAGTTCTTAAACATATGAAAATGTGCTCAACTTTAATCACATTAGAAGAAATGCAAATTAAAATTACTATGAAACACATTTTTTTCCTATCAGATTGGCAAAGGGCAAAAATCAGATAATGCTTGGGCGCCTGGGTGGCTCAGTTGGTTAAGCAGCTGCCTTCAGCTCAGGTCATGATCCTGGAGTCCCTGGATTGAGTCCCACATCGGGCTCCCTGCTTGGCAGGGAGTCTGCTTCATCCTCTGACCCTATCCCCTCTCATGTGTTCTCTCTCTCTCATTCTCTCTCTCTCAAATAAATAAAATCTTTAAAAAAAAAAAAATCAGATAGTGCTCTGCCTTGGGAGGGCATGTGGAAACTCCCACAGTGTTGTGGAAGGTATACATCAGAAGGCAATATGGCTACAGCCATCAAAATTTTAAATGCCCATACCCTTTGACTTACTTATTCTACTACTAGGAATTTACCCTTAAGCTCTACAAGATAACATATAGACAAGAATTTTCATTGCAATATTGATTACAAGAGCAAAAGATTGGGAGTCAATTTCCATCAATAGGAGATTGGTTAAATCATTGTTGATAGAATTTTATGATGGAATAAAATGCAGCTACAAGGCAACTCCATATGCACTGATGGGTGATCTCCCAGTGAAAAAAGCAAATTGCAGAACAAGAATGCACAGTATGCTATAATATATATAAAAAATATAAAAATACATATATGAACGTGATTTTATATTCATACAATATCTCCACAAGAATAAGCAAGACACTTGTAACCTTGGTTACTTCAGGGGAGGGGAACTGGTTGGCTTGAATAAGAGGTTTAGATTTTTTAAAGTAAGGCCATACCTTGTCCTGGGACAGAACGTTATGGAATATTCCACAGGGAGACCTATCTTAGTGAAGTTCCTGGTCTTACTGATAACCAAAGAGTTCTATGGCCTCTAAGCAGAAAAGAAGGGACCCATCAAGGGAGGAGTTTAGACTAACCACAGACTTCTCCATGATAATACTTAATGCCAGATGACAACAGAGCAATGACTTCAGAATTTTGAGAGAAAGAGCAACCCAGGTACTGTCCTTTGAGTGTAAAGACAACAGACAGACACTCTCAGAACGCGAGGAATCAATGAACACAGCATGCAGACAACTTGCTGAAAAACCCGTTTGCCAAGAAATACAGCCATTCAGGAGAAGAACCGAATAAGGCACTCAGCAATGAAAAACCCTATCAGGGAAAGACTGGTAGGAAGCACTGAGCCCATTCAGCTGTAGAACTGAGACTACACGACTTTGGTGGTTATGACTTGGGAACAAAATGTTTGAAAGCTCTACTTATAAAAAGTAACACTACAGGGGCGCCTGGATGGCTCAGTTGGTTAAGCAACTGCCTTCAGCTCAGGTCATGATCCTGGAGTCCCTGGATCGAGTCCCACATCGAGTCCCGCATTGGGCTCCCTGCTCAGCAAGGAGCCTGCTTCTCCCTCTAACCCTACCCCCTCTCATGTACTCTCTCTCTCTCATTCTCGCTCTCTCAAATAAATAAATAAATCTTTAAAAAAAAAAAAAAAGTAACACTACAGCCAATAAAAACTGGGAGACGCAGGGAGCAAAAGAGGGTTGATATTTCCTCCCTTTTTACAGGTAAGCTATTGTCTAAATTGGAACTGCTTAATACTTAACCATCTTTTTTCTTGATCATAAAGGGATAATAATAGTAATTGGCATTTATATGCCATACATACACCATGTGCCAGGCACTGCTCTGAACACATCACATAAATATTAACTCATTTCATCCTCTTAAAAAGAGGTAGGGACTGTTATTACCCCTATTTCACAGATGGAGATACTGACGTCTAGGAAGGCTAAGCAGCTTTGCTCAAATCCACAGACCTGGTAACTGGCAGAAGCCAGATTTGGACCAAGCAGTCTAGCTCCTGAGTCTATGATTTTAGGATTAATATCTCTTGTGTAAGAATATTTTTTTCAGGTTTTTTTTAGGAAAAACTCAAACATTTTAAAAAATAAATTAGTCTAATTTCATTTTTGTAAAAATTGTATTTATCCATCCATTCTGT
Source organism: Mirounga leonina (assembly GCF_011800145.1). NCBI lineage: Eukaryota > Metazoa > Chordata > Mammalia > Carnivora > Phocidae > Mirounga > Mirounga leonina. The sequence goes on along the minus strand of NW_023270469.1, from coordinate 13,245,111 downwards.
CTGGACTAATGTTTAAAAAATATTAACTCTGAGAAATAATATGTGGTGACATTGTAGATGAGTTTCTCCTTTCTCCTCTTTGTGCTTTTACATATAATGCAGACTTCTGCAGATGTGTATCATTTCTACAAAACAACAAAGAGGGGGAAAGCATTTAAGTCAATCTTCGAAGATACTGGAACGGTAGGCATCGCAATCGCAAGTGCTAGACATGGTGCCATTCGCAAGAATGCGTTCTAAATTGTGCCCCAGCCACCTGCCCAAGTGGCCAGCCGTGCTCTCAGATGGGATTAGCTGGCTGAAGAGTCACTGCCCTCCCTCTGAATCTTGAGTCAGGTGATTGGCTTTGGACACCAAAGCCATCTAATCATGTCACACTGAGGGGCACGCACAGTGAAATACCTGAACCCAAAAACTCCATGGAGAGGCAGGAGCTCCATAAAACACTCATTCCTGCCTCCGACTGCCTCAGGGCACTGTCTGCAAAACCAGGAGGTGCCTTTCCTGCGGATTAACTGTGGGAATTGAGCAACTCCTGAAAAAGCCAACTGGTAGCCAGGCTTCGTATGGTAAAGTATTCTAGTGGCCTTGGCAACAAGGAACATGGGGATTTGAATCAAAGAGAGAAAAGGATAAACACAATCTACTGAACAAACTCTGTCAAGCTTCTGGGTGTCATTTTAAGTTGAATAGAAAATAGCAGAAAGTAGATAACACTGCGCTTAAGAGTTAGAATTGTAGACATGAGTAAAGAAATTAAATTGCTCATCCCTTTCTGGGTCACCCGCTCCAGAGCCCCTCCCCCAGGCTCTAAAAGCCTTTTAAAAAATTCTTAAGCAACGGATTTTTCCCACTTGCCTAGGAAGAGCATTTTACAATCTAATTTATTTTCAGTTAAGAGTATTTTAAATAGTTATTCATTGCAGACTTTCCCTTTTGCAGCTCCTCAATCCTTATAACTTCACAACTATTACCAAAATCCCTTCCTTCAAATGATTCCTGTCCAGATTTTCCTTGCTTTCATTTTCAACTAATAAAATGTGTATATGCATATATGTATATAAAATATCTATAGGGCGCCTGGGTGGCTCAGTTGGTTAAGCAACTGCCTTCGGCTCAGGTCATGATCCTGGAGTCCCAGGATCGAGTCCCGCATTGGGCTCCCTGCTCTGCGGGGAGTCTGCTTCTCCCTCTGACCCTCCTCCTCTCATGCTCTCTGTCTCTCATTCTCTCTCTCTCAAATAAATAAATAAAATCTTTAAAAAAATAAAAATAAAATGAAAAAATAAAAAAATAAAATAAAAAATAAAATATCTATAGTTATCGATACAGTATAGAATCTATATAGATTTAGATATACTAGCTATTTGATTATGTATAAGTGTGAATATATAATTATGGACCAAAGAAGTGTGGATATATATGTATTTTATACTAACCTGTGTGTATATATATGTGTGTGCATCTGCATGTGTGTAGGTACATAAATACATATAAATCACTTTGGTTGTCCTGTTTCAGGGATCAGGTTAGAAATGCACAGTACAAAGGTTAGTAATTCCCCCATTATCTTGTTTGTAGCCTATTAAACTGGAGATTGATGGAGAAAAAAACTTGCTGGTCAAATTTGACCCTTCCTACAGAAATGATTTGAACAACTGGGTGGCAGAAGAAATTCTAGCAATCAAGTACATGGAGCACCCTCAAGTAGATAGCCTGAACTTGCGTGGAGAAGTGAACTACCCCAACCTCAGCTTTGAGACCATGGAGCTGGATTTTGGCTGTATCCTGAATGATACCGAGGTGATCCGATACATAACAATTACCAACTGCAGCCCCTTGGTGGTGAAGTTCCGCTGGTTCTTCCTGGTGGACAACGAGGAAAATCAGATAAGGTACCACCTGCCCAGCAGTCCCTCAGAGCTCTTCTCTACTGGTCATTTTCCTCTCCTTTTGGCTTTGCACTAGGTTTCCTGAATTCTGTGTGCTGATCTTTCGCATTTCAGTTCCAACAACTGATTATTGACAGAAAGAACAAAGGGCCTCAAATCATGGTTCATCCTAGATTTTCAAATGGGAAAACCAGATGAAACATCTTTGAGAGCCCCTATTACCCCCAGATTAGCCGCTCAATATCCATAAGCCTGCTTTAATTTTGAATTGAGTGGCTGGATCATTAGAAATTTGTCACTAAAAAATGAAGTCTTTATAGCGTTTTCTTAAGCATTTCAAAATCAAAGCACGAATTGAGGATTACAATACATTGAGTATGTGCTGCACTGAGCTCCATGCTCTGCATATTTCAGTGAGTTTGAGTCTACCCCATATATATACACACACATGTCCATGCAGACGTATATATCTGCACAAAGCAGTGGGAGGTGGTGAGTGCTGAAAGAGGAAAGCCGTTTTCACAATATTTGGATTTAGAAGTGTCTCTCTGTTCAATTAAAAGCTAAATCCAAATTTAATTTGGAAAACACTCCTTAAAAAAATATAAACAGCCTGTTTCGGGCCTTAGGAACATTTTCTTGGGGAGTCCAAAGCCTCACTGGTGACCAGGACAAACGGGCTTCTGTATATCTCCCTCTTGGATGTTTGGCCAGCTCTGTGTTCAGCCCCTGAATGTCCAGTAGCCACTCTGAATAGGGAAGGCTCATGTTGTTTCCTCAGCTCAACGGTACTTCCCGTATGCAACCCTCATCTTGTAGATGACAGCCAGCTTTTCCCTTCCCTTGCTTGTTACCATGGTAACCACGGCTTGCTCTGGATGTCTTTCAGAGACATCTAATCATGACCCAGAGTAGCCCTGAAGCCCGGCCGGGGCCCGAACGACAGAGCCTGCTCATTAGATGCCAAGGACTGTTTCGGTTTGGGATGAAATCAGCCAGCCTGACCTAATGAGCTTTGAATACCAGATTCTGTGAAGTTATTTTGATGTAACATAGCTACACGAGTTTATTCTGTCTGGGAGCCAGGGACATGCTTTGTTTATTTTTCATTTTTGAGAGGCCATTTCCGTAATTAAAATAATGGCTTTTGAAAATATACTTGGCCAATACTGGAGATGATGCACTTAATTTTTCATTGGTTTAAGCATCTTTTTAACCATTTTCCCCATCTTCAGGATCTTCCTATATCTCGATATCGAACCTCTGCTTATAATTCATTCATTCACTCATTCACTCAGAGAGTCATTCAGAAAACATTTGATAAGTGACTCTTATGCATCAGACAATGTGTGAGGCGTCAGGGATATAAAAGTGAGTAAGACTTTATTCCTGGCCTGAGGCTTTTGGGGAAGCAGAGGGAACATGTGATAACACCAGGCTCTGAGGAAGGACAGAGCGGGGATGACAGCTCAGAAGAATCCAGGAAGACTGCCCTGATAAGCACAGTTCAGTGTCTCTGGTGGAGCAACGAGGAAACACTCTACCTAACAGGAATAGCATGTTTATGTTAGTGAGGATTCTTGGATTCCATTCTGTCACAAGTGACAGGAAACCTGACCCCAAACAAAAACAAAAAGGAAAGGACATTGACTGGCTCCTACAACTCAAAAGTCCAGATTCACTCTGGCTTCCGGCCCAGCTTAAAGCGAGCCTCAAACAGTGTCACCAGAGCCAGGGGCCCCGTCTTTCAGCTCTGCTCTCTCTTGTGTGTTAGCCAAGTTTTCAGGTCCGCTTTTCTCCCATGGTCCCCACATGGCTGCCAGCACTCCTGGGGCTGCATCCTTGCAGATCTGAGCTCCCAGAAGGGAACATTAGGCCTTGTACCAGAACTCTCTGGAGATTCACTCTGATCAGACCAGTTCAGCCCCATTACCTCTCCCCTCCCCAAGTCAGTGGCTCAGTGGAGAGCAAAGTGCTGATCAGCGTTGTCTCGGCCACCTGTCCCACACCAAGGGCTGCCGTGGTGACCTCAGAACCCCGTGGACTGAATGGGGTGGGAGTAGGGCAGATCTCCCGACAAAAGCTGACATGAGGGAGAATGAAGCCTGGAAGGGCGAGGATGCATCTACCAGTGTCCACAGAGAGCCCGTCAGCGTGCCCGTAGCATAGACTTCACTGGCTGGGGAGAAGCCAGGGAGAAGTCTAGGGTATAGCTTGGCAGTCGTATGTGAGAGGCCTGGTGCCTGAGATAAGGAGTTTAGACTCTTGGAAGCTGTGGGGAGATTTGTAAACCAGAGGCGACAAAGTCTGCTTTTTCTTTTTTTTTTTTTCTTCAGAAAGATAACTCAGCCTCATTCAACATGGCTACCCAACCCCTCCTTCCAAACACCTGCCTTTCTTGCTTTGAATAACACTGCACTCTCCTGCTTTCCTGCTTATCCCCTCAACCTTCCACCCCTTCTCAGCCCTGGGCCAGGAACAGGTGCACTGTGTGTGGGATGCAGGGCTCCTCCTAGGCCCCTGCTCTTCTTGTAGTGGCAGCTAATGCCTGTCACTGGGGCTTCTGACTGTCTCCACCTAGACCCTCTGCTGAGTCCCAAGGGCTTCTCCTTCTTGACATCTCCTCTTGGATGTTTCCCAGGTGATTCATGTCCAACATGGCCCGTGCCAAACTCGGGCTCTTCCCCGACCCCCTCCCTGCCTCTCCTCCAGGGCCCCCTGTCCCCAAGAATGACAGCGTTGTCCTGAGAGGCATCTAGATTCCTTCCCATCCCTGACCTCACTCAGCAAACCCATCACCAAGTGCTACCTATTCTGCCTTCTAAAACCTCCTCATTCCCATTTCCATGGTGATTACCCTAATTCAAGTCACCATCCTCTCTTGCCTGGACCATTTTGGTGCCCCCAGCCGGGCTCCATCATCCACCCAGGTAACCAAGTGATGAACAGGTCACTGCCCTGGTTTTCAGCCTTCAGTGAGCACCATGCTTCTCAGGATGAAGTACAAAATACCTACTGTGCTCAGTAAGGTTCAGCGTGGGCTGTCCCTGTGTTTCTCCCCAGTTTCTTCTCACTTCACTCTGCCCTTACCATGCTGGCCCCTTTCCCGTCCAGTGCCGTTCCTGTCTAAGCCCACACTCTCTGCTGGAAGCTCTTCCCACGCCCCACCTCACCAGCCTCTGCTCTCTTGTCAAGTCTCAGCCCCAGTGTGCTTCCCCGGGAAGCTGTCTGGAGACCCTTCCCTACCTGGCCTCCCCTGCCATGGGCCCTGGTGGCCCATCTCCTTCGGGACACATCACACTTGTAATTATGGCTCAGTGTCCAACGTCCCGGCTGGCTCTTCATCCCCTTGAGGCCAGGGAGCTCATCTGTCCTGTCACCTCTGGATCCCAGAGCCCAGCACAGAGTAGGTCCTCAAAAGGCATTTTCTAATTTGTAACTGCTCCCCCCGCCCTGGCCTCGGTATTTGTGGCGAGGGAGAATCATTTCATCACTGATTAAAGATTCCCCTTTTCTGTGGGCTTCTTGGCACCTGTCAAATGGAAAGATTCAAGGTATAAATGTCACCTTGATTAGAAAAAAAAAATGCCACTTGCCTTTCAGACAGGCTTTCTCTGCAGACAGTCAGAAAAACATAAACCACTCATTGGCTAAAGGTCACTTTTATCAGGTATACCAACCCTAACCTTTCTTTTCCAATTAGAATTCTCCTAAGCCTTACCATTAGTAAGAGAAACCGAAGCATGAAAGAGGCTTTTCTTTTTCTTTTATTAGGGCTGGATATGAGGATGTGCAGCCACTCTCACCATCTTTCCCTGTCACAGCACACACGCATCTGCTGTGTGTGCACACGTGTGTATACACACGCATGTGTGCATGGGTGTGACTTTGTAGGCATTTCTGACTGGGCCATTTAAAGCATCTCTCTTGTTCGAGCATTTTTTTTTTTTTCTGAGTTGGCCCTCATGTCACATAAAAGAACAAAGACAGAAGCAAAATGGACAAGCATGCTAAGAAAGCACTCCTTAAGAGGAAAGCCGGTCATTGTCTTAGACACTTATGCACGTGAGTTCACGTGCATGACTGGGTTCGGGACTGACTTTGGGAGCTGATGGGCCAGGCTGTGCGTACATACGCATGTCATGAGGAAGCCAGGGTGAAAGATACGGTGCGGGTATGTCTACTGGCAAAAGCCAGCACTGTAGGAACGTGTCCCTTCTTGGGTCTGTCTCTTTGGCGTGACTGCTCAGCTGGTCGAGAACATGATGCTTCACGGCATCTGCGTGGAAGAGACACACAGGCAGCCCACACGTGAAGCAGCCTTTACCCCTAGGAGGCCAGAGAGATGCTAGCTTGGCTGGCACCTCTGCCCCAGCTCAGGGCCACAAAGCTGAGGTGATACTAGAACTTAGAGCACGTGGCCAAGTGGTCTCCAAGGATAGTGTGGCCTTTTAAAAAAAATTTATTATTTTTTTATTTAAATTCAATTCATTAACATATAGCGTATTATTAGTTTCAGAGGTGGAGTTCAGTGATTCATCAGTCTTATACCCAGTGCTCATTACATCACATGCCCTCCTTAATGTCCATCACCCAGCCACCCCATCCCTCCACTCCCCTCCCCTCCAGCAACCCTCAGTTGGTTTCCTAGAGTTAAGGGTCTCTTATGGTTTATCTCCCTCTCCGGTTTCATCTTGTTTCATTGTTCCCCCCCTTCAGCTATGGCCCTCTGTTTTGTTTCTTAAATCCCACATATCAGTGAAATCATATGTTCGTTGTCTTTCTCTGGTTGACTTATTTCACTTAGCGTAATACCCTCTAGGTCTATCCTCGTCATTGCAAATGGCAACATTTCATTTTTTGATGGCTGAGTAGTATTCCATTGTGTATATATACCACCTCTTCTTTATCCATTCATCTGTCGATGGACATCTCAGCTCTTTCCACAGTTTGGCTATTGTGGACATTGCTGCTATAAACATTGGGGCGCATCTGCCCCTTTGAATTACTACCTTTGTATCTTTGTGGTAAATGCCTAGTAGTGCGATTGCTGGGTCATTGGGTAGCTCTATTTTCAACTTTTTTAGGAACTTCCATTCTGTTTTCCAGAGTGGCTGCACCAGCTTGCATTCCCACCAACAGTGTAAGAGGGTTCCCCATTCTCCAGTGTGGCCTTTTTGTTTCCAAATCAGATTATAGATAAATCAAGCACAGGGGCCTGAGGGCATCCAGCCCTGCAGCAAAGGAACGCGTGTTGCTCTCACGTTGATTTTTCTGTGATGAGCATCAGTTGTCTGACATTGTGATTGGACGAGGAGGGTGGAAGGACTGAGGAGGGAAGGTAGGGGAAGCCTCGTTTCTGGATGCTTCCATCTGTCTCTGCATCATTCCTCAATTTCTGTTGCCCCCAAAGTGGAACTTTTCTAAGACATGATATATTGGTGGTCGTTGAGGTCCTGGGCTGTGGAGTTGGACATAACTGGTTAGAATCCGGGCTCTGTCCTCCTGGCCATATGACCCCGTGCTCTGGTTTACGTCCCCATAAAGTATGGATAATGCAGACAGTGAAGGAGCTGTCATGAGGATTGAATGAGATGTGTCTAGAAGCACATGTGTCACTGAGATAAAAAAGAAAATCTGAAACTGGTGGCTGTCTTTTGGTGCCCAAAGGGTCCATTCCTCTCCTTCATTCCTTCACACCAAGTGCCGCTAAGTGAAGCACTTCCCGGGACCCTAAAGTTTTGGAGCTACAGGGTCCTTAGACACCAAGATGACGGACCTAGACCCCTCTCTTTCAGACAAAGGTAGAAAATCCTTTTCCTGTGCCAGGCTGCATTCACCAAGGCTGGAGCCAGGCCGCCCGGTGCACCTCCCTGTCCTCCCCACCACGCCTCCCCACAGCCAGGCTCTTTAGTTTTCTTTCGAAACAAAAACAGCTTTATTGATTGCATGGGGGCAGGCCCGGGGTATCCTCGCGTCCAGCTGTCCCAAGCTGCTCAGTGTGCTGGCCAAGAGCCTGGACTCTGAGGATCCTCCTGCTCAGCTGCCTGCCCCATGTGACCTTGGACTCCCCTACCTGCAGAGTTCTTGGAGCTGTGCCTGTCATGTAATACATGCTGGGTAAATGCCAGCCCTGACAGATACTCCTTTATTGAGGAAAGTGAGGAGGCTAATGTTAATTAATGTTCACTAATCAAATGTTAAGACCAGACCATGTTTGAGAAGCAGCATCCCAGGGGCGGCTTTGAGACATGTTCTCCTGAAATCAGTCTGAAGCCTGAGGGCTGCAGGTGCCTCTCGCTGCCTAAGCTTCAGTCCCTTCCATAAATATCCCTATCTGTTCCCTGCATGCCTCAGAATGCCTGAAGCTCCTGCACTCACATTTTTTTCTTTTCCACCTCCCAGAGAAGTTTGGATAGCGATAAAAGCAAGCAGGGAGCCCTGGCACAGGAGGAAATGCAGCTCTGATGAGGGAGCTGAAGGGGCCAGAGTGGGGACAGAAGCAGTGGCCACAGCTGGCCTTGGGCACAACGCCGAGTCAAGCTCGAAGCCCCTCCAGGCCCCTTTCTTCCTTAACTCTCTTCAACCTGTGTCTGAGCCAGGATGATTTCACAGCCCAAGGAATGAAGCCAGTGGGAATGGGGGCTATCCTCCTCCTGCCCCCCCCCCCGTATTAGTTTCTTGTTACTCCTCAAATCATCATAAACTGAGTGGCTTAAAACAAAGTAAAGTTATTCTCTTCCCATTCTGGAGGTCAAGAGTCTGAATCCACTTCCCTAAGCCAAGTGTGGACACGACCATCCTCCCTCTGCTCCCTCCAGAGGCTCTAGGGAAAACCTAGGAAAATCCCCTTCTTGCCTCTTCTAGCTTCTAGAGCCACATTCCTGGCATTCCTTGGTTCCTGGCCCCTTCCTCCATCCTCAAAGCCCACAGCATAGTGTCTTCCCATCATTCTGCCTCTGCTGAGATTACCACATCCCCCTCTCTTTTCTCTGCAGTAGCATCACGCTCCACCACCCTCTTGTAAGGACACCTGTGATTATATCATTGGCCTCACCCAAATCCATCTCCCCCATCTCAAGACTTTAACTTAATCACATCTTCACAGTCCCTCTTTTGCCATGTAAGGAAACATTCACAGGTTATGGGGGTTCCAACAGGGACATGTGGAGGATGCCCATTATTCAACCTACCAGACACCCCAACCTTGCCAGCACCAAGTGCTTATGCTCCCTCCACTCTCTGCCAGTCCAAATTGGCTTCTAAAAATGGATTTTCAATACTGATGACTTTGTAATGCCATAAGGAACTTTTGGGTCCTTAGCAAACGGGACTCTAACTTAAAAAAAAAAAAAAAAAGCATTGGCTCATGTAACAGAAAGTGTCTAGGTGTAGGCTTCAGGCACAGCTTGAGCCAAGGTCAGGCAATGTCACCTGTACCTCCTATTTCCCCCACCATCTCTTTGCTCTGCCCTCTGCTGTGTCAGCTCCATTCTCGGGCAGGTCCTGCACACACAGTTGCGAGATGACTCAGAAGCTCCAGCAGCTCCAGCTCTCATATGCCAGGTTCAAGTCCAGGGAAAAGAGGTAGAGGCTCTTTCTCTGAAATAAGCGCCGGCAAATGTTTTGCTGCAACTCACTGGCTCTGGTTAGTTCCTGTGTCCATTCCTCAGCTAAGGCCTGAGGAACCCAGTGCTGCCCCAGAGCTAGGCTGCAAGTGAGAGACAGGCTAATTGCCAGAGGGGAACGTAAGGCACCTAAGCCGAGAAAGGGAGGCTGGATCCCATGTCGCAAAGAGCGAAGACACCCACCACAATGACCGATCAGACCCCTTGTGTTTCCCTGGTGAGTCCCAAGCCAAAGAAATGGGCGTCTGATTATGAAATTTGGCACCAGCTTCTCCGAAGGCCATCTGAGGGACCTTACCAGTGCCCCAGGGACATGGTCAGCTGCCAAGCCCCTCAGACACGGGAAAGCAACTCACGATGAGGCCTCTGTGCCTGTTCCCAGCCCCACTGCCCTGTCACCATGGAGCACAGAGCTCCAGCTTCGTAGGCACCTTCACCTTTTCTCCTTCTGCAGCTTTGACCTTTCATATGAACAATAACATCCCCATCTTTGAAACCTTAGGATCAGACCACCAATACAATGAACAAATCTGTATCTTTACTGTGAGAAGAACCTCTTTTAGCAGCCTTCCAGAGCGAAATATGTCTTCTGTAGCAATTATTTCCTGTAGACAATTGTGTAGGGCCAAATCTTAAGAGCATGAGAGGAAGATTCTGTAATTTTGACCATAAAAGTAACTATAATTGTGTGCTTATCATGTGCCAGCCACAATTCTAACCCCATTACGTACCTTAGCTCATGTCACACAGCAGTCCTGGGAAGTATTAATATTCTCCCCTTGAAACTGAGCCCACACAATGGACCCAGATTCCAGGTGTGCACTGAGTGCAAAGCCCTTGCCTTAACCGCTGTCTTTACTGACATATCAAAGAATATTTTTCTATATATTCTATTACTATATATCTGTTTTTCAATTAAATGAACCTTTTGTGAATACTCTATCCAAACATTGTGCTAGGTGCTGTGGAGATTGCAAAGATAAATGAGACCCATCCCTGTCCATATTAATTTATAAACCACTGGTTGTGGTGGTGGTGTTTTTAGTATTTGTCCGATTCATTCTTGCATGTTCTCATCCCCGCTCCCCATCAAAACACATGAAAACACGTGTGCTGAGAAGTGGAGAGGCAGCTTGTGGGGCCCAGCCACCTCCCTGCACCTCAAAGGCAGGAACCCAAACTGGCTCTTCCTTCTTGTGCTTCACAGTGTGTAACCAAAGAACCACTGCGGAACCTCACTTTAAAACCTTTTGTTTTGATTTTTCACAATGTTTGAAGGATGCCATATTGGCCTCTAAGAATCAGGTTAGCCTGAGCAAGAAGTAACAGCAGAGCTTGACAGCAGTCAAGTTGGAGTAACTGTTGGGTTGGTGTCAGGAGAAAGAATGGGAAGGAGAAATTGACAAGTGAGATCCCCAATATGACCTAAATGTATAAGTTGTGGTACCAAGGACCTCAGTAATGTGAGAACTGTCGTGGTCTGTAGGCAGGTGAGAGGTATTTTAGAGGAGGACCGAATAGGACTTGCTGAGGGGCTGGATATGAGGGGGAAGAAAAGGGTCTATCAAGGTTGGTGCCTGGATTTTCAGTTCAAGGAACTAGGTAGGTTGGTGATAGTGCTGTTGGGTGAGGAGAGGAACAGTCCAGATTTGGTGGTAGAAGAGAAAGAGGGTCTGGGACTGGACAAGATGACGATAAAGCTCCGTGAATATGTACCCACCCCCACCACAGAGCAAGAATCAGTGTAGGAGTTGAGCTCCTTCAGCACAACCTGGTGAGTAGCCGGGTGCTATATGACACCAAGTGAACAATAGAAATAGTTTCCAGTGAACAGGACTTCACGGATGGGTTTAAAAAAAAATAACAGATTTGTAAATCTCTGTCATAGACACTTAGCTCCTCACAACACATTTACAGATGGCCCTTAGCCCCATCTGTTCATTTAAGAACTTCTGGCAGAAACAGGGGATGGCAAAGATGAGGATGGAAACCTGAGTTCTTCTCAGTCCAGTGACAACATGAAAGGAGTTTGCGGGATGTGCAGTTTTGTCTTCTTTGGTCTATCTTCTTTCCACCCTGCAGGTTGGGGGATATCAGGATAATGTGCTTTCTCAGGTTAGCATTCTGTGATTCGAGGAGGCCCAAGAAGGGGACTCTGATTGGAAGAGTAGGCAAAATTAGAGGACTCGGCAAAGAAGGCTAAGAAAGAAGGAAGTGGCCACATAAACCAAGAAAAGGGAATTTGTTTTTAAATGGCAGGGAAACAGTTCCATTCCCAGTAACACAGTGGGCTAAAATGCCAATTTCAATATATATATATTTTTTAATTTCAAGGTATGGATAAGCTAACAGGAATTCCCACAGAGAAAGTTCGAAGGAACATTGAGTGTTTATATTAGTGTGCTATTTTATGTTAGTTTGCTAATTTACCTCAGACTGGAAGGCTAAAACAACAGAAATGCATTTTCTCACAGTTCTGGAAGCTAGAAACCTGAGATCAAAGTGTTGGCAGGGTTGGTTCCTTCTGTGGGCCATGAGGGAACAATCCGTTCTAGGCCCTCTTCTTGGCCTGGAGGTGACGGTCTTCCCCTTGTGCCTTCCCTCCATACGTGTCTGTGGCCAAATTTCCAAATTTTATAATAATAAAGCAAATGTGCATCACCCCCATTATAAATGTGTGACATTCTTAGTAAATTTGAAGTCCCTAGTGAAAGAGAACAGCATGAGGTCAGCCTCCAGCTGACCTGCTTATACTCCATGGTGATGCCCCTAGAAGCTTCCCACGCCTCCCTCATCAGGCCGCCCATGGCCCATCCACCTAGAATCTCCTCTCCTGCTATGATGGGCCAGAGAATTTATCTGTCCAGGGGGTCAGATTAACCTCTGGGACTGATGGGAAGACTGTAGCCATCTCTCAAGTCTGAGCTTCCAGAAACAAGTTCCTTTGTAGTGGGCCCACAAGAGATCAAGGCCAAACCTTTGAAGGAGATCTTTGAAGAGGGTGGGCCTTTTGCTCATTTCATATTTAACTTGAAGGTGATCACCGGAAGGGATCGTATCATCTACTTCTGTTTGCAGTCGGTTCATCCAGTTTCCTGAGATACCACGTCTGTTACCCCATGAAGAAATGAACTGAGCTGTTTTTCATTTCAGTTTTGAGTGTAATGAAACTTTTCATCCTGCTTTAATGTTGTTACAGAAGAATTCTAGGCACCTTATTATAGATTCATTCTTTTTAAGGCATTTTCCTGGTGCCTCCAGCACCAGCGGAGGGTACTGGCCTCATAGATATTCAGTGTGAGCGAAGCTGGCTTCTAAAGAAATCAGTGGAAAGCATCAGTGCATATTTGAACCTGAGTTAGGGTTATGTCTGCTTGGTTCATTTAGTGATCTGATTCTTAAAAAGAGTCTATTTGATTTATCTGTGTGTTCATATTAATTAAAATCCCCCAAAGCTAGCTGCATCTACTGAAGACCAGACATTAAAAGAAATGAACTTGAAAAAACCATCCTGTTTTGAAAGTATTTCTAAAGGGCTTTGAAACTGATTACAAGGGAGATTTCACAGCCTACCTGTTTGGCCGTGTTTCGAAGAGTATGTAGCAGTGGGGACACCTTCTGGAGCTTTTATAGAAGTGGCCATTTCTCACAGAAATCCCTCTGGAGAGCTTCATGGAGATTCTGGGTACATTCCTCCACTACTCGCCTTGCAACAAACTCTTTGTGGGAAGTCACTTCAAGGCAAGGTCAGCTGTGGCTTGCTTTTCCTTACCTAGATTACAATCAGGATGGAGCCCTCATAGTCAAAAAAAAAAAAGGTTCTAGACAATACACTGTATGTTCTTTATGTTGTGGCTTCCAGTTACCCCTAAAGTGAAAAATCCTGCAAGTCACTGCCATGGGCCTGGCGTGGCAGAAGTAACCAAGGAGAAGCCCTTACCCATTAAAGAGGTAGACCACCCAGCAAAGTTGGTTAAGAGTGCGAGCTTTGGCGCCAGGCTAACTTACCTCAGCCACTTACTACCTCTCTGAGCTTCAGTTTTGGGTAACTTGAATTTCAGCTAATCAGTGATGTGTGCCACCAACTTCCCCCTTAGCATAGGTGACCATTTGGAAGCATTCTGGGACATAATCAAGTCAAAGGGCTAAGGCAGGCTGCTTTCATAATGGGTATGTGTCTGCAGTTTGCTTACCTTTCTCATGTGGCAGAGCTGGGACGAGCTGGAAGGGAAGGCACTGAGCCAGCCCCATCTGTCATTTGCTTCCCAACGTGGGAGGTTCAGCAACTGTAAGACCACAAAGCCAGGCAATAAATAAGGAAACGTGGCTGGGACTTTGTACCTAGAGGGGCTCAGGAATTTGCCTACTTTTAACATGACTTAAAGCAATGATTATAGTCTCCACTTAGAGATAGAAAACGGGGGCCGATCTAATCTGGAGCAGGTTTGTGATGAGTGGAGGTAGAGGAAGGGAGGGAATTCATCTGAATCCCAGCAATGAAGGTGTTCCCCACTTAGCCCCAGCGCAGGAGCAGCTCAGGGCATTGGACTTTTACCCCGACTCAGGCACCCTGCTGAGTGTTCTGCATATTAAGCCTCAAGCAATCAGGTGAGGAGGACTCCATCACCAACACAGTACCCAGGTCACATAGTGTGTGAATGGGGAAGCCAGAGTTCAAACCCAGGCTGTCTAACCGCCCCCGCCCCAGCCTTGAACTGAACCACTGTGCACTCTGCACGTCTGGCTATCAGAGCACTTGTATCCTGAATGATACCCATTCATATGTCTCTGACTCTGACCCACTGGCCTCCTGAGTCCCTTGAAGCAAGAGTTGGCCTTCTTATCTTTGGAATCATATAATGCTGCAGTCGTCTCCCTAGAAACAGAGCCTGAGATGGTGATTCTTGGGCAGGTGCTTTATCAAGGGAGGCTCTCCGGAGAAACTGTAAGAGAGTAAGAAAAATGAGGCAGGGTGACGGGAGAACTAGGGGATCTGCCTGGCCCCATGGGGAGCTCTGGGGCGTAAATTGCCTCTGAGTTTGTTGCACGTAGAGCCCTCACTCTCATCTAGCCATCCTGGCCTGCAGTTTGCACCCTAAGGGGAAGGAGGGCATAACCTTCCAGGCAACTCCCACTGAGCCCGAGAAAGGGGAGCCAGCACCCAGAGCACCTAGTGAATGGGTGCATCGTCCTGGTGAAAGAGACCTAAGCAGTATGCCAACTGCAACCGCTATAGCAGTTATTTTAAATTTATATATACAGCATATGAGCCAAACAAACACCTTTTTTCCAGCCAGTGGTGTTTTTCACCCTTCCTAGGGACACTCCCAGAATCCAGGTGCAATGAATCATTGGATTAGAAGTCACTGTGTCTACTGCAAGGCTGCTCCCCACCCCACACACGCCCCCCCACTCCACCCCGAGACCCAGGCTGCCTGTTCCAACGCCAGCACATAACCAACACACACCCTTCGGTCTCCACATATCATCTGAACCACGGCACAACGTCTTAACGGCAACACAAGCGTGTTCGGGGGCGTTATTAGGATGCGGCCCTACTTCCAGTGAAGGGAGAACAGCAAACAAGACTGGTGAACTTTTTAAATCTGCAGCACAAAAGAGGGTATTGATCCTAACTTACCCAAGAGTCGGAAATAAAATAGGAGGAGGGAACTGCTGGGCCCAAACCAGTGTGATCGACGGACAGGGTGTCCGACGTTCACGTGATCTGTCACAGCTAAAGGGAGGGTTTCTTCCCTGGATGCTCTGGGGACGCTAATATGGGGAGTTCTGGAATCGGAGCGATACTGATTTTCCTTGTTTGCTACATACTCTCTCTTAAAAATAACTGAACTTAATCCTGTTGGGGTCAGCATAACAGGAAAATAATCATCGGGTCCTGAGGGTACAGTGAAATCTGATCCCCCCAAACCACCAACATACTATTTCAATTTTTTGGAGCAGGTTTTTTATTTGAATGGTAAATTAAAGCCTTCATTATGACAGAGGTTTCACATTCTCCTGTGGCTCCATCTGTTAGCAGTAGGGCTGCTCTCCCAGTCTCCTTTGTTTCCTCTCACTTCCAGTTGTTCAGGTATCATGATCAACGGAGGTGTTGTTTTTCCTCAGGTCTGCAGACATGCCACAGCTTTGAAGTTTTCCTTTACAGATATTCCCATATGCTTTTTTTTTTTTTTTCCATTCATCACAACATCCCAGGAGTGTGCACATGTTGGATGAGAGAGTGCTGTTATGTGGGGCAGCTCGGCAGAGTCTCCCCAGGCGTCTCCGCTGACCTGGGGTGATTTAGTGAGTGCTCCGAATCATCCTCTGCTGATTTGCACTGTCCCTAGCTGGGAAGGCTGAGTGATAGCCTCCTATTAATTATCAGCTCCAGTCCTTGGCCATCTTGTTGCCATTCCTACCCACCATGGGTCCTAAATCTGGCTGTATATTAGAATCACCTGGGAATGCTATTAAAAATCTAATTCCTGGGCCCTGTCTGAGACCTCCCGAATCAGAATTTACCCAAGAATAGGGTTCAGGAATCTTTATTTTAATGAGCTTCCCAGCCCCCAGCCCAACATGGGCCTTCAGCCGAAAATGGTGTGGTTTCAGCCTAAGGTAATGTCAACTCAAGACAGCGGCCCTGGAAAAAACCAAAATGGAAGCTCATGGAAGAAGATGAAATGAGCTTTTGTGCTCTTCTCCAAGGTCTTAGGGAGTGGGGTGGGTGGGGATGCGGTGGAGGTGCAGTGCAGCCCTGACTGCTGCTGGTGGCTGCTGCTCTTTTTGTAACGCAAGTGCCTGACTTAAGCTTTGATTGCCGGTGCATCTGCTTCAAAGAGCACGGCTTCAGAGGCAGTGACCTCCGATAACCAACAAGGTCAGCCATCCAGCGGGGTGGGGAGCCAGGCTGCCTCCCCGCACCGACATTCCTTCGATTTCGAAAGCTTGGTAGATTTGGATAACTGACCATTTGGGCTCCTTGTCTCTGCTCTCCCCCGCACTTTCCCACCAAGCACTGGTTGGCAAAAGCTGACGCGCGCCTCTGTCCACCCCCCACCCTGCCTTTGTAGGTTCGTGTCATGGCCGAGGAAGGCCTACAGTGCCCCCCTGTCCCAGGTGGAGTCCATCCCAGTAATCTCCGCTTCTGCCAGCTCACCAGCGGTGCCAGCGATAGAGTCCCCCGAGATGGATCTAAATGATTTCGTTAAGTAAGTGCAAAGGCAAAGCCAGAATGGAGTTTTTTAAAATAGCAATTTTTTTCCTCCACACTGACTTCCATTCTCTAACTCACACCTTATTTGTTCATCCGGCCACTCACTAGTCAACAGTTTAGGGAGTGCTTTCTGTGCGTGACGCCCTGGACCGTGCATCTGAGATAGAGTGAAAAATCATTTCTGCTCTCAGGAAGTCACAGCCTCCTGAGTTCTGGAGGACTAAGCCCTTCCCATCCCATTGCCCTCTCTCCATCTGTCCAGGGTCTGCAGCCAGGGTCAGGTCAAGGGTAGCAAGCAGAAAAGGATATGGCAATTGGCCAAACAGTATATGCTCACAATAAAATGCTCCAGTAAATAATGAAACTTAACCTTGAGCGCTGGGGACACAGCAAATTGTCTGAAGAATTGCTAGAGCTTCCCAGAATTTCTCATTATTTGGACATGGGCTCAGTAGGCCAGGAAAGAAGGGTTGGAGCCTATGGAAAATTGGCCAGCCCGCTGCCCCAGAGTCCGTGTTTGGGGGCAGGGAGTAACAGAGCACTGCCCAGCTGAAGAATGTGCTGTGAGGGTTGCCAAATGAGTGATTCAGCACATTTCAATCAACTCTCCAGGACTGTCCTCACGGATGAAGACGTTGGGTGCGAAGAAAGAGAATACAAGAAAGTACAAGTGCCCACTGTGGTCATCTCAGATGTACGGTTTCCTCTCCACAGCGCAGCTTGGCAAGTCGAGGGCCCTTCCTCTAAAACAAAAACAGAGGCAGGAACAATGGCAAGTGTCACCCTGGAGTTTGGGTGGGATGAGGCTGGGGAATGTCATCCAGGTCACTTCCCAACCAAACACCCCCGGAGCCAGCATCCCAGTGAGAGCCACCCACCACAGCACATAAATTTTTCTCTTTAATGAAAAAGCTGGTTACCTCAAAACCACGGCATTCTTCTCAGCCCCCAGATAGAGCCTACAAAAGGAGAAAGATTTTCCTCAATCATTCCGCAGTAAAAGGGGAGATCAAGGGACTTTAAAAATTCATACCCTTAAATTCTCCTTCTAGATGGATGGCCTGAGGAAATCATTGGAGATAAAAAGATTTAGGTACAAAGGTGTTTGTCACAACACTTTAGAAACGGCAAAAAATTAGAAAAATAAAACACCATGTATCTATGGACAATATACTATCTTTTAAAATAGGATTTGTCTCGGTAGTGGTAGGTGGGAGTAAACAAGCATTTTCATACTTTGTAGGTAAATTAGGAACTGGCATAGCCTCCATGACATACACTTTGGAGAGTGTATCAAACTTTAAAATGCACAATTCTTCTGCTAGGATACTCTTCTCCAGATACGCCTTTACATTCTCATAGACATGTAACTCTCATTGTATACTGCAGCTTTGGTGGTAAAAGCAAGAAAAATTGGAAACAATTTTACCCCACCAATAGGAGACTGGCTGAATAAACCAAATTGTATCTGCACAAGGCAATACTATAAAATCTTTAAAAAAAAAAAATGAAGTTCTCTAACGCTGATTTATAATAGTCTCTGATATATTAAGTAAAAAATACATGTTCTATATTTATTTTTTATTTTATTTTAATTCCAGCAGAGTTAACATAGCGTTATATTAGTTTCAGATGTACAATATAGTGATTCAACAAGTCTATATATTACACAGTGCTCATCATATGAAGTGTGCTCTTAGTCCCCAACCCCTATTTCACCTGTCCTCCCACCCATCTCCCCTCTGGTAACCACCTGTTTGTTCTCTGTGGTTAAGAGTCTTTTTCTTGGTTTGTCTCCTCTTTTTCTTTGTTCGTTTGCTTTGTTTCTTAAATTCCACGTATGAGTGAAATCATAATGGTATTTGCCTTTCTCTGACTGACTTATCTCACTTAGCATTGTACTCTCTAGGTCATTCCATGTTGTTGCATATGGCAAAAAGTGATTCCTTTTTATGGCTGAGTTATATTCCATTGGTAGTATATATACCACCTCTTCTTTATCCATTCATCTATCAGTGGATTCTTGGGCTGCTTCCATAATTTGGCTATTGTAAATAATGCTGCAATAAACATAGGGGTGCATATATCCTTTTGAATTAGTTTTTTCATATTCTTTGGGTAAATACCCAGTAGTGGCATTACTGGATTTTATGGTGATTCTATTTTTAATTTTTTGAGAGACCTCCACACTTTTTTTTCCCCAGTGGCTGCACCAGTTTGCATTCCCCAACACTGCATGAAGATTCCTTTTTCTCCACATCCTCGCCAACACTTGCTGCTTGTGTTTTTTATTTTAGCCATTCTGACAGGTGTGAGGTAATAGCTTATTGTGGTTTTGTTTTTTTTGTTTTTTGTTTTTTTTGCTTATTGTGGTTTTGATTTGCATTTCCCTGACAATGAGTGATGTTGATCATCTTCTCATTTACCTGTTGGCCACATGTTCTGTTTTTTAAAAGTATTTTAGATGATGCTTGTGAAGAATATTTAGTCACATGGAAAGGCAGCACTCATATCAACTGACAAGTCAGAATACAAATATATATCCTTATATAAACACATTATATACACACACATATATACATATATCTACAGTATAACTTAGTAATTGATTTATATGTCTCTTTTTGAAGCTTTCTGTATTTTCTGAATTTTTTAGAATACATGTATGGATGTAAAGCACTTGTCTTTTAAATGTTTTCTTTTTTTCTATGTTCAAAGAGGTTTGTCCTAGAAAACTGAAGAATACAGAAAAATGAAAGCAATGATCCTCAAAATGCCACCATTTAGAGAAAAGTGCTACTGAAATTTTAGCAGACAACCTCCCAGCTAACTCTGTTTGCATATACAAATCTCTGAATGAATTTGCACATGCTTATACATTGAGGTGTGATACACGGGCATATGTAATTGTACATAAATGGAACTGCTTTTTCACTCAATGATATGTTGTGCATATGATTCCCAGTCCATAAATACACACCAAATCATCCTCCATGGATGGAGGCAGCACACACTCTCTATTTAAAGTGGTTCCCTGTTGATGGGCATTTAGTTTGCTTCCAAAGTTTTGCTATTATAAGTAGTGCTGCAGTAAACATCTTTGTACATATATTTTGGGCACTTGTCCAGTGATCTCCATAGGAAAAAAAAATGTACTATTTTTAAGGTATAAACAGTATACTTCAGTTTTCTGTCACTGAGTGGGGAGGAGCATATTGATGACCCGTTGTGAATGCTTGCTAGCTTTTCCGCACACCTCTAATTTCTAGGGATTAAAATTTAACTCCGCTGAAACAGAAAAAACAGACCCAAACCTGAGCCAGGTGGAGTTTCAGGAACCCCCATGGATCTTTGAGCGAGAAGAAATGCTTTCCATTGGGATAGAAGAAGTAAGTAACACGTCATGGGCCCTGAAGTCATGTGATACTGACTCTTCTTACTGAGCACCTGCCCCAAGTTGGAAATTTAAATCTTGCCAGGCCACTACGCTCCCTATTATCATCATTTATGTGCAGCTTTCTGGGCTAGTCACCTTTCATGGAGTCAAACAAATTAAAGTCAGGAATTAACCTGTAAATTGACTAAAGCTTAGCCTACTCTTTGCAGACCGTCCATCCCAGTTTTGATGCTCTCCTACAGAATGACTTACAGGTGTTTGGTATTACAGGTGTTTGATATTCTGCCCCTCTACGGAGTGCTGCGGCCGCATAGTAGCCACCAGATATCCTTCACCTTCTATGGACACTGTGATATCGTTGCACAGGCTAAAGCCCTGTGCGAAGTGGAAGGAGGGCCCACCTATGAGATAATGCTGAGGGGAGAGGCATCCCTGGTCAACTATTCCTTTGACACCAAGGATATTAACTATGGATTGCAGGTATTGCCAGCTACAGGGAGGAGATTTCCCGGTTTCACCTTAAACATCGCACACAGTTCTGTGCTCTAAACTCTCCTGGAACCCCCAGTCATCACCGTCTCACCACCACCCCTAACGTTGATCTCTGATCCACCTCCCTAACCCTGATCATCCCACCGCCAACTGCTGGCCAGGCATTTTCGCTTGCTTCTCTGTCTCCTGGAATTCAGCATGTTAGACTCCTTCCCTCTCAATCCAGAAGCCCATACCGACCTCTCCTTTTCTTTCAACAGCACTACCACCTTCTCGGCCCCTTAAGTTTACAGTCTCCAGGGCATTTGCCACTGCACTCTCTCCGTCGCCTCCCTGTCCTTAGCAGCATCCATGCTTGCTCATTCATCCTGCAGGACCCCTCGGCATCGGCTTGCCCTTCCCATGGCCACTGAGGTTCTCACAGCACCAGGGCTTCTCAAGCCATGCCTGAGATAGGACAGCAGATCTTCTCAAACCGTACCGTGCATACGAGTCACCTGGGAATCTGGTTTCGGTGCAGATTCTGATTCAGTAGGTCTGGGGTGGAGCCTCAGACTCTATCGAGCATTTCTATCAAGCTGCCAGGTGGTGCCGAGGATCCCGTGGAAGAAGGGATTACACCGAATTCATAGCTTCTGCCGCTAACCTGTCTAGACAGCACTGCCACATAGAATTTCCCCAAACTGCATTTTCATCCTCCCAGTCCCAGAACAGTCAACCCCAGCAGCATTTGGGAAAGCAGCATAGTATTGAGAAAAGAGCATGGTTTTGTAGTCAGAAGAACTGGGATGTCACCCCAGTTTGACTTCCTACGGACTCTGGAACCTTGAGCATATCACCTGACCTCTCCAAGCCGCAGGACCCTTCATCTATAAAATAGGGTAGCAGTACCTGTCTCCCCAGGTGGTTGTGGTCATTTAAGTAAAGTGTCAGTACTATGCATGGGTCAGGGAAGCCTCCAATCCTGAGTCCCTTTCTCTGTCACCCATTGGATCAGAGCCAAGCTCCTCCACCTGGGTGAGGGTCCTAAGCCCCTCTATTAACTGATGCTCCTTACACATTAAATTTCATTTCTTCCCATTAGAGCCCATTCATCCATTTGTGGACAAACTGGTTTACCCACCGACCCTACTCCTTCCAAGCCCTTCCTGCCTCAGTACTTCCTCTTATATTATCCCTCTTCTCTACTCTGCCAACCCCAAATCTACACATACTGTAAGACTCAACTCAGCTCCCTCCTCCAGTTTTTTTCTCTTACTTTGCATTCTCTCTCTCTTAAGAATATACTTAAGTATATTCTTTGCCGTAAAATAATGTACATTCTAATTTTTGTTTTGGAATAATTGTTAATTCTATGCCTGTACATCTTCTTTTCCCAATTAGATTTGTGTTATGTACTCAGAAACCATATCTCCTACCAAATTATAATGGGAATTAGACACCCCCCCATTATATAGCTACTGCATGTATAATTACTGAATTCTGGGTGTGCATGTGTGTTTGTAGGTTAAAGATTGTGCCTAAAAGCAAATTCACCCGACACCTATTGAGACTTTGTCCGTTGAGTTGACCAAATAGAATTCTCTTTTATTCCTTATCTCAAGGCTCTTCTGGGCAAGTAATTCTGGCTCAGCTTAGAGTGTATTCTGTGAAGCAGCCAGGCCTTGCCCTAGCTTATCCTGAGAACCCCCAAAGTGGCCTCAGTTTGTGGTTATTGGACCTGCTGATTAGCTGCTGAACTGTGTTAGTAAAGTCTCAGGAAAAAAGAATACGTCTCGCCTGTTACTCCCATGTCTCTCCATATAAGTAGAAAAATCCTAATTCTGAACGCAAATCTTATCCAAAAAAATCAACAAATATTAGTATAGGAAAGCTTACTTTTACGATCCTCCATTGTGAGTTCTTTGTGGTGAAGCAGCTGAGGTGCAGAGGGGTAGACACCCCCACACACAGCTCTGCTAACCTGAACTAGTCATCAGAAGAGCTAACGTGGAGCCAGATTTCCAGGGCCTGGTGCTCCTCCAGCTCCAGCAGCTACCTTATGTGATGGCGAAATGCAGATTGGCCAGCGTCTAGATCACGAAAACTGAACCGTGTCTGTGAGGCTCATTTGTCCACCCGCCTTTGCCAGGATGATAGCAGCATCCCAAAGGGTGGCTGACAGCAATCCCCCTTCTTCTCCTCTCAAGCTGTTCGACCACGTCACAGAGAAGGAGATCACACTGAGGAACACTGGGAAAGTTGGCTTTGAGTTCAAGGTTCTGACTGACCACCTGTCTTCACCAGACAACCTTCTGCCCGGAGTGCCCCTAATCCTGCCCCTCTCGGTAAGTAGCCTCCTCGCCCACGGTGGCCGTGGGGCAATGGTAAGAAGGACCCAAGTTCAAACCTGCAAGACATACCCCCGTGGCATGCGAGATTATGCTAGACATTCACCGCCAGGATGATGGCTGTGATTTTTTTTTTTAACTAAAAATAAAGGGTTCTCAGAAGCAATAAATAAATAAATAAATACATAAACCCAAGCACTTTACTCATTTATTAAACAAGGATTTATTGAGTCTTGCATGAGCTAGGCACCGAACAGTAACCAGGGGTTCCACTGTGAGCAAGACAGTATAACCCTGTGGGGTTTTTTTCATGATTATAAGAATGGTTTGTTTCCACTTACGTCCTCACACTTCCCTTGTAATTCCTTGAAGCCAAGTGCCTCCTCCCCACTTGGATTAATCCTTTCCTTTTTAAAATACAGTTTTGGCTGCCTGGGTGGCTCAGTTGGTTAAGCGACTGCCTTCAGCTCAGGTCATGATCCTGGAGTCCCGGGATCGAGTCCCACATTGGGCTCCCTGCTCGGCAGGGAGTCTGCTTCTCCCTCTGACTCTCCCCCCTCTCATGCTCTCTCTATCTCATTGTCTCTCTCAAATAAATAAATTTAAAAAAATAAAAATAAAAAAATAAAATAAAATACAGTTTTATCATGCATGGATGCATCCTTAAACTGCTTTTGGTTGATGAATTTTTCCAAACTTATAAGCACCCACTATGTCCAGGCATCTTCCTGGCACTGGGGAGGGCATAGCATAGTAAACAAAACAGATACATATACTTGATCCCAAAACTTGGAAATTTTGTTTTATCAGATTTGGCTTTACCTTGAATTTTATGGAAATGGCACCGGTAATGTAATCTTGTGCCTTTTGCTTTTTTTCATCCAATATTACGTTTCTAAGACTAGTGCGCATTGTTGCACGTAGCTGTAGTTCATTTATTTTCATCATTAAATGATATCCCTTTATAACTATTGAAAGCAGTTTTCCTTTTTCCTGCCAAAGCACATTTGATATTTTTCCCTCCTAAAATGTTGCTGTTGGAAACAATCCTCTACAAATATCCTCATACCTGTCTCCTGGTCTGCAGATGGAAGCATTGTCTTGGGGAATTTTCCTAGGAGTGAAATTTCTGGGTCGTGGGCTTTGCATATGTTCAATTTTGATAAGATGGTGCTAAAACATTTTTCACTGTGTTTTTTTTTCCCCATTGGCATTCCCACCAGACGTATATAAGTTTCTTTTGATACATATTCTCACCAAAATGTGGTCCTTCTTGGCAATATGTGGTTTAAAAAAAATTCATCACAATCCTAGTTTCATTTCCCTGGTTGTTTATGAGGATGAGCATCTTTTACTGCATTTATTTGCCATTCATCTTTCCTCTTTTATGAAATAACCGTTCACATATACTACCTACTATTCTATTGCTTAGTTGTCATTTTAGCATAGCTTCATATGAATAAACAGAGAATAACCAGCACAATAGGCCTGTGGGGCTGTCCTATCCATTAAGTCTCCAGAAGCAGGGTCCATTGTAAATATTAATGTTCTCTTCGGTCTTTCTGCTACATAGGGTTTTATCAGTTCACATCAAGAGCAGGTGTTGAAGGTGTACTACTTACCTGGAGTACCTGAGGTCTTTCAGAGGAGTTTCCAGATACAGATTGCCCACCTGGACCCAGAAAATATCGCTCTGCGTGGAGAGGGTATCTTTCCCCGAATCTGCCTCGATCTCCCCAGGAAACTCCACGGTATTACTACCCACTATAGTATTTCCCCACTGGGGGATGAAAAATGCATTCTGCTTTGTTTATTTGAAGGTTGCTTGGCAGTCCTCACTGGTTTCCTTCTGTGTGATTCCTCAATTGCAAAAAAAAAAAAAAAAAAAAAAATTGAAGTTGACCTGGTGACCTGAGTTTAATGAGACAGGATATGGTCCATGGCAGTCCCAAAATTAAGACCCCTGACCAATTTTGCCATCAGTGAATTGCATATAGAGGGATCAGGAAGTTGCACTTTGAAAGGCCTTTTCCTCCAGCACACGTTCCTTCCAGCTACAGTCTCTCCCTGAATTGTCCTTTATTGTGGCACATTTACAGATGGCCATTGAGAGGTGAAGGCTGATTTTACTCCAACGAGTAGAAATCCTAAAATAAAAACTGTACAGAGAGGCAACCAAGGTTCGGACCCCTTCCGTGTGTTGGCATTACACAGTTCAGAGGCTAATTTAGACTTTGATTAGTTGTCAGCCCACATGCTTAGCTGAGGTTTCTCTGGTAACATCTAGCCCCTGGAGCCATCCCTCTGGGCCCAAAGACTTCCATCTTGGCAAATCCCAAAGCTCAGCTGAGCAGCTGTCTTAGCCGTGCACCGTCTGGCTCCTTCTTCCTGACATGGGGTGCCAGATGAAGGGTTAAGACAAAGTTCTCATTCTTCTTTGTGACTCATTCAGGCTCTTTGAAATCTTCATTCCACAGACAGCTTCAGACTAAGCCCTCCTACTCAGCCTCCCTCCCCCCCCACCATGCCCCAAAATCACTGGCTTGCCTGTTGATGATCATCCATGACATCCTGACTGTCTGCTCCCTGAAAATACAAACACAAATATTAGTACATTTAAGGCCATGTTACACTCTAGCATCTAGAGTTCCAGCCAGCCAGAGGTTAATCCAGCTCCATACAAAAGTGTCAGGAGGGAAAGGAAAGCCTTTGCCACTTGGTTGAAAACCCAGTGCCCAGCGGGCCTCTTTAAGGTAGTAGCCACATTTGGCCAGCAGAGGGCTTTCAGAGAATGTACATCTGAATACTATCAGTTCTGAATACTTCTAGTTGGGTCTCCAGTGCTCCAGTTCATTTCGAGTCCAGTGCTTCCTATTATTCCAGAGTAGGCACTTTAATTTCTCTGCCTACCTCGTCCCTCAAGCATCTGAATTTGCACTGGCTTACTGGTGAACTTGGTCTCTGAAATCTCTCCACTGATTGCCTACATCCCTGGTTCGGGGGATTGAAGCCTGTTTACTTACAGTTATAGCTGCACATATAGGCCTTTTGTTTACTGTGATTTAATAAACATACAAAGTGAATTAAAGGATGACCGGCCATCAGAGTGCATCCAGCGTGGAGGGGGCTCCCAGTTCATGCGGCGTTCAGTGCTAGACCCAGGAAAGCACCAAGGAAGCTGGGATCTGCTTGATCACCTTATGAGTAATGTAGGATGTTACTACCATCAAGTTCTTGAGAACCAGCTGGGAGCTTACTACAGCATAATCTCATTAAACTCCATGGGGTCTCTGATACAAACTGAACTCACTCAAAAACTCCGTCACCCTCTGAGGCGGAGAAAACATGGCAGGTAAAGCACCAAAAAGTTCACTTCCTTTCTCACTCTATGGACCCTGAGCTGACAGTCTGTGTTTTAGGCATAATTCATATATTTCTAATCATCCTGATTTCTTTCTCCTTCCAATCCCACAGGAAATGAAAAGTATGAAACCTTTTTGAATCAAGCCAGAAAAAACCTAGAAAGAGAACACAACAAATACGAAACACTCATTGACTTAGAGACAACTGAGGAAATGCCTGAGGATGAATCTTCTGAGGTAAGATTAGCTTCACCCTGCACAGAATGAATGTGGCAGAAGAACAGTAGGTGCAAAGGCCCAGGGGCAAGAAGGACATGGTATCTCAAGGAACAGAAAGGAGAAAAAGATGTAGCTAGAGCAAAGAAGGGGGAGAGGTAAGGGGCCCCCTAGGGAACCTATTAAGGGTTTCAAGCTTTATTCTGAAGGCAACAGCAAGTCACTGAAGTGTTTCAAGTGGAGCCTTGGGTAATCAGATTTACACTTGTAAAAAAATCTCTCTGGCTGCCTTGTGGAGCTCTGAGAAGCTCTCAGGGGCTTGTGGGGAATGAGAGTAGATGTGCTGAGATGTGCTCAGTTTTTTAAAAGCTGGTGGGGTAACTAACTCTAGAAGAGAGGTGATGGTCGTGTAAACAAGGGTGATGACACAGGAGGTGGGGAGAATCAGGTAGGTTCAAGAAATACTTTGGAGGTGGATTGGTCAGTGATGAGGGAATGGTTGGATGTGGGGGTGAGGCAGAGGTGACCACCCTATTGTCTTGCTTGGGTGACAAAATAAGGAGGGGGCACTGAGATGGGAAACTCAGGAGGAGAAGCGTGTTTAGGGGGAGGGGAGAAAGGGAAATGAGTTCTGATGGTTCGTTATTGTACATGAGATTTCTGAGCATCATCCAAGTGAGGCTCCGACAGGGAGCTGGACCCAATGCTATGGACCTGAGGAGAGAGATAGGCCGGAGAAAGTGCTCTGAGTCACCAGATGGTCATTGTGATCACAGGAAATGGTGAGATTCCCTGGGATGTATACTGAGTAAGCAGGGGAAAGGGTCAATTCAGAGTAGAGCCCTCTGGTCTCCACCAGCTAAGTCGGGGCGGGGCAGCAGACGAGGTTCAGTGTGGTGCCTCCGAGGTGGGAACCAAGCTAAGAGTTGGTCTTTCGAGGGACAGAGTGACCCAGCTTGTAAATAAAGGCTGCCCTTGTGGTGGGAAGTAAAACCAAAATCCCCAAATGTTCTCCCCCACCACTCCCTGAAATTTTTCTCTTAACAGTCCATTCATGACCATGAAGCCTGCTTTCTCCCTGTGCTCATCTTTTAAAATGCCAATGTGCATGAGAATATGGTCCCAAGGAAGAATTACTTATGTAGCTAGAGACCCCTTAGGCTGATGAAGAGCAATGTCACTTGGGAGACTGGGAGCCCCAAAGGCCACCAGCAATGACTTGTTTTGCAGAAGCTGAAAGTGCACCTTAGCTCCAAGGATGATCATAATTAATAACATGAGCTACCATTTGTTGAACTGTTGCCCAGGCCTGTGTCATGCTACAGACCTGCATTATTATTTCATAACCCCTCCCACAACGGGGGGAGCCATACGGTGCCACTCTTGTCTTAATTTCGCAGTGTGACAGGATTTGTGGAAGTGAAGTGCAGGTCCCCAGGAGGCAGCAGAGTTAGGATCTGAATCCAGGCCTGTCCAACTCCTAAGACCATGTTCTTAGCCCCTGTCCTCTCCCCTTGGGCCCGCAGCTGTCCATACGGGGCAGCAGTGAGTCTCCAGTCTGCTCACCATGTTCCCAGGTGGCTCCTCAGGGGAGCCTTAGCACAGCTGTCTCTGGTGGCCACTCCAGACTGGGGTGAGGCTTCTGAGAACGTGCTGAAGGCACAAGCAGAGCGAGCTCGTCCTCGGGCACAAGGAGGCAGGCAACCTCTCCTGGCTCGGGAGCAAGCGTAGGGTGGGCTTTGCTTACGCCGGGATGACTGGATACACCTGGTGGTGAGGCATGCTGCTCCCCCACTAACCCATCACTTCCCGTGGTCTCCTTACAGGCCACCCCACACATCAACCTTCCCCACTTGGCCCCGGACTTAAGCTTTGAGTCTTCAGGAACAATATTTCTCAGCCTTTTTTCACTGTCACCTCCCAAGACATTTTTTTCCTAACACCCCATGAAATATTCTTATCATATATAAAAAAATAATCTTTTTGAATAGTTTGATGTTAAAATTTTTTAACTTTTTATTTTGAAATAATTATAGATTCACAGGATGTGGCCAAAAAAAAAAATTGTTTTCCCCAATGGTAACATCTTACATAACTTGTAAGACATGGTACAACAATATCAAAACCAGGAAATTGCCGTTGGTATAAGCCACAGAACTTACTCAGATTTCAATTTTATATGCGCTCATTTGTGTGTGTGGTTCCATGTAATTTTTTTGTACGTGTAGGTTTGTATAACCCCCACCACAATTAAGGTACAGAACTGTTCCACCACCACAAAGATCCCTTGTGCTTGAGGAAATAGAATTAAAAGCAAAATTTCCTTCCAACCCAGAAAATCTCTCCACAGAGGGAGAAGAGAAAGAAAACAATTTTATTGTTGAAAAAGCATTAAACCAGAATGTGATCCACATTACAGGCAGTTCACTAAGAGATTGCAAAGACAGAAAGAAATCTCATCCTTTTATATAACCAAACATACGACCCATTACATACATGTTCTCGAGATAAACACTAACTAGTCCTTAAGTAAGAACTATAACTAACTGTAACTAGTCCTCACCATCTGTCACACATAATTCATCCTGAATTCCATGTGGTAATCGAGGTGACCAGCTGTGTTGGATAATTGGCTTTATCCAGAGGGGAACCTCTCGTGTAGGCTAGAGCCCTCTGAAGTCAAGCTCCTAGCCTGTCACAGAAACTGGGAGATGGAGCCTCTATCTTAATTGATGATCACATTTCGAAGAGAAGGTTTCTGGGGTCTTGAGGAAGATACTCCTGGGTCATAAATCTGACCAGAGGCTTATGTAGGCTTTAAAAAGATTTATATGCATTTATATGCACAGAGAAAGGACTCATAAGTTTTCTAAAGTAATTGTTCTAAGAAAAGGGAGCGGGGAGAAGTCTCTAAGTCTCTCCCCTTATTTTCAACAAGGAGAATTCACCCTCTTATTTTTCATTTGTATTTGGCCTTATAAGCTACTTCTTCATAGCCACGCCAATCTTCCATCCCTTACCCTTGGCAACCACTATAGTTCTCCGTCTCTATACTTCCATTATTTCAAGAATATTATGTAAACAGAATCATACAGTATGTAACCTTTTTCATTGAGCGTAATGCCCTTGAGATCCAACAATATCAATAGTTCTTTCTTTTTCATTGTTGAGTAGTATTCCATGATGTGGATATGCCAGTTTCTTTACCCAACCCACCACCCCCATGAAAGTTTTAATACCACAAATATACTGTATATCTGTTTATGTACTGTGCCCTTTGGAAGGCCACGAATCAATGTACTACCTACAATTTTTTTTCATTACCCCTTCCATGAAGCAATTCTGTCCTGCTTAGAGGTGATTTACCCCCACTGAGAATGCATGTTCTACAAGAAATTGCTCACTTGCTGTTCTCCCTTACTCCCTTACTCCAGTTAAGTCCTCAGCTCCAGATGGAAGTAGAGCGACTTATAGTCCAAGGCTATGCCATAGAACATCAGAAAACAATTATCCCCGATTCCACAGATGACTTTAGCTATCGGAGTCGTCGAAAACTAGCCAAGTGAGTGTCCTTCTGTTTCGGGCTTGGTTCAGAGGGCAGCAGAGAAAATGGTGTTGCCCACCAGAGCACGGCCTGAATTAATTAGTGGTTGATCATCTAGACATGAAATCTACTCGCCTCCTGCACCTGCCATCCTCTAGCATCCAGCCAACCAGAAGGTCTCTGCCTCTGAAAGTCAGAAACTTCTGGCTTTGCCTAATGGAGAGCTTGGGTTTCAGGTTCATTAGGGCCCACGCTGCATGTGTCTTTAGATAGTGACTGAAACAGCAGTGTGGACTCCTGGGCGTGGGGGAGTTTCTTGTTCCTAGTCTCCTCTCCAGAGGGTGGTTCTTCTCCTCTCTCAAGGACAGAATTATGACAGGGGACAGAAGAGAACAGAACAATCACTCTTTTGGAGAAGGGACTGGTAAGGAGAGCTTGTTAACTGTTTCAGAGTCCAGCTGCCAGAGTATATCCTGGACTTTGGCTACATCATCCTTGGTGACGTCCGAACACACATCATCAAGATCACCAACACCAGTCACTTCCCAGTGTCCTTCCACGCAGAAAAGCGCATCCTCCATGACACAGGTAACCAGGCTAGGGAGACCCTTTCCTCTTGCCCTTGTCGTTTCTAACAAGGTGCCCAGCTGTACTATTTTTCTGGAGTTGTATTCATTCTTCCTCTGGGATCAGCTGAAAGAATTCTTGGGCCATTAATTGAGACTTGGAATGGTCATCCTGCCCCAGAAGGGCTCTACCTACAGCAGCTCTTGTTTGCCATTTCTCTTTCCCACAAAGAAATTTTGTTTATGTTGGTCCAGGCTTCAGTACGGAGTTAGATCGTGTAAAGAATCTGCCTTACTGTGAAACGGAAACATTTGAAGTGAAATTTGACCCACAAGGGGCCAGTCTTCCTGTTGGAAACAAAGAGGTCATTTTGCCCATCAAGGTAAGATGCTATGCTGGGCCCAGCTGATCATCCCCAACTACCAGCTCTGTTCGCCAGCTACCCCTGAAATGATCCAGTTACCATTTCAGAGCCATGAGTCTTCCCCTAACCCCATGCCACGTGGTAACAGCAACTTTATGCCTGTTCTAGGTGGTTGGAGGGCCAACAATACACATCTGTCTCCAAGCCAAGGTGACCATTCCCACTATGACACTGTCTTGTGGAAAAGTGGAGTTTGCCACAATTCAGTGTGGACAGTGCCTCATGGAAACTGTTCAGTTTTCTAATCCTCTCCAAGTCCCTTGTGAATGGTTCGTCCACAGCCATAAGCCAGTTAACAAGGTAAACGAGTTGTGGCCCATTGGTCCCCTTCTTCCAACTCCATTTCAGCCAGATTTGTCATTCTAAGCCTTTGCTTTTTCATTATTTCAGTCTTCTGCTCAAGACCTGCAGTAACAACCATTGCTTCTGAAATACAATCTAGGCCCTTAGCCCCGCATTCATGGACGTACCAGGCCACACTGTCTGGTGAATGTCTTACTCATCTCTATAGCCCTGGTATCTACACATTCCCTGGCACCTGGGAGGGACTCAGTAAATGTAGGCCGAGTGAGTGGAGGATGGAATAAATCCGTTTTCCATAGTAGATTATCTCATTGTCTAATATCTATTAAACAGCTGGAGAAACACATGCCGAAATACTTAAGACGGAAACTACATGCTGAATTAAAGCCAAAGACACGCATCTTTGAGATCCAGCCCATGTCTGGGGTCCTGGGTCCTGGGGAGAGGTCCAATGTGCAAGTGAAATTCATGCCTAAAGAAGAGGTAAGCTTTAAAGAAATGTGGCTCCATTCAGACTCTCTGGGTCTCTTTGAGCTTTCCTCAAAGGCCATACTTGATGAGGCAGGTGTCCAGGGAATTTCTGAGTGACCTTGGCCTCGCTATTGTGATAAGGACATCAAGTGCTTGTTTCATGTAGGAGCTGTGTGACCTGGTAGTTAAGAGCACCAGCTCCAGAATCAGATCTATCTAGCACATTGACTTTTATCGGCAGACCTGGGTGAGAGGCCTTCTGCTTCTGTACTTGGAGGCTGCATGGCTTTGAGTAAATTACTTAGCCTCTAAACCTCAGTCTGCTCATAGATAAAATGAAAAATAATATCACATGTCAAAAATCCCCTAATGCAACTCTAAAATCCAATAAGCTCCACAGAAACTGGGGGGTGGGGGGAATTTTCATAAGTTTCAGACCCAAATTCATTTGGTGGAAAAACCTCACCTGAACTGACAGGAGACTACTTAACCTTTATTTATTCCACTTAGTTTGCAGAGTCAAACATTGCAACTGCAGAAATATTAGTGTTTGGTTTTAGGGGACCTGCCCCAGCCCCCGCTGAGGATATTGTGTAACAGAGGGTCTGTGCACTACCTTTTTAAAAATCTGAATTTGAAAGCATCTGGCTCTTAGGGTTTCAGCTAAGACAGTATCAAACGGCCATACCTATTTCCTAGGGTTATTTTGAAGATTAAATGAATTAATGTGAATAAAATGCACAGCAAACTGCTCTCTATGTAGTAAGTATCTCAATAACTATTTACTGTTGTCATCAGTAGTTGGGATAATAATTAGTACTTCCTGGTAGATGTACTCCCTGGGCCTCACAGACGTTTCTTTTTGAATGCCATTAGCACAAAGCTACTCCTAGCAAAGAACACAGTAAAAATAAAATCCTACAGCCAGAGAGGATCTCAAGAGGTTACACTGTAAGACTTGTGCTCAAAGCCTAAGGCATTAGGGAGATGGCTTTCTCTCCTTTATTCTTTTAAAAGAAAAAAAATCAATGTGGGTTTTATAGAATACTTACAGTTAATGCCCATTTTCCTGGTAATGGAAATGCTTTGAAGAATGCTGAAGAGTCTACAGTGAGAAAGAAGAAAAGCCAATGACTTTATATCTGATTCTAAAATAAAACCCCTGTTTCTTTCATTATCAAAATCTCCCCAACCCTTTCTTTGAAAAGAAAAGAGAATTAATATGTTTGTCATTCTTAGAGTCTTAAGACTGTTAGGGGGTTTATCGTCAGGGTTGCCAAGATTTTTGATACTTGACTAAATGAGGGACATATCAGTAAATAAGTAAAAAAAAAAAAAAAAAAAGATTTGTTCAGGTGGTTCCATAAATGTTGAATTGGAACTGGTCAGAGTTAATAAAATGTTTCCAACAACTGGGAGAGCAATTTATTGGTGATATATAAGGAATTGGTTAGCCTTGCAACCCACACAGTCCACATCTCTATCTCCTTCAGCATCAGCAGCATAGGAGAAATCACTGAGGTTATAATAGATATTCAGAATACTCTGTTAGAAAACAAGGAAATGAATAAAATATCTTAGAAATATTTCCATAAAAAGCAATTAAAAGATAGAAGTTTGGATCAAAAGGTGCTAAGTCCATAGCCATATAGAAAACCCTTTTAGGGGCACCTGGGTGGCTCAGTCGTTAAGTGTCTGCCTTTGGCTCAGGTCATGATCCCAGGGTCCTGGGATCAAGCCCTGTGTCCAGCTCCCTGCTCAGCGGGGAGCCTGCTTCTCCCTCTCCCACTCCCCCTGCTTGTGTTCCCTTTCTTGCTGTCTCTCCGTCAAAATAAATAAATAAATAAAATCTTTAAAAAAAGAAAGAAAGAAAGAAAAACCCTTTTAGCCAATAATTCATTCTCTTACTGTCTCCAACAATATTTTCTGGGTGTGTATGTATGTCCATCCACATTCTATCCATCTGATTTTCCTTCTTGAGCTAAAATACTTCGGAGCTCTTCAAATCATGAAACCAATCATGGCCTCCAAACCCAAGCCAAGAGCCTAACTATATCAGAATGACCTGAGCATGTGGTTAAAAATGCAGACTTCCCAGCCTTACCCTGTCCCTATCAAGTCAGAATCTCTAGGGATGGGGCCTGTGAATCCACATTTTTAATAAGTTCCCCAGTAAAACCAGATTAGGATAGTTGGTATCCCTATCAATTGGTATTCAGACTGTAATTATATCTGATAAACTAAATGCCCCAGCTGACCATCCCTAACCCACTGCTTGACTGTATCTTCAAATAATAGAAATATGTTAATTCAGATTCTACAAGAAACAGACTTGGAGACAAGAATTCAAGTGCAAGCAGATTAATTGGGAAGTGTAGGGAACACTGATAGAGAAGTAGAAGGTGGTCGGGGAAAGGAAGGCTGCTAATAGGGTGTGCGAGTGAGCCAGCTGCCTTGGAGACTGGAACATAATCCTACTGGGAAACTGAGGAAATAGACAAAATGCACATTTCAGAATTACCCCTTCCCAGGAGCAAGGGACCTGAGGTATTTATGTGGTAGTTCCTGAGTCATTGGTTGAGGATTGCTCCCATAAGATGTTAATCCCAGCACTTCTGCCCTGCCTTGCCCATAGGCAGCAGGGCCCATGAAATGAGAACCCAGAGGTGCAGATAGTGGCCCATCTGGAGCGCACTGGAGGTCTGAAGGATATGAGTGTGGCATCCAAAGGGCCTTCTCCAAGTGATGAAGCCCTTGGTACAGTGCCTGGCATGCTGGATACCCAGTGTTAATACAATAAAAGAAATTGTTCTCATGCAATTTTACATAAAAAGTTTTCTCTCTTAATCTCCGTAGCATCAGTTTTGTCCCCACAATGGTTTTCAGGTTTACATCGAACATGACAAAAAACAAAGTTAAGATGCTTGTTGTGTTCTCATGTCTTGCAGAAATTCTACAGCCAAACCCTGGTGTTCCAGATTGCCCAGAGTGCTCAAAAGCTTACGCTGCTGGCGCAGGGGCAAGGTTTAGAGCCACGCTTGGCATTTAGTCCTTCGGTTCTGGAGCTGGGGCCACTGCTGCCATATGCACCCGGAGACGAGGCTGAGGTGGTGGTGAAGAATCCCTGCAGCTTTCCCATTGAGTTTTACTCATTAGAATTTGACCAGCAGTATCTCTTAGAAGAGAAGGTGAGCAGAGGCCAAAACCAAATTCCATTTTCCTTCCCCTGCTAGGCCCTGCCATGTGCAGGTGCTCTTCCCTCAGTGTGGACAACTTCCTCCCGACCTTTGTCCCTTCTTCCCCTTAAATCCTTCCTTGTCAATTTGAAGATCACTTTGTAGCCTTTCCTGACCTCCTTCCCTTGCTCTGAGCAGAATTTTTGCTTCTTTGTGATCTCATTACACATTTTAAACAACTAATTGAAAAACTGATAGATGCTCATGGTTAAAATTCAAACAGTAAAGAACAACTAATTGAAAAACTGATAGATGCTCATGGTTAAAATTGAAACAGTAAAGAACAGTAAAAAAATCAAACAGTAAAGAAAAGCTGTCATTATATTTGAAGTGAGTTTCTTATCAACGGTATGTAATTGGATCTTTTAAAAAAAATACACTCTGGTAGTCTCTGTCTTTAATTGGTGTATTTAGACCATTTACATTTAATAAAATTATGTTAGGGCTTAAATCTGCCACTTTTTTTTTTTCTGTTTGTCTTGGGCTACGTATTTTCCAATTGTTCCTCCATGTACTTTTTTTTTTTTTTTTTACTTTCTTTTTTTAGAGCAGTTTTATGTTCACAGCAAAATTGAGGGGAAGGTACAGAGATTTCCCAAATAACCTGTCCCCCACCCATGCATACCTTCCTCTATTATCAACATCCCCTGCTAGCGTGGTACATTTGTTACAATTGATGAACCTACACTGATACATCATAATCATCCAAAATCCACAGTTTACATTAGAGTTCACTCTTGGTGTTGTACCTTCCATGGGTTTGGACAAATGTATAATGACATGCATCCACCCATTACAGTATCATACAGAGCATTTTCACTGCCCTAAAAATCCTCTGTGTTCTCCTATTCATCCCTGCCTCTTCCCAACCCCTGGCAACCATTGATCTTTTTACTATATGCATAATGTGGCCTTTTCTAGAATGTCATATAATTGCAATCATACAGTATACCTTTTCAGATTGGCTTCTTTCATTTAGTAATATACACTTAAGTTTCCTCCATGGCTTGATAGCTCATTTCTTTTTAATACTAAATAATATTCCATTGTCTGGAGATAGCAGTTTATTTATCCACTCACCTACTACAGGACAACTTGGTTGTTTCTAAGTTATGGCAATTATAAATAAAGCTGCCATAAATATCCATGTGCAGACTTTTGTGGGACATAAATTTTTATTTCCTTTGGACAAGTACCAAGTAGCGCAATTGCTGGATCATGTGGTAAGAGTATGTTTAGTTTTATAAGAAACTCCCAGACTATCTTCCAAAGTGGTTGACCATTTTGCATTCCCACCAGCAATGAGTGAAAGTTCCTGTTGCTCCTCATTCTCATCAGCATTTGATGTTGTCAGTGTTTTGGATTTGGGCCATTCTAATAGGTATGTAGTCATATTTTGTTTTGACTTGGATTTCCCTGATGACCTATGATGTGGAGCATCTGTTCCGATGCTTATTTGCCATCTGTACATCTTCTTTGGTGAGGTGTCTGTTAAGGTCTTTGACCCATTTTTTAATCAGGTATTTTGTTTTCTCATTGTTGTGTTTCAAAAGTTCTTTACACATTTTGAATAACAGAAGTTTATCAGATGCACCTTTTGCAAATATTTTCTCCCATTCTGTGACTTGTCTTTTCATTCTCTTGACATTGCTTTTTGCAGAGCCGCGGTTTTTAATTTTAATGAAGTCCAGCTTATCAATTATTATTTTCATGGACTGTGCCTCTGGTGTGTATCTAAAAAGTCATCATCAGGGTGCCTGGGTGGCTCAGTCGTTAAGCGTCTGCCTTCAGCTCAGGTCATGATTCCAGGGTCCTGGGATTGAGCCCCGCATCGGGCTCCCTGCTCCATGGGAAGCCTGCTTCTCCCTCTCCCACTCCCCCTGCTTGTGTTCCCTCTCTTCTTGTGTCTCTCTCTGTCAAATAAATAAAATCTTTAAAAATAAATAAATAAAATAAAAAGTCATCATCACACCAAAGGTCATCTGGATTTTCTCTTATGGCACCTTCTAGGAGTTTTATAGCTGTATGTTTTTCATTTAGCCCTATAATCCATTTTAAGCTTTTTGAAAGGTGTCAGATCCATCTAGATTTGGGTGTCTTGCATCTGGATGTCCAGCTCTGGCATTGTTTGTTGGAAAAACTATCTTTGCTCATTGTGTTGCATTTGCTCCTTTGTCAAAGGTCAGTTGACTATATTCATTTGGGTCTATTTGTGGGATCTCTGTTCTGTTCCACTGATCTATCCAGTCCGTTTTTACTATCTCTTCCCTGCTCTGCTACCTTGAGGATGAGCTGTATAAACTACCCCTTTATCTAATACCCTTAGTACTCTACTTTTTAGAGACTGCCTCTTAGTTCCCTACTGTGAGCAATTATGAAATTAGCTACTAATCTCTTTTTCTCTCTTCTCACCACCCTCTAATGTAAAATAATATTCTCTTCAATTAATGCTTACTAGGTAAACATCTCCGGTGCACTCCCTCCATGTTTTGCTTCTTGTTTAGTATCTGTCATGTCAGAACTTACAATGTTAGGATGTCAGAACCCAATTTCTATCACTTAATTTTAGTTCTATACTTACATGTATTCGATGTTCAACACCAGTCCTTGTGATGAATCTTCTCCAGTCACCACTATGTGGTCTGTAGTTCATTCCTTAGGAAGGGCTCAGGGGAACACTATTCCCTGAGTACACGCATGTTGGTAACTATTTATCTGTGGCTTTTATGCTTGAAGATAGGTTTGGTTGGATTACAGTACCTTTCGCTCACGTTTGCGCTTGGCTATCTTAAATGCATTGCTCCATCGTTTTCTCCTATGCTGTTCATGACGTCTGATGCTTAGTTTTCTATTACATATTAAGTAGTTATCTGTGGCTGCAAAACAAATGCCCCCAAGCTTAGCAACTGAAAACAATAAACATTTGTTATCTCATGTGGTCTGTGGGCCAGGAATTTAGGAATGGCTTAGCTTCTGCTTCCTCCGAACCTTCCCCCAACTCAGCCTTTGAGTCTTCTGTCTTCTTTACATCTAGTGTTTATTCTCTGCCCAATTTAGATTCTGCATCTAGAAGTTTTTCCCAGAATGGGAATTTGTCCCTCTGGAAGGGAGTCTTTTCATTAGGTATTCATGAAATGTTCAATGGCTTATGTTGGCACCGCATCCTCTGCTGTGGGCCAGGTTCAATGGAAAGCAGAATCTAAGACTCTGAGTTGTGCATGCAGGTTTCATAGGGAACACTCTCAGGAGAAACACCAGGAAACAATAAGGCAAGTAGACCTGGGCAAAGAGATGAACTGTGATGGGATTATAGCAGAGACCTCAGCGGACCCCACAGGAAGCTCTGGAGCTGGGCTGGCTCTTCAGAATTGCCCCAGTTGAAGCAAGTTGGCCAGGCCTTTGTGTGTGTGCATCACCCAGTCTTTGGAATTTTCCTTCCTTTCCCCACTGACCTGCCATGCCAGCTCTGTTTTGTATCAGAGCTCCCTATATGAATGGGTCTATTCTAAATTCTCTTTTCTGTATCATCTCACTGGTCAGTTAGTCTATCCCAATACCAATCCCATGCTGTCTGTTACTCCAGCTTCAAAAGTCCTAATATCTAGCTGGACAATCCTCTCTCTTTATTCTTCTTCATTAATGTTTTAACACTTTTTTTATAAGATTTTATTTATTTATTTCAGAGAGAGAGCCCGAGCAAAGGGAGGGGCAGAGAGAGAGAGAGAGAGAGAGAGAGAGGGAGAAGCAGACTCCCTGCTGAGCAGGGAGCCCAACGGAGGGCTTGATCCTAAGACCCTGAGATCATGACCTGAGTCGAAGGCAAATACTTAACCCACTGAGCCAGCCAGGCGTCCCAACTCTTTTTTTTTTTTTTTTTTACCACTTTCTACATTCAAGTAAAATTAACATACATGATTATATTAATTTCAGGTGTTTCAACTATTCTTAGCTCTTCGTTCTTACATATAAATTTTAGAAGGAACTTCTTAACAGTGCTTTTCATACAACTAAAAATAGTGATCCTGGAGAAAGAAAGGTTACTCAACAAAACAGATTTTTCACATAAATTAGACAGTATAGGAAGCGATTGCTTTCTAGAACTTTATTATACTGTGTCTTATAAATATACATACACACTAGGGTTACCAGATTTAGTAGAAAGAAAAACAAGTTACACAGTTAAATTTGAATTTCAGATAAAAAACATAGGACATATTTTATATGGACATTTTTATACTAAAAAAATTATTCATTGTTTATCTGAAATTCAGATTAAACTGCACATCCCGTATTTCATCTGACAACCCTAAAACATTCCCTCCCTACCCCCCAAAGCTCCCCCACACATTCATGCACATGCATACTTAATACCATTTTACCAGTTTTTCCCTAGATCCTCTATGAGACAACTACCTTCCTTGTATAACATTGCTCACCACAGGATTTTTCAAGACCGTGTCACTCAAAGTGGATAATGGAGCTCTGTACTTGGTCAATGGAAAAACAAAAAACAAACAAAAAAACAAAACAAAAGAAAAACAGTATATGTTATTTGTAAAACAAGAGGAAAATTCTCTTCCACATGTGAAATGCCCAGGCTCAAATGGGGCCAAAATCAAGATCCTATATGCCCAGATTCATGGCCCAGCCTGACTTTTTAGACCTCTCCAAAGGCCCATTGTCGACACCCCAGCCTCAGGCAGGAGTCAAGTTCTTACGAGGTGGTCAGCAGACCCTCTGAGAGCTGTCAGGAGGAAGCTTCCAGGCAGCCAACAGCAGTGGCCATCCTCCTCTTGCAGATCTTGCGAACGCTGAAGGGCTACGATCCCTACAACACCTTGCTGCTGCCTCCCCGCCTTCCCGGGGAAAAGCTGCCCCCAGAGCTGTACGAGTACTTTAAGGAGATGAAGCGGTCAAAAGAGGAGCAGATGAAGGCCAAGTATCTGGAAAGTCTGGTCCAGGAAAACGGTGAGAGCTCAGTGCCAAGAGCCCGGCTTCAGCCCCTGCCCTGGTCCCCCAGAGGTACCCCTCCTGGGAGGCCAGCCAGTCCCTGAGCGCATGCCAGATGCCAGACCATGCTAGGTGCCTCATACATTTTGTTTCTAATCCCCACAAAATGGGCCTGTTATCCCTGCTGTATGGATGCGGAGACAGGGATACATTCTTCTCTCGCTAGAGTCTAACGGAGAGTTAAGACTTAAACACAATGGGTGACAGGCATTAAGGAGGGCACTTGAAGTAATGAGCACTGGGTGTTGTATGCAACCGATGAATCACTGAATTCTACCTCTGAAAGGACTAATACGGGATATATTAATTAGATTGAATTTAAATAATTTTTTTTTAAAAAACCCAACTGATACAGGTATAGAAGAACACTTGCTAGGTGCCAAGCCCTGTGCTGAGGGCTTTACACATATAGATGAGAAACTAAAGCACAGAAGCACTGAGCGGCCAGGTCCGCAGTTCGAAGGGGTAGAATGAGGATTTAAGCCCAGATGTCTCCGACTCCAGAGTCCGTGGTGGTGACCGCTATGTTCCACGGTGGCTGCATGTGCCCCGGTGATGCAGTAACACATCACACAGGGTATCACTTGGTACCCTGAAAGAGAGAGGGGGCGGGGGTTCACACAGGAAGAGGTTGGCCCTCCGGGGTCCTCAAGGCCAAACCCCAATCATAAAGCTGGACTGTGCTCTTGTAACTTGCCCCTTTCTGGCCCAGTGCCCCTGACTTACCCCATCATCCTCCACCCATGGGCTCCCTCGAGTGCACACTTGAACATCAAGGCTTCTGGATGACCTGTAGCATGATGCACGCTTCTCCTTCCTGCTTACCGTGCCCTCAACCTGGAAATGAGCCCTCCCTGTTGTTACTTGCTCTCTTTTTCTGTGTAACAGTCATCACGTGTGTAATTGTTTTCTTCATACCTGTCTGCCCCCCAAATGAGAAGTCCCCATAAAGGCAGCGATCACATGTTCCCCATTATAGTACCCAGTAAATATGTGCTGTGAGACTGAATGAATGAGCTGCATGGAGTTCATTTACTCCCACCCTTGGGCTTGTCTTGCCTCTCAGGGAAGCTAGTCAGAGAATACTAGTTTGTCCTAAAAGGAGAAGATGAGAGAAAAAGACCACCTCTCCCCGCATTCTCCCAGTCAGCGTCATTGAGCGCTATTAGTGCTCAGATGCTAGAACTACCATCACAAAGACCACAGACTGGGTGACTTAACCAACAGAAGTTTCTTTTCTCGCAGTTCAGGAGGCCCGATGTCTAAGATCAAGGTTTCAGCAGGGTTGTTTTCTTCTGAATGTCCTTCCTTGGCTTGTAGATGGCCGTCTTCCCCTAGTATTGACATGGTCTTCCCTCCTGGGTGTCTGTCCAAATCTCTTCTTAAAGAACACCAGTCATACTGGAGTGTGGATGGAATAGGACACCCATATGACCTCATTTTAACTCTTTAAAGGCTTTATGTTCAAATATAGTCACATTCTGAGGTACTGGGGAGTTAGGATTTCAACCTACGAATTTTAGGGGAACCAATTAAGCCTATAACAAGCACCCACTATGTATGTTCCAAGAACAGAGCTGAAGTGTGGTAAACAGATCAATGAAACAAGGTTTCGTCTTAGAGAGCCCCGGGGTCAGGAAGGAGGTGGGAGGGCAGACACTGAAACTCAAACCTGCTCCCTGGTGGCCTGGGGCAGACAGCTGCAGGGGCTGCCAGGTACAAAGGGCATCATGACCTCAGAGAAGGGCCCTGTCACTTTAATCCCCATTCTTACAACGGTACAGTTATAGGTTCATTGTTTCATTTGGCCCATTGAAAGGTGGCGGAGAATGGGGACCCAGGGGTCCAGAGGGGGCCAGGGAGGTGCATACTCTACTTTTCCCCAGGGGTTCTCCCAGCCTCTGCTCCCTCTGCTCTCATGTGCAGACTGTCCCCCTGTTTCCCACGCCATGGCCAGTGAGGCCAGTCACAGGAGAGTTCCAACCTCTCCGCCTCAAATGTCAATGACCCACGCCTCCCAGGATCAGTGTCTTGGCCCCCCAGGGTAAAGGGGGTCGTTTCATGCAATCACAGCCCAATGCCCCCTTTGGAATTCTATGATAGTAGCAGTGGGGAGGGTGCTGGGCAGACAAAACGGTAGATGTGCTTAGCAAGGCCATGGACAAATGTTCATGACAAGTTCAGGGGCGAAACAGGCTACGAATTGGAATGTACACTACGATCCCAAGTTCAGCTTTGAAAAATGAGAAAGGAACAATCTGAGAAGTTGGAGCTCTCCTTACTGGAATCATGAAATGCAGCTGCAATTTCCCTGTCACCATCTCTTTGTCTTTCTCTTTTGCAGATAAATTTTATAATTCTTGCTCTTCTGAATTTTCTAAATTTCCTGGAGCAACTATATAATTTTAGTGTTGTTGTTTTTTTAATGTTAAAATGTAGAAACATTCTGGGCTGAGAAACTTCTTAATAGCTAACTGCTGTTCTTATTTCTTGGGGTTGGCTAGTCCAGGGTGGTGGTGAGCAGGTCAGTGATTCTCTACTTTGTCTCTCTTTCGTTTTCTGTCCCCATCTTCCCTTGTCCCCCTCCCAACTCTTCCCCATGTGTGTTTTGGTCCTTGGCTCTCTGGCAGAAGAGGAAGATGGGCCCTCATCAGATCTGGGAACCTCGGCCAGTACGAAGAGGACCTCACTGAGCCGAGGGATCTCGGTCACATCCAACCTGGAAGAGCGGCACCTCCCTATGATGGAGTCCAAGACCTACCCAGATGAAGAGGAAGACGAGGAGAGCCTGGAAAAAATAACGTTTCAAAGTAAACAAGCACTTTCATGTTTTGGTACCGGTTCTCTCCACGCAGAGATGGGAAGACTGTTCAGCGCCTTTTCACTTTTCTCCCTGAAATGCACCCTCAAGCCTTCTAGCCCTACTGGGTATTAATTCTGCAGTATGAATATGCCATCAATTATTCAGCCATCTCCTGTCATGTTGCAAATTCAGTTAGTGTCTAGTATTATTTTTTCAGCAGGGCCGATTCCCCTAAAATAGAGTTAACAGTCAGAGAGTAACTGAGTATTTTCAATTCTAGTAGCTGTGGACAAATTATTAGCTAAATAAGGCCCTCCTATATGCCGAATGGGGGAGGGAGCACGTTTGCCGCAGATGATTTGTCATTGTAAAACAACAGTGTCAAGAAAAGGAAGAGTTGTTCCCTTTTCTCTCAGACCATGTGAATTCTGGGCATGTCCACATGCACTCACTTGCACACGTATATTTTTAATTTGCAGCTGACAAGTTACAGAGCATTGACAGCCATTCCACAGAAGAAGTTGGAGAAGTAGAGAACAACCCTGTAAGCAAGGCGATCGCTCGCCACCTGGGCATTGATATTTCTGCAGAAGGCCGCATGGCCAAGAACAGGAAGGGCATCGCCATCATAGTCCATGGG
Organism: Mirounga leonina; assembly: GCF_011800145.1. NCBI lineage: Eukaryota > Metazoa > Chordata > Mammalia > Carnivora > Phocidae > Mirounga > Mirounga leonina. The sequence goes on along the minus strand of NW_023270469.1, from coordinate 13,201,574 downwards.
ACGCCCTTGGCCGGTATGCACAACCCTGAAGGGTCGCCCCTTTGGGCTTTATGGTGAAGTTTGCACATGTAATTTTTGAGACAATAAAAGACTCTTCTGTTAGAAATTTGTATACCACAGGACTATCCCCAAACTATTCAATTGCCAAGGTCAGAGGCAGAGGGTTAGAAAAAGAGCAGGGACCCCTTATTTTTAATTAATACATCTCTGAATTGTTTGAGCTTATATTCTTTCAATAATTTAAAAAAAAACATTAAAATATTAAAGAAAAATCCAAGACATTAAATAATTTAAAAAGGGGGAAATATGTGCAAACCCTTTGAACTGGTCGTATTACTTCTATAGATTTATCTTAGGAAAATATTTAACAATGTAGACAGAGATTAACTGCATGAATGTCCACTGCAGCATTGCTTACCATAATAAAAAATTGGGAGCAATTGAAGCATTCAGTATGGAAGACTGGTAAATTAAGCCTTAGTACATTCATAGAGTGAGTAAGTTATTTTGCCACTAAAAACAGTGTTTCAGGCACACATGTTCATAGCAGCATTACTCACAATAGCCAAAAGCTAGAAACAGCCCAACCGTCCATTGACAGATGAATGGAAAAACAAAATGTGGTCCGATGGGCTATTATTCAGCCTCAAAAAGGAGGGAAATCCTGACACCTGCTACAACATGGATGAACACTAAGACAAGATGCTAAGTGAAGTTATCACCAAAGGACAATTGCTGTATGACTCCACTTATATGAAGTACTTAGAGGAGTCAGACTCATAGAAACAGAAAGTAGAGTGGTGGTCTCCAGGGACTGGGGAAAGGGAAGGGTGGGGGCTTATTGTGTAATGGGTACAGAGTTGCCATGTGGGAAGATGAGAAAGTGCTGGAGCTCAATGGTGGTGATGGTCACACCACAATGTGCATATAATGCAACTTAACTGTACACTTAAATATGGTTAAAACAGCAAATTTTGTATATCACCAGTTTTTTCAAAGTGCCGTAGAAGTATATCGAATGAATAGAAAGATGTTCATGATACATCATTTTAAGTGAGAAAAAATGTCATACTTAGGATTTGCAATCTGAATTAATTTCCTATTGTTACTGTAACAAATAGCCACATACTTTGTAGGTTGAAACAATGCAAATTGACTTTCTTTCTGAAGATCAGAAATCTAAAATATGTCAGTAGGGCTGCATTCCTTCCAGAGGCACATAGGAGAAGATCCATTTCCTTGTGTTTTGTAGCTTCTAGAAATGTCACCTTCATTCTTTGGCTCAGGGCCCCTTCCTCTGTCTTCAAAAACAGCATCACAGGAGCGCGTGGGTGGCTCAGTTGGTTAAGCATCTGACTCTCAATTTTGGCTCAGGTCAGGATCTCAGGGTCATGAGATCAGTCCTCACGTTGGGCTCCACACTCAGCAAGGTGTCTGCTTGAGATTCTCTCCCTTTCCCTCCACCCCTCCCCCGCTCATGTGTTCTCTCTCTCTCTCTCTCTCTCTCAAATAAATAAATCTTAAAAAAAAAAACAAAACAGCATCATAGCATCCTCCACTCTCTCTTCCTTTGCTTCATCATCACATCACCTGTTCTGACTGACCCTCCTGCTTGCCTCCGCAAGGGCCCTTGGGATTACATTGGCCCACCCAGATAATGGAGGATAATTTCCCTAATCAGGATCCTTAACTTAATTGCAACTGCAAAGCCACTTTACCACATAAGGTAACATATTCACATGTTGCAGGCATTTGGATGTGGATGTCTTTGGCAGGGGTGGTCCTTGTTCAGCCTACCACAGAACCTGTTTCTTTTTCCTAAGAAATGTAAATAAATTAGTTGTATATGCATACTTAGCAGCCATATGCTAACTGTAATATCTCTGGGTGAGCAAATTATGGATCTTTTTTTTCCCTTTCTCCTGTTTGTTATTTGTATTTTCTGCTTTCTTTTTAATGAGCAGATATTTTGAAATGAGAAAAAAAAAAAAAAAGATCAACACAAGTTATTCTTTAAACCAAAAAAGTCTTCCCATTAGAATCAGAGATAGTAGAACTACAAAAAAATTTTTTTAAGATTTTATTTATTTATTTGAGAGAGAGAGAGAGAGAGCACCCAAGAGCAGGGGGAGGGGCAGAGGGAGAGGGAGAAGCAGACTCCCCACTGAGCCTGGAGCCCGGCGACAAGGGGCTCAATCCCAGGACCCCGGGATCATGACCTGAGCTGAAGGCAGACACTTGACCCACTGAGCCACCCAGACGCCCCTAGAGCTATAAAATTTTTAAAGATCATCTGACAGAATCACCTTTTAACTGAGGAGAAAATTCAGAGAGGATGTGTTTTGCCCTCACACTGCACACAGCGTGCTGGTGGTGGAATGAGAACCAGAATCCATGTGGTTCAGGTCTTCCCTCTGTTTTCTGCTCCCACCTCTGGCCACATTAGAGACTTAAAGGCAGAGCACTTGGAGAGATCACTTTATAGGGGTCTCCATTCTAGAAGTTTCTTCTGTCTAGAACACTCAGCCACTGAGAGCCGGGAAATTCAACCTCCTGGCCCTTTTTTGCAGGAAAGACGGCCACTGCAATCAGCATGGCCAAATACTACAATGCAGCCTGCTTGAACATTGACTCCATCGTGCTGGAAGCCATCTCCGACGGCAACAACATCCCGGGGATCCGGGCCCGGGAGCTCTGCATCAGGGCTGCCATAGAGCAGTCCCTAAAGGAAGGAGAAGAGTCTGGTAAGAGCTATTTCCCCTGACTTTCTGTGGTCAAGTGCCCGGCACCCCTGCTGCTAATACCCATCTTCCTTGTGTCCCCCACTGAGCTTTTTGCCCCACGCCCAGTTGAAGGCTGACTTACAACATGCTGGCAACTTATAGCCCGAGGAAGAATTCTCTCCACCAAGCATCTACAGCTCCCCCTGCTGCCCAGTACAGGCATGCACTTGGCACTACAGGGAAGAGGACAATGAATAAGATGCAGCCTACACCTTTGAGGGTGACCCGTGAAAGGGGAGCAGACAGGGGTTTGTTCGGAGCAGAGGGAAATAATATAACAGGAGGGCAACTTTGGCATGGCTGGGTTCCAATAGGCGGGATCTCGGGAAGTTTTCGTGGAAATGAGCTTTGAAGGAGCAGGAGAATGTTGACAGGCAAAGATGAAGACAAGGACAGTCCAGCCCAAGAAATCAAGGAAGTCAACAGTAAATTAGAAGTGGAAAGGCAGGCTGAGGCCCATCATAGTTGACCTTGGTGCCTGGATTAGGAATTTGGATTTTATTTTGAAGGAACAGAGGAGTAGGGTGGTTTTCACCCTCAGGGAGAAATGGTCAGAGAGTCACAGTGGAAAAGCAGCAGGTCTTATAACGTCTTGTAAAGGGAGCAGTGGAGATGCTGAGGAGGAGCAGGCTTGGGCCAGCTGCCCCGAGGAGGGGGAAGCATTCCAGACGGTCACATCAAGATTCCTAGTCGTGGAACCAGGAGGAGAGTGATGTTGTTTACCAAGATAGGAAATGTGGGAGGAGGAGAAAGTTTGCTGGAGAGGAAAATTAATTGAGTTTTGGAACCTCAGTGTAGTAAGGCCTGGTGTGGTGTACCTACCAGAGATTGGGAATCCTGTCTCCTAGAAGGACCTAGAAGGCAGGGCAATGGCTGCTCAATGGGAAAATATACTGAAGTAGAGTGACTGCTCTGAGTGGAACAATTTTTATATAAATATTCGTAACAGCATACTATCATTTCTTTCTTTCTTTCTTTCTTTCTTTCTTTCTTTCTTTCTTTCTTTCTTTCTCTTCTTTTTTTTTTTCTTTGAGAGAAAGAGAGCAGGGGGAAGGGCAGAGGGGGCAGAAGAGAGAGAATCGCAAGCAGGCTCCACACCCAGCAAGGAGCCTGATGCAGGGCTTGATCCCACGACCCCGATATCATGACCTGAGGTGAAATAGAAAGTCAGAGGCTTAACCTACTGAGCCACCCAGGCGCCCACATAACATCGTCTCTGATAGTGCACCATGTCTGCTAGTTGATTGATAAAAGTGGCTGGGGCTTTGAGGCATGTCCTCTTCCCTTAGTACCTCTGCATGGGATGCTTAGAGAAATAGAGGATTCTTTGCTGGGAAGATAAGAGAAATAGCTTTTTAGTAGTATAAGGGAGGAAAAATAATTTTCTCTCTGTCCTTCTGAGTTCTTGGCTAAGACTCTATAATAAAAGATTCACAAGAAAAAAGCAAATTTATTAACATGTATCTTTCATGTGTACACAGGAGATACTCAGGAGGAAATGAGGTGGCTTACAATTTTGAATTAAATTCCATCTTCACAGGGGAAGAAGAGGAGGGAGGTAGTCCTCTTAGGGGAGAGCAAATGAGTTTTAGGGAAGATGAATGAACCCACAGAAGAATAGATGAGGGTAGATAGTTTGTAACAAGTGTGTCTTGGTGGAGGGTGTTGCCCTCTAGTCTCCTCTCCTGTGAGGAGTCGATCCTCCCTGGTTGATGTAACTCCCACGGTGAGGATTTGTGACAATTGAGTTCCCTTTGGATGCCTCTCTTTAGGCAGACAAGGGAAGTTCAGAGAAGGCTTCTTCTGGCATTTGCCCACAGCTCAAGTGACCACAGCTCAAAAGAGAGCAGCGTATTTTCAGGTGGCATATCCAGAATTCCTATAGTCATATGTTGGGGGTGGCCTAGTCTACCTTTAGCGGGAACTCCAAACTACATCATAATTTTGGTTCTCTTAGATATTTGTTTCCTTTTCTCTCAATTAATCTACATTTCACAGAGGTCTTTGGAGCTCTGTTGGTGTCCCATAACAAATTGCGGATTTGGGTTTCCTATCTGAGAAGGTAATGTCAAGCTAAAGACATAACTGAGGGAATCTTCCTCCACATAGCAAGAGGTGCAACTGCTGGGAGAGAGGAAATCGTTCCAGAAAGAGGAGCAGGATGGAAAGGGCAGGATGGGACATTGGGGAACACTTACATTTTGGGAGGGGGGGTGGAGGAGAAGCCAGGAAGTCCAAGAAGGCAGAGCGAGGAGGGTCAGAGGGGTGGGCAGTCAGGAGAGCAGGCCGCAGGGAAGCAAGGAGACTGAGGTGTGGGAGGCAGTGGGGCAAGAAGGGCTTTCACACCTCTCCAGAGCCCTGGTGGGGCCTGGGGGACCCTTCCTGCCTTGTTTATCTCATAAGCCTTATCACTGGTTCATATACCATTTACTTGGCTTCCTTATTCTGTCTGCCGACCCCACTAGCGTGTCAGCTGGAAGCAGGGATGTGTGTTAGTGCTCGTCACTGAGGTGTTCCCAGCGCCTAGAATGATGCCTGGCACAGAGTGGACACAGAGTAAAGACTTCCCAAAATGTATCAAATCAGTAAGTGAATGTAGTCAGAGATTGCTCAAAATACAGACAGAATGAGCCCTGAGAGAGGGCCACTGTGGCTCCCAGTTCAGAGGTCACTGGGCACTTTGGAGAAAGCCCTTTCAATGGAGGGGTTAACCCCAAACCTGTACTTGCTGCTCGCTGTGGACGATCCTGCTCGTCCCAACTGCACCCACTGGCCACTTGAAATGTGGTGGCCGGTCCAAATTGAAATGTGCTGCTAGAGGTGGGTTTTTTTTTTTTTCTTTTTAGGATGTTGTATGAGTTAAAGGCTATAAAATAACAGTAACAATTTTTATGTGTCGTTTACATGTTGAAACAATCACATTTTGGTTATATAGGGTTAAAGAAAATATACCATTAAAATCCATGTGTACTCTTTTGATGTGGCTACTAAGAAATCTTAAATTCCGTACATGTCACGTGTCTGTTGGACAGATGTGGTCCACACTACTGTTTTAGAAGTCGGGCAGTGAGGGAAAGAGAAGAGGTGAAGTGATGATGTCTTGAAAGAAACGAAAGGCGAAATGAAAACTCATATATTATGTATTATGATGTATTATATCGGGAAGAGCCAGCTTTTTAAGAGAGGGCGGAATGATGGCGTGGACAGGGAAAGCTGAGAGGCATTAGGATAGCACAGAGGAGACTGCACGGCCATCAGTGAAGACGGCGTGGCTGGGGGGCGGGGCGCAGGAGGCTGGAGTGGTCCTTGCTTTCACGAGGGCAGAGCCTAGAGGGGCTGGGGGTGACCGGGCCCGAATGAACACAGGACCCGCCAGCCGAACGCTGTACCACGGCTCCACTGGTAGCTTCAGGCTCTTTGCCCCCCACGCTCCACCTACCCCGCACTGCCACCTCCAGGTGCAGCATGGAGTCCTTGTACCTATAATCAGCTCCTGGGGAAGGGACAGAGGGAAGACGCATGAAAAGATAAAGCAGAGTAAGCCTAGTGACAACTCTCCAGGGAGTTCTGAGGGCCTATTTGCCGAAATGGTTAACAAGGAATAATGAGACTTACCGAGTCCGCCCCATGTGCTGGAGAAACGTGGAAGCTGCCTAGCACATAGCCGCATCACCCCGTCTTAGTGTTGGGGTCCCAGGGCAGGGCCCTAGTATACCAGCACTTTCAGAAGTGCTTGCTCTCGGGGCTAGAAGAGAACGTGGGGCCGACTAAAATGGGATCCACTGGGAAGATGGGCAGCGGAGAAACCTGGACTCCAGCCTCGGGGCCTGGAGCCTCTTCTCCCAGCCGTTCCCAGCCAGCTGCAGATGGAGATGGTTTTGTGTTCCTCAAGAGAATCACACCTGTCATACTAGGTGTCTGTGCCATCCCCACTGTCATTTCCTCGGTATCCTCCAATGCCTTTTAATATAAGTCCACTCTCTCTGTGTAGCCCAGGAGGCTGCTTCGGGCCAAACTGCTGTGGGACAAATACGTCTGAGCAGTGAGACCCTGGGCAAGCTGACCTCAGAATCCACCCTGGTAACCCCTGAATTTAAACCTACAAAGACTGTGCGTGGGAGCATGATGATCGCCAAAAGCAAGACGGAGAGCCACGGCTCCGGGTCTCAGAAGCAGCATCACCAGCATGCGTCTGAAACGCCGCAGGTACAAATCAGGGTCCCCCCAGATGGAGGGTTGGGGTCCTTCCCCCTGCCTTTTCTCCTCAGCGTCCTGCAGCCGTGGCAGCATGACTTCATCACTGAGGGTGCCCTCTCCAGGCTCATGGTGCCGGTCCTGGAAGGAGTGTGTTCATCCGGCAGGTGTTCAGCAATAACTTTAATGTGAGGCACTGGCTTGAGTGCTAATAGAGTGGAGATAAATGAAGCAAAAATCCCCGTGCTCAAGCTGCACCAAGAGTCTGCTGAAGGAGATAACCACACATTCAAATATTTGCAATACAGTGAGATTGGTGGCAAAAGATGTTTGTAAAAAGAATTTGGTTGAACCATATGAAATGGCCAACAACAGCCATTTCATAGGGCTCAGCCTATTACTAAAGGAATGCTGAGGATGAATCGTATAAATTGCGCTGGGTGAGGGGTGCTTCACCGGAGTCTTGGAAAGTCATAAAGAAGTCAGAGAGTTTGAGCCTTTGCCAAGGGACTTTGAGAAACCATCTTGGCAGAATAGCAGGTGCTGTAGCGAGAGACAGTGGGTGGCCCTGTGAGAGACAGCGGGTGATGAGTTGTCGGTGGGCAAGTGGAGTCAAGTGAGTATAGGCTTCCAAGATGTTTAAAAGAAAAGGAAAAATGACAGAAGTTGTTAGAGGAGCAGACCTAGGGTCAGGAGAGTTCTTTTTCTGAAAGGAGATGGAGGCAAAGCAGTCTCTAAGGAAAGGTGCTCCTGGAGGAGGGTAAGGTGACAATCCTCCCAAGAGGGAATGAGATTCCTGGAGAAGACAAGGAGTGCAGGACAGAGCGCAGTCAAAGGAGACAGGGACCAGCTTCTTCCAGAGTCAGTAAAGGTGAAAACCAATCCAGCTGCCCGTGGGGGAGGCAAGGTGGAGATTGGAGCTTGGAGAAGGTCTTGTTGAGTGGCTCTAGGACGTGTGCAGGACACCAAGTCTTTGTAAGAGGCACTGAGGAGGTTGGCATTGCACAGCATACTTGAGGAGAGTGGCAGAGCACTGATGTGTCCACTGGGAGGAATAAAACCGGAACTGGGTGGTGGACAAAAGAAAAGATAGTTGGGAATGCGGATGTCCCAGCTGAGATGGGAAGCCATAACTTCACTAAGATTTCCCTAAGCATCAAATGGCAGTCTTCATTTGGAGGGAGAGACAAGTCTTCATTGCAGGGGCAGGAGTGTGCTCAGAACAAGGGACAAGGGAGGTGGGAGTGGCATCAGTATACGGGAAGTCCAGCCTACAAAGAGAAGGAACAAAGAAGAGGGCAGCAGAGTGGGAGAAGCAGGAAGAGAGGAAGAATCTGTGGGTCTTGTTACTGTCCGAGAGCGCAGTGGGGGGAGTGGGAGAGGTGGGCATCTCGGAGGAGGTTGCTGAGGCAGATGGAGAGGAGGTGAAGGCCCTTGCAGGAGAGGAGGTCCGCATGTTGGAAGGGCTAAGTAGGCAGAGTGGAAGCCAAGGTCTTCTTGAGAGAGAAGGTATGCAGATAGGATGGGACCTCCCATGGGGCTGAATTTGTGCCAGATGTTGTCTCTGATGTTCACTTCAGTCATGCCTTCTTCTCATACCATGAGAATTGAAACCATTGACTCACTTCCTTTTGCAGCATCCTTTAACCTTCTCTTTCTCAAGATCTAATATGGTATTCTTTACATAGATGTTTATGAATGATCTAGAACTCATATTTGTATTAAACAGGGTGTCATGGGGAATCATTTTCTTCAATTGGGTTCCATCCATCTGGACAGTGAAGTAAGGCTTTTGAGAGTATATCAAAGGCAGCAGAAAATCCCAATTCTGACCCCAATCCCCTTTCAATAAATAGGGAACTTAAAACCTATTCAAGATCACCCCATCCTCCCCATGCAGCTGCCACAGTGTGACAGGACTCATGCTTTGGACAACAGTCACCCTGTCAGCATGCTTCAGCCAGAATTGGCTGTTTGGTTTTCTAAAGCTCTCCTAAAGCATGAATTCTCCAATGACTAAAAGTTTAGTCATGTTGCAAGTGGGAAGAAATATGTAATATGTCATATAATGAAGATATGACCTGTAATACAAGGTCATTTATTTATAAATCACCATGTTCTAGGAGAACACCCGCTAGAAATCCTGGTCTTTTGAATGACATTTAATCCAACACCCACACTTCTCAATTCCATGGCCTCCTCACGAACCCACTGCCATGGTCATGTTCTAGAACTTGTTCATCATTACCCATAAACTCCAAGACCTCTGCATTACACATCCTCCTTCCTGACCACCATCTTCTAACTTTCCAGATGACTTACTCCGGGAAATAATCGGTCCCATGCAAACCTCCAGTCCACATCTTCACTGCCTACCACCCCTTCACTTCTTTTCTTACCCTGTTTGGAATCCATGTCTATCAATGTAGATGCTCCCTTGCCCCTTCCCCTTCTTCATACTCTCCAAGCAAAACTTCAGCCCTGGTAAAACTGATTCTCCGCCTCCTCCATGCAGGGTGGCTGAGCACAGCTAGAGACAATCCTCCTCTCTTCTGAATGGTCTTCATCTAAATTTAAGACCACAAATCTCAAATAGACCCTTTGGTCTGCCCTAGTAAATTCACCCTCCTTCTCTTCAAGAAAACTATTTTATGGAGGTCATCACTCTTCAAACCTCTAAGGCCCTTTCCTGTTCCCCATTCCTAGCTAATGATCTCTCTCCTGACTGCACGGAGGGAGCAGCAACACTGGAAGATGACCACCTGATTCTCCCACCACCAGATCTAGGAGCCAGGCTGCACCCTAGCCCAGCGCTGCACCTTCCCTGCCAGAGTCACCGTCCCGGCTCTCAGCTAAGGCCCTGCCCCTGTGCACTGGACCCTTCCCCCCAACTTCTCACTCAAGAGCTGAATTCCTGCAGTCCTCCCCTCTTTCCTGTTTGCTTTTTGCCCCATCTATTGGCTCCTTCCCATCAGTATCTGTGCATCCTATATTGCTTCCCATCTTTAAAAATACTGCCCCGAGACCCAGATCCCCCTCCAACTATTGCCTCCTCCAGTCAACCCCTCTTCACAGCTGTTCCTCCAAAGAATTGCCTCCCTCCTCATCCTCACCACCCTTCTCTTTTTGACCTATTCTAGGGAGATCGTTGTCCTTACCACTCCCAGGGACCACTCCTCTCAAGGTCACTGGCATTCATCTTGCCAGATCCCAGGGCTGGTGTTCTGTCCTCATTTCCTGTGACCTCATAGCAGCTGATAACTCCTCCTTCTAGAAGGGCTTCCTGGCCATCAGAACACCTCACTGTTCTACTTTCCCTCTGCCCCATGAAGGACTCCCTCCTCTCCTCCAGCTTCTTCACCTCCTCCAGATCCTTAGGATTTTAGACTAGACTAGAACTGAGTCATCTACCCTTTTCCTTTTGTTATCTACCTTTTCTCCATAGGTGATCTCATCCAGCTCATGGCTTAAGTACTTAAATATGTTCAGTACGCATATGACCCTCCAATTTCTATCTCCAACCCTAATTTCTTCCCCAGCTCAGGAGAATACATCCAAACTCACATTCAGTGTCTCTGTTGAATGGCTTAGAGACCTCTCAAAATTTATGTGTCTGAAAACTGATTCTGGCCCACTCCCAGAACAGAACAAGACAAAAAAAAATTGCTCTTCCCTCAGTTTTTCCTTTCTTAACAAATGACTTCATTTTCCAACTTGATCAGGCCAAAACAAAACTCAAGGAGTCATTCTTGGTGCCCCTCTTTCTTTCACATCCCCTCCCAAGTCCTCGTGGGATGGGATGTGAAGGAACGTATCAGCCACTTCTCCCCACCTCCACCATGACCATCCGCAAACTACTGCCATCATTTCACTAACTAACTAACTAATTAACTAGTCTTCCTGCTTCCACTCTTGTCACCCCAAGCAGCAGGCACCGTGGTCTTTCAAAAATAAAACTCAGGGGCGCCTGCGTGGCTCAGTTGGTTAAGCAACTGCCTTCAGCTCAGGTCGTGATCCTGGAGTCCCAGGATCAAGTCCCACATCAGGCTCCCCGCTCAGTGGGGAGTCTGCTTCTCCCTCTACCCTCTCCCCTCTCATGCTCTCTCACACTCTCTCTCTCTCAAATAAATAAATAAAATCTTTAAAAAAAATAAAAATAAAAAAATGAATAAAACTCAGATCACGTGTCTGCCTGAAACATGCCAACAACTTCCCATAACACTTGGGATAAAATCCAAGTTCCTCCCTGTGCTCTGCAAGCCCTGCATATTCACACCCGATTATGCCTTAGACTTTGATGAAGCCCGGCCATCTCCCTCATCGCTCACTCAGTCCATTACGCCGGGCTCCCATGTACTCCTCAGATCCCGGCAAGCGCACTCATGTTATTGTCCAGTTCTGTCACCGCTGTCTGTTCTCCCTGGCACTTGTCACTGCCTGAGACTGTTGATTTGTATATTCATATGGCCCTTTTCTGTCTGCCCCATTTGCAATAAGGACCACATGGGCAGCAACATTGCCAGCCTGTTTATTGTTGTATCCCTAGTGCTAGAGGGGTCCCTTGTGCACAATAGATGCTCAATATTTCTTGAATGAACAAATTCATGCTGTTCAGTCCATATACAAAGCACCTTCCACAGTGTCCCAGCTTGAAGCTCACAGCCATTCTTTAAGGAAGATAGGAATTTTCCATTTTACAATGCAATCTGCATCTTACGGATAAGAAATGAGGCCCAGAGAGATCTCAGGATTTCCGAGGGGTCAAATGGCTTGTAAGTATGAGAGCTGCTGGGACACCACGCTGGATTCTAACTGCTGATCCTTTTCTGGCTCGACAGGTTTCCTCCAGCCCCCTCCCTACAGGGCCCACGCAATGCCGGCTCAGTGTCAGCCCCAGTGTCGGAGGTGAGACCGGGCTCATGAGCTGTGTGCTCCCTGAGGACCTACTCACCCAGATCCTGGCTGAGCGCATCCAGGTGCGTCTATGCCCACCCGCGCAGAGCTGCAGGGCTCACACTCCATCCCTGGGCTGGGAGCTGAGATTCCGATCCATAGCTCACCCACGGCAGCTCAGAACCCAGGGGCCCTAGAGAGGAAAGATGAGTTTCTTCATCTCCAACAGTCATTTGCTTGTCCTTTTGACAACCCTGGTCAGTCCCTGGCCCTCGCGTGGTCTCCAGCCTGAAGCCATGCACCTTAAAAGACCAGTGAGCAGGTTACATATTAAAAAAAAAAAAAAAATCAGTAATGATACAGACCTATAGTAGAGTATTAAAAATCATAACGTGGAGCCATGGAAAGTTAGAATTTAGAACTATATTAATTGATGTAAAAATCTGTCTTCAATATATTATTATTTTTTATTAGTATTAACATATAATGTATTATTTGTTTCAGGGGTGTCTTCAATATATTATTAAATGAGAAATGCAGATTATGAAATAATATGTAAAGCACAAGTACATTTCTATAAAAGTATTTCTAAATGTATATCATACAAACATAGTAAAAACCCCTAAGGCACATGTACCTGGTTATCTTTGGTTAGCAGGATAATGGATTCTTAGTTCTCGCCATACATTTCTGAATTATTTCACAATGGCAGATTGCTTTTAAAGTCAAGAAACACAGTAACTGTTTCCCTTTTTTTTAATTTTTCATAAGTGTTATACAGTTAAAGAAAAGAAAAGAAGATCATCAGGAATGGGGAGGGTACCACTTAAGCCTCTTTGCTGCTTATGGTTTACAGAGAGCTAAATTGCTCACCAGGTCCTGGAGTTGTCCATTTGCCTTAGTTTTTTTTTTAACTAGGCCACAATATTGCACGTTTAAATATAACAAAACGGGGCCTGGAGCTTCCCAAGAGAAGAGGAATGTCATCACAGGAAATGGCTCGTGTTCAGGTTTAACTGCTTACTGTGTTCAGGGTGCTGGGCCCCTCAGCGGGTTTGAGCAAGGTGGGCCAGTCAAGTGTTCAGGTATGCCACGGACCCGGCTTAAACCACCAGCCAGCCTAAAGCGGGCCCGTAGAGCTGAACCACTCAAAGCACTGAACCTGGATGAAACATGGAGCTCGCACTGCTTCCCTCATCCACAGTCTCGCTACAAAGAAAACAAACAAAAAAACAGCAGCTGAAGTAAATGGTGTCTTTAGTGATGTGGTTGATTGACGTTGTGACACAAGATTCTTGTCTCATCAAAAACTGGTACTGACGGGGCGGTTAAGCGTCTGCCTTCGGCTCAGGTCATGATCTCAGGGTCCTGGGATTGAGCCCCACGTCGGGCTCCTTGCTCAGCAGGGGGCCTGCTTCTCCCTCTCCCTCTGCATGCCACTCCCGTGCTTGCTCGCTCGCTCTCGCTCTTGCTCTCTCAAATAAAATCTTAAAAAAAAAAACATAGTGGTCAGCCCCTGGCCAGGGGAGGAGGCCCGTGTGTGTACTACCCTTTGAGTAACACTGCGGTACAGCAGAGGGTGCCCTTCAACGATTAATGTGATGGAGATCATTACCCACCAAGGCATTAATAACACTAAGAAAGATACAAATGGCCCACCTGCTCCTGCTGCCCTTGCTGTCTGTTATTCGGTGCAGGGGAATATCTCGCCTTTCCATCTTCCATCCCTGCACCTCAGACCCTCCCAGACCCTCACTTTCACATTATGTTTGCCTCCCTTATTTCCATAACAACAGAATCAGTCTATCACTCTACAAATACATATGATAAAGATCTGTCACGACTGATAAACTATTTGGGTGTTTCTCTTGCATTTTCTAACAGCACGTTGAACGTAGCAGGTGGAAGGGTGGTTTCACGGTATTTTCAGTGGGGCCCAGTAGGTCTGCAGAACCAGTTGCAGCCCCAGGGAAAGCGCCGACAGAAGAAGGAGCAGCATTCTCCGTAGAGAACTGGGTAACGGAGGCCCTGGTAACCGTCTTTGCTCACTGCGGTTTCAGCTGAGTGACTGCTTCCGGGGAGTGGTGTTTGACAGCCTCGAGACGCTCTTTGCTCAGAACATAGCCATGGCTCTCCTCTGCCTGCTGAAGGCCATCGGCAACCGGGACCACATCTATGTCGTCAACATGGCCCAGGAGTACACAGCCATGAAGGCCCAGGAGAAAGCCAAGAAGGAGCAAGAAGGTAAGGCCCCATGCCCTCCTGGGCCATCCCTTTGGCAGAGCTGTGGGCTGTGTGAAATGGTTCCCCGCCAGGATGACCTGTTGGGCAGAGGACACTATTCCATCTGACATGTCGTCAGGGCTCACCTCCACCCTATAAGGTGGCTGGCAGACGCAGGTGACCTGTTCAGAGACGACAGGATGAGGGATGAACCCAGCTGGCTCTTCTCGTAACAGCCACATTCCCCTTTCCCCCCAATATCACCCTGCATCCTTTCGTCTTCTCTGTAATCACAGCCAACCCAAGGGGAACGCATCACCGGTCCCATCCTGACTCAGGTGACCCATTAGCTACTTGCTTTTGTTTAAGGCGACTGGGCATTTCCTGCCAAATTGGAGGTGCTGATAAACTTTACAAACCAGTTTCTACATTTTAGCCTGCTGCGTCCAGCCACCACAGCGAACATTCTGTAAATTTGATATGTCTCTAAATGGTGCTTGGGGTTATTTAATCCTCCCAATAACTCTGAAGATCATTGTCCCCCTTTTACAGACAAGGAAAATGAGGCTCAGAGATATCAAAAGTCTTGTATAAGATCACACAGCACAGGGGTGCCTGAGTGGCTCAGTCTTTTAAGCATCCGACTCTTGGTTTTGGCTCAGGTCATGATCTCAGGGTCATGGGATCAAGCCCCGCATCAGGCTCAGCGCTCAGTGTGAGTCTGCTTAAGATTCTCTCTCTTCCTTTCCCTCTGCTCTCCCCCCCACTCATGCCCTCTCTCTCTCTCTCTCAAATAAATAAATAAATCTTTTTTTAAAGATCACACAGCAAATTAGTAAAATCTGTGCAACCCTGAAACCTTTGCATTTTCTGTCACTACAACAGTGGCCTGAAAAAAATTTCAGAGACTGAAAAATAAATACACACATATAGAGTAATGTTAGCTTGAGTTCCCACTTTGGTCAGAAGCAGATGTAGCAAATCTTGGTCCCCAAGGGAGGCTGTGCTATCCCTGGGAGGCAGAGTCCTGCTCTGGCCTCAGCTCTGGTCACATCACTGCCCTTCCTCACTTGGCCTTACCTCTCTCTTCTGGAAAAATCTACACAAATCATAATGCTTTTCCATTTAAGGAAATAATTACAAACATGAGCTCTTAGTTCTTAAACAGAGCTCAAAGACTCCTTCCTTACATTCTCATCCAGAGAAAAATTAGGAAGAATTACCAGGCATCCCCAGCAGTGTTCCAACCTCCAGCTTCCTGGTTTTCCAGAAAGCTCATTTCTCCGTAATCATCAACTTAAAAGAAAATATCTCTTTCCATTTTCTCAATTACCTGCGGATTGAAGTTTTTCACAGTCTCATTATGGGCTCCTCTCCCCAAAATCATCTGCATTTGAAAAAGTCCTGAGGCAGCATCCAGTAACGATATTATTATATTAAAATCTAATTTTTACTGAACATTTATGAATTTGCTGGGCACTAGCCTAGATGCTTTACAGGATTACTTATTTGATCCCCACCACAGCCTGGGAATGAGGAATCATTATTCTTACCTGTTTCTCTTCCTTGGTAAGTGTCAGAGAAAGATCTCCAGATACATCTCCCTGAGTCCAAAGCTCAAACCCCCAAGAATGGAAGGTGGGAAGTTATGCTGGTGAAGCGTGAAAAAGAGGCCGAGAGCCTTTGTGCTGGGTGCGAACCTCACTTCTGGACCTGGAGTCTGAAGGGTGTGGGAGATGGCGCCCTTTCATCTGCAAATGGCTCTGTCACCCTAAGGACTCTGGTGGCAGATGTTCCTCATAGATAAAGTCAGTGGGTGGCCTATTACTTCCCTTTCGCTGCAGTAGCAAATTACCACAAACTTGATGACTTCAGACAACACAGATTTACTGTCTTACAGTTCTGGAAGTCAGAAGTCCTAAAAGCAGGGTGTCCACAGGGCTCCGTTCTTTTGAAGCCTCCAGGGAGAGAATCCTTTCCCTTGCCTCCTCGAGCTTCTAGAGGCCACCTGCCTTCCTCAGCTCGTGGTCCCTACTTCACAGCCTTCTGACCTCTGCTTCCATCGTCTCCTTCTCAGACTCTGACCCTCCTGCCTCCCTCTTACAAGGACCTTTATGATTATACTGGGCCCACTCAGACAACCCAGGACCGTCTCCCCAGTTCAAGGTCCTTAGCGTAACCACATCTGTAAAATCTTCTCCATCATGCCAGGTCACATATGCATCCTTCTGGGAATTAGGACATCTTTGGAACTGCTATTCCAGATGGAGACCAGGTTTGGAACTGTGTGAGTGAAGGTCGGCCCACCAGAGATCAGGAATGCCACTGCGGCTGGAGCCCCCTCCCCCTGGCGCGGACCCTCTGCAGCCTGTGTGGGCTGGGAGCTAAGCCACTGGGGGACCCTGCAGCCAAGGGTGAGGAGTTACCTTCCCTCACCTTCCTGTCTCTGTTCCCTCCAGAGCACAAACGCAGGGAGGCACTTGAGAAAGAGAAGGAGCGTCTCCAAAATATGGATGAAGAAGAATACGATGCCATGACAGAGGAGGAGAAGATCATGTTCAATCGAGAGGTTCAGCAGGCCCTCCGTGAGAGGAAAAAGAGGTCAGATTCAAGGGCTCGCTGGAGCGGAAGTGTTTCCTTTGGGAGTAACACACAGCCCATCCTGGAGACTAGGGTCACCTTCCAGGGGAGCAGCAATGGCCAAGGGAGACTCAGGAGGATGACCTGCTAAGAGAGAGAGAGAATGAAGAGGAGTGTGGCTTTCAGTTCCAGCGCCATGGCCCTAAGCTAGCCATTAGGGACTGCTATTTATAACGTGATTTCTTGTTGTCTGAACATCAGATGTGACAGTGTAGGAAGCTGGGCCTCATCTGAACTGATATTTATTCCTTTGAGAGAGAGAGAGAGAGAGAGAGTGTGTGTGTGTGTGTGTGTGTGTGCGCACGCGTGAGCAGGGGAAAGGGCAGAAGGAGAGGGAGAGAGAAAGAATCTCCAGCAGACTCCCCGCTGAGTGCAGAGCACGACATGGGGCTCCACATGGGGCTCGACCCAGGGCTCGATTCCATGACCCTGAGATCCTGACCTAAGCTGAAATCAAGAGTCAGACACTTAACTGATTGTGCCACCCAGGCGCCCCTGAAAGTTACTTTTCAAAAACTGTTATCAAGCTTATTTTCAGCCCTTGCCTTGCTCTCCTATGCAAGTAGATTGGAATAGAAATACAGACGGAGAATTCCTCTTATTTATTCCTCAAACTCATTTGAGTTCATCAGTTTTGCTGAATGACCATTCAGAGACCCTCCTTTCTTTTCTTCTTTCCTTCCCTCCCACCCACCCTCCCTTCTTCCTTCCTAACTCCCTTCCTTCCTTCCTTCCTGCCTGCGTATTTACCCAGATTTCTTTTGTTCACTCTTTCTTTTTATGCCCAAGG
>NW_023270469.1:12990794-13184041 GCF_011800145.1 Mirounga leonina | reverse complement strand
TGTTCACTCTTTCTTTTTATGCCCAAGGAAAACTGTTCCCATGTCCTTCCACCAGACACCCCAAAACAGAGGAGGGCCTCAGGGCAGGGGCTCTGAACTCTGTCTCCTCTGCCTGGTTTGATGAAGGGAGCTGGAGAGGCTGACAAGGGAGATGCGTGAAAAGAAGCTACAGCAGGAGCTCGAGCGGCAAAAGGAAGAAGATGAGCTAAAACGGAAGGTTAAAAGGCCAAAGCAAGGACCAGTGAAGGAGGAACCTCCCCCAAAGAAATCTCAAACAAACCGGCAGGTAGCGACCCTCCCTTGCTCCTTACCCAGAGGCAGAACAGTGAGCAGCACTGTAACCAGCCCATCAAGCCAGTACATTTCCCTTCCAGAAAACCGGCCTGATACTGTTTGCATCTTGTGGTAGAGCAGGAGGTAGGAGGGAAGGGGCCACCATTGGTTGAAAGCTGATTGTGTGCCAAGAGCTCTCCTGCACTTTATCTTGGCCCCCCTCCCGCCCTGCGGGGTTCAGAGACATGAGCCCCGTCTGGGGCCGAGGGAGACAGTTCCAGGACCCCACGCAGTTATGTCTGACCACAGTCCTTGCTCTTTGCACTGTGCCGCCAAGTCCCCTGGATGCTGCTGAATAGGCTGGTATTAACAGCTGGCCTCCAGTGAGCCACAAAGTCAGTGGAACCCCTGTGTTCAACCAAGAGCTTATCTTGACAACCGTCAAGGAAGACACTCTAACATCAGCTTGTCCTTGCGGACATGTGGTGGTAGTTTATCTGCCGGCCAAGCTTAGCAGTCACGTCTCTGCTGCCCTGACCCGGGAGACGTAGAGCGGCCAGGGTGGCGCTCACAGCCCAGCAGGGTAGCTAGCTGGCTGGTGTGCACAGCGAAAGCCAGGCTCCCAGACTAGGTGCAGATTGGTCCCAGTAGGTGACAGTGACCACATCTGGGTAGACGTGAGAGCAGAGGAATTCGTGCCCAGGGGTCACAGTCCAGTAGAGCTCAGGAAGGAGCGGGGTCTGAGCGTGCAGAAATGGCCCAGGCTTGGGAGCAAGAACAGCACGAGAAGCATGCAGGCCTGGAGTCTAGGCTGTCACTGGTCTGTGCCAGGCTCCCAAAATCTTCCAAGTGTAAGCCCTCCCTACCCCTCTGCAGCCCCTCCTTCCACACAAAGTCCTCTGCCTGAAAACTCATGTCCAAACAGAACTCTCTGGGTCTTGGCCGTGACTCTTACTGACAATGGAGAAAGAGACAGTAGTGGCCAAGCCCCCTGCCTCCTCAGTGAGCGACCCCTCCAGGAGACAGCTGTGCCACCACAGACCTGTCCACACTCCCCAGGCTGAGTTAGAGATGCAGACAGATGTGGAGGAGGAGTGAGGCCAGGGGATAGCCAACCCTGGCCAGGCCTGCCTCCGAGCCCGACCTTAGGGAGGAGGAGCGCTGTCATCCAGAACAGGGACTCTGGGCTGTCCTGCCAGCAATCATCATTAGACTCGACTGGATTTTATGTCACCAAAGAATGACCAGAAACCTCTGGAGCCTCCCCAAGGATTTCATCCAGGGGAGAAGAAGATCAGAGCCCACAAAGCAAGTTTAGAAAGAGAAAAAGAATCAAGTTAGTTTCTCTATGCCAGGTTACGTAAATAAATACATATTTTTTTAAGATTATATTTATTTATTTGACAGAGAGACAGCGAGAGAGGGAACACAAGCAGGGGGAGTGGGAGAGGGAGAAGCAGGCTTCCTGCTGAGCAGGGAGCCTGATGTGGGACTCGATTCCAGGACCCTGGGATCATGACCTGAGCCGAAGGCAGACACTTAACGACTGAGCCACCCAGGCGCCCCAATATATACATTTTTTTAAAAAGCCTGGGGCACAGCCACATTCTAAACTCCTGTTTGTTGCCAACAAAGGGCTATGGAGAGGATCTTTTAACAAAGACCCCCAAGGTGATTCTCAGACAGAGCCCTGGTGTAAGCAAGAGGCACCTGGAATCCTGTGAGGCCCCTTTCAGAACAGTGTCATCTTGCGCTTCCTTATGCAGTTTGTTCTCCCTTGAAGAACTGTTTTAAGCATGTTTTATGTGTTTTGCTTTTTAGGTTCTTACTTTTTCCAAACTAGAGGTCAAGATGGATGCACTAGAAAGGAAAGTATCTGTTAGGGAACATTTAAATGAGAAGGACGATCTAAGCAAGAGGAGAAAGAACCAGCTAGGAGATATCCACATGCTTGGGTTTCCCCTTGCCCAGGAACAAGAGGACAGCGAAGGGGACCTCCTGAAGGATGCTGACAAGCACTTGGCCCAGAAGTTTAAGACCTATGAGTTGACTCTGAAGGATATTCAGAACATCCTCATGAACTGGGACCGGAAGCAAGGCATTCTGGTGCATCACACTGGCGCCGAGGACATGCCCCACGAGCCTGACGACCAGCGCCAGGTTCCGTCAGGTGGGCGCCGAGGCCGCAAGGACAGAGAGAGGGAGCGTGCGGAGAAGGAGCGAGCCGAGAAGGAACGCCAGGAGCGGGAGAAGGCCGAGAGAGAGCGTCTAGAGAAGCTCAGGGCACTGGAGGAGCGGAGTGACGGCGGAGAGGGGGAAGGAGGGGAGGAGGACCACCACGAGGGGAAGAAGGATCTGGGTGTGCCATTCATAACCGTCCAGACGCCCGACTTCGAAGGCTTGAGCTGGAAGCTGGCCCTTGAGAATGACAGGCTTCCCAAAGGGGATCAGGTACAGAATCTTCTCCAGGATGGAGACATAATCAGGTAGCGGGTACTGTGCTAAGCGCCATTAAAGTGTTCCTTTCTGTACCCATTTCATTCCATTAATCTCTGAGGCCCCCTTGGATATGAGACAACAGTGGCTAAAAGGACCTTTTGCTAGTTGGTGAAAATCCAGAGAAAGTTCCGCAGATCTAAATTATTCCATCTAACCTCATAAAAAACTGCCTGTAGAGTTTTTGTTTGTTTTAGTTTTTATTTAAATTCTAGTTAGTTAACATGTAATATAATACTGGTTTCTGGAGTAGAATTTAGTGATTCATCACTTACGTATGACACTCAGTGCTCATCCCAACAAGTGCCCTCCTTAATACCCATCACCCATCCCACCCATCCCCCACCCACCTCCCCTCCAGCAAACCTCAGTTTGTTCTCTATCATTAAGAGTCTCTTATGGTTTGTTTCCCTCTCTTTTTTTTTTTTCTTCCCCTATGTTCATCTGTTTTGTTTCTTAAATTCCACATGAGTGAAATCATATGGTATTTGCCTTTCTCTGACTGACTTATTTTTTTTTAGTAGGCTCCATGCCCAACATGGGGCTCAAACTCATGACCCTGAGATCAAGAGTCGCACGCTCTACCAACTGAGCCAGCCAGGCACTTCTCTCTGATCAACTTATTTCACTTAGCATACTACTCTCTAGCTCTATCCACATTGTTGCAAATGGCAAGATTTCATTCTTTTTGATGGCTGAGTAATATTCCATTATATATATGCCACCTCTTTTTTATCCATTCATCAGTTGATGGACATTTGGGCTCTTCTCCATAATTTGGCTATTGTTGATGATGCTGCATGTGCCTCTTCAAATCTTTATTTTTGTATCCGTTGGGTAAATACCTAGTAGGGCAATTGCTGGGTTGTAGGGTAGTTCTATTATTAACTTTTTGAGGAACCTCCAAACTGTTCTCCAGAATGGTTGCACGAGTTTGCATTCCTACCAACGGTGTAAGAGGGTTCCCCTTTGTCCGCATCCTCGCCAACACCTGTTGTTTCTTGTGTTGTTAAGTTTAGCCATTCTCACAGGTGTGATTTGCATTTCCCTGATAATGACTGATGAGCATCTTCTCATGTGTCTGTTAGCCATCTGGATGTCTTCTTTGGAGAAATGTCTATTCATGTCTTCTGCCTATTTCTTAACTGGATTATTTGCTTTTTTGGGTGTTGAATTTAATAAGATCTTTACAGATTTTTAGGGTTGATTTTAAATACTGTTATAGGCTGGCAAGATAGGTATACTGTGGAGTGAAGCAAGAGTCTCAAATACTTGAAAATCTTGTTCCCACAAGCTTCCTATAGTGACAGAAATCATACTATTAGATAGCTTTTTGTTCCTAGCAAATATTGCATAGCCAGAAGCTGCTGGGTGATGATTTGAAGGAGATGGTTATTTTAGCATTTTGTCCAGAGATGAGCTTTTTCTGCAAAACACCAGAAAGCAAATATTTTAGGCTGCATGTCCACAACCTCTGTCACAACCACCAACAGCATGTAAATCAATGGACATGACTCTGTCCCAGTACAGCTTTATTTACAAAAGCAGGTAGCGGCCAGATTTGACTAGGGGGCCACAGTTTGCTGATTTCTAGTTTAGTTGATAAGAAATTAGACGCAACCTTAACAGGGAGAGAACAGAGCCTGGGAGGAACATTTGGCAGGTGAGAGTTGATGGGAAAACACGGGTAATTCCTCAAGGGGGCGGATTGGGGTGTGATGTGGCCTCACAACCAGAGTCTTGCTGCAGTGGTCCAGGTGGGCCGAAGGGCGGAAGACAGTCGGGGGACACATGACACCAAACCACTCGTTTCACACAGCCTCCGCCCAGCCCAAGGGGAGGACTCATGGCCACTTTTCTCCCCAGAAATATGTTTTTTGAAAAAGAACCTCTTCTCGTCTTGTTTTATGTTCCAGTACTATAGCCAAGGTTATCTTCTGGCCTTTTCTCATTCTCTCCACACTCCAAGCCACAGCTTAGACTGTTGGTTACAGTTCTTTGCCCCTGGCTCCATTTAATAATTGGTACAAACTATCCGTTCCTTTCCCTCACAGACAGTCAAATCCTGGGAGTTAACGCTGGCTACCCATTAGTGAGGAAATGCCTTTGGCGGCCTGACCTGCAGGTCAGAAACCCAGGATTCCAGGAACACAGTTGCCTGCTCGGCCTAACTGCCCATGTCGTCCACAGAACGATGCTCCAGAGGGCTGTCACATTTACCGTTGTGATAATGACTTATGTAGTGAGAGCATGCTTATTCTGAGGGGATTCTATACTGAGAAGGGAGTTGCTGCAAAATTTTCAAGCTGTCTGCTCTGGAGGATGCTCACTCAGTTGATATCAGAGCAGAAGGGGAGAATGATATAGGAATGAATTTTCTCTCCAGTTTCTTTTTGACTTGTCTCTTCATTCCCATCCTTTACCCAACTCCCAGAACCTTGGCTTATTTTCTTTGCCATATTTGACCTGCTCCAACCCTCACTTACTTTCAGCATCAGAAAGAAAGAACATTTAAAGATAACTGAAAGATTAACATGGGATCTGAAAACAGATGAAACAGCTCTTTACTATAGACATCAGAATCTTTTTTTTAAATTAACATATAATGTATTATTTGTTTCAGGGGTACAGGTCTGTGATTCATCAGTCTTACACAATTCACAGCACTCACCGGAGCACGTACCCTCCCCAATGTCCATCACGCAGCCACCCCATCCCTCCCACCCCCTCCACTCCAGCAACCCTGTTTGTTTCCTGAAATTAAGAGTCTCTTATGGTTTGTCTCCCTCTCTGATTTCATCTTGTTTCATTCTTCCCTCTCTTCCCCTATGATCCTCTGTCTTGTTTCTCAAATTCCTCGTATCAGTGAGATCATATGATAATTGGTCTTTCTCTGATCGACTTATTTTGCTTAGCACAATACCCTCTAGCTCCATCCATGTCATTGCAAATGGCAAGATTTCATTTTTTGATGGCTGCATAATATTCCATTGTATAAATATACCACATCTTCTTTATCCATTCATCTGTCGATAGACATCTGGGCTCTTTCCATAGTTTAGCTATTGTGGACATTGCTACTATAAACATTGGGGTGCACGTGCCCCTTCGGATCACTACATTTGTATCTTTGGGGTAAATGCCCAGTAGTGCAATAGCTGGATCATATGGTAGCTCTATTTTCAACTTTTTGAGGAACCTTCATACTGTTTTCCAGAGTGGTTGCACCAGATTGCAATCCCACCAACAGTGTAGGAGGGTTCCCCTTTCTCCGCATCCCCGCCAACATCTGTCGTTTCCTGACTTGTTAATTTCAGCCATTCTGACTGGTGTGAGGTGGTATCTCATTGAGGTTTTGATCTGGATTTCCCTGATAGACATAAGAATCTTAAGAGCTGGTACCTAAAATATATTGAGTGCCTGCTATGTGCTAGACCCTGTGCTGTATCACCCCAATTCCTGTCCCAGTGGAGTTTATCACCCAATTGCAGAGACAGACATGCTAAGGTGACTAGGGCCTTGATAAGAGAAGGATAGGGAGCGCACAGCCCACAGCAAGAGCCCCAGCCTGGCCTGGGGGCATGGGGGTCTGTGTCACAGACCCTTCACACCCCTTCCCCAACACATGCCCATGGCAGTGGCATCTCCCAAGAATGTTAGGACGAGGCAGGAGGGTCCAAACCACCCTGTGCTCACTCAGGGAGGCAGCTGGGGGCACCCTGCCCTCTGCATCGGGAATTAACCATGGGCTTTTCCTTTAGATCCTGGACATCTTGGGTCTGGGTTCCTCTGGACCACCCATCCCACCTCCTGCCTTATTCTCCATCATCTCCTACCCCCTGAAGCGGCTGCCTTTGACCACAACAGAAATCCTGAAGCATTTCGTGTTTGTGATCCCCCCATCCGAAGAGCTCTCCCTACTGGAGGAGAAAAGAGAAGGAGAAGCAGAAACAGAGCTTTCAGGCACTGTGGGCTCTGGGAAGGTAAGGAGCAAGCCAGCCACTTGTGCTCCTGACCTTGGCAGGACATCAGATGGGCAGACAGGGAAGGTCACCCTCTGCGTGGTCGAAAACAGAGTATGGTGTTTAGTGTCACGCTCACTGACATGTTTGCCCTTGACTCGTTGCAGATCCCGCCTGGGGATCCTGCATGAGCCTCTCTCAGAATGACTGATTCTCATCTTCTACCCTTTCCAGTCCCTGTGGGATGGTCTGGGGAACTTGTTGAATTGCTCAGAAGCTCATCTGGGAGAAATAATAAGCAAAAGCAGCTCTCTTAAAAAAGGACATTAGGATGTATTGGGAAGCTAAGGTAGTTTACACAGTGCATGAGAATACAAGAATCAACAGACATAAGTTAAGGGAACACACAACACTCGGAAAAGGACAGATTATCAAAGAATTTATGAGTGGGAGATTGGATATTTTGGTAAACTCACTTTTTAGCTCTTTGCCTGATATAATGCAGTAAAATTAATTCCAGTTAGATTAAAAATATGAGTAATCCAAATGAAATCACATATAAGTGGAAGAAAATAGATATGCAATTAATAGAATAAATCACAAAGGAA
The DNA here is from genome assembly GCF_011800145.1 of Mirounga leonina. Taxonomy (NCBI): domain Eukaryota; kingdom Metazoa; phylum Chordata; class Mammalia; order Carnivora; family Phocidae; genus Mirounga; species Mirounga leonina. The sequence continues at coordinate 13,176,702 of NW_023270469.1, read as the reverse complement.
AATAGATTTGACCAATAATATGCAGTAAGTATGTATATTAAAACCTAGAGAGGGGTTATTTATTCCCAGAGAAGTATGATAGCCCCAAATTTGAATCTCTCCACACAGCTTCCTACAAAAAGCACATCAGCAAAGACTAATAAAATCAGCAGGAAATAAAATCATCTCTAGGCCGTGCCTCAGGCTCAATTAGGTGAAGAGGCTACCTCAAACTTCTCTTTACAAATAAGTGGGGAATTATCATCTGAGATCAACAGCATGAGTGGACAGACCTTACTAGAACAGAGTCCAAATAAAAAAAAAAAAAAATTGCCAACCTCAGAGGTGACTATGACACCACCTTTTTCCTTAAAATTAGCCATTAACAGAGAAGGGTTAAGCATTCTTTAACTTACCATTTTAGGAGGAACTCTAATTCATCCCCAGTTGACAAAGGAAAGCTCTTCATTCTAGAAGAATGGCAGCTAAAACTATAGAAAGAAGAGTAGGATTAGAAAACCTCTATTCTGTTATCCCCAGTGAAGTAATTAAGGAGCACCAACTGATACAAAAAGCAGTGCTTTGTTAGGGAACAAGACCCTCACTGCAAGCCAGAGCATTGTCACACAGGTGACTAGCCAGCTGCAAAAGGAAACTCCCACGTTCTGGAGGCCAGGTCTGGCGGGAGCAATCCCAGCCACGTGAACACAGTGCATCTGTAATCATGGGTTGAGGTGGCATTTTTTTGGTCCCTCATTGTGATGGAGTGTGACGTATGCAGCATCTTCTATGAATCTAATCAAGCTTTACGCCTAATTTCCAGTTTACAGAAAATACAGGGAATGAAGGAATAAGTGAAATGGTGCTCGAAGAATGGTCAGAAAATTTCAGAGTATGGCATATTCTCTAAGAACCTGGTCTGCCCAAAAGTCAGTGTGATTGGGAGGCGGCGAGGGGTCTAGAGTAAAAGGTACTAAAAACACACCACAACAAAACACAGTATAGGAACACTCCCCTGCAGCTTGAAGCTTTCTCTGGGCCTCGGCCTCCTCCTCAGGGAATGGGGTGCCCAAGAAAGCATAGACTTCTCTCTCCTCCTCTTCTCCACTAGTGCAGTAGGCTAGGGCCCTCCTCTGCCCTCGGCAGCAGCCAGCATCCGGCTTGTGCAGCGCGCACGTGTTCTAGGCATCTCTGTTTTCCGTTCGTGTGTATGTCAATGAATATTTAAGACTCGTGCTTGTGTTTAATTAAGACCCAGGAGGAGCAGACCACCTCCTCTAAGGGGAGCAGACAGAAACCGAAGGAAAAAGCGGATCAGGCCCGAGACACTCAGAAGGACAAACGTCGCATGGCCTTCAACAGGAAGGGCCTTTCTGGGGGAATAGCCGGAGCCATTGCCCCCCTGTCGGACATGGACCAGAACAACTTCGCTGGGCAGTTCTCCCAGGAGAAATTCATCAGGTGGGCCTCCGAGCCACCCAGGGAAGGGAACACGGAGCCCTGAATGGAGGGCGTAGCCGTCACAGCGCCCGACGGAGCGGGCTGTCCTGCCAGCAGACCCTCTGGGCGGCCAGGACTTCTCCCAGGCAGCAGTCCTGTCTGCTCTTGGCCCAAAGGAAGCCTTCTCTCCTTACAAGTCCTGTGGTCGTTTGCAGGCTGAATCATTTCCGGTGGATCGTGCCAGCCAACGGTGAGGTGACACTGCGAATACACTTCTCTTCCAATGAGCTCGGGAACTTTGACCAGACGTTTAACTTCGAGATCCTTGGAACTCACCGCCAGTACCAGCTCTATTGCCGAGGTGTCTGCAGTTACCCTTACATTTGCCAAGACCCAAAGTAAGTGTATCTTTACCTTAAAAGAGAAAGTTGATCAAATTGGAATGATACAGAGAAGCAGAGCCCTTGCATAAGGAGGACACGCAGATTCCTGAAGCATCCCATATTTTTGCACACCAAGCCCCACAGGCTGCCGAGGCCATACTGTGGGTATATCCAAGAAGAAATAAATCTGTAGGCCTTGTCTGTTAATAAATAGTATATACACCTAAAAGAGAGAGATACTGAATAAATAAATGAGTTGACAGAAACATTTTCGTTTGGCCCCATGGCACTTTGAGCAAGGTAGCTCTTACTGCTAACGTGGAACTGGGGGCAGCACCCCAGGCGCTCTGGTCATATTGGGCTTCAGTGTCTTGGACATTGACGAAGCCACAGGAATGGCATGGACCATCAAAGTGAGCTACAGAGAATGTTAATAGGTGTGAAGGCAGGGGAAGCATCATCCTCTGGCAAGTTAGTTTGCTTATTTAACTATGAAGCAAATTTAAGCGGGTTTTATACGTACTGTCAGACTTTTTGTCCCGGAATATCACTAAATGTGTGACTCTCCACAGGCGGACATTTTTCTGAGCTACCAAACACCACCGCACCCCTTATCCACAACATAAAGTCACCTGGCTGAGCAAGCTAGTGGGACAAGCCCTCCAGGGGAGGAAGCCTTTTATAGCTTATCCACTTAGAGGAGCTTTTTTGCAGTTCACACCAGGGGGGCCACATTGGACAAGGAACACCGAAGCTGGTTAATATCCACCAGAACTTGTTTTCTGTAGAGATTGTCAGTTTTTCTAGCTGGGCACACTAGCATGTGAAATCTAACTCCGCTCTACCATCAGCCCCTCATTATGAAAGACAACCTGGGAAACTTTTTCTCAGGTGCAAGCTCTCATCCCTGGGGGTGGTGGAAGGGAGGGAGCAGGAATAAGGGCTCAACTGAGGTCCTCAGATTAAGAATCATTCTTAATGATACCTGGACCCTTTGCTAAACAGGGAGTGTTGGGCTCAGGTCAACATCAAATGGAGGCATTGACCTTGCATTCAGAGAGCCTCTCCTCTTCTCTTCCTCCCCTGTGTTCAGAGTGGTATTTACTCAGCGGAAGATGGACATAAAGCAAAATGAGGTCATCTTTAAGAAGTATATTATGAGCATGGAGAAGTTTTACTTCGGGCCACTGCTTTGTGGAAAATCAAGAGATAAGTAAGTGTTCTGTTATTTCAAGGCAGATTTCAGACTCCCAGTTGGACTCATGAGTAGTACAGGCAGGGTTGCTTTATGGACGTAGCTTTTACTACTGCTGCCTCAGTTAGCCCTGAACCACAGGAGAACTGGGTTCTTGTGCCCCGAGTTTCCGCTAAGCACCCTGAGGAATGCAGATGCCATCTTCCCAGATGGAAAAGCCTGGAGGAGGACCAGGTTTTGGTGGGGGAAGAGTAGGATCAGGCATTCACTTTGGGATATGTTGTTTGAGATGCTTAGGAGGTATAGCTAGTAACCACGCAAAGCAAGGAATAAGCTCTGTGGTTTGGGTTCGCAGAGGACATCCATGGGGTTCAACAACATGGAGGTCCTAGGAGCCTTAACAAAGGTCCTTTTGGGGATTTCTGAGGACGAAGCCCAAGCAAAGTGAGTTTGAGGAGTCAGTGAGAGGTGAGAGAATGGAGAAGGGGTGTAAAGGTAGTTCTTTGGAAAACTTGGCAGTGAAGAGAAATGGAGGCAGTCAAGGATGGGAGGAGACATGGAGTCCAGGGAACACTGCTCACACACTGTTGTTCTTATGCTGTTTGGATGCCAAGGGGACACAGGGAGGAAGAGGTTGGAGTTTCCAGAGGAAGTGAGGACCATCGGTGATACAGCTCCCTGAGACAACACAAATGGGATACAGAGATGCTGTTCTTGCCAGGAAGGGGGGCCATCACTGCCCACTAGGAGGAAGTAAGGCAGATGGCTTCAGGTGCAGATGTGGTTGGGCCTGTGAGAAGGTCCCCGTGATGCATGCAGGGAGGGAAGCGAAGGGAAGATAAAGATGTTGAGAAAATAGAGAGCAGATGAAACAGTTTTTGTGGAAAGTTGGAGAGGGAGAATATTAGAGAAACAGGTGAAGGTTGTCAGGCAGAATTCAGGATCCTGGGTGAGGTTGACAGTCATGTTTTTAGTGATACCAGTTTTTTTGGTTATATACAGACTTCTCACTGTGTAGGCAGGGAGGCGAGACCAAAACTAGATCTAGCTCTAAGCATGTCTTAATTTAGTCTAGCATTTATTGTGATAAGTGTTTGTGTTCATGCTGACTTGGTAGACCTAGCAAACCTTTGTTCTCCAGTCTCTTAATAACTGGAGTTTATTTCCTGAGAGGCTAGACCAGAAAACCAAGATGCAGAGGGTTGGCTGATGCTGGAGGGGATCTTCGACTAGAAGGGTCCCAGTAAACGGGCTTCGGAGAGAGAAGGAGGGGGGTCAGGTTCGTGGACACGATGGAGGGGAATCATGGCCATTAAGAGAGGCATGTGTCCTGGCAGCACTGGAACCAACCAGAACTTGGGGTCAGACAGCACTGGTCCAGGAGGAGAAGGATTACGGTGGCCCAAAAACAAGGCCCAGTACAACTGGGTATTATTTATTTATTTTCTCAAACCTTGCTGAGCCTCAATGTTCTCATCTGCAAAGTGGGAAAATAATAGCACCCACCCACGGATTTGTGAAACTGAACTGGATAATGAGTTCTTAGCCCATGAGACTTAGTGCAGTGCTGCCTAATGCTGATGACCAGTTCGATATGGAGGCCACTACCCCTTTGGTCGTGACACAGAGAGCCCTCTGCCATTTGCTCTCCTTCCTTCCTCCATCACCACCTATCCAAAAAGCTTTTCAGACTGTTCCTGGGCTCCAGTGGGTACTATGGTGCCTTTGCTCTGATCTCTGATGATGTGCATCTCCATTGGCATTCCTTGTACCTTCTATGGCTCCTTTTCTGTTCTTTACCCTTAACTGAGCAGCTTCTGATGCCCACAGTGCTCACTTCTGTGACTCTTTCCCTAAGGCACAGAGGAACAGAAACAGGCTTATAACAGTGAACCACGCCAAATGAATCCATGTCAGAATAGTAGCATCTTGTAGAGGTCTAAGAGAAGGAGGTAAATGTGATCATCTCTAAGGCATATGTGAAATAACAAGTTGCTCTCAAAGGATTATATCTCCTGGGAATATAAGACCTGGGAAGGATAGAGCCTCATGTTTCTCAGAATCCTTTGCAATAATGGGGCACCTGTCTGGCTCAGTTGGTAGAGCATGCAACTCTTGATCTTGGGGTCATGAGTTCGAGCCCCACATTGGGCATAGAGATTATGTAAATAAATAAATACATAAATAAACAAACTTAAAAAAAAGAATTCTTTGCAATAATAGCTAGCATTTATTGGGCATTCGATACCTATAGCTGTCCTAAAGAGCATTAGGTGCACCATTGCATTAAATACTCACAGAAATCCCAAGAAGTATTTTCATCCATCTTAGAGCTGAGGAGACCAAGGCTTGTGGTGAAGGGGGGCTCAAGTCCAGCTGCAAGTCTTCATAACTGCAAAGCTTGTGTTCCCAGCTGCCAGGCCACTGCCTCCGTGTACCACGCTACCCCCTGGCATTGCTGTATGCCCCACAGTCTCCTTTGCCACCTGAACTCCCAGTCAATCCTTACATCCACACCCCTAATCTTTGTTCACTTCCAGGTACAAGTCCTCCTTGTTCCCAGGCAACATGGAGACACTGACCATCCTGAACAATTCCCCAATGGTTGTGGAGGCGTTCTTCTGTTTTCAGAATGATGTCAAAGCAAGCACCTATTTCCTGGAGCCCGTCAACATGACTCTAAAACCCAATGAGAAGCAGGTACAGTTGCAAGGAAACAAGTCCTCCAGGGCAAGTCTTTCTCGGGAATCTGGAGGTCTCGGCATTCTCAGCATCAGTATACTGTTTTGACGCTTCCTTTAGGTGCTGCATGTGTGGGCCTACCCTACCGCAGTTGGTGTCTTTGATGACTGCATTGTCTGCTGCATCAAGGAGAACCCAGAGCCAGCTGTCTTCAGGTTAACCTGCCAAGGTGTCCGCCCAGAACTAGAGCTGGACTCCAGACAGTTGCATTTCGACCGGCTCCTGTTGCACAGGTCAGAGTTCTGGAGGGTACCAGGACCCTAATGGGGTTTAAAGAATATTAAGTTCTAGGGTGGCCACCTCATCCTCATTTTCTCAGGCCTCTCCTCATTTTAGCACTGAAAGTCCTGCATCCAGGGAAGCTTCTGGCCCTGTGCAAACCCAGATGATTAGTAACCCTATGAAGTTCACACATGGGGTCCAGGACCGACCCCCTCCAAAAAAAATCAACTGCCGAAGTGTGTGCATATTTGCATTTTTCTCAGGATGACTCACTTTTTCCAAATTCTCTAAGCAGTCCATTATCCTCAGAGGTTAAGAATCTTTGGTTTAGAAATTAAAGCACAGAGAACACTAGACCAAAACTGGAACTTAACATTTCACTCGCTGGCATTTTATTATTCTAAATAGAGAGTGTTTATTTTGGGGGCTACTGAGAGAGAATATTATGATACGTACCCTGCATTCATTGATCATTACTGCCAGGCCCCATTCCCTGATAAACTCTGCTTAGTGAGCTAAACAATGATTGAAATAACCAGAAATGCTTTTTCGGACCTGCCATAATAGATCAGAATCATTTGAAACTGACAAAATTTCTTTTGGTCTCCACAGAAAAGACTCCAAGGTAGTTCTTCTCCGCAACGTCACGCCCCTGCCCGTGGCCTGGCGGGTCACCAGCCTGGAGCACCTGGGCGATGACTTCACTGTGTCCACCATGCAGGGGACCATCCCCCCCAAGGCTGAATACAGCCTGCAAGTTCACTTCCAGCCCTCCAAACCTGTCAACATCAAGAAGGTGATTCGGTTGGAGGTGAGGCTTCACACATCTCCAGACTTGGCCATCAAGATGTGTACATGTTGGGTTCTCTCTCTCTCTCTCTCTCACTCACACACACACACACACACACACACACAGAGAGCCATGTCTCCATGTTACACACTCCTAACTGATCTCTGTTTGACAACTGCTGACCCACAGCATCTTGCTCGGCACACAACTGTAAGCTCCATCAAGGCAGTCTTGTTCATGGCTGATTGCCCCGTGCCACAAACAGAGCCCTCACTCAGAGTGAGGGAGGGAGGGAGTGAATGCTGCTACCATCCCGATGGAAGCCTGAGACTCCTGATTCCACACTCCCAAACCCTGTCACGGCTCAGATGCCTATCTCAGTAACATCACCTTCTGCCCAGGTGCTTCCAGCAGACACCTAAGAACCGTCTTGGATTCCCTCCTTCCCCTGACAGCGTGCCCTCCAGCCCAGGGCTCCCACTGTCTCCCAGTGTATCTCCCGCCCACCCACTCCTCTGCCCACACTGCTGCCACAACCCTTTCCCAGGCCGCCTGTGGCATCTCTTGCCTGGACTTCAGCAGAGGCCCTGTTCCTGCTCCAGGTCAGTCAGGTCAGGCCCCTCTCCTCCCTGCAGCAATCTGCTGGTTCCAGCTGCAGTGAGGATCAAGCCCAGGGTCCCCGCCGGCTTCTCAGGCCCGTCCTGCCTCGGTATCTACCCTAGCTCTCACACATCGACTCTTGGCTTTTTCCTGCCTCAGGCCCTTGGCCTTGCAGCAACCCTGCCAAGAATGTTGCCCCCAGGCTCTGTGGGGTCCACTAAACAGCACTGCTCCAACTGGGTTCCCCTAATCACCGGGTAGAAGTAATCCCGTTATGTGCACTCACCCACCCTGCCTTCTGTATCTCTCAGAGCGCCTCCCCCTGGCGGATATCCTGTTTGTTTCTTTACTTTATCCTGTGAACTCCATCAAGGCAAGGTCTTGCCTGACTTGCTCATCATCTGTGTTCATTCCCGAGAGCTGATGTAATAAATGCCCACAAACTAAGTGGCTTAAAACAACACACATTTATTCTCTTACAATTCTGGAAGCCAGAAGTCTGAAATTAAGGTGTCTGCAGGGTCACAGTCCCTCTGAAGCCTCTAGGGAAAAATCCTTCCTCGCTTCTTCCAGCTTCTGGAAGTTCCTGGGCTCATGGCTGCGTCACTCGGATCTCTGCCTCTGTCTTCACATGGCCTTCTTTGCCTGTGTCTTCTCTTCTGTCTCTTGTAAGGACATTTGTCATTGGGTTTAGGGCCAACCCAGATAAACTAGGATGATCTCATCTCGAGATCTTTAACTTAATTACCTCTGCAAAAACTGTTTCCAAGTAAAGTCACATTCACAGGTTCCAGGGGTTAAGACATGGCCACCAGCCAGTCCACTACCCCATCATATCCCCAATGTCTAGCACAGGCCCGAACGTAGAAGGTACTCAGTAGAATCTGTAAAATGAACAAATGAATGAATGAATGTCATTGATTTTTGATGCTTGCATTGATTCTGCAACAATCAAGGGATTATCCAAGCTTCTCTTTGAATAGTTGCAGGGATAGAAAACTTACCCATACTCAAAGTAGTCTGATCTACCTTTGAGCAGGTCTGACTATTAATTCTTCCTTGGGTTGGGTTCAGATTTCCAACTGTAACTTATAGGAATTAATCCTGTTTCTACTTTTGGGTCCACTCAGTGGATCCAATCTCTCTTATCATTATGACGTCCTTAAGGTAGCTGAACACAGATACTGACAGGCTCATTTAATCAGCAATTGTTTTTGAATATCAGAGGGTGATAGTCAACGTTTTAAACATCAGTCTCCACACAGACACGGGTCTCTGCACAATGAACCCAGGCCACATGGCTGGTGTGGGGTCCCAGCTGTGTCAGCTTCATCCTTCTTTTGCTGGATCATGGGGCCTTCACGGGTTCCCATGGTAGGAGTGGTGGGGGAGGCAGGCAAGAGGGGATTCTTGGAGAGGTCATGTGACAGCTGTTTACCAATTGGTATGGAAACATTTCTTTATTTTAGGGATGATATGGCATCCCTGTGTGTTCCAGTCAAAGCAAACACAGTGGGTTTCCCCTCAGGCTCCTCAAAGTGGTCTAAGGCTTCTCTTCCCCAGATTATATTCCTTCAACATCTACATGAGGAAGTGCCTTGCTTTCTGGTCCCTTTGGAAAATGCTCTGGTGCACTCATTTTATTTTATTTGTGTACCTCTTAAATTGTTCGTTCTATTTCCCCCAGTTACAAAATTTAATCTCTACCCCCACTCCAATAAGAAAACAAAGGATAGAGAGAGCTCTGGGTACACGCTGTCTATCAGGAGAAAAACACTGTGTAAATTCTGGAGCTGATAATCCAAATTCTTTGTCATGTTTTTCCCTCCTGCTGTCAGTCCTTCTTGTCATCTCTGTCAGAGGCTGAGCAGCAAAAGAAGGTAAAACTGAAGTGGGTCCAGTTTGCTCTGTGAAACATTGGCAAAATGGGTGATGAAAGAAAAGATGGAAATTCTGAATTAAAACTTGAGTTTGGTGACAGCTACAAATTTCCCACTGGACACCAAAGCACAAATCATGGGAAGCTGGTGATTTTATTTCTCAACTTGAGACATCAACAGAGAGGCAGGGGTATCCAGGAGAGCCACCCCACTGCCAACAGCTCTTCCCCTTGATGAATGGACCCTTTATCACCCCCTTGTTTGTCTCAAGAGTTAAAAGTTGGGTCCAGCTGACAGCTGACACCAGTTCAGGTGCTCCTCAGGGCAGGAAGGAAGGGAGGGGCCATTGAGCAACTGGGGGACAGGTGCAGGCTTGCTTTTTTTTTTTTTTTTTTTTACATTTCCAACTTGAATAGTGAAGGTGTCCACTTAAATAAAACATGTGAAATTTCCTGGAGAGAAACATTGAACACTTACATTCTATGAAAATCTAGCACTTTTTCTACAGGTTGAACCAGAAACAACAGAAGAATTCAGATTTATAAAATTAGTAAAGCAAGGATGATTTACAGTGTGCAGGTTTTCCATTTCAACTCTCAGAAAAATGCTCTTCAGGTTTATTTTATTTAGAAGTCCCAAAGAACACTTTTCTGCAATGTATACTCATAGCCCCAACTTCAATAATGCGGTGAAAATCACGCAAATAATTTAAACCTCATAAGTGGACAAGATGAAAAATGCAGTCCCTTTTCCCCATTCTTATATTGATTGTCTACACTGGCATTTCCCAAAGAGTGTTATGAGAACACTAATCATACCAAATGCTCAGTGAAGACAAAAGCTAAATACACTTTTAAGACATTCTCTACCATATCTCCTCCTTCATCATTCCAGCTGCATGGTACATAGTTCAAGCTCCAAGCCCCCTGTGGATCTTTCTTTTACTGAAGAGTCCCTTTTACCCTAACAGGTTCTGGATGCAGACAATCTCATTGGTGTTGTTCAGATTGAAAACATCTTGGTCTTTGCAGAGTCTTACGACGTCGCCTTGGACATCACCTTCCCCAAAGGTCTGTTGACCCCTTCAAGGAATGGGTGTTTAGAAGTCACATCTTTTAGTGCAATGTATTTCTTATGTTGAGGAAGACTAGTGGTTGTTGGGGAGGGTGTGGAATTTCATCAAATAGTAATGCAAGTCCCAGAGTAATGTCGGCAACATGACTACGAATCTTAATTTTCTCCAACGGGAGATGACAGGGGGCGGCCCTAATTATAAAGTTGGCAGAGCTCTTTTCTGAACAGCCATCCAAGAATAAGTACCTATCTCCCTACCTGCATTAGTCTTCCATCACTGCTGTAACAAATTACCACAAACTGTGTGGCTTAAAACAATACAAATTTATCCTCTTACAGTTCTGTAGGTCAGAAGTCCAAAACTGATCTAACTGGGCTAACATCAAGGTGTCCGCAGAGCCACATTCCTTCCTGGAGGCTCTGGGGGAGAATCCATTTCCTCGCCTTTTCTAGCTTCTAGAAGCTACCTGCATCCTTGGCTCATGATCCTTTTTCCTCCATCTTCAAAGCCAGCGACACTGGGTCAGATCCTTCTCACGCCACCATCTCTCTGGTTCTCCCACTTCTGTCTCCCTCTTCTACTTGTGTTGTGATTACATTGGGCCCACCCAGAGAATCCAGGATAATCTTTCTATTTTAAAGTCAAATGACAGATAGATAGATAGATACATAGATAGATAGGGTCAGCTGATTAGCAACCTTAGCTCCATCCATCATCCCCCTTTACCATGTGACCTACCATATTCACAGGTTCCAGGGATTAGGACACAGACAACTTCTGGGGGCACAGGGCATTATTCTTTCTGCCCACCACACTGCCCTCACAGCCAGGTTAGATCCCTCCCTTTTAGCATGCAGTTCTTTGTTACTCTTCCTTTTTCTGATTGCTCTCCTTCTCAGCAAGATTCAGAGAAGATGAAAGCTGCCTGTTTGCTTATATGTCATGAGTCTTATGTACAAAGATATTTATTGCAGCATTATTTGTAATAATGGAAGATTGAAAATAACCTAAATATCTATCAAGAATGGAACACTATTACCATAGAAATAATATTATAAATTATAGAACAGCATATCATGGTATATTATATAACCATTAAGATCACATTTATAAGGAGTTTTTTTTTAATTTTTTATTGTTATGTTAATCACCACACATTACATCATTAGTTTTTGATGTAGTGTTCCATGATTCATTGTTTGTGCATAACACCCAGTGCTCCATGCAGAACGTGCCCTCTTTAATATCCATCACCAGGCTAGCCCATCCTCCCACCCCCCTCCCCTCTAGAACCCTCAGTTTGTTTTTCAGCGTCCATCATCTCTCATGGTTCGCCTCCCCCTCCGATTTCCACCCCCTTCATTCTTCCCCTCCTGCTATCTTCTTCTTCTTTTTTTTTCTTAACATATATTGTATTATTTGTTTCAGAGGTACAGATCTGTGATTCAACAGTCTTGCACAATTCACAGCACTCACCATCGCACATACCCTCCCCAATGTCTATCACCCAAGGAGTTTTTAATTATGTGGGGAAATGCTTATGATGCAGTGCTAAGTAAAACAATACAAATTTATATGTAATATTCTAACTATGTTTATTATACACCTGATGCAAAAAAATTTTTTTAAATACCAGAAATTTTAGCTAAGGGAAAGCATGAAAGGAAGGATGGTAGTCCTAAAATGGAAGCCAGAGGGAGTTACCCAAGTTGAAGTAGGTGCAGGAGCAGTCTATTGTTTGTTTGCTGAGAATCAATTACAGGAGGTTTTTTCAGCTGCAGTGTTTTCAGAAAACAAATTCTTTAAACTTGTCACCATGGATTTTCCATGTGAACTTCAACTCCCTACTTCTCACTCCCACGCCATCCACTTCCCCTCCCCACGCTGGCCCCTGGCCTCTGCAGGAGCTGAAGGAGGCCTCGATTTTGGGATTGTGAAGGTCATGGAAGAGGCAAAGCAGCCCCTGCAACTGAAGAACCGTGGGAAGTATGAGATCATGTTCAGGTAACCTGGAAACCATCACGCATATGGTCATCTACTTCCGCTCATGGGAAGAAAAGTGTTGTCTGGGTGATAAAAACAGAAACTTGATTGAGGAAATCATAAGAACCATCTCTGCTTGTAGCCTCTCTCAGGCTTCAAATGAATGGAATTCCAACTGCTAAGAGCAGGGATTTTCACACTGCTTTCAACTCTATGGCTTTACAGGAACCCTTAAAGTCCCTCTCAAAGCACCCGGAGCCACAGGGATCTGAGGGTGGGAGAGAGACTCAGAGGGAGAGGTCGGGAGGAAGAAGTCCTAGGTGAGGGGAGGTCCTGTGGGTGGAAGGAGAGACTAGAGATGGGGACCTGGCCTTCAGCTGTCCTGCCCTCCTTTTGGCTCCTATCTGTTTCATAAGTTGGCATTCTACATAAGATTTCATGTGAAAAAGAGGAATTTTTCCAATTTTCTTTTTTTAATATTAAGAACCACTGTGTTATAGAACCCAAATGGTGGCCTGATGGAATGGAGCTCCAGCTTGTGCTCATCTCTTGAGATGAAAAATGAAGCACTAAATAAGAGATTTCTCAGAGAGGAAAGGGTGGTGCTGGGTGGGGAGAGGGAGGAGGTCACCCAGGCAGGGCCACACGACCCTTAGAGGCAGTGCCAGCAACCATGGCCAATCTATTCTATGGAAGATGATCCTTCTCCTGGAAGAATTTGCAGTTGATAAAGGGACTCCCCCCTCACAGACTTAGAAGAAATTCCGTGCATTCATGATAGCTTCATTTCAGCTAAAAGAAGGCTGAAGTGAGAGAGGTCCTACCTCAGGGCTACCATTACTAGACCCATAAATTAAAATATATAAATATAAATAGAAGCTTAACAAGCTTAGAAGAAAGTCACTGTCTTGGAATTAGCACTGAGTAGAATCTTGCCATCTTAGGAGTTTTGTTGTAGGTTATCACGGAGTGTTAGTTCTGCTCTTGTAGATTACATGGACCAGTTACCCTCAGGATGGAGCAGGTGATCAAAATTTATTGAAAGGACTTGCGGAGAAGTGAGGAAGCTCAGGCACCAAGCATGTAGCAATGGAGCGGCCAAGTCTTCTGGAGCATGGGGATGACATTTAGGTCCCCACAGTAACTCCAGGTGTCCCACCTCCGCTTAAGTTTCTTGCTCCTGCTCCAGTCCCTCTGCCATTCTCATGAGTCATCTGCTCTCTATGGCTTCCCATCTCATTCCCATTGGGCCGTGGCCTCCCTTTCCAAGTACCTCTGTTAAATGGCTTCTGCCCCCCACTTTCTCTCTTTCTTTAGATCCCCTGGCTTCTGCATCACTGTTCCCTGTGTGTGTGTGCTGTATTCAGGCTCAGAGAGGGGAGGAAGGGAGACAGAGTGATAGAGAAACAGGAAGAGAGAGAGAGAGAGAGATGAATTCATTTAGTTGGTCCGTATCCAGCATCAAGTGTCCCTGTTGGACAGAGATCTCCTGCAAAGGCACCTCGTGACCTCAGGCTAGAAATGGCTATCGTTGCCTCAAGCATCACTCCCTGGCCTAATCAATCCTGGCTGCGGAGGGGTGCTCACAGAGTACAAAGCACAGTGGGCACTTCTAGACACAGTGCTTAAGCAGGACCAGAGACATGGCAGACACTCAACAGTCTGGAGTCTCCTCTCTAGTATCTTGGGTTCCCCATAATGGCTTCCACTGACCTTTCATTCCTATTATTCAGCTTTTCTGTGGACTCCTTAGGGATTTTGGCAACCAATGTAAATTCTATGATCTCAGTCCAACCCAAGAAGGGCTCATTAACCTCAACAGAAAAGCCCACAACTGTCCAGGTGTTATTTTGTGCTAAAAAGGAAGTGAAGATTGAGCACCAGCCAGTTCTTCGCTGTCAGGTAAAACAGCTCAAAGGGAGGATTCACTCGGTGGCAGGATTGTGGGACTCATGTCAAAAAGAAGACTACATGGTCTTCTTTTTGAAGAAGGGTTTGGTCCCCAACTAGCAGGCAGGAGTAGGTCAGGTGGGGGGTGTGCAAAGTCATCAGGAATCGAGAGTGCCAGACAGGCAATAGAGCCCCTGATTTGGGGGAGCACCAAAGGTGCTGAGCTCAGTCATCAAGTGCAAGAGAAGAGTGGGGAAGTGAAAGAGGAGGTCAAGTTGGTCCACGTTGATCCATGGCTGATACATAGTAAGTTTGATATCAGTATTTGCTAATACTGTTGATGCGATAATATAAAAAAATGAAAGAATGCAATTGGTTTCATGTCAGTGATGAAAACAAAGAATGAAGTAGACCATCCTGGAAATTCTTCAGCAGAGTGACTGACATCTCCCCAATCATTTCTCCCTTTCTAGATTATTGAGCCCAGTATCACAGAAGGAGGTGAAATCATTGCCAGCATCCCAATTAAGTTTTCTGTGAATGCAGTGTACTCCAAATACAACATCAGCCCCTCCGCCATCATCAACTTTGGGGCTTTGATCTGTGGCACTCGGAAAAGCACCACCTTCACCATAGAAAATCAAGGTGTTACTGACTTCAAGTATGCCCTCTATAGGCTGACCGGGGAGAGCCCCATTCATCAAAAGAAAGCGTAAGACAAGTCTTTACTTAACTCATGCCATTCCCTGGTTAATTAGTGCATTGTGTTTTACAAAGAGCTTTCATATATTTTATCTAAATTCACCCAGTCCCCTTTCGTGGGGTGAGGTCACTAAGGTTTAGAAATGGCTCGGCTAAGATCAGGCAAGAAATCATCAGTAGATCTCAGTTCTGAACCCACATCTCTGCCCTCAGATTTCATATGCTTTCTTACTGCTGTCACACACGTGATAGATTTAATTGAACAAATGTAAAGTCTTCCGTGTGGGGTTGTGTCTATTGTCCTGGTGCTTCCAGCATGCTACAGGACTCACAGTAAGTCATTGTCCTATTTATTGTCCTGTAGGATACTGGGGGACTAGTATAACCATGAGCTAAGTCAAAAGAAATCAGAGCTGTGCTTCATGTGGGGGGTGGCAGAAGGTACCCCAGAAGTGTAGATGAGAGAAGCACACTGCTGCCTTCCATCTACTGGGCCTGCTTTCACCTCCACATGAAGACACTGTCACAACAGCTCACTTAGTTGTTCCAATGGCAAAACTCTGTATTCTTCACAAAGCAGCTCTTAATCAATTCACTAAAATAATTTACCTTTTTGAGTGCTTTTGGCGGTCATATTCTTTTTTGGCAAATTAGGGATAGTTTTACCAGTTCCCAAGTCTCCTTGTCCTGACTAAACTGACTCCCTAATTAATCAATTAATTTAAAATTGACTTCCAGTTAATTGTTTCAAATCAGAAATACCTTGTTTGTAATTGTTTTGCATTTTTGTAGATATTCTCTTCCATTGTGGCTAAGTTTGAATCTATTAAGAAATTTTGGGTTAAGCTATCTAAAATCTCTTTTGGAAAAGAGGGAAAAAAAAGGCCTAGCCTTTTTTCTCAGTGGCTTTTATAATAAAGGTTGGTGAATGATTCTTGGTTATTAATACTAATATTTGCTTCACACACACACAAAAAAAATAAAGTCTTCCAAATTTAATTTCAACTTAATTTATTCACTTTTTTAGCATTTATTTTAT
Organism: Mirounga leonina; assembly: GCF_011800145.1. Taxonomy (NCBI): domain Eukaryota; kingdom Metazoa; phylum Chordata; class Mammalia; order Carnivora; family Phocidae; genus Mirounga; species Mirounga leonina. Next base: position 13,160,782 of record NW_023270469.1, on the reverse strand, counting down.
AATAATTTAATACTGTTTATAGACATTATGATGTATTTGTATTTGCTTTAAATTGTTTTTAATTATAATTTGTTTTTTATCTTAGTGTGTACAAATTAATGCAAAATATTAAAAGGGGGTTGAACTTTTTAGTTGTTCTGGTCATTAAGCAAGTAAATGCTGAACTATATAAAACTCTCAAAAGTTTAAGATTGCACCTCAAATGCATTTGACGTGGTAGGTTAACTGGCCTCTAGACAAACTAATTATTGGGTAAACGAGCTTCAAGTGAAGTAAACAGCTACCAGAACCTATGTTTGAGCTATTGCTTAAACTCAGTTTGAAAACACCATGACTATAAATGTGAAGAAAAGGGACAGAATTTAAATTTATTTGACATTTCATTTTTTAAAGTAAGATCAGGTTAAAGATTTTTCTACAGATGATTTTCTATAAATAATTTTCACACACCTCTTTCCAGAGAACTCAAGTAAACATACATTATTGTTTTCTTGCAGTAATTTTCAGTGTCCTTATGAATCATATTTAATAAGTCCAATGACTACATAGTTTTTGTACAATTGTTAAATGAGGTTGGCTAATGATAAATAAGCTGACTTTCCCAGATGCCCCCTTGGCTATCTCCCCCATTCCTAAGAGAAAAGACCATACAATTAGCTGACAGATGGTATTTAATGTCACCACCCCAACCTGAGGGTGTACTCTTGCTTCTTTAATCAGAGTCAGCCATGTTAGACATGCAAGATCCCGGGAAAGCGAGAACTTCTACAAAGCTAGCCCTTCCAAAGCAACTAAGTTCTCTGATGCTGTTCAGAAAGAAGTAAACATCACAAGCCAGGTGAGCACCCTTTTCCTTCTCAAAGGAACCCTGTAAGGCCACCTTCCAACTAGTTCCCTCCTGCCTAGTTCTTGCAACAGATACCTCCCTAGGCTAACAGGATCTGAACCTACTGTGACAGGAATACTAGTTCTGTTGAAATATCACTTTCATTTTCAGGCAAGGCGTTGACTTTTAATTTGGAGATCCTCTTCTGTTTTAAAACCTTCATTTGCTCTCATTGCCTTAAAATTAAGTTTCAGCTCTTCATATATATTTTAATCAATAATCATTTGTTTATAAGAAACAAAGCCCATTTGGACTGGCTTAAATAAGAGCAGATTTTAAGATTTCTGCTCTAGTAAGATGAAGTAGATATACCTTTCTTTATTCTGCCCAACTAAGGACAAATAAAAACCCTGCACATCACGTGCAAAACAAATGTTAGAAGCCTAAAAGGTAGGGAGAAAAAAAATCAGACCAGCTAGGGTCCTTGGGACCAATGAACATCACAATGGTGAGTTCCCTGAGTTTCCTTTTTGCTTCATAGATCTAAAACTGGGTGCTAAAGGAGCCAGCAACCGAGAAACATCAATAGACGGAGACCAAAAAAAAAAGCCCCCAAAAAGCCTGCTCCTACTAGCCAAAGGACCAGGAAAAGAGGAGCCTAGCAAGATAGAAAACTTTCAGATAAGAACTATTCTATTACAGTCAAATGCAACAGGAAAATCTTTGTGGCCCTACCCAATTCCTGCTAGCAAAGACCATTGGGGAGTCTAGATTTTTACTCTATCCAAGCTGTCATGAGGTGCCCCAACCCCCTGTTGTGTTCAAGAATGCCCAGTAGGGAGCTAGAGCTTTCATTATCCCCTCCCACCTCCATCATTGTCAATGAAGCCACCACGTGGGAAGCCTTGACTTCCACCCCAACCCAATGGTAATGAGATGTCCCTCCCTCCCCCACAATGGGCCTCCCTACCCTAAGGCACCAGCAGAACAGCAGCAAGGCACTCTACCCCTCCCCACCAGGGAGGTATCTGTCTAGGACTAGTGGGCAACAGGAACTGCCACCCCTGTCAGGCAGTTGTGAGAAGTCCAAGTGGGAAATCAGGACCACCACCCCCACCTGGCAGCAATGAGGCAGTGCTCCCATATCCCTTGCCAGAGCAGTGTCAGAGCAGGCCCGCTCAAACAGAAGATTTAAATAAGATCCAGAGTCTCATAATAGCTAAAATTCTCAGGTTTCGAATCAAAATCATGCATCATACCAAAAACTGGGAAGATCTCAAACTGGAAAAAGACAGACAATAGGTGTCAGCATTGATATAACTGTTAGAATTACTGACAAAGATCAGACAGCAGCCAACATAAAAATGCTTCAAAGAGCAATCACAAACATGCTTGGAACTAGTGAAAACGTAGTTAGTTCTCAGCAAAGCAAGAGAAGATATAAAGAACCAAATGGAAATTTTGGAAGTGAAAAAATAACCAAAAGTTAACTCAGTTGGTGGGTTCAACAAGAGAATGAAGGGGACAGAGGAAAGAACTCATGAACTTGAAGACAGAACAATAGAAATTGCTATCTCTCTTTCCTATTGCTCTCATAACAAATTACCTCAAATGTAGTGGCTTAGGACAACACAAAGTTTTTAGCTTATACTTCTGTAGGTCAGAAGCTTGACCTAGGTCTCACTGGGCTAACACCAAGGTATTGGCAAAGCTGTATTCTTTTCTGGAGACTTTGGAGAGAATCCACTTCATTACCTTTTCTAGCTTCTAGAGGACACCTGTCTTACTCGGTTCATGATTTCCTTCCTCCATCCTCAAAACCAGCCATGATGGATCAAGTTCTTCTCACATCACATGACTCAAGCCTTTTCCATAGTCACGTCCCCCTCTAACTTTCTTAGGCCTGCTTCTTCCATATATAAGGACCCTTGTGATCACACTGGTTTCAGGGTAATACAGGATAATCTCCCCATCTCAAGGTTCTTAATTTAGTCATATCAAAAAAGTTTGTTTCCATGTAAGGTAACATATTCACAGGTTCCAGGGATTAGGATGTGGACATCTTTGGGAAGCCCTTATTCTCCCCAATCTAAACAAGAGAGAAAATAAACTCTGAGTTCTATTGGAAAAATCTATTTGAGTCTAATGAATAAAAAAATGAACAGACCCTGAGGGACCTATGGAAAAAATTTAATATCCTTGTCATCAGAGTTCCAGAAAGAGGTAAGAAATAGGGTTGGGCTGGGCCACCTGGCTGGCTAAGTTGGTAGAGAACGTTCTCATGTGACTCTTGATCTCTGGGTCGTGAGTTTGAGCCCCACGTTGAGGGTAGAGATTATAAATAAATAAACTTTAAAAAAATAAAAGAAGGGCGCCTGGGTGGCTCAGTCATTAAGCGTCTGCCTTCGGCTCAGGTCATGATCCCAGGGTCCTGGGATCGAGTCCCACATCTGGCTCCCTGCTCTGCGGGAAGCCTGCTTCTCCCTTTCCCCCTCCCCCTGCTTGTGTTCCTGCTCTCGCTATGTCTCTCTCTGTCAAAAAAATAAATAAAATCTTTAAAAAAAAAAAAAAAGAAAAAAGAAAAGAAGAAATAGGGTTGGGCTGAAAAGGTACTCAAAGATATGATGACTGAAAGCTTCCCAAATTTAGCAGAAGATGTAAACCTATAGATTCAAGAATCAGGGCAATCCCAAATAGGACAAATCTAAATAAATCCAAACCCACACACATCACAGTCAGACTTCTAAACACTAAAGACAAAAAATCTTAAAACCAGTGAAAGAGGAAAGACACCCTACATATAGGAAGGAAACTATTTGAATGACAGCAGATTTCTTATCAAAAACCATAGGGCCAGAAGAAAGTGTCTCAACATTTTGCAAGTGCAGGAAGCAGATAACTGTGAATCCCAAATCTTACATACACCAAAAATATGCCTGAGAAATAAATGGACAAATAAAACATTCTCGAATGAAGGAAAAGTAATTTGTTACCAGCAGGTCTCTCCTAAAAGACTGACTAAAGGAAGTTTCTCTGAACAAAAAGTAAATAATAAAAGAAGGAATTATGGGGGCAGCTGGCTGGCTCAATCAGTAGAGCATGTGTGACTCTTGATCTCAGGGTCATGAGTTCAAGCCCCACGTTGGGGTTAGAGATTTCTTGAAAAAAAATCTTGGGTGGCTCAGTCATTTAAGCATCCAACTCTTGATTTTGTTTCAGGTCATGATCCCAGGGTTGTGAGATGGAGCCCCACTTTGAGCTCCACACTCAGCGGGAAGTCTGCTTGAGATTCTGTCTCTCCTCTTTCTGCCCTTCTCCCTCACCCCCTCAAATAAATAAATCTTTTTTTAAATCTTTAAAAAAAAAAAGAAGGAATTATGAAACATCAAGAAGGAAGTAAAAACATGGCAGGCAATTATGTGTGTAAATTCAATAGACTTCCCTTCTCTTCGAGTTTTCTAAATAAGGTTTATCAATTAAAGCAAACATTATAACACTAATATGATTCTAAATGGATGTAGAAGAAATATTTTCGGCAGAGGGTAAATAAGCAATTGATCAACAACATGGTAAATACTATAATTGAGGTGTGTGTGGATGGAGAAGCTCCAGAAAGGTGAAGGAATGAGGTCCTACTGTTCCTGGTAACTGTTAAAAGTCATTGAAGGCTTCATAGAGGAGGAAGACTTGCTTGTGTATTAGGATTGTGTTTAGCTACAAGTAACAGAAAATCCAATATTAGTGGTCTAAACAGATAGGATATGGGGTTTTTTACTTTCTTTTTTTATTAGTTTAAGGGTAGAATTTAGTAATTCATCAGTTGCATATAACACCCAGTGCTCATTACATCAAGTGCCCTCCTTAATGCCCATCACCCAGTTACCGCATCCCCCTACCCACCTCCCCTCCAGCAACCTTCAGTTTGTTTTCTAGAGTTAAGAGTCTCTTATAGTTCGCCTAAGATATAAGGTAGGCCGTTGCTTGTGTTGGCTTAGAGGCTTATTGAAGTCTGTGTGAGTCTCTTGACTTTTCCTCATGGTTCCAAGATGGCAGCTGCAGCTCCAGCTACCACATGAGCATTGAAGGCAAAAAGAAGAGAAAGTAGATACTCTGCACTCTCTGGACATCAATAATTATTGACTGCATTTGGACTGAATTTTCTACATGTTGGTTTTTATGTCTTCTCAAGTATTTTCTTCTTCAACAGAAGCCTTCTATTTAATTAACATACATCATTTTCTACATATGTTTCTATAACTCTCATCCCTTCTAATATATGTATGTTTGGGTTTGGGGGGGGTTTGTTCATTTTTGCTTGTTTTGCCTTCTTCAGTGAAGCAGCCTCTCTTTAACACCCTACCTTTCAGTTCCAATGACCTTGTCTGCTCTCCCACCTTGGCACTTCACTCTCAAGGTCACAACCTGGATCTTGCATCAAAGGGAACTGAGGTGTTTCTGAACTCTTGATTTCTAAGATTCCTTTCACTGACCACCATTCCTTTCTCCCTACTTGTTGTTTTGAGTCCACCCTTTCCAGCTGTTCTTTGACTTCAGTGTGACTTAGCTCCTTTAGACAACATTCAACCATATTCTTATTATCCAAACCTTCTCCTTGTCACCAATTTATATTCCCACCAGCAGTGCACAATAATAATTTTGACACCAGCCATTCAAATAGGTATGAGGTGGTATCTCGTTGTGATGTTGATTTGCACCTCCCTGATTGATTAAGGTGATCAACTTTGTTGATATGATTTTATTAAGAACCTTGAGATGGGGGGAGATTGTCCTGGATTATCCTCAGCCCAATGTGATCACAAGGATCTGGGAGTGGTTGGGGGAATGGGGAGATGTTGGTCAAAGGGTATAAACTTCCAGTTACAAGATGAGTAAGTTCTCGGGATCTAATATTTGCATGGTGACTCTAGTTAACAGTACTATATTATATCCTTGAAAGTTGCTGAGAGAGTAGATCATAAACATTCTCATCACCCAAAAAAACGGTAATTATGTGAGCTGATTGATAGATGTTAACTAACCTTATTGTGGTATATTCCAGTATCAAATCAGCATATTGTAGCCTTAAACTTATACAATGTCTTATGTCAATTACATGTCAATGAAGCTGGGTGTGGGGGGAAGAAGAGGAAGGAAGCTCCTAGGAACCAGAGGAGTGCATGATAATATCCCATTTTTTGAGCACTAATTCTGTGCCAGAGGCTATGTGAAGTGTCTCACACACATTTTTTCCTTTGAAGCCTCCAGTGATTCAAGGTAGGGGGTTTAGCCCCATTTCATGGATAAACTGAGACTCAGAGAAGTCACTTGTCCAAGGTCAAACAGTTAAAATATAGCAGGGGTGGGATTCAAACTCATGAGTATCTGACTCCGAAATCTACAACCTCTACCAGAGCTCTGTCTGCACCCCTCTGCCAGGAGATTCCCATCTGGGTAAGAGTTGTGTGATGTGGAATATGTCTGTTTCCTTCAGCTCCCATTCAGTCACAGTCGGTCAGAAGAAATGTGCAGAGAAGGAAGAACTGAGGGAGCCCATCCCTGAAGATTCCCCAGGCCCTCCCGGCCTCCAGGAGAAAGCTGGGGCTCAGAGAGCGCCTGTGGAGAGAGGCCCCACGGGCCCCTCTCAACTCCCATCTCACAACTCCAGTGGAAGGGCTCAGGCTCTGTCACTCACTCTGCCTCCTCCCCTTTCTGCAGGCGCGCTTCACCCACGGCATGTTCACCGTGTACCCTGGGTTTGGCTCCATCCCCTCCGGAGGAACGCAGGTCATCACTGTCGACTGCGTGGCTGACCCCGTGGGAAGGTGTGAGGAATTCATAGCGATCGATATATCTGACCGAGACCCAAGAGACCAGCCTGCGGGCATTCCTTACAGCTTGCTGGCCGAAGCCTGTCTACCAGGTACCGGGCACTCAGATTGGACAGCACCCTCCCCTTAAAAGACCCTCCCCCTCCCACCACGCACATGTTGAGCAGATATGGCCGCACTACTTCCTTTGGGTCCTTAGAACTTCCTCTAGCGTCTTCAGCCATATTTTTCCTTAAAGACTTACCAGGCATCTATACCTAAAAGATGTGCAGCTTTAAGCTCCTAGTCTTCCTGAGTTTGGTCCAGGATTCTCAGACAAATAGTATTATCTGGGAATCATGGTGTAATGGGATATGGCATAGGACCCAGGAACACTGAATCCGGCCATTCCCTGTGGGCAACATATGCACAGAGAACAATGGTCAGTGACTGTGCATACTCTAACTTTAATTAAGCAAGATTCAGGTAAAGCGCAGAGAGAACTCCTCTTGCTTTGACTATAGGCAGCACACAGCCTCGCACCAACATGGGCCAAATGCCCCCTTCCTTCCTAAGCCCACCCCAGATCCCGGATCTAACCTCTCCTTACTACTGGGAGGAACATATGGTTGGGGTCTGACAACCAACAAGAGCAGTACAGAAAAGGAAGAGAAGATAGAATTTGTACCATCACCCCCACCCGCTTGTGTGAATTCCCCTACACCTCCTCTACGACCATCCTCCGTCAGAATCCAATTCTTCACATTAGCAATTACAGAAAGCAGGAACTGGGCTATCAGGCCTCGTCTCTCATTCTCCCCAGCCTTTGTGACTGACAACAATGCCTTGATATTTGAAGAGCACCAGATTTGTAGCAGCACCACTCTGCTCAACATCCTACAGACCATAGAGAATGGGGGGCTCTTTGTGGAGGATGAGAACAAGTTCATCTTCTGCAACGTCCTGGTGGGTCATCAGGCCAAGGCTCGGTTCAAGATCAGCAACGTAGGAAAGATTGCCTGTGATGTGAACATCGTAGTTAAGCCCATCTCCAACAAGGTAAGCAGCCCCAAATGGCCCTAGCCCACTGTGGTTGGCATGAATCCTTGGAAAGAGCTCTTAGAAAACCTGCTCTAGCACTGCTAGACCTGAGTGGGGATTATCTGGCTCTCAGGCCCTGCTGGAAGTCACATGAGGTCACTGGGTGGTTTCCCCTAGGCCAAGAGCCAGACATTTGTCCCAGTGGGTGCCTCCTCTTGGTTTTAAAGTGATACACAGCAATGAGCAACTCGCTCATCCATCAAACACTCAGGTAGGCATGGAATAGATGAAGCATGGTGGGGTGAGCCAAAGGCAAGTGCCATCTCAGGCAGGCTCTCTCGTGTTGCCCATCTTTCTGGTAAGGAGGATTTGGGGGATGTCAGATTACAAGGGCAAGGAGAAACGATGAACATTTACTGACCCCGGCTGCCTGCTAGGCACTGTGTTAAATTATTTACATATATTACCTCAGTTCATCCTCACAGAAAGTTTGTATGATCAGACTTTGTAGTACTCTCCTCATCTTACAGTTAGGGAAATGAAGCCTAGGGATACAGGGCTACATTTAAAGCCAAGCTTCATCCACGTACAAGGTAAATAATAAGTGCCCATCTCAAGGCCTATAGGTTCAGAGCTCCCTTCCTCTCCAAGTCAGGCCACACTGAAATCCTTTTTCCTCACAATGGAACAGAAAACTCAGGCTACCGAGAGAGAGGGCTCAGTCAATAGCCTATCAGATGCGCTGCAAATACGGCCTAGTCTCACTGCGGCTGCTTTCGTCCTCTGCCCAAAGGGGGAATCTTAGCTCCCACTCCCACTTAGCTGACATTGTTCACGTGGCCGATGGTGGCAGGGAGACCACTGCAGGGGTGGCCTAGTCTAGAGCTTCGGGGCGGGGGGGGGGGAGAGAGAGAGAGAGAGAGAGAGAGAGAGTGTGTGTGTGTGTGTGTGTGTGTGTGTGTGTGTGTTCCCAGGGGACTGTCACCACAGAGGGGTAGGGTTGGAAGACTATCTCATCCCTTTTATGACTTCTCTCAGGCCCTGGTGACATCCAGGCATTACTCTCTGACCTTTTTCTGGACCTCACGGGGCAGCTTTCTTCCTGTTCTGCACTAAAAACATAAAAAGGGAGCAAGCCTGATTTCTCAAAGATAGGTTTTTACCAGGGGATTTGTAGATATATATTTTTTCTTCCTCCCTAATTTGCAGACTGTCCTTTGAAAAGAGCAAAGAAACCTTAGTGCCTTCTGCTTAAAAACAAGAGGGGATAGCCAGTCTTGAATCCCACTTGCCACCCTTAAGAATGAAAAAACCCTTTTGAGGCCTTGCTGGGGTCCCTACAGTCCCTACAGTCTTCCCAAAACACTGCCACAAAATGGGGACAGATAAAGTGCTAACACACCCTAATCCCTGCTCTCCCTCCCCAGCTTATTGCCCGAATCACTGATATTTTTGACGTGGAACCTAATAAGATGTGTGTTGCCAGCCGCTCACATGCCTTTGCCACGGTGACCTTCACCCCGCAGACCATGCAGACCTACCAGTGTATCTTCGAGGCTACGTTGGATGGCTTGCCTAGGTACCAGCCCCCTCTCCTGCAGGCTGAGGATGGAATGTCATTCCTGGCACACCAGGCTGACAGGCCTCCATCGTCCTGTTCCCTGCAGCAACCTAACCAGGAACCGAAGCCTTGTGTTTGATATCGTTGGGGAAGGGAACCTCCCTCGGGTGACCGTAGTGCGGCCAGTTCTCTGCAACCAATATGGAAACCCCTTGCTCCTCTTCAGGAGGCTTCTGCTTGGTCAGTCAGAGAAGCTGCCTCTCATCCTCAAGAACAATGGCACCATCCCCGCCCAGGTACTGCGAGAGGTGAAGTATGGGATGGAAAGGGAGAAGAATGACTCAGAAGTAAGACTTTTAACATTGAGGTCTCTGCCATCCCTGATCTACTAGGACTTCTCTGATGTTCCTCATACATTAACCTGTGTAAGATGTGGGACACGCAGAGCTGAGTCAGCCATAGTGTCTGCCCTTCAAGGAGTATAAGAAAGCAGATTACACAGCTCACTGATAGTTACTATGTGAAGCAGTGTGCAGGGATGTACCCTGAGCTGAGTGGGGAGGACTATGGGTATTCTTGGTGTCTTCTTTATCCTTCCCTTTTTTCTGTAATGAACACTGCATTTTTAATAAGGAAGAAACCAAAGAAACCTCAGTAGGAGTGAGAGATGCCACATCTCAAGGGACTCTTGGTTCAGCAATTAAATAGTGTTTTTATTTTTTTTTTTCTGTTAACATCCTTATTTTACCAAAAAAAAAAAAAAAGAAAGTAATAAATTGTGTAAGGGTTCTACAAAGAACTGTAGGACTTTTGAAAATGATCTACTCCCATCTAGGGGAATCAAGGAAAATTTCACTATAAAAAGACATGGAAGCTGGGCATTGCAGGACAATTGGGTTTCAGGAAGGGGGCATGGCACTGAGTGCATCCCAGCTGGAGAAAGAAAACTATTCAGACAAAGGCACAGAAGCAAAAAATGTGTCCAGTACAAAACAGGAACTAGTAAGCACCCAGCTCCGTGAGAGCACAGGGGATAGAAGAGCAGCGGGAGATAAAAATAGAAGGGTAGGGTAAGGACAACTCGCGGGAGGCTTTGGATTCTCTCTACATTTTAAACCCTACAACATGTTCTTACTGTCTTGTTGGGTTTTTTTTTTTAAAGATTATTTATTTATTTGAGAGAGAGAGAGAGAAAGCGAGAGAGCCCGAGCAGGGACAGAGGGGCAGAGGCAGAGGGAGAAGGAGACTCCCTGCTGACCAGGGAGCCCGATTTGGGGCTCGAACCTAAGACCCCGGGATCATGACCTGAACCGAGAGGAGACGCTCAACCGACTGAGCCACCCAGGCGCCCCTCACTGTTGGGTTTTGTTGTTCATAGTTAAGGCTCATTTAGATTGACCCACAGACTTATCATTTTTATTGCACTTCACTCCTCCATATCCATCTGTCCATCTGAGATCCTTTGCCTACCCCCTGAAGAATAGCGTGTACTGTTTCCTCAGTGCAGGTCTGCTGGTGGCGAATTCTCTCAGCTTGTATTTGAAAAATCTCCATTTCGGGCGCCTGGGTGGCTCAGTCGTTAAGCGTTTGCCTTTGGCTCAGGTCATGATTCCAGCGTCCTAGGATCGAGTCTGCGATTTCAATGTCATTTTTATTGGCTATAGACCTCTCAGCTGGCAGTTGTTCTCTCTCGGTGAATGAGAGCTTTCATCCCAGTGTGTTCTGGTGTCCGCTGTCGCTGCTGAGACGTCAGCTATGTCTACCATGTTCTCTTAAGGTGATCTTTGTCCTCTGACTTTCTTTGTTTAACACTTTCACTTTGTGTTCGTCTTCTGTGGTTTCGTTATGATGTGCCTAGGTATGGATTTCTTTGCATTTATCCCTCTTGGAATTCACCAGGCTTCTTGATTCTGCAATTGATGTCTTCAGTCACTTTTGGAAAATTCCAAACACGTCTTGAAATAGTGCTCCTATTCCATTCTGTCTCATCTCTCCTTCTGGGAGGCCAATTCAGTGTGTGGAAGACCTTCCCCCGTTCCCTCTCTGTTCTCACCACTCACTGCATTTTCCATCCATTTTTCTCTGGGCTCCATTCTGCATAATTTCTTGGGACCTATCTTCAGCTCATTAACTTTCCCTTTAGCTGTATCTAATCTGTTATTAAACCTTCCATTGAGTTAAGTTATTACATTTTTCAGTTCTAGAAGTTCTATTAGGCACCTTTTCAAATACACATCATCAGTTTTTAAGATTTCTGGTTTTGTGATAAAATTGTCAGACTTGGCTTTATTTCTTGAACATAGTAATCACAACCATTTTGACATCTATACCTGGTCATTCCAAAATCTGGATTTCCTGTGGGTCTTTTTCTGATATCTGCTATTTCTGCTCATTTTTGCCATGTTGTCCTTTCTCCTCGTGTGCCTGGTTATCTTCAATCCTGTGTTGAGTATTATACTTGAAGAATTATTTAGAAATAACACTAAGGATGATGTTCTTTTTCTTTAGAGACAGTTTTCATTTGTTTCTGCCAAGTACTTTGGAACATTTAGAAACTAAGGATCATCTAAAATTAGTTTTAGGGCTTGATATTTCCTGGATATGACTCGGAGCAGGATTTCTACCCTTGGGGGAGCTGGGTTTGGTCCTCTCAGCAGGTCTTTTGGGGTCCCAATCTACAGGAAAGAAAACACCCACCTTTCACAAGACTTTTGCCCTCTTAACACCAAGAGGCCCTCAAAAACACAACACAAAGTGAAAGTGTTAAACAAAGAAAGTCAGAGGACAAAGAGCCTCCCACATACCTCTTCTAGACTAGCAAACACTCGAAGTCAAAAACAGCCCAGAAATGTAGGCTAGACTCTCTGGTTTCCCATGCTCTCCCAGATCTTGGTCTGGCTACTCTTCATTATCTTCTTAGCTCTGTGATGCTTTAAAAAGTCTGTTGGTCTTGTTGTTGTTGTCCTATTTTTTTGTTTGTTTTGAGTCCCTATTACCTACTTTGTTTTCATTGTTACCTGCATTTTTTCCATTACTGTAGCTTTATAAAATGTTCTAGCATCTAGTTTAATAAATTCCTGCTTACCCATTCCCCATTTTTCTAATTTTTCTTAACAATTTTTACATATCTATTCTCTCAGATGAATTTCAGACGTCATTTTATAATGTTCCTCAAAAAATCCAATTGGGAATCCTGTGAATTATTTGGGAAGAATTTCTTTTTCTTTTTTTTTTTAGATTTTATTTATTTGACAGAGAGAGACAGCGAGAGCAGGAAGACAAGCAGGGGGAGTGGGAGAGGGAGAAGTAGGCTTCCCGCCGAGCAGGGAGCCCGATGCGGGGCTCGATCCCAGGATCCTGGGACCATGACCTGAGCCAAAGGCAGACGCTGAACGACTGAGCCACCTAGGCGCCCCAAGAATTTCTACTTTTAGAGTATGTAGGCTCTCAGGAGCAACATTTAGAATTCCCATCCATTTACCTAGATTTTTTTATTATGTCAATTTTTTTCATATGACTCTTCCGTATAGTTTCTTACTAAGATTGTTTCTAAACATATAATTATTTTTTATGTCAGAAGCTTCCTATGTAGTATCACTATTTCTTTCTTCTTTTGGCCTCATTTCTTATATTGTTCAATTGTATTTATGATGGTACTAGCATGACTATCTTCTAAAACTGTCTGCTGATTTCTCATACCTAAAATCAGATATATGGCTTTAGTTTTTGCATCAGCTATGGTGGTCCAGAAAACATCCCTTTTCTCCACCCAAGCCAGAATCCCACTTTGGTTTTCTTTTTAACTCAGCAAGCTGCTCAATATGACGTTATCAGGCAACTGATGCATTACCACCTAGGAGATACTGGTTTTTAGGAACTCATATTTATGTAAGCCTTTATAGCATGATGAGTATTCATTCCCATTTTATTAGTCTAGAGTATATTTTACAGCTGCCTCTGTCAATAGCAGAGGCCTTGGCAAGCCCATTTTGACACTATGTTGCTAGGTGATCTGGAAAGTCACCTCTACTCTCTGGACCTCCAGTTCCTTACTTGGATAATAAGGGCTGAACTAAACCTTCACTTTCCTCCCCAGGTCTAATGTTTATTTTATTCAATTCAAAAAAGTGAGCGCTGGGCACAATGACTTTTTGGGTACTTCCCAAACAGCACCGTATCTCAATCTTGACTCAATCTAGACTCAAAACCCATGAGCAGCCTGTAAGCTTAACACTTGATCTTGCTTTCCTTCTGCCAGCTGCATGTTGATCTGAGGGACCAACTAGGCGTCTTCTCCCTGAAAGGGACCCTCACCACATCCTACATCTATATCACAGAGGAGAACAAACCACATGCAAAAGGTAGGTAGGGAGAGTATAGCTTCTAGAGGGTGATGGGTCCCAGGAGCTGTTGTATTAGGGAACTAATAAGGACCCAGCCAGATTAGGATGTCCGATCTCATCACCAATGGCCTCTCTAGGTAAGGCTCATTCCCACACTAAGGCTGCCCTCCCTTCAGTCAGGATCTTTTTGGTTACATCTTCCTGGTTCTAAATCTCATGTCTCTCTCTTCTCTTTGCAGCAAAGAAAGCTCACACGGCCTCCCTGGTTGTTCCTCCTGGAAACACAGCTGGATTCGATGTCGTCTTCCAATCCCAGAAGGTTGGGAGAATGGCAGGCACCATCCACTTGTCAGTGATCAACAACCAGTATGAGGAGACAATCATCCACATGGTGGGAGAGGGTTACGAGGATGACATCACCTTGGGCAACATCCATGGGCTGGTGGTTTCCAGCAGCCCTGAGGCCCCAGAGATCTCTGAGATAATTGAGGAAAATACTATGGAAGACTTGGTAGCAGGTGAGAGAAACATGAGTGAGGTATTGACAACTATTGGCTCAGGTCGTTTTAAATAAGAGTGAAATTTAAATAACAGCTCAGCCAGCTTCCTAGGAATTTAGGAAAGCATCTCCTCTTCCAAACTGTATGCCCTGTCATTCATGGCTCAGACAATGCCTTCAATCATGTGTTCCCTCAAGGAACATTTATTGAGCATCAGTATGCATGTACCAAGCACTATGCTGAACCCTGGAGTTGCAAAGAGTAAGAAGAGAGTCTCTGCCTTGGGGAGCTTATAGTTTTAGCTAATTCCAGTTTAGCTAACAAGTGAAATTCAAAATTTAAATTCCAGATTAGCTAAGTGAGCATGTATCTCTCTAGTTTTCCCCATGTCTTTCAGCTGGCTTGTATTGGCATTGTCTCTTTCATGGGAACCATGTATCCTAGACATTCCAAGAGAAACCGTGGGCTTCTTTAATTAAAGAAGGCATAGGTTTGTGCCACCTCTAGAACCTCATCCTCTATAGCCTCCCTACTCAGTGCAGTGTCTGAGGACCCACAGCCTTAGCAGCACCCGGGAGCTTGTTAGAAATGGGAATGGCAAAGCCCACCCCAGCACCTCAGGCCTACTGAACCCGAGTCTGAATTTTAGCAAGATCCCTCGGTGACTTGTATGTATATTAAAGCTTAAGATGTGCTCCTCTGCGGTCCCCCAAGCATGCAGCTTCATTTGGTTGAATATATTCTTCAGGGTAGGAGAAAATTTATTTTATCATTATTATCAAAAAGCACTTGTTGGGCGCCTGGGTGGTCAGTCATTAAGCGTCTGCCTTCGGCTCAGGTCATGATCCAAGGGTCCTGGGATCGAGTCCCGCATCGGGCTCCCTGCTCCGTGGGAAGCCTGCTTCTCCCTCTCCCACTCCCCCTGCTTGTGTTCCCTCTCTCGCTGTGTCTCTCTCTGTCAAATAAATAAATAAATCTTTAAAAAAAAAAAAGCACTTGTTAAGCACCCTAATATGTAGCTAATTGGTATGAAGTGAGTTATAAACACATTATCATTTTTCTAGGAGCCTTATTATAATGCTAGAATGTAGCATTGGACAGTCTATGTGACATGGCTTAAAATCAACACTCCTCGTATATATAGTGTTTCATCCCTGTTTGTGGCTACCAGGTGACATCTCTCTTGTCAGGGGTAAAGCAGAAGCCAGCATTGAATCCTAGTTTAGAAATCAGATTCCAGGGGCACCTGGGTGGCTCAGTCATTAACCGTCTGCCTTCGACTCAGGTCATGGTCCCAGGGTCCTGGGATCGAGCCCCACATCAGCCTCCCTGCTCCTCAGGAAGCCTGCTTCTCCCTCTCCCACTCCCCCTGCTTGTGTTCCCTCTCTCACTGTGTCTTTCTCTGTCAAATAAATAAATAAAATCGTAAAAAAAAAAAAAAAAGAAAGAAATCAGATTTCATACTTATAATAGAGTTACCAGGTTTAGAAAATCAGGTTGCAGGAGTCCCTGTTAAATTTGAATTTCAGATTTAAAAAAAAAAAGAGTCTTTTTATTATTTGTGTGTCCCAAAATATTGTATGGGACATACTGATACTAAAAATTACTCATCAATTATCTATGATTCGAGTTTAACAAGGACTTTTGTATTTCATCTTATTTTAATACTTAATAGTATTTTTTCAGCAAACAAATGGAGTTGGAGACCTATATTTTCTCTTGGACATGAGGGCCAAGGTGGATGGATAGATGGTTGGACGGATGAACAGGTAGACAAATAGATTTCCTAAGGAGGGAAAGCTTAAGCTAAGGACTCCAAATTTTTCCAAAATAATCATCAAAGGAGGGAGGGATGCATGAGGGTGAGGCCCCATGTCTTTCAGGTGCTGCCTCCTCAGGGAAGTGAGCCTTAGGAGGGGGCCAGGGAGGACTCATGGATCTTCTGCTTCTGTCCACAGCTGCACTGGTGGACCACATCCAGTTTGGGGACTGCCACATTGGAAACAGCTATAACGTGAGCTTCACAATCACAAACCACAGCCAAGTGAACGTGATACGGTTTGAATGGCCCCCTGTAGCTACAGTTTCCTTTTCCCCACAGGTAAGTGAAAGCCATTCACCCTTTTCAGGACTTCCTTAGGCATAAGCCAACCCTAATTTGATTGTCTGTCTGTTCCCATGAATACATGGAATGGGATGGATGGCTCTCAAGCTGAGACAGCCCAAGAACCATCCCTTACTCAGACCAGGTGCCAGAGGATACTGTTCATATCTCCTCTGGTCTAAGAACAGAGAATAAGTTCTGCCGAGATGGTTGCTAGGCTGATGTTGAGGAATTCCATGGAAGCCTGCATGGATGAAGACAGGTCGCAGTCTTCCCATCCCAGAGTGCAGACCTGTGTCCCCCAAGGTGTGTGTTCGTTAGAGCATTAGTCCTGCAAATGTGGTTCACTAAAAGCTAAAATGGGTGTAGTGGGTTCTGTGGACAACTGAGGTTTAGCAAATTTGCATATTACATCTTTCTCTTAGAGGTGCCCAGTGCCATGCAACATACTAAAACCTAGTTACCTTTGTTTTACCTGGAATTTTCTGACCCCTTCTTTTAGCATCTCACAGCACACGTTTTATGAATTGCTGACCAAAGCTCAATGTCACACAAGGCCTAAAACAATGTGGTAGCAGATCTAGTCTCTGGCTAGTTGTTGTTTTTCATAGTTCACTTTTGAGTTCCCAGGACAATGGATATACCCAGATGTATCCACTGTCTCCTGCACTGTTTTGGTCACCAAGTCTGTCAAGCATAGTTAGGGGAAGAGAGCAAGGAGAGTAGGGGACCCCACTTTGTCACCCTTTTTTTTTTTTTTTAAGTAGACTCCATGCCCAGTGTGGAGCCCAACACAGGGCTTGAACTCACAACCCTGAGATCAAGACTTGAGCTGAGCTAAGAGTTGGACACTCAACTGACTGAGCCACCCAGGCACTCCCTTTGTCACTTTTGAATATTTGAGTGCTCTCAGGAAGTTTTGCTTCCTGGAGGGATGTAAAGTGTCAGTCAAATCAGGCAGATAAGCTTCAGATAGTCCATTTAGTGCACCCACGTGCACACACACTAGTGCATATTACCCCCCACCCCGCCACACACAAACATTTGTGGCCTTGGGAAATACTAAGCTTTCTTCTCCCTTCACTTTCCAGTGGATGGAGAGTTTTTAGATCTGTCAGAAACATGACAGGACTACTATATATATATATATGTATGTGTTTATATATGCTAAACCATCAATGATTTTATGCTATAGACCAAATTAGATTTCCCATTTATCTGGTATACTTCAGTGAATCTCAGCCTTTCTGGACTCAGGACTCCTTTACCCAATTAAACATTATTGAGGAACCCAAAAAAGCTTTTGCTTATGTGGGTTATGTCTATTGATATTTACCATATTAGCAATTAAAACTGAGAATATCTGAAAACATGTATTTATCCATTTATTTTATTTTTTTATTAGTTAATCACCATACATCACATCATTAGTTTTTGAGGTAGTGTTCCATGATTCGTTATTTGCATATAACACCAAGTGCTCCATTCAATATGTGCCCTCTTTAATACCCATCACCAGGCTAACCCATCCCCCACCCCCCTCCCCTCTAGAACTCTCAGTTTGTTTCTCAGAGTCCATAGTTATCCATTTTTAAATAATAAATTCATTAATGTTAATATAAATACCATATTTTTATGAAAATGGCTGTTTTCCAAAATAAAAAAATTAGTGAGAGAAGAGTGGCATTATTTCAGTTTTACAAATCTCTTTAATATCTGGCTTAATAGAAGTAGCTAGATTCTCCTATTTGCTTTTCCATTTGATCTGCTACAATATTGTATGTCATGTAACCTCTAGAAAGTTCCATTGTATACTCATGAGAAAATGAGAGTGAAAAAGTCAACTAACATCTTAATATTATGATGAAAGTAGTTTTGACCTTGTGAACTCCTGAAAAGGTCTTAGGGGTCCCAAGGGTCATCTGATCACACTCTGAGAACTGCTAATGTACTGTGTGCATCTGTCCCTGATTCATAAAGGTCATATTGATGAAGAAGCACAGGTAGTTAAGAGCATGGTACCTGGCTCCATACTGTCGGGGGCTCAATCCAGCTCTTCCAATATTCATGGGAGGACCATGAAAAAGTTTTAAGTTTCCTTGCCTATAAAATAGGGGAAATGGCTGTATATCTCATAGGGTTGTTGTGGGGATTAGCAGAATTGTGTAAAGGTTTAGAATAGTGCCTGAGGCAAGTAACAGTTTGATGAATATTAGCTGCTTTTGTTTTTAGGCTTGTATTTCTATCTAAGAACCTCTTGTGTGTATTTAAGACCATCTACATAGGCAGGTTTAAATGTTGTATTTTTTGCCAAGACTTTTGGCTCTACCCCTTCTCTAGAATATCACCATCAGGTAGCAAAAGTCCTCAAGCTTGGATTCCCAAAAATACTAATACCAGGCTCTTTTCCAGATTGGCCACCTCCACCCTGGGTGTGCCAAGGACATAGTGGTGACCATGAAGTCAGATGTGCCCATCAATCTGAAGAAGATGGGGGCCAAGTGCAAGCTGTCCAGGATCACGTTTCAGCTCCCTGCAGACCAGATCCCTGACTGGGATGACCGCATGCGCACGGTCAAGTGGGTGGATGTGCTCAGAAACCCACCCGGGACTTTGACTACAAAACGAAAGGTGAGTGAGGACATCAGGCACAGATTTGCCATGGCTGGGGGCCTGCTGCTTTCCACTTCAATGTCTCATCATTGCCTTCCTTCACAAAAAAAAAGTTTCCCATTCTACTTGACCTTGATTTTAGAAGTGACAAACTGAACTTACAAGCATGCCGCCTGCCAGCCCCACGACCCACACGTCCAGCTTTAGTTTCAGTCTGGATGCCTCATGCAGCAAGTCCTCCCACCTTTTTCAACAGCACCGTGCCTAGCCTTTCGGTCAGTTCCTCTTTCCCTCGGGTGTCCAGAATTAGATTAGTTAGAATCTCTGGTTCATGACAGAATCTCATCTGTGATCCAAGCCTGCCCTTCTTTTAATTAGTCCTTGACTGGTTTCTTTTGAATGGTAGAATAAACAGAGATGAACTCACACCCAACATAGGAAGTAGAACATGGATTACCTGTATGCTTCTCAGCCATTCCATCCCCCTGCCTCCTATCTTAAACACAATCACCATCCTGAATCTCATTTACTTATTCCCTTGGTTTTTGGTTTTTTCTTTTTTTTTTAACCTATGCATTCAAAAGCATACTGTTTAGTTGTAGTTTTTAACTTTAGTTTTTGAAAAGGTTAGATTGCTTGTGATCCATATTGTTGCATGTGGCTATAGTATACCCACTTTCACTGCTATATAAAATTCCATTATTATTATTTATCATTCATTCTTCTTTTGAAAATTATTTGCAATTTTGCTATCATGCACGGTGTTTCTGTGAACATTATTGTTCATGTCAAGTGGTGTTCATTTGCAAAAGTTTATATTCTTAGAAGTGAAATTGCCAAGTCATAGGATATGTGAATTTCAGCTTTCCAAGGTAATGCCCAAATGTTTTCCAAATGGCTGTACCAATGTACGCTCCTGGCAAAGGCATCTTACTGATCCACACTCTCTCCACAACTTGGCATTGCCAGACCCCTTGATTTTTATCATTTAAGTGAATGGGAAATGGTCTCATTTGGGGGCTACTTTGCATTTCCCTAACCACTGATAAAGTTGAATATGTCTTCGTATGATTATTGGCCATGCTAGTTATCTCTTATATAAATGCCTTTTGCCTATTTTTCAGTTCTGATGCTTGTCCTTTGTATGAGTTATTTTATTTTTGATAAACTCTGCTATTCCTTCCTATTATTTGTCTGCAAACATCTTCACCAAATTTAAAGCTTATCTTTTCACTTTCTTTGATGTATCTTTTGATGAACAAAAAAATTCTTAATTTTGATATAGTCACATTTATTAATCTCATCTTCTATATTTATTATTTTTTGTGTCTTATTTTTAAACCCTTCCCTACCAGGGAAGAGAAAATGTGTATTTTTTTTTTAGGTTTAAGAACTTTGCTGTTTATATTTAAGCCCTTGGCCCACTTGGATTTTATGTATGGTGTGAGGCAAGGATCCAATTTCATAGTTTTCCATCTAGATAACTAACCTGGCCAAATCCCTTTTTTTGTTTAGCCCTTATGTTTCCTAATGATCTGCCATGGCTCCCTTGTCATCTAAACTTCATACATACCTAGGATGTTTCTTGTCTCAGCATTCTACTTCATTGTCAATTTGTCTACCTCTGTGCCAGTTTTACCCTGCCTCAGTTTCTGTAGCTTCGCAATCAGCCTTGCTATCTGGAAGGGAAGTCCCTTTTCCATACTGTTTTGTTCTGAAGTGTTTTAGTTATTCTTGGTCCTTTATTTTTCTATCTAATTTTGGAATCCACAAACCAAGTACTGTGGAAACCCTAATGGAAACTTGATTGGAATTGGATTGCATCTGTAAGTCAGTTTAGGAAAAATTAACAATTTTATAATATTAGTTTGTCCTTTCTATTAACAAATTTTATCTCTTTATTTAGGTCTTCTTTAAGATTTTTTTCCTAGTATTCAGATTCTTTAATAGTATTAGGACTCTTCGGGCTTTTGATTTGTTCTTGAGTCAATTTTATTAAATTATTTTTCTAGGAATTTGCCCTTCCACTAGGTTTTCATATGTATTTTCATAAAATTATTTATAATATTTTCTTATCATCTGTTTAAATTTGTAGGGTTGGTGGTGATGTCCTTCTTTTCATTTTTGATATTGGTTATTTGTTTTCAATTAGCAATAATTGTGCCTCGGATAAACCTCATTGGCTATGATACTGCCACTGTGCAAAGCTTGATATTGGTTATTTGTATTTATTCATTTTTTTCTTGATCAATCTTACCAAAGACTTTTTAAGTCATTCCAAATAAGCAATTTTTGGCTTCATTGGTCCTCTCTGTTTCTGATTTATTTTCGATTTCATTAATATCTGTCCCTATCTTTATGATTTCCTTTCTTCTGCCTTCTTCTGAGTCCATCTAACCAAAAAACTCATGTCTCTGCAATCCTACTACTCTCAGTAATTTGTTTCCTTCCCCATTTAAGGGTCATTTAGGTTTGCTTGAATCATTTATTCTGGAACTTGAGTTAATTTGCATGGGTAAAATATAGTACTGTGCTCCCCCACAGCCCTTTATTCCTGTGAGTCAACTGGCTCCACCTTTGTTACAGGTGATAGAGACAGACCCTGAGCCCACCCATTCTGTAGTAGAAGAGAACTATCGAGAACTGCATCTTCAGATCAGTGCCAATGTGAATTACGCTTCGTATGGATGCCAAACAAGCAACGTGCACTTTAAAGAAACGCTGGTTTACCAGACCCGAGTGTTTGAGTGAGTCCTCGAGAGCCCCCCACCCTCACGGAGAAGCTCTTTGATTTTATCATTTGCCCCCACTCCACCACACATTTATTCAGTGTCTACAACAGCACATACCAGGCATCAGAGCCGCGTGGCACACATCAGAGTAACTCTGCGGCTGCAGTGAATCCTTCAGGCCCACAAAGCTGTGGAAGTTCACACTTGAAATCAAGATACAGGCCAGGAAAAACAGTCTGCCGGGGAGGAGGGGCAGCATCTGGCCATCAGCTTCAGTGGGGACCGTCCTTGCAGTAACAGTCCACACCACCACCCAGTAACAGTTCTTTTCTCCCCAACCCCAGGTCACAGTTGGGCAATGTCCATACTGATGGCAATGGGTCCGTCTCAGCTTCGAAGCCCCACAGCCTACAGAAGGCAATACTCCTCATAACCCTTCCATAGGTACAGCTTCTAGGATCCCTGTAGGGGACATGCCCAGTTACAAGAGTCACTACACTCAGAGAACCCCGAAGCTATGGCTTCCCTCCAGGGAATTATAATCCCCCCCAGACCAGATGCAATTTACCAATCAGGGGTCATTTTTACTATAAACAATGTTGCCTAATGATACAACTTTATATTTCTCCTTTATCAGGTTTCCAGGGAAACAGAGCTAAAAAGTTCATTCAAAGTTAAAATTGTCCTTAGAAGGAAAGAGTTATGTGAGCTCACACATGGGAATGCAGGATTCTGTGGGTCCCCCTCTTACGGAGCTCATGGTGGGCGGTGGGGGGATGGGTGAAAATAGGTGAATTGATGGTTGCAGGGTGGTGTCCTGTGTGTGCTGTGAAAATACCCAAAGCAGACCAAGATGTGGGGAGAATGAGGAGGCAGACAGCATATAAGGGAAGACGTCCCAGACGAAGCAGTGCCCCTGTTGAATTGTGGAGGATGAACAGGAGGTAGCCAGGTGAAGAAGTGAGTGAGAAAAAGGGGCCTTCTAGGCAGAGAGGGCATCATATACAAAGACAAAGACTGTTCTTCGAGAATTACAAGCACAAAAATTAAACCACTGACCTTTCAACGTTGTAAGAATTAGTAATTAACTTGTTCAACTCATCTTGCATTTGTTACACTTTACATGTTCTCTCAAATTATTATAGAACCAAACGAGATAAGGTAGGAAGGGGGACCTTCTGCTGATACCTATTTTACCTAAAGCAGGGGTTGGCAAACTGTGGCCCATGGACCAAAGCCAGCCAGCTGCCTATTGTTGTAAATAAAGTTTCTTTTGGCCACAGCCATGCCCAGCTGTTTATGTGTGGCCTGTGGCTGCAACAGTGAAGTGAGTAGTTGCTGCAAAGACCTATGGTACACAAAGCCAAAAAAACGTGCTATCTTGCCCTTTGTAAAAAAAGTTTTCCAATCCCAATCTAAACCAAGAATTTTTTTTTATCAAAAGTATTCTGTACCACCAAGATTTCTCTACTTTATAAAAATTTTCTTTAAGATAATGACCAGTGCTCATACTTGTACACAATAAACACAAGCTCCTGGAGTCAAAGCACTTGACTTTGGATGTACCTGCCTGGTCTACCTGGATTGGATAATGGAAACCTAATCCTTACACCCTACCACACCCCACTCCCAAACTTTCAATTCCTACCACTTCCCTAAAACTAGGAATAGCCACTTGTGTTTCTTTCTCTAACACAATCAGTTTCTTGTGTCAAGGCCTCATCCTTCTGCTGTGATTGTGATCAAGTTTAAAAGTGGTTCCAGAAAAAGCTTCTATCTCCTGTTCTTGTCTTAGATGCAGGGAAACTTGAGGCAAGAAAAGGCTCCACTAATTCAGAATTTGAGACAAGTCTCAGCCAGTGAAGGAATCTCAGGCCGGGGTCAAACAGCCTCTGACCACAGGGACATTGTTTCCGGTGGGAGATGATTCAGGAAGGGAGGGACTGTGGAATTTGCACCTAAAGAAGATACCGTCATGGGAAACACATTTTGATTCCTCTCTCGTGGAAATGTTTCAGGGTTACAGCAATGCAGGCTGAGAGCTCATTGCATAGGGTACTGGTGTGTCAGATGATTTTCAGTGCTAAACCTTTGGATATTTTTACTTTTATATAGCTATGTATATATTCTACGTGTTTTAGAAGAAAATATAACTAACATAGCAAATGCATGATGTCAGATAAAATGTTTAAAACTTGCCTTTTGAAAAAATGTTTAAGAAACACGGTGATGACTTAAAAAGTTAAGTAACAGTATAGATGATGTGCAGACAGGGAAAACATCATTGACAGCACATTTCTCAAATCCATTCTCTGATCTATCTGCAGGTTTGAACTGATTAATTCAGGAAATGTGCAGCTGGAATTCAACTGGGTCTCAGAAGAGACTGCAAAGGCTGTCAGTTTTGCAATGCCAGATAACCAAGGTAAACATGATGATAGGCAAAACCCAGGGCTTGAACTGAGTCCCCAGTTAGTAGGAGAGCCTTGTTCATGGAGCAGTGAGCACTGCTCCAACGGCCCTCTCAGTAGCCAAGGAGAAGCAGAGCAAATGTCTCATGGTGTCTGCAGAGCCAAACGGGCCTGAGAAACTCAAGAGCTGACCTCTGTCCTCCTGGAGCCTGGACCCTGGCCACAGAGCCCTAGGAATCCTGTTTTTCAGGCCTTAGCCTCTTGGGACATTACAGACCCTTGCAGAAGCTATGAATTCTCTCCCCAGGAAAATACATACCCATACCCAATTTGACACACATAAAGCACTTGGGAAAGGGCTCAACACTTGATGGACAAATACTCATTACTGTTGTTGCAGTTTTGGAGATTCACAGACCTTTTGAATGGGCCCTTATCCATGGGACCCCAGATTGTGAACCCCTAGTTTAAAACAATGATTCTCCAAAAATTATGTTCACAGCCCATTATTCTTGAGGCAGAAGACCCAGAGACATCTCCTTGACCCACCCCCTTGAGCCAAAAGGAAAAACTTTAGAAACTTGATAGAATTCATAGAAGTATTTTCATGAGTCTCTTACAAGAGATATGAGCCAATTCCTTACCCCTAGTGCCCAAAATTAAGTGTACCTGCTAGAAGAGGTGAGCCCACAGACCCCACAGAGGGTCCCTCAGGACCTGTGAGTGGCCTGCCTTCCACCTGCCCTCCCACTGCAAATGCAGAATATCACTGGCTGTCTCTGTTGGCCCCCAGGTTCCTCTCAAAAAGACCAACTTAGCCAGGGCACACTGCACACGGTCAGCACCCTGGACAGTGCCGTCGACAACTGGAACGAAGTTTCCCTGCCACCCTTCTCTGTGGAGCCCTCCTCAGGCACCGTGCCTGCAGGGAAGACTCAGAAGCTCAAAGTGAAATTCTCCCCGCTGGAGGTCGGAGACTTCGAGGGCAATCTTTTCTGCCAGTAAGGAGACGTGCTCCCCAGAACAAAGCTCTGCAACTCCTATCCTCTCTTCTGTCCCACCACTACCATCATTCTGTCCAGCCTTTCGCCCCCTCCACAGCCCCCAAACTGTCACATTTTTCTTTGGGAAGATTCAAAGGGGCCAGGATTTGGAAGATAAGGAGAATTGGGTCTTTTGTATTACTCACCAACACTCTCTAGACTCTTCCTCCTGCCCCCTTCCCCCTTCCCAGCTGCATTCAGAATTCCACTGAGCAACAAAATGGTTGACAGATAGATGGGTTCCAGTCCTTGGGCACATATGAACTTAAAAAAAACTTTCTGGTACCTCTTCTGAGACTTGGTTTCCTCATGTAGAAAGCAAACAAGAATACCCACCTTGTACAGTCACCATGAACATTAAATGAGTCAATTCAAGTGAAGACTTAGCACGGAACCTGGCACACAATAATCACAGTACACCCACATGGTGGTAGTGGAGGCGGTGGACCTGATACATCAGTGAGGAATAGAGGGGGCCCACACCCAATTCGAGAAAAGCCAATCCAGTAACTTCTAGCAATGAAAATCTCTGATGTGCTTTCCCAGGAAAGCTCCATGCAGGACACCCACCTTACAGAGGAACTGTATGAACCCTGGCATGGGGTAGCAAGACCTATGTGAGCCATAAGAGCCTTGTGGAGCCCCTGCAATCCACCGCAGGGACCCATCCTATGTCTGGGCCACCTAAACTTGGTGCTGGGGCTAAGTCTGCTCACATCCAGTTCACCTTCTCCGAGGAGCTCAGGCTACTCTTTTAGGATTTCTCTGTCAATGTTCATACCCCAGGAGATGCCTATGAGAGGACCCAGAGGGTAAGACTCTCTGCTCAATTTACAGCAGGGAGATTTTGTCACCACTACTGGAGGGATAACTTGGGGCCACACTTTGATACAGACAAGGAGCCAGAATTCAGCCTCCTTCTCAACCCATTCATGCATTCATCCACTCAACAGTTAATGAATGAACACCTACCATGTATCATGCACTATTCAGGGACTAAGATTATGTTGTTGACCAGGACAGACCCAATGTCTGCTTTCATGGAGCTCACATTCTGTTGGACATAATAATTCATTTCCACCCAACTCAGAAAGCAACGATTGATTTAAAAATAACTAAGAATAAATAACCTTATCCTCTCAGGATTCCCAACCTGCCACCTGGAGAGCAAGGTCCAGTCCTATCAACCAAAGGGTGTAGCTTCTTGCCCTTCTGCCATTTTGACCTGAAACACTCCGACTACATCAGCGGTCATCGGCGCAACCCAGATCTCCGAGGGCCTAGTGGTGGGGCTCTGGACTCAAACACCCGGGTGATTGAGTTCACCAGTGTGGGCATAGGAGGGAAGAGTCTTCGGTGAGTTGCCTAGGTTTGCATCAGTTGAGTTCCTATCAGTCATTCCTTCTACAGAACGTAGAGGAAGAATTCAGGGAAGTCAATGAGGCTAATTCCTAGAAGCAGGCTTGAACTACTGGGGTTGGACTTCGGGGAACTGCTCCAGTAAGAAAGCTAGATTTTGTCTCCTTAGCATCAACACTGGGGAAACTCTGGAAGACATAAACATGGAATCCCTGACCACCACCTTAACCACAGAGGATCACCGGGACAGAAGCACCCTGGGCATCATTATTACTCCAAAGTCCAAAACTCTATCCATAGTCTGGAGTCCCAGTTGAGATGCAGTTTTCATTTCTATGGTAATGAAGTGCCCAGACAAGTTCTACTTCCCAGATAGGGGGACTGTGCTAGGGAAGGTGGTTAAGAAAGTTTCTCTTATTCCTCAACCCCCTGTTTCACTCTCTGCTATCAATTCTTCCCCCTCGACCAGGACTTTTACAATCCTGAACCCCACTAATAGCACTTACACCTTCTGCTGGATCTCCGAAGAAACTGAAAGTCTCCAGAACCCTCCAGCCTTCACATGCCTTACAGAGAAGGGCCTTGTCCACCCGGAAAAGAAAGCTGAGGTGTGTGTGTGAATGAAGACCACCCAACCAAGGACTTTAATCATTCTCTCTCTCTCTCTCTCTCTGCATAACATGTGTGCTGTAGACCATAGGTAGAATGAGGGAGAACAGCCCAAGTATGCATCAGTCAATAAGTATTTCTTGAGTGGCATAGACATTAGGCAGTCCTCATGAACAGGACAG
This sequence comes from Mirounga leonina, assembly GCF_011800145.1. Taxonomy (NCBI): domain Eukaryota; kingdom Metazoa; phylum Chordata; class Mammalia; order Carnivora; family Phocidae; genus Mirounga; species Mirounga leonina. The sequence continues at coordinate 13,133,651 of NW_023270469.1, read as the reverse complement.
ACCTGAGCTCTCTTGGTTGGCCATGGAGAGATGGAGAGCTCTAGCATTTGCAGTTTTAAAAACTGAAACTATTGAAGTGGGGAAGGAGAGCTGGGCACTAATGGGCACTAGGACCCATAGAGTAACAGGAAGACTTATTTTTTCCCCAAGGGACTGACAGTGGTAAAAGGATACAGATGTGTTTTTACTTGGTCGGGCCAAAGGGCAAAACAGAAAAGTGAGTCCTGTCCCACAGCTCAGTCCTCATGTTTACTCAGTGGTAATGGGTATGGGGTCAGATTTAATGAAGCATGAATTCATTGGCCAAAACAGATCTATGGGCCCCATATCCTGTAAGTTCCACAGAGAATCTCGGAGGCAGAAATAAATCCATGAAATAGAAATTATGAATTCAAATGCCTTCAGGAAGGTCCCACAAATAAATGGAGCAAGCCAAGGGAACAATGACAGGGAATGCTGAGCCCAGGACTGGCTGGCTGCCGTGTTTCTCTGTCAGATGACCACACACAGACAAGTGGACCCAGGGTTGCCAATTTTCCCAAACTTTTTAGGAAAAGCCAAAATTCCATATTTCTCTCAGATTCTATTTTTACATACCAAACAAAGACATGGTGTGAAATATGGCAGCCCAGCCATCAGAGGCTGTGGGTGGGGTAGACCCCCTCAGGAGGGCCTGTGGGCAGGGCAAACAGACATTGATATTGCTGGAACAGCCACACTTACATGCCTTCACGGAGACAGTAGAAAGGTAGGGGTGACCTGGTAACGTCAGCCATCATAACCCCAGCACCAGTAAGCCTCCAAGGGCATGTGGAACAAGCAAACAGAAATGCTTTTTACCCCTCTGTTCCAAACTGTCTTCTTAGATTATCTTCCAGTTCACACCTTTCCATCTGGACATCACAGAAGCATTCTGGACTTTCTTAATCCCCGAACACAACATCACCGTCCCTTTCCTACTGGTAGGCAAAGCCACCGATCCTCTCATCAATCTGGACAAGTCACACCTCAACTTCAGTTGTCTCCTCATTGGTAAGGCTGCCCTGTTTGTTTACATTTGAGTTGGTGTGACCTGTGAGGGAGGGGAGTAGGGCTGACCCAGCAATGAGCTCCAGGAGCAGACTTGGGTGGAACTATTCCTGGTGCCAGAGGTACTCTATCACTGTTCACAAAGCCATGAAATATTTATCTCTTGATCTAATTTCCATCAGGTATCTTCTAAACCCACACACTAATAACCTAAGAAAATTTAGGAGCCTTGCTACAGATCCTACTTGTTAGATTCCTTGAAGGCCTGGACTATGTCCATTATCCCCATCTTACTTGCCTGTGCCTCTGGAGGATGGGCTGTATTTGTTTGCCTCTCAGTCTGTGCCACAGTAGTCAGATTTCTCTGCCATCCTTTCATGCATTTATTCAGCTCAACAAATATTACTGAGCCCCTTGTATGACCCAGGCACTCTTCTGTGAGCTGAGAATGCCGTGGGTAAAGCCAAAATCCCCATCCTCACGGTGGTTACAGTCTAGTAATAGAAAGCAGACCACCAAGGGATGCCTGGGTTAAGCGTCTGCCTTCAGCTCAGGTCATGATCCCAGGGTCCTGGGATTGAGTCCGCATCAGGCTCCTTGCTCGGTGAGGAGCCTGCTTCTCCCTCTGCCTGCCACTCCCCCTGCTTCTGCACTCGCTCTCACTCGCTCTCTCTCTCTCATTCTCTCTGACAAATAAATAAAATCTTAAAATAAAAAAGAAAGCAGACTACCAAAAAAGAAAAAAAAAATATATAGCATGTCAGATGTTAATAAGTATTCTAGAGAAGGATAAAGCAGGGTAGGGAGAATAAAGGATGCCAGGAGGCAATGGGGGAGTGACATTTGATCAGAGACCTGAAGGAAATAAAGGAAGTGATCACCAGGTCCCTTATCACATGGATGTGGGGTGTGTGTGGGTGTGTGTGTGTGTGTGTGTGTGTGTAAAATACAACTGAAGTCAGAGGATGTTTTAGTAACTCATTAGATTTTTATATTTAGAAAAGTGATATTCTTTATAATAAGACAATCAATCTGTTATATAAGGAAAATTTTAATCTCTCTCCACCCATCCTTTGCATCAAAGGAAACCCATGTTAACAGTTTGTTAGTAATATTTCCATACATTTCTTATACTGATACATATAAGTAGGTGGGAGGAGATTATAATGTTTCAGAAGGTTTTGAACAAATAAATGGGCAATATAGCATAAGAATAATAACAGTACTCTTAACTATAGAGAACAAACACATGGTTACCAGGGGGAGGGTAGAAGGATGGTGATGAAACAGGTGATGGGGACTAAGGAATGCACTTGTCATGATAAGCACCACGTGATGTATGAAAGTGTTGAATCACTATATTGCACACATGAAACTAATATAACACTGTATGTTAACTAACTGGAATTAAAATTAAATTAAATAAATAAAAACAGCAACAGCAAGACAAACAGAATTCAATCTGGGAATGCAAGGGTGGTACATTTCAACATAATGATGACATATCAACAGATTAAAGAACAACTGTATGATCATATGAATATACTAAAAAGCCATGGCAGAAATTCTCACCAAAAATTCTAATAGTAAGATAGGAATAGAGGGGGAAACTTAAATAGAGAAGACTAATCAGGGGCTCCTGGGTGGGTCAGTCAGTTAAGCATCCAACTCTTGATTTCAGCTTAGGTCATGATCTCAGGGTCATGAGATGGAGCCCCAAATTGGGCTTTGTGCTGAGTGTGGAGGCTGCTTGGGATTCTCTCTCTCTCCCTCTGCCCCTCCCTCCCACCCCCCTCACACATACACTCACTCTCTCCCTTTCTCCCTCTTCCTCAAAAAAAAGAAGACTAACCAAAATCAAGAGGCAAATATTATCCTGTAATAAACCACTGAAACCACTTCAGTTAAAAATCGGTAATCAGGCAAGGATGCTCATTATCATCATTATTATTGAATACCTTCCTAGTGATTTTAATTAGCAAATACAATAAAACAAGAAAATTCAATAATTGGCATAAACATTAGGGGGAAAGAGACGAAACTATCTTATTTGCTGTTGCTGGTGACTTCATACATAGAAAACCTCACGAGGCTCTAGAGAAAAGCAAAACAAACCACTAGAATCAATAAGATAATTTAGTAAGTGGTTGGATACAAGACAGTTATGTAAAAATCAATAGTTTCTCTTTCTTTTAGCAATAAGCACCTAGAAACAGAAACAAAAAATCCGGGGCACCTGGGTGGCTCAGTTGGTTAAACGACTGCCTTCAGTTCAGGTCATGATCCTGGAGACCCGGGATCGAGTCCCACATCGGGCTCCCTGCTCAGCGGGGAGCCTGCTTCTCCCTCTGACCCTCCCCTCTCTCATGCTCTCTGTCTCTCATTCTCTCTCTCTCAAATAAATAAATAAAATCTTTAAAAAAAAAAAAAAGAAACAAAAAATCCATTCAATATTGACAAAACCTATATAATATCTAAGGATAAATGTAACAAGAAAAGCACAGGACATATATGAAGAAAACTATAAAATCTTATTAAAGTGGCCCCAAACAAGATGTGAACATTTACCAGTTCTCTCAAAATTAAATGCAAGTTTAATCAAGTTCCAATTAGAATCCCAACTGGTGTTGCCAGGTAAAATACAGGATGCATAGTCTAATTTGAATTTCAGATAACAATGAGTAATTTTTTAGTGTAAGTATGTCAACATAAGTATGTCTCATGCAATATTTGGGACATACTTCTACTCAAAAAATATTGCCTGGGTGGCTCAGTTGGTTAAGCGACTGCCTTCGGCTCAGGTCATGATCCTGGAGTCCCGGGATCGAGTCCCGCATCGGGCTCCCTGCTCAGCGAGGAGCCTGCTTCTCCCTCTGACCCTCCCCCCTCTCATGTACTCTCTCTCTCTCTCTCTCTCTCTCTCTCTCTCTCACATTCTCGCTCTCTCAAATAAATAAGTAAATCTTTAAAAAAAAATATTTCCTAAATCTGGCAACCTTAATCCCAAAAGGACTGGAGATAAGGGGAGAACTGAATAAAATGATTCTAAAGTATATGTTAAAAAACAAATGCTCTACAATTGTCAAGGAAAGTAAGAAAAAGCAAAATAGTGACAGAAGATGTATTCAGGCCCTGTCAGGACTCTCATGACATACCTGAGCTCTGATGCAAGAGTTTAATGCAGAGACTATTGACAAAGATATGGGCAGAGTTAAGGGGCCTACCAGGGAGGGTGAAGCCTTCATTAACAAAAGCAGGAAGGCATTAGTTCCAAAGGAACAAGGAGAGAAAATAATGTCATCAGAATCACCTAAGATAGCTGTGACCAAGGCAGAAACGCCACCTAGCAGGAGCGGGCAATTGATAGAATAAAGTTCTAGAAGGAAGAGATGGAATCTCGCCAGGGGAAGAAGGTCACTTGTAGAGCAGAAGGAAGAGAGGTAGTCAAAGACTGAAGAGCTTCAGTCAAAGACTGAAGAACAGAGAAAAGAAGTTGAAGAGTTTTTTTCTAAGAAGGCTTCCTCTTGCCTGAGGAGCAGTATCTGCTAAGATGCTTCAGGAGCAGGCATGAGGCCTTCACTGAGGACTGGTGTTTCCACCTTAGGCAGAGAAGCCAGGGAGACCGTGCATATCATCAACAAGGAGGAGCAGGGGTTCCATTTTGCCTTCCAGGACAACTCCCGATATTCTGAAGGTTTCAGCAACAGCCTGGTGATATGTCCCATGGAAGGCTGGATCCCACCACTGTCCAGGTAAAGAAAAAGTCCCCCACAACTACACCCTCCCAAAATAGGGGTTCTAGACCTGCTAGCCAGGAGAATCCATTCCCCTCAGAGTGCCCTGTATCAAGTCTCTTCCAGCTCTAAAATTTATATGAACAATCCCATCCCTGTCCTATTTATTTCCCATTGTTCATTTTCCTGATAAATTGTAAAGCACTGAGAACTTTAAGACCTTCTTCTCAATATTTTCTGTCCTGTTTATATTCTTTTCCTTGCTATCTATGAATTCATAAAGCAATGACACACCGTGTCTGGCTAATCTTCCAAACTCATCATAATTTGGAATAGTGATGCTTTTTCCTCATAGTGCATATGCTAATCCATCAGGCTCATATTCTTTAGCAGGTTATAGCAGGTTGGCCTTGTCAGCTAATCTACTGTCTTCTTCCCCATCCAGGTTCCCAGTGGATATTTTCTTCACACCAAAACAGGAAGGAGATGTGAACTTCAATTTGATCTGCAATGTGAAAAAGAAAGCCCACCCTCTGACCTTAAATGTCAAGGCTGAGGGATACACTATGAATGCAGAGGTCAAATGCAAGGACAGGACTGGCTTGATCACTCTCCTGACTCCTAAAGAGACTAACATTATCAACTTCTATGAGGTAAGAGTGTGAGAGAGCCTTGATTCATTCTCTCTCTCTCTCTCTCTCTGTTTCCACACTGGCTGGGAAAGGCAGTACAAGTGAATGTTAGCTGAATCTCTCTGTTTCAAATGCCAGGGAGACCAGGAGAACAGAAACAGAAGCATCTCCATCCTCAGAATGCATATAGTTTTGATGTGAAAACTTATTTTATATTTCAGGGGGTGGAGAGATGATAGGGAAGGGAAGAATCCTTGTATTAAACATACAGGAAGGATGTTTGTCTACCAAGGGAGGTCTAAAAATTAAATTGCTATCTTACTCTTCAGGTATGAGGATCTCCAACACTTAGTAGCAGTTGCTGGAATATCTGACTACATTAATCCCATGATACTCAACTCACTAACATCATCTGTCATCCCTATTTCCCAAAGGATAGTTTTCCCCAAAATCTTACATATCCTAACCCCAGAGAAGGGAACCATGATTTGCATTCCAACATACTACTCTGTTCTCTGTCTCTCAGGTAGAGCTGAACGAATGTGTTCAGTGTGAACTCAGCTTTATCAACACTGGAAAGTTCAACTTCAGCTTCCAGGCGGAGCTCTCTGGCCCCAAAGCCCTGCTGCAGTACTTGGAATTTTCCCCCATTGATGGCAGTGTGGATGTGGGACAAAGTGCACATGCCTCCTTGTCTTTCCAGCCATTTAAGAAGTGTGTCTTGAAGGGCCTGGAACTCAGAATCAAGGTGAGACCATTTAACATTGTCTGACCCTGAGAGCACTCACAGCACTCTGTCTTTAGAGATTAATTCTCCTTATGTTCCTTGTCTTGTCCACCCTGCCAGAAGCTCCTGGAGAGTGATCATGTTGCAGATAGTCTCACAATCTCTAGTATAAAGGCCTTATCCACAGTTGAGGCACCTGGTGAATAAGTGTCCATTGAAAAGCAGTTGACCATCCATGCACTGGAATCCTATGCAGCTATTAAAATAAATAAGAGAGACAGATGGGAGGTGGAGAGGAAGCAAGAGAGACAAAATATGTGTAACATTTTCCAAGATAAGTTATTGAATGAAAAAACCAAGGAATTATGATGTCCACAGAAATGGCAGAGAAGGACCTTTGAAGAACTGCTCTTCATAGTGACGAGAACACTGGCAAAAACTAGCAAAACAACCTTTTTTAGAACTCTTGAAATTAACTAAAGGCTAGCAAGAATCCTAAGATCTTTTATTCGAGAAAAATGGCTGAATTGTGTGTATATGCCTCATTTTCTTTATTCATCTGTCGAACATTTAGGTTGTTTTCACATCTTGACTACTGTGAATAGTGCTATACTGAATATGAAAGTGTTAATATCTCTTCAAGGTCCTGATTTCACTTCTTTTGGATACCAAAGCCAAACAAAGATACCACAAGAAAAGAAAACCATAGGCCAAGATCCCTGATTAATATAGGTACAAAAATCCTCAACAAAATACCTGTAAACCAAATCCAAGAATACACTGAAAGGATCATACACTACAACCAAGTAGGACTTCTCTCTCAGATGCCAGGATGGTTCAACATACAAAAATCAATTAATGTGATATCTTACATTAACAGAATAAAGGATAAAAATCACATGATCATTTCAATAGAAGTGGCAAAAAGCATTTGACAAAATTCATAACAAAAACTCTGAACAAACTAGTATTAGAAGGAAGTACCCCCACATAATAAAGGTCATATATGAAAAGCTCACAGCTAACATCACACTCATTCATGAAAAGCTAAAAGCTTTTCCTTTAAGATCAGGAACAAGACAAGGATGCCCATTCTCACCACTTCTGGAAGTCCTAGGCAGAGCATTTAGACAAGAAAAAGAGAAAAGGTATCCAAATCGGAAAGAAAGAAGTAAAATTATCCCTGTGTGCAGACAACATGATCTTATATATAGAAAACCCAAAAGATTCCATTAAAAGAATCTGTTATAATTGGGGCACCTGGGTGGCTCAGTCAGTTAAGCATCTGCCTTCAGCTCAGGTCATGACCTCAAGGTCCTGAAATTGAGGCCTGCATCAGACTCCCCAGTCAGTGGGAAGTCTGCTTGTCCCTCTTCCTCTGCCCCTCCCCCTGCTTGTGCTCTCTCTATCAAATAAATAAATAAAACCTTTAAATTAAAAAAAAAATCTGTTAGAATTAATAAAATAACTTAGTAAAGTTGCAGGACACAAAGTCAACAAACAAAAATCAGTTGCTTTTCTATATGCTAATAAGAAGCTATCTGAAAAGAAAATTAGGAAAATAATCTTATTTACAATATCACGGAAAAGGATTCAATTCTCAGGAATAAACTTAACTAAGGTGGTGAAAGACTCGTATGTTGAAAACTACAAAATGCTGGTGAAAGAAATTAAAGACACAAATAAATGGAAAAAATCCTCTGTTTGTGGATGCAAAGCCTTAATATTGTTAAAATGTCTGTACCACCCAAAGCCATCTATAGATTCAGTGCAATCCCTATCAAAATCCCAATGGAATTTTTTTTTACAAATACAGAAAAACAGTTCTACAATTCATATGAAACCACAAAAGACCACAAATAGCCAAATCAATCCTGAGAAAGAACAAGGCTAGAAGCATCACACATCCTGATTTCAAAATATATTATAAAGCTAATATCAAAATAGTCTAGTACCAGCATCAAGACAGACCCTAGACCAGTGGAACAGAATAGGGAGCCCAGAAACAAATGCTCATATGGCCAACTGATCTTTGACAAGGTGCCAAGGATACACAATGGGAAAGGAGAGTCTCTTCAACAAATGGTGCTGAGAAAACTGGATATCCATATGCAAAAGAATGAAACTGAGCCTTTTACACCATCCCCAGAAGTCAGCTGCAAATGGATTAAAGACTTAAACGTAAGACCTGAAACCATAAAGCTCCTAGAAGACAATATCGGGCGAGTTTCATGACCTTGGTTTGGCAGTGACTTCACAGATATGACACTAAATTCACAGGACACAAAAACAAAAATAAAGAAGCGGGACTAGGGGCGCCTGGGTGGCTCAGTCGTTAAGCATCTGCCTTCTGCTCAGGTCATGATCCCAGGGTCCTGGGATCAAGCCCCACATCGGGCTCCGTGCTCTGCAGGAGGCCTGCTTCTCCCTCTATCACTCCCACTGCTTGTGTTCCCTCTCTCACTGTGTCTCTCTCTGTCAAATAAATAAAATAAAATCTTTAAAAAAAAAAAAAAGCGGGACTACCTCAAACTCAAAAGTTTCTGCACAGCAAAAGTGACAGTTGACAGAGTGAAGAGACATGGTCTTTATTCGTATACTTAAGGAGAAGGTGACTGACAGGGAACCGGGGGGTACAACAATTGGAACCCACAGTCAGTTGCTGGACAGTCCATAATTTAGATGGACATGAAGTCATAGCACAGTCTAAAAAAAATTTTTTTTTTTCAATTAGAAAAAACAAAACTGTAAAACTCCTAGCCTGGAACTCAAGGGCAATGTTGCAGCCATCTTCCCTGGGAAGAGCCAGGCACACCACCTCAGAAGGAGCCCATCCCTTGGGAGAACTGTCTTCAGAACTTTCATGTCTTACCACATCATAGTACCTTCCTGCTCTAATTAGCAGAAGAGTTGAAGGTGGTCAATCAGAATCCTTTACAAGAAATCAGTCACAAAATACAAAGACTTTAAAAGCCTTAAGTAAGAAACTGTTTTTCAGTTTATAAAGTCACTTACAAAAACTTGTACCAGTGACTGTTATATTATTATAATGATGTTTAGAATAAATACAGGATATTTTGTTTTAAATAAATTTTCAACTTAGGAAATTTCATATTATAAAGTTGCTGAAGAGCAAATTAAGGTCATGTCCCAACAGGCACGTGTGTCATCTTGTTGAGAATCCAGGTATGACCCATACTTTTTATATTTCTCCACTCTTTCACCCTTGACATAGGGGCCTTTGACTTCCTTCTTGTCCTTTCCTGGTCACAAGGGGCCCATCCACTCTGCAGCCCCGGGTCTGCATTCAAAGTGGAAATAAGAGAGAAGAGCCTGAAGGCAAAACATACAAAAAACCACCAACCAACCAAACTTTCCCAGCAAGACCGCCTCTGTATTCAAAATAGGACACCTTCTTGTCCTCTTCTGTTTACATCTTGATGACCAGAACTATGTCTGATGACCACCCTTAGTGTCCAGGAAGGATAGGAACTCTAGTATTTCCACCCAGGCATCTTGGCAACTAAGCAGAGTCCTGCTGATAGGGAACCCTTGGGAAGCAGATGGGGGACAGTAACTAGCAGTCTGCCACACCTCTGCCTTCCGGCTGAATCATGGCTGCAGGAGCCAATGCAGGGGTCTGATTGCAGAGTATCCCACTGTGCTTTCCTCAAGTAAACAAACTTCTAACCTGTGAATCAGAATCTCTGCCCATGGAGTCCTGGCACCTGTATTTTTTTTTTTTTTTTTTGGAAAAGCACCAACTGCTTTCCTCCTTCACCTGAGGACTTGAGGAGCCCTTTGCTCACACTTCTAATCACCCTCTGCCTGCCATTCCCTCCCCACAGATCAGTCATGGCCCGACATTTCTGTGCAGTATCTCAGGCTGCGCTGTGAGCCCAGCTGTTCATTTCTCCTTCACCAGCTACAACTTTGGGACCTGCTTCATCTACCAGGCTGGGATGCCCCCATACAAACAAATCCTGGTTGTCACCAACAAGGAAGAAACGTCTATGAGGTACGCAGACTTCCCAGAGCTTCCAGAGGAGTCTGTAGCTCCTTGTGGGTCCTACAGGTGAAGTCCTGCCAAAACAGAAAAAGGAAGATTATGGGAAAGAGTCAAATACAGCTGGGCATGAATCCCGAGTCTCCTTTCCCCACCACTAACACTTGGGTAGCCATGAGCTACTCTGCTGAAAAATCTTAAAATGAGGAGGGCAATGCCAGATGACCTGATGAGAGGTTCATTGGCTTCCATTTACTTTCCCCATATAATAGATGTGGAAACCAAGGTTTGAAGAGTTAAAAAGTGAATTTGTCAGGCCATCACTTTGTAGTAAATAACAGATCTATGCCAAGCTTAAGTCTTCTGATTAAAATCCAGCCTCTCTGCACCATCCCTGTGTAGAATGTTCCAGTATGGGTTTCTGGGCCTTATTTCAGACCTATTGAAACAGGATTTCCAGAGACTAGCCCAGAGACCTGTGTTTCCTCAAAGCTCTCTAGGTTGGTACTATACAACAGAACTTTCCTGGACAGTGGAACTGTTACATATCTGCGCTGTCCAATATGGCAGCCTATAACTACATGTGGCTGCAGAGCATGTAAATTGTGCCTGGTGCAACTGAGGGACCAAATTCTTAATTTGTTAAATTTTAATTCATTTGAATTTGAATTTGAATTTGAATAGCCACTGGGTCTAGTGGCTACCGTATTGGATAGCACAGGCCTATGTTCAAAGCCCACCTCTTCCCTAGCTGTGCGACCTTGGGCACATGTTCTCAACTCTCCTCGCCTGAGATGGTGGATAATAATAGCATCTCCCATATGGGGCTGTTAGGAGGATTAAATTAGTTCCCCCAGAGAGAGTCCTGAGAACAGTGCCTGGAACATAGGAAATGCTCAGTTATGGTTATCTGCTGCTGCTGCTGGGATGATGATGGTTATCAACCTGAAGCGTTCGTTACAAGAGTGTCATGTGATTTGAAATGCTAATTAAAAATCTTATCTACCTGTACTCTTTCCTGCATGATTTAATTCTATCGGAGTCCTACGCAAAGGCGTTAAGTTCTATTTATTGGCCTAGCTGGACTCCTTCTCTAAATGCCTGGAAGACAGACAAGGAAGCATTGTAGTGGAGAGGTCTCATGCCTTCCTACCCACCAGTGGAATAGAGTGGACATGGTCTTCGAAGATGCCCGGTAGTTGGGCGATTAGTGATAACGAGAACAGCTCACCTTTGTGGAATGTTTCCTCTTTGCCCTGCTTAGTGACTGCCTCAGTCGCTCTATTCCATTTCATGCTCACAACAACCTTATGAGGTAACTGTCACTAACCCAGCTTTCCAGATAAGGCAACAGAGGCCCAAAGGGGCCAGGTAACTTTTCTCAGGTCTCATGGCTTGCTAGTGATTACAGCCCGGATCCAAACTCCTTTCTATCTGACTCAGAACACATACTCCTATCAGCTGTGCTTTGCCACCCAGTTACTTAGGAAGCATTTCCTCCTCCTCCTCCTCCTTCTTTTTTTTCTTAGAGAGAGAGAGCCCTTTTGCAGGGTGGGGGTGGGAGGAGAGGGGCAGAGGGAAAGGGTTAGAGAATCTTAAGCAGGCTCCACGCCCAGCACAGAGCCCAGTGCAGGGCTCCATCTCACGACCCTGAGATCATGACCTGAGCTGAAATCAAGAGGCAGACCCTTGACCTACTTAGCCACCCAGGCACCCCAGGAAGTATTTCCTTCCTTTGCATCGAGCAAAGGGCCACGGCACTTTTGAGTTTGAGGCCCAGTTCTGCCGGGATCTCAGGGTGTGATTTGGGGTAAGTAACTTGATTATGTCAGGGGTCTTTGGGCTGAACCACTGCTGAGGTCGCTTCCAACCCTTACATCCTGTGACTGCAGGACAGCAGGGCAGGAAATCCATCAGAACCCAGCTCAGAGAGACAAGGGGACAGAATTGGTCTTTCTGGATGACTTAAACATGTGCTCTGACCTCCAGGAGTACAGGGTCGTGCTGGAGACCCTCCTCCTTTGTAGACAAAATGGAAATATGCGGGCCCTCTAACTTCCACACTTTCCTCCTGATTTTCTCTAGCTTAGACTGTCTGTACACCAACACCCCGTACCTCGAGGTGAACTTCCGTGTCGATGTGATAAAGCCGGGAAAGACACTGGAGATTCCAATCACCTTTTATCCTCGAGAAAGTATCCAATACCGAGAACTCATCCCCTTTGAAATCAATGGGCTCTCACAACAAATAATTGAAATCGAAGGGAAAGGCACTGAAATGAAGGTAAGAGACGGTTGGTGAGATCCTCAGGCTTGGCACCCTCCTTTTGCCCTCCCAGTCACCTGTGCCCCTGGAGCCCACTCTTCCTCCCTTCTCCACCCGTCTGGCCCCCCAGCTATTCTGTCAGAGGCCAGCCAGTCCTACTGAAGGATGAACTGTCAAATCTGACTCCTACTCAACACCAAACTTCAGTGCATCATAGGCTACAAGGAATCACAAGCACCAGAGAAACACGCTTTTCTTGGAAAAGTTGGAGACTGTCAGATTCGTAATCCCAAGCATGTCCTTCTCCTCTTACAGGGCGTGTCCTGTTTTCGGGTTTAATAGGCTAGATTTGTTTTGGACAACAACTTGTTTTGGCTATGTATGCAGACATACGTTTCAGTTGTGGAACATCCTCCCTTAATGCCACGTTGATTAGTACTCTCTGCCAGGCACAGATCCCAGGGTTATGCTTGATTGAGGGCATCTCTTCTAAGTAGGTGCTCCTAATGAAAGTCCTGCTGCTAATCCCTTTCTACCCAGTGTCTGGTAAACATTTAAGGTGTCTGTTTCGTTGGCACATTTGCGTTTGCATAGGAGGTTTTGGAAGACAGAAGACTTTCCCAGATGCTCAGGAATGCATGGGACATTTCAGCCACAGGGAGAGAGAAGATGTGGGAGGAATAGGAGGGAGGTCTCCCTGGCAGCCTTCCCATCAAGCTAGAGGAACCCCAGGACATGGCCACCTGGTGTGTCTGCACCCAAGCCAGAGAGGGGGGCCTCTTCCGATCTCACTGTTCATTCTGTCACTCACTCACTCTGCACTCACTGTGTGCTAGGTCCTTTGGGGGAAGTCCGGAGGGGACCTCCGGGAGCACAGGCTGCTGCTAGGGACTCTCAGCTTTTGAGACAGAATGGAAGCGTGTGGGCTGGATATCAAGAAAGCTGAGGAGCAGCGGGTGTGCAGTTTAGGGACTGATCGAATGATAGTGACCCATGGGTGCTGCACAGTCCTGCAGGCCAGGCCCAGCCTGACCTCGATCCATCCCGGCCGACCCCGGGATCAGTGCCTGATGAGGACTTGGAAGCGTGTCCACTGTCACAGCTCTGCTGCTGCCGTTCCAGTCTGAACGCTCGGCACCGGCCACTCCTCCAGGCTTTCTCTCCCGCCCCCTTCCAGCCCTTCTTCCACAGAGACGTGAGCCACAGCGCACCCAAAACCCGCGTTTGATGGGGGCAGTCCATGCTGCCCGGGCTTCCCACTTCTCCCGGCATGAACCCTGACTGCCTCCAAGCCTGTCTTCTCAGGATGCCCGTTGTTCCCCACCCCAGGCCTTGGCTGAGCCGCTCCTCCAACTCAGGGCCTCACCACAGAGTGTCCCCTGCCCCCGGGGTGCCCTCCAACCTCACACCCACCCCGACTCAACCTGACTAGATCCTACCCTTCCTTTAGCTCCCAGTGCAGTGTAGACATGCCTTCTCAGGGAGGCCTCCCCAGAACCGCCAGCCAGGTCAGCCTCTGTAATGTGCTCTCAAGGTACCCTGAGCTTTTCCTTCACAACCCTTGGCCCTGTTATAGTTATGTAGTTGTGTAAGGAGCTGCCTAGGGGGTAGTTTATGCCCATGAATGTTTGCTGGGTGAGTGAATACCCATCCCATATGAAGAAGGCAGGACACTGAGAGAGAGGAACCACCCTTACCTCACCAGACTGGATGTACCATGGTGGTTATTTTTCTCAGTAACTGATGAAACCCTCCCTCCCTGCTCTCTTTCCTGTTCTGCAGATTTCAGTCCTGGATCCATCCAACAGGATTGTGAAGTTAGGAGCTGTCCTGCCGGGACAGGTTGTGAAAAAAACGGTTTCCATCATGAACACCAGCCACACCCACCTCACATTCAGCCAGTCAGTCCTGTTCTCAATTCCAGAACTCCAGGAACCCAAGGTTGGTGCTCGGGGCTCCCAGGGGGTCTTCATGCGTCCCGATGGTACAGAGGACTGTACCAGCAACACTGACCGCTCACGCTTCTGGTGCACCTACAGCGTGCAGACCATTCTGAGAGCTTCCCGGGTGCTACCTCTGAGTGTCTTCACAAAAGCAGTGTAGGGCTGGTGCTTTCAGTATTCTCATTTTACATAGAAGGACACCAGGGCTTAGAGGGACTGCATACTTCGAAAGGGCAGCCCAGTGAAAGAGAAAGGGATGCGATTCAGTAGATCTGGATGCTCATGAATGTATATATCCTGTAGAAAGTTTGAAAAATATGCTAAGTCATAAAGAAAAGCATTTTCCCCGTAATCTCACAATGACCACCTTCTTGCCATATGCCCACCCAGCAGAGAGACAGTGAGATCAAGCTCTCTGGCGTCTCTTCTTATAAGGGCTCTAGTCCCGTCACAAGGATCCCACCCTCATGACCTCATCTAAACCTAATTACCCCCTAAAGGCTGGACACCACTCACATGTGAATCTGGGGGACACAATTCAGTCCATAGCAAGGTGAATATGATATAGACTTGTCTGGTGGAGTTTCCAGTCCTCAGGGGTCACTGACACAGAAATAACACCCAGACAGCCTAGAAACTGCAGAGGCAGGGTGTGAATTGGGAAGGGGCAGCTCCGAGGACAGCTGGGGGCTGTTGGGAGGCCTCACAGTGGAGGGAGGCCTGCACTGAGGTCAGGGTGAAGAGGTGTCTTGCAGGCAGACAGGTTGGGGAGCAGTGTGCTCGAGGCAAAGGTACATGGGCCCCGAAGGGCCTGGGCTGGTGGACATCCAGGCGCGAGGCAGTGCAGCAGGAGCCCTGAGAACCATCTGGGGCTTGTCAGAGACAGGAAAAGGGGCTGCGGGAGCTAGCCAGAGCGAGAGGGCTGGTGCGTATCTCGTCCCAGGGCCCATGCCGCCATCCAGAGACAGGGCCAACTTGTTGCTTTTGTTTCCTCACTCATCCAAGGCGACATCCTCAGTGCCCCTGGGCCGGGGCCCCTGACCATTGGGCCAAGCCACTTATACTGGCCCAGTGGCCCTGGGCGGTCCCGTGCAGTTTTTGGCTCATCTCACCCCTGCTGCCACAGCTCCCTGCTCTGCACCCCAGGGAACACAAGCGCAGAAGGAGCCTCGGCTTCCTTTGAGCTGATTTTGATTGATTTCTACCAGGACAAAGCAGGAAAGGGAGAGCATACGAATTTAAACAGCAGTTCTCAGACTCTAGAACATGTGGGTCAGGGCACTTTTGAAGATGCGAGTTCCAGGCTCTCCCAAAATTCAGTCGGCCTGGGGAAGGACCTGGGAATCTGCATCTAAAGCAGCACATTAGGAAACAGGGTACAGAGAGCCCAGGGAGCCCTCCTTGGAAAGACACCAGAGCACTGAGTGTTTCCGGTTTCCTCTTATCGTACTATTTCCTCCACCAGAGAGTAGGGGTCATTTGCTGCAAGGGGTTGAAGAGAGAATTAACGTTTATGGAATGCCTATTTCGTGCCACACATTTATACAGATGATCTGAATCTTCACCGTAGAGTAAGTCACAGAGAGTTTAAGTAACTTGCCAAAGATGACCTGGCCAGTAGTAGGGAGCAGAATGGGATCTGACCCCTGGGCTGTTGCAGCCCTAAGAGCAAGACCCGGGAATGGATGCCTCCGACGCCCCCTGCCCTCAGTGGCTGAGTATCCTTGTGGTTTTGTCCAGGTCATCACCCTGATACCATTCCACAACATCACTCTGAAGCCCAAAGAGGTCTGTAAGCTGGAAGTCATCTTTGCCCCGAAGAAGCGCATCCCTCCCTTCTCCGAGGAGGTGTTCATGGAATGTATGGGGCTCCTGCGTCCCCTCTTCCTCCTCAGCGGCTGCTGCCAGGCCCTGGAGATCTCCCTGGACCAGGAGCATCTCCCCTTTGGGCCAGTCGTGTATCAGACACAAGCCACGCGTCGCATCCTTATGTTGAACACGGGTGACGTGGGTGCAAGGTAGGAGAGCGGTGTGCCCACCCTGCGGCTGGCACAGCCCTGTGACACTGGCTTTGCCCTGGATCTGGACACGACATCTGTTTCACAAGTCAGGCCACTCGTTATTTCTTTCCCCTCCCTTTTACATCCCCTCCCTTCACTCAGATGTGACAACAGTGGTCCCGCTCAGCTGACTGCTTGCTGCCAGGATGGCGAAAATTAATGTCATTTCATTGAGAACATTTGTTTGGTGCCTGTTCTATGCCCTTTACATGGTTCCTCTTGGCTGATCCCAAACAGTTCCATGGCTGGTCCATTTTACAGATGAGACAACTGAGATTACTTTACCAAAGTCATGCATTTAGCAAGGACTCACACTGTGCAGGTGCAGTGCTGAGCATTCTTGCATATAAGCTCCCACTTAATTATCCCAGGCCCCCATAAGGTCCTCTGTTGTCCCCATTTCACAGCTGAAGGTGAGGCTCACGGAGGTCAGATGATTGACCTGAGGTCACACAGCCAAGAAGTGGGGGAAAAAGACAGGGTTGGAACCCAAGTATATCTGTGATCGTTCTCCTCTCCAGGCTCTTCCCTCTAGCTAGCAGGTGCCCACCCCCGTCACTACTCAGGCAGGCCCCCATAGCTATGCAGGCGGGCACCGAATACCTGCAGGGGGCACTCTCGCCCAGACCTCAGTGAGAACAGTGCCCTGAGGGTGTGGTGTGGCGGCCCCTGAGTGCTGGAAGCACAGGGTCTGCACCACCCACCCTCTGTCTCCCATCGGCCCACAGAGGGATGACTACACAGGGCCCTCAGGTCCCAGCGCCACCAAGAGCAGGTGCAATGCTCACCTGCATCACCTCTGCCCTCCTGGATGGGGGGGTGGGGGGAGGGGTTGCTGATAGCCACGGTTTCGGGACGGTTCCAGTCCTAGCCCAATCACTTCCTAGCTGTCTGATCTTGGATACACATGTGTTAGTGCATTCATGCACATGTTCCCCCATGAGCCACTGGTGGACCATAAGATAAGATGCAGCACCTTCCCACCCTGCTCCGGTCTGAGAGGCAGCTGAGCCATCCTACCCAGGAGAGATCTGGCTCTTGTCCCCACTGCCTCTGCTGCACCCAGTGATGGTCTTCCTCCCAGGTCCCAGGGAGTGCTCATTAGCAGGTAAACCTCCCAGCTAAAAGCCCAGGCAAAGTCTCTTGATCTCAGCAGCATTGAGGACACCCCCAGGATACTAATAAATTGTCTTTCTTGTCTCCTTTTATCTTGGAAAAGGTTTAAATGGGATGTCAAAAAATTTGAGCCTCATTTCTCCATCAGCCCAGAAGAAGGCTATATCACTGCGGGCATGGAGGTTTCGTTTGAAGTGACCTACCATCCCACTGAAGTGGGCAAGGAGAGTCTCTATAAAAACTTGCTCTGCTTCATCCAGGGAGGCAATCCCTTGAGCCTAACCCTATCTGGAGTCTGCGTGGGACCACCTGCAGTAAAAGAGGTCAGTAGATGCTGCCCACAGATGGGCCAGTGGCCAGAGTGGGCCCAGCAAGCTCCACAAGTGAATTCAGCCAGGCCTTCTAGAAACAAGTGACTCTGAAAAAAAAAAAAGAAAGAAAGAAAGAAAGAAACAAGTGACTCTGTTCAAACAGTCCTCGGTGCCAACATCAAACATCCAGACCTGCTTCCCAACCCCTGCCACAGGGCTTTTGCATAATCTGTTCCCACTGCTGCAATATTCATTTTCCCTCTTCATTTAGTTAAATCCTATTCATTCTTCAGCCCTCAACTCAAGCATCACATTCTCAAGGAAGCTTGCACTGATATCTCTGGCTAGATCAAATTCTGTTACACGCTCTGTAAGTAAAGGGTAAAACACCTTTCCCTCCTTCTCTCTCATCAATAAAGGGGGGAGGGGGCCTTGAGTTAATCCTCTGCTAGCCATGTCCATTGAAACCTGAGAATGGACTGTGTTCCACTTATGGTAAAAACACTTATGGCAAAAATGACACCCAGTCTTCATCTCTATAATCCCATTATTTCAAGCGTGTTATGTAAATGGGCTCATACGGTATGCTCTGAACATGTATGTACAAGTCTCGGCAGGAACATATGCTTTCATTTTCTTGGGTAAATATCTAGGAATGGAATGGCTGGGTCATAGAGCAAGCATATATTTACTTTTTTAAAAACCTACTAAACTGTTTTCCAAAGTGGTTGTGTCATTTTACATTTCTACCAGCAATGTCTGACATTTCCACTATGTCACATCTTGCCAACACTTGATACGGTCAGGTGTTTTAATTTTAGTCATCCTAATAGATATGTAGTGGTGTCTCCTTGTGTTTTTTAATTTGTAGTTCCCTAATGACTAACGATGTTGAACACCTTTTCGGGTATTTATTTGCCACCCATATATCATCTTTGTTGGAGTATCTGTTTAAATTTTCTATCTATCTTTAGCTGGGTTGTTTGTTTTCTTCTTATTGAGTTTTGAGAGTTCTTCATATATTCAGGACTTAAATTTTACATTTAGATCTTCAATCTGTTTAGAGTTAATTTGTGTATGTAGTGCAAGATATAGACCAAAATTCATTTCATTGTATTTTTTTGTATACTGATACCAATTGTTCCAGCACCATTTGTTGAAAAGATTATCATTTCTCCACTGAAATACCTTTGCACCTTGGTCAGAAACCATTTGACCATATAGGTGCAGCTCTGTTGCTGAATTCTGTTCTTGTCCGCTAGTCTATTTAACTGTCCTTACCAACACTGCCACACTGTCCCCATTGCTACATTCGGTGGTCAGTTCTCAACTGTTGACCTGTTGATAGCATTTGATACCTTGAACAAGTCCCTTAAAGGAGAATCCTTCCAACACTTTCCTCACATGGTTCCTAGGATACCACCCTTTCCTGGGTTTCCTCCTACCTTATTAGATGCTTCCTCTCATCTCCTCTTCTGATTTTTCTTAACATTGGTGTGTGCCAGTCAGGAATTAGTTCTTAAGTTTCTTCTTTTTCTAAAAACAATTAACTTCCTGACAATCTCATCCAGTTTCTTGGCCTTAAAAAAAAATGCCATACCCTCAACTCCCAAATATGTATCTCCATCCTGAACCTTTCCTCGAACTCCTCATGTGTAAAGTCCACCACCTGCCTGAGATGCCTGCTTTCTTCCAGGTGGTAAACTTCACCTGCCAGGTGCGCTCCAAGCACACGCAGACCATCTTGCTTTCAAACCGCACCAACCAGACCTGGAACCTGCACCCCATCTTTGAGGGTGAGCACTGGGAGGGGCCCGAGTTCATCACCCTGGAGCCCCATCAGCAAAACAAGCCCTATGAGATCACCTACAGACCCCGCACCATGAACTTGGAGAACCGCAAACATCAGGTAGACTGAGGCTTCCCCCACCCGCTTTGGTTTCCGTGTGTGGTTGGAGGGGGACGAGTGGTGCAAAAGAGGTGAGGAGACAGAGTTTGGGGGCTCAGAGAATGTTCAAACGAGAAGGGACCCCACGAACCATGTTGGAACAATAGGGAATCGTGCAGATTATCGAGTCCAAAGCCTCTCTCGGTGCCCACATGTTTTCATGTATAGGAGATTCTCTTGGAATGAGGGGCACAGTTCTGAAAGAGTCCTGGACTAAGCATCAAGCAATTAATATTTAGCTTAATTGCACAAATAACATCATCGTGGCTGTAATAAAAATAAAAAAGGAAAGAAGCCACAATCTTCAACCCTAAAAAAGGAGAACTCTCTTCTTCTATCTTCACTACCAGCCCTTATGCAGATGCAGCCACAGCTGACATCATCACATACCCAAAATTGCCTTCTGTTTATTTTCACTTTACATTATATCAGGAGCATTTTTCTGTTTCACTAGTCTTTGTGATCATGATATTTAATGATTGTCTAATATTTCTTTGAATGAGAGTTCCCTAATTTATTTAACATTCCCCAGTTGTTGAATATGGAAGTTATTACCAAATTTTTATCAATATTATAAATGGTTTTAATATATGTGTATGTATGCAGCTTTTTCTCTGGAGGGATTTTTAAGTTCCCTCGGGTGAAGCCGCCGGCTAGCTCAATCAGTAGAGCATCGACTCTCAAGTTCCTTGGCGTGGGGTTCCTGGTTCAAATACATATGAACATTTTTATGACTCTTAAAACATACTGCCAAGCTGCTTTCTAAGAGTTATGCTTATGTCAGGGCCTACGTTAACCCTGTGTTACTACCATGCCTGAGAGGTAGCTAATAAGGGACCTCCTGTGCCATTCTGACCACGCTTCTTCTCCTTAGGGCACCCTCTTCTTCCCCCTCCCCGATGGGACTGGCTGGCTGTATATGCTGCATGGGGTTGCTGAGCTCCCCAAAGCCGTGGCCAACATCTTCCGTGAAGTACCATGTAAGACGCCATACGTTGAACTCCTGCCAATCAGCAACTGGCTTAACAAGCCCCAGAGGTGAGGGAGTGGGGGGCAAGGAGCCAGGGTGGAGGAGATGGAGGAGGGAGGACATCCACTGTCTAGCCTGGCCTTTCACCTGGTCAGCACCTCTAGAGGACATTGAGGGACTGAAAGAGTCAGAGACAAATTTCCCTGGTGTGGACAGGCACTGCCTGACCTCTAAGCTTCCAGACCCCCAGTGCTATCTGTGAATAGCGGAGTACCTAAGTCTCCTAGACCAGGGCCTGGCACAAAATAAGTGCTCAGTAACTGTTAGCTGTTATTATTGTCAAAATGAGAATCATGGTGGTTATTATTGAGTGCTCCACCATATCACCTCAGCCACTGGCCAGAGAAGGACGTCCCTTGGATCTTTAGTTGCAGTGGGAGTAGAGTAGAATACGAGGGCTAGAGAAGCTTGAAGACCAGCAGCCTTGTCCCCTTCTTTTACAGAGAAGGAGCCAAAGGCTGGGAGAAGAGGTTTACTTACTGAAGGCTGCCAGGTAGCATAGTGGGTGAAGGCCCAGACCTAAGTTTGAATCCTGGTTCTACCAATAACTAGTCATGTTATCTGAGCATGCTTCCTCTTGGCCTCTATTTCCTCATTAGTAAGACGGAGGTGAGAATCATATGTACCTCCATGTGTTACTAGGAACACATGTGGAGCACTGACTCAGCACCTGGCACATAATAGGTGTCAGTAAATCGTAGTTATTGGTATTGTTAGAGACAAAGTAAAGACCAGAGCCCTGGACCCGCGTGCTTGTCATAAAGTCAGGAGTAGAAATAGCACCTTTACTTCTTTCCTTTGGGCAGACAGTCACATTTTCTCTATCCTCTCTTCATGTGCTGCTGTGTCCCCCCAGGTTCCGGGTCATTGTGGAAATGATAAAACCAGAGAAGCCAGACCTAAGCGTCACCTTAAAAGGCCTTGACTACATTGATGTACTGTCGGGTTCCAAGAAAGACTATAAGCTGAACTTCTTTTCCCACAAGGAGGGACTATACAGTGCAAAGGTATCTACATGTTAAAAACATTTCCCTGGAACCCTGGAGGTTTGCCCCTGAGGTGATGATCCTGGTGTTAGGGAGTGAAGATGTCCTCCCACCGCCAGCCTATCCTTATCCTGTTGGGCTAACCATTTAGTGACCTGGCAAAGGCTTTCAGGATTCCAAGCCTCTTTAAGATGGAGCCAGACTGCAGGGCCATCCATCTGTCATGTAGACCCACACCAAACATTCAAAGCAGCAGAATCATGAAAATCCTTAAGTAGTGAAGGCCAGCAAACACCAGACCACAATAATAAGAAAAGATCCCTTTTTCTGAGTGCTGAGAGTGGCTAGTATCATACTGAACACTCAGTACACACAGCTAGTAATGTCAGAGCCAGGATTCAACTCAGAGCCACCTGCTCCAAGATACCACGGGGCCTTTCATGCATGAACTGTTTCTCCTAATCCGTTCATTAGTTCAACAAGTACCTATGAGCATACCTGCCACATACTATACTAAGTGCTGGCAGCACAGCAATGATCAAAACTAGGCACAGTCTCTGTCTTAATGGAATGCCCAGTCCAGTGAAAGAAGAAGGATATTAACCAAATAATGGTACTATGAATGTATAATTACAAAATGAGATATGCACTTTGAAGAAAAGGAGCACATATGGATCAAGTAGCTCAAGGGTGAGGTTAGGGCTGAAGATAATATTTGGAAATTACTCATTTGTAGATAATATGTAGAAATTACTTATTTAGAGATAGTATTAGAAGCTATGATGAAAGATGGAATAAGCTAGGGAAAGATTTTAAAGTGATAAAAGAAAAAACCTAGGAACGCATCTCCTCCCTCCAGAAGAGATAGTAGCAAACCCATGCAGTAGATGTCATCCTTTCCTACAACCACTGAGGTGGCCTGCTCCACTCAGATCACATTCACAAGCTGACAGAGAACCTTAAAATCAAGGTTTCATGAAACATCTGTAGGGGAAAAAAAGCCACTATAAATAGAAATACCAGCTCAACAAAGAGGAACCCCTAAGATAAAAGATGTTTTAAAGCAAACAGAATATTTTTAGTGAATATTATTAATATCCTCAAAGGAATAAAGGAAGATAATCCTACCCATAATAGAAGAACAGGCTATTATGGAAGATAATCATTTAAAGACCTGGAAAATAAAAAATGAAATGTTTGTAATAGAATACCATAGAGAAAGGCTGAATAGTGTAATGAGGAAGAGATTACTAGTAAGTTAGAAGATAGAGCTGAGTAATAGCACAGATTTAAGCACATGAGCACAAAGAAATGGCAAGAATGGAAGGAAGTAATAAGTGCTGGAGAGGGTATGGAGAGATTGGATCCCTCATGCATTGCTGACGGGAGTGTAAATGGTGCAGCTGCTGCCAAAAACAGTCTGGCATTCCTTAAATGGTAAACATAGAGTTACCATGTGACTCAGCAATTTCACTCCTAGGTGTATACCCAGGATAAATGAAAACATACGTCCACACAAGAACCTGTACATAAATGTTCATAGAGGCATTATTCGTAAGAACCAAAAAATGGTTACAAACCAAATGTCCATCTATCCACCTAATAAGAAATCCAACACCCAAAAAACAAATAATCCAGTTAAGAAATAGGCAGAAGACAAGAAGAAAAGACTTCTTTTCCAAAGAAGACATCCAAATGGCTTACAGACACATGAAAAGATGCTCAACATCACTTATCGTCAGGGAAATACAAATCAGAACCATGATGAGATACCACCTCACACCTGTCAGAATAGCTAAAATTAGCAACACAGGAAACAACAGGTGTTTGCGAGGATGTGGAGAAAGGAGAACCCTCTTGCACTATTGGTGGGAATGCAAACTGGTGCAGCCACTCTGGAGAACAGTATGGAGATTCCTCAAAAAGTTAACAATAGAACTACCCTATGATCCAGCAATTGCACTACTAGGTATTTACCCAAAGGATGCAAAAATACAGATCCAAAGGGGTACATCCACCCCGATATTTATAGCAGCATCATCAAGAGTAGCCAAACTATGGAGAGAGCACAAATATCCATTGACTGATGAATGGATAAAGAAGATGTGATATATATGCAATGGAATATTATTCAGCCATCAAAAAGAATGAAATCTTGGGGCACCTGGGTGACTCAGATGTTGAGCATCTGCCTTCGGCTCAGGTCATGATCCCAGGGTCCTGGGATCGAGCCCCGCATCGGGCTCCCTGCTCGGCGGGAAGCCTGCTTCTCCCTCTCCCCCTCCCCCTGCTTGTGTTCCCTCTCTCGCTGTGTCTCTCTCTGTCAAATAAATAAAATCTTTAAAAAAAAAAAAAAAGAATGAAATCTTGTCATTTGCAATGATGTGGATGAAGCTAGAGAGTATTATGCTAAGTGACATAAGTCAGTCAGAGAAATACAAATACCATATGATTTCACTCATATGTGGAATTTAAGAAAGAAAACAGATGAACATATGGGAAGGGGGAAAAGAAAAAAAGGAGAGAGGGAAATAAGCCATAAGAGACTCTTAATGATAGAGAAAAAACTAAGGATCGATGGACAGAGGGAGGTGGGGGATGGGCTAGATGGGTGATGGGATTTAAGAGGGCACTTGTTGTGATGAGCACTGGGTGTTATATGTAAATGAATCACTGAATTCTACTCCAGAAACCAATATTGCACTGTATGTTAACTAAAATTTAATTTTTAAAAAAAGAGCTTCTAAAACAGAAAAACAAGATAATGGAAGGAAGAAAATACTTTTCAAAATAATTGAAGAAAATTTTCCAGGGCTATTTGAAAAAGACTGAGTCTTGTAATTGAAGGGACCCAACAACTTGCCAAATAGGGTGAATGAAAAAAAAAAAACACCTCACATCTAAATACATGAGAACAAAATTGTAGAAAACTGGGATAAAAAAGAAATTCCTAAATGATTCTAGAGAAAGTAAAAGGAAATAATCACAATAACATCAGATTTCTCATGATAACACTGAATACAAGAAACAGTGGAGGGGCACCTTGTTGGCTCAGTAGGTTAAGTGTCTGACTCTTAATTTTAGCTCAAATCATGATCTCTGGGTCATGAGCTTGATCCCCCGTGTTGGGGTCCACACTGGGCATGGAGCCTGTGAGCCTGCTTAAGATTTTCTCTCTTCCTCTCCCTCTGCCCCACCCCACCCCTATCACATGTGCATACATGCATGCTCACTCTCTTTCTCTCAAAAAAAAGGGGGGTAGGCAGTGGAGTAAGCTATTCATATAACTTAGAGTGATGTTCAATGTAGAACTTTTTCCAAACAAAACTATTACGAGGGCAAAATAAAGACATTTTTAAACATGCAAGGACTCAAAGTAACCTACCCATATATATAATCCATGTTTGAAAGAAGTACTATAAAATTAAAAGTTTTTTAATTAGCAAATTTTAAAAACAAGTAAGTGAATTCAAGAGGAAAACATAAGGATACAATGAACAAAGAATCAAAATTCAATTGATAGGTAATTTCAAATAATTGTTGAAAAGCAATCTGAAATGAATATTTCTTATGACCTCAATATAGGAAAAAGGAAGGGGAGGAATAAAATAAGGCAATGAAAAATTTTTTTCTCATTCAGTGGGAAGCAAATGGGGAAATAAAAGATGTTCTTTCATTCACCAGAAGGGTAGGGAAAGAATAAAGATAGTCATAAACTATAGATGTGAACAGAAAAATATAAGTAAATATATGTTTTAAAGTGTTAAGTAAAAATGATGGTGAACGCAGATCACAGAGTCTCTTTACAATAATATGTATTAAAATTAACAATACAAAAGTTTTTTAAAAATCAAAAGTACTTCTGATTATAATGGAATAACTACTCTTTCCACCATAAATGATCATAAAACTGGACAAAATTTCTGAGGCAAGTCTTCTCAGGCATTGGCAACAGGAGCACAATACTGCAATCCATCAAAGAGAAGAAAAGCTAATGAGATGAATCTCTATAATTGTCCTGGCTCTCTGCCAAGGGACAGTTTCCTGATTGCAGTGCAGTGAGCTGGAGTCTAAGCAAAGCACAGCTGCCCCATTGAACTGACAATGCAGAAATCAGAGTTTGGTGCAGTTGAAATAGCTAGTCTCCACAGGGTGGGAGAGGAGTGGAGGGAGCAATGCAGGAAGTGGCAGGGTGTTGGGAGGGAAGGGAGACAGAAGTCTGTGTGGGAGTTCCCCTCAAAGTCTTTGGCTGAGAGTTGTCCTGCACATGCACAAAATGAGACTACATGAGATTTGTCAGAGAACAGCTTCCAAAAGAGGTTGATAAACAAAGATACATTAATCAGTGCTGGGGAACATTGGAGGTTTGATTCGGCCAGATGAGGAGATTGCATTAACATCTCACCAACATCCTAAGAATCCAGTGAAATACCAGAAAGGCCAGAAGAAAGGACCATGCCCTTAGGATAAGTCCTTTTAGGCCCTTAAAAAGCCTAAAACTAAGCAACTACAAGATCTGCAGGAAGGGCAAAATTTGGAGATTGAATCCCACCAAGTTGGAAGGTCTTGAGAAACACCTTGAGCTTTCCACAGATCTGCTCTAACAAAGCATAAAACCAAACCTACACAACTTTAAGGTGATAAGTCAATAAGTCAGTGATTGAACTGCCTCCTAGAATAAAATCAACACTCTTACTAGGAAGATAACAGAATCCAGAATCTCTACAATGATCATCAGCAATGTGCAGTGCAGCAGCAGAAATTACTAGATTTGTGACAAAGCAGGGAAATGTGACCCATAGTCAAGAAAAATTTAGTCAATGAAAATGGACTCCAGGATGGGCCAGATATTGGATTTAGCAGACAAAGACCTCAAACCAGCTATTATAAACATGTTTAGAACTAAAGAAATCATTTCAAATAATTAAATAAGGACAGATAAGGAATCTCAGCAGAGAAATGGAAAGTATAAAAAAAGAACCAAATGGATATTCTAGAATTAAAATTAAAAATTTCAATAAACTGAAATGAAAGTTTCACTGGATGTTCTTAACAGCAGATTGAATTAAAAGAAAAAAGATTGAATAAAAAGAACCAGAGCCTCATGAACCTGTGAGAAAATACGAAATTTTCTAATACATGGGTAATAGGAGTCCCAGAAGAGAAGAAAGTGAGAATGGGGCAGAAAAGTATTTGAAAAAAAATTATGAAACTTCCCTGATTTGATTTTAAAAATACATATATTTAGGGGCGCCTGGGTGGCTCAGTCGGTTAAGCGTCTGCCTTCGGCTCAGGTCATGATCCCAGGGTCCTGGGATCGAGCCCCGCATCGGGCTCCCAGCTCCACAGGAAGCCTGCTTCTCCCTCTCCCACTACCCCTGCTTGTGTTCCCTCTCTCACTGTCTCTCTCTCTCTGTGTCAAATAAATAAAATCTTAAAAAAAAAATACATATATTTATAGATCCAAGAAACTTGGCAAACCTCAAGCAGGAAAAATACAAAGATAACCATGATATACAAGAAAACCATGTCTGTGCACATCATAGTAAAACTGCTAAGAATCAAAGATAAAGAGAAAAGCTTGAAACAACCAGATATTTAAAAATATGCTACATACAGGGGACAATAATAAAAATGACCACTGACTTCCCTTCAGATATAATGGAAGCCATCTGCAAAGTGCTGAATTCTATCAACCGAGAATTCTTCATTCACTGAAAATATCCTTTAAAATGGAGATATTTTCAGATAAAAGAACATGAGAGAATTCAATGCCAGCAGACTTGTATCACTGAACAACATGCTAATAAGTATTCTTCAGTCTGAGGGAAAATGATACCCGACAGAAATCTGGGTGTACTGGCAGCAGAAGCTTATCATGCCAGTCGCAGGGGTGAGGGGACAATGTAGTGCAGTCGCAAGGGTGGGCTCTGGAGTCAGTTCAACCTTGTTCAAGTCCTGGCTCTGACACTTCTCCCTGCACGTGACCTTGGCAAGATATTTACCTTTGCTGAACTTCAGTTTCCCTGGGGAAAAAAAAAAAGAAAGAAAGAACCAAAACAAAACCAAACGAAAGAAAGAAAGGAAACAGTGAGGGGAATAATAATACTGCCTACAAGTTGTATACATTAAACAAGTACTTCTCGTGCCTGGCACACAGTAATCATTGATTAAATGTTAGATGCTGTCATTACCATTATTAGTATTATTGTCAATTTCAGCAGCAACTGGCATAGGAGTGAAGCCCACTACAGCATGAAGCTCTTAAGGTCTTGCTTGTTCTCTCTGGGGCCAGCTAGCAGTCCCCTGGGACACCTTCACCTTCAGCACTAGACAGTGCTGCTCTGGCCTCTTCTGAGCAAACCGGGCTGTTCCATCAGCTCTCACCTGGGAGGAGCCAGAGCGGAACTCCGCAGGAGAAAGGCTGGCTGGTGGGGGTGCAGACGGGGTGGGAGTGCCGATGTCAGCCTGGCACCTGTGCTTCATGTCTGCAGGCAATCCTAGCAGAGAGAAGGAGCTCCTTGAGACAGCAGGAGCCCCTCTGCTAACCCCCCTCCTCTGCCCTACTTCCTCCCCCTCTCCCTGCCAACCCAGGTGATCTTCCGAAATGAAGTGACCAATGAGTTCTTACACTACATGGTGAGTTTCAGGGTCATCCCTTCAGGCATCATCAAAACCATCGAGATGACGAGCCCCGTCCGGCAGAGCACATCAGCCTCCATCAAGGTGGAGAACCCCCTGCCCTATTTGGTGACCTTCTCCACGGAATGCAGGGTGCCTGACATCAGCCTGCCCTCCCAGTTTGTGGTGCCTGCCAACTCCGAGGTATGGCCCCGGCTACCAGTGGCCCCCTGATATCTGTGACAGAGGCTCTGCCTGTGAAGGGGGGTTGCCTCCTTGAGTTTGGGCCAGCCCTGACAGTGGTTGGGAAGGCAGGGGACGGTCCCTCAATCACACCCCTGATCTCCCCTTTCCCCTTCTGCCCCAGTCCTCACATGAACACGGGCATATGAGCGCTTGGGTTCAGACATATAAAAGGGACTTACTTATTAATTATGAAGCCTTGCCTCTGTCATATGCTTGTTTGCTTTGTTCAAATTGAAACTATCTTTGTTTTTTGCTAATTGTAAAGGTAACGTAGAATATATGTGGTGAAAAGGAAAGCAAGGGACATAGCGTATCGAGTGAATAGCACGTGCACCGTCATGCACATAACACTTGCTTATGCACAGACCCCTTCAGGAAGGATGCACAAGATACCTGTGCCCCGCTGGGAAGATATAGCCTGAAATTCTGAGCTGATGTGGCGATGAACTTTCTTTTGACTCTCTTCACTTTATGGCTCCAAACTCTCACTGTCCAGATTCCATCAAAAGCCCTTCTGTTCCTCTAACTTGAGCCCACCCACTTATTCCCTGTGCCCACTTGAGCTCTTCCTTCCCCTTCAGAACCCCAAATCCTTTTTGTTCCTCAGAGAGTCTCCATGCCCTTCATTTTGTCCTTATATTTTTCATCATGAATTATAAAAATCCATGCAGAAATGTATAACATATATATATACATATAATGTATTAAAACATGTTTACTTAAACAACTATGAAGGAAATATCTGTACAACTAATACCCAGGCCAGGACATAAAAAATTGCCACCACCCCAGAAACCTGTCTCCACTTGCAGTACTGTCCATCACCCCTAAAAGTTACCACTGTCCTCATTTTGTAATAATTTCTTGCTTTTAAGCCATACGGTTTAGATTGGCCTGGCTTTGAACTTTATCCAAAAGAAATCATATAAACATTCTTCAGCGTTTTGTGTCTTTTGCTCAACATCATGTGTCCTGATGGTCATCACATTGATGCACGCAGCTGAGGTTCATTCATCCCCATCGCTGTAGAATATCCATTCCATCATACAGCTATGCCACAATTTAGATATCCATTCTACTGCGGCCAGACGTCTGTGTTGGTTTCAGCGTTTGGCTATCATGCTGTGGACCTCACCACAGAAGTGCCTTCCTGATGCACACGGCATGTGTTTTCCACAGCGTATGCCGAGGAGGAGAATCACCGGGTCACAGGGTGTGCATGCCTGAACTGCCAACCAAGAGATAACCTCCAGTCAGTAATGAGAGTTCACCAACTTTTGGCATTGTCACATTTTTAAAGGTTTACCAGTCTGATAAAACTTGGGATCAACTAATAGCTCCTTGTGATCTTAATTTACCTTTTTACAAATAGATTGACTTCAGTTGGTTAATAGTCTGTGCAGGAGATCTGCCTCCATGCTCCTGAGTGAGAATGAACCAGTTTTCCTTTCTTGTACTCTTTGTCCAATTTGAGCATCAGCTCTGCCTGCAATAGAAAAAGAATTGGGGATTTACCTGCTTTCTCGATTCCGTGAAAGAGTTTATAAAAGATTGAAGTTATGTCTTCCTTGAACTCACAGATGAAGTCACTGAGCCCTGGTGTTTTCTTCTGGGGAAGATTCTCTGCTACTGACTTTATATCTTTCATAAGTTATTAAACTATTTAGATTTTCTGTTTCTTCCTGAATCAGTAACAAGAGCGTGGATGTTTCATCTGTATATCCAAAATATTGGCACAACATTGTTAATATCCTCTTACTACCTCTTCTCTGTGATGTTCTTTTCTCATTTCTAATATTGGTTATTGTGCCTTCTCTTTCTTGATCTGTCTTGTTAGAGGTTTCTCAGTATTATATCTTATATTCAAAGAGCCATCTTTTGGTTTTGTTGGTTCTCTTTATTGTATGTTTGTTTTCTAGTTGCTTGATTTCTACTTTTAATTATTTCCTTCTTTCTGCTTCCTGTGGGTTACTGGTGCTTTATCTAATTTCTAAGATGAGTGCTTAGTGCATTTACTTCTAGTCTTCTCTATTTTCCCATACACACATTTAAGACTGTAAGTCCCCCTCTTAAGTGCTGCTTTAGTGGCAGTGTACAAACTTTTATATGCAGCATTTTTTATCATTAAGTTCAAAAATGTTCTAACGTTCATTATTATGAATATTTCTTTTTTGACTCACAGGTTATTACAAGTGTTTCCTAATTTCCAAACGTATGGATTTTTCTACATGTTGTTTTTTAAATTATTTTGTGGTCCTTATATTCCACATTATTTCAGTCCTCTAGAATTTGTTTAGACTTGCTTATGGCCCAATATATGATCTTTTTTTTTTAATCCTCCATTTATTTTTAAAAAGCATGTGTTTGCCATTTGGTATTAATTCTCTGATATTTTGGTCTACTTGTTTGGTCAGATTTAAGAGAGCATGTTAAAGTCACTGTGATAGGGGATTTGTCTGTTTGTCCTTGTAGTTCTGTCATGTTTTTGCTCTATATACTTTGAAGCTCTATTACTAGTTAAATTAAAATCATAATATCCTTCTGATGATGTTATATTAAGACTTGATCATCTCACATTCCTGTTCTTCAAGAGTATCTTGGCCATTCTTGGCCCTTTGCATTTCCATATAAATCAGCTTGTCGTGTTCCTCCAAAAAAATTAAATAACCTATTAGGATTTTGATTGGATTATTTTAAGAATGTATTAGCTGCCAAATTACCCTAAAAATTAGCAACTTAAAACTGTAAGCATTTATTATCTACAGAGTTTCTGAGGCTCAGAAATCCAAGAGTAGCAGCTTCGCTGGGTGGTTTGGGCTGAGGATCTTTCCTGAGGGTGTAGTCACTTGTCAGCCAGGACTCCGGGCACTTCAAAGGCTTGACTGGGGCTGGATAACCTGCTTCCAAACTCACTCGTGGTTTTTGGAAAGACCTTCGTTCCTTGCTGGCTGTTGGCTGCAGGCTTCAGTTCCTCACCACGTACACTTCTCCCTAGAGCTGCTTTCACCATGACAGCTTGCTTCCCCTAGAGCGAGTGACCTAAGAGAAGCAGAGAACAAAGGAGAGAGAGCATGCGCGAGACAGAAACCACAGTCTTTCCCTCTTAATCTCAGAAGTGATATGCCGTCTCTCTGCCATATACTAGGGGTCACACAGACCAGCCCTGGTACAACATGGGAGAGGATGACCCACTGGGGGCCATCTAGGAACTGCAGAACGATGTTGACTAGAAAGGCGATAGACAGCATCCTTGCCTTTTTCCTAATCTTGAAGGGAAAGCTTTCAAAGTTTCACCAGTTATTATGTTTATTTTGGGTTTCTTATAGATACCCTTTATCAAATTAAGGATGTCCCCTTCTATTCCTAGTTTGCTAAGAGCTTTTTTTAAAACTCCATGAATGGATGTAGTTTTATCAAATGCCTTTACTGCATCTATTGAGATGGTCAAATCATTGTTCTCCATTTAATCTCTCAATGTGGCAACTGATTGGCAGTTAAATGTTAAACCAGCCTTTCATTCATGGAATAAACCCATCTTTGCCGTAAAACACTTTCTTCTTTATATATTGCTGGATTAGCTGGATAACATTTTTATTGGGCACTTTGTATGTATGTTTGGGGCAGGGAGGACTGGCATCCAGTTTTCTTTTCTCCTATTAGCCTTGTTTGATTTTGATATCAAAATCATGCTACCTGAAGTAGGTTCCCTCCTTTTCTCTTCTTTGGGAGAATTTGTGGAATACTTAGATTATCTAATAGAACTTACAAGTAAATCTTTATGATCCTGGAATTTTGTTAAGAGAAAACTTTTTTACTATTGCTTAAATCTCTTTAATGGTTAGAGAACTACCTAGGTTTTCTTTATCTACTTGAGTCTGGTTTTGTAAGTTATATCTTTCATACATTTTCCCATTCTCATCTAATTTTTTTTTAATTGTGGTAAAATCATCTAAATGCATATACTCTATTCTGTTAAACATCTACAACAACTTTAACAATATCCTCTTTTTATTCTATTTTTCAATGAGAAGAACTAGTTCTTTTTTAAAAAGATACTATACCTACTCATAATAAAAACAAGATTTTAGGGCGCCTGGGTGGCTCAGTTGGTTAAGCGACTGCCTTCGGCTCAGGTCATGATCCTGGAGTCCCTGGATCGAGTCCCGCATCGAGCTCCCTGCTGGGCGGGGAGTCTGCTTCTCCCTCTGACCCTCCCCCCTCTCATGTGCTTGCTCTCTCTCATTCTCGCTCTCTCAAATAAATAAATAAAATCTTAAAAAAAAAAACAACAAGATTTTAACTATACAAAAGTCTATGGAAGAGAAAATGAAAGTCCCCAAATCCCATTTCCTTCAGCCTAAGATAACTGCTGGTAACAATTTGAAATACATCCTTGCTGTCTCTGTTCTATACCTGCAAAGACATAATCTTCTCCATAAAAATGGGCACATGCTTTATATACATTTATGAAACGTCCTTCCTTTGACTTACAATATCATCAACACCTTTCATGGCAATGCTTATCGCTCTGCCTCTTCCTTTCTAATGGCTACATACTATTTCACCAAAGTGGGTAAACTATGATTTATTTAGCCGAGTTCTTACTGCTCAACTCATTTGAATTGTTTCCCTTATTTTGTTATTATAAGTCATACTCTTGATTCTTATTTTGTTTTGCCATGGGCAATAATAGAAGGAGGAGAAAATCTTTCCCAGTTGAAGGTAGAACCCAGGATGCTGTTCTGAGATTGGCTATGAGCAAAGAAAGAGCTGCTTGACCTTCAGCCCTCCTGCTGGCAGTACTCACCCCCATCGCCATAAGTGTGTGTTTCTCAAGAGAAGATCTAATACCTTTTAGATTCAAAAAGATTCCAGATATATAAATACCTCTAGGGTATTTCTAGGGAAAGCCGGAAGGGATACAGAGGAGAAAAAGGGCTATTTGGACAGAGATTCCCTGGGCTCAAGATCAGTGTGAGCATTTGCTGTGAAGCAGCATTTCTGCCACCAACCTACTCTGAGGTCACTGGGTAGTAAGGGATGGGTTGGACTCTTGGCATCATGGGAGCCTCTGTCTTCTCTTGCAGGGCACATTCTCATTTGAATTCCAGCCCCTGAGAGCTGGAGAAACCTTTGGGAGACTAATGCTGCACAACAGTGATTTGGGTTACTACCTGTATGAGCTCAGTTTGAAGGCCACGCCAGCACTGCCTGAAAAGCCCATCCACTTCCAGGCCATTCTTGGCAGCGGTCAGAGCATCTTTGCCAAGTTCACCAATTATACCCGGCAGAAGACAGAATACTACTGCAGGGTGAGTAGCCACTGTCCCACCCTCTGCCCTTCCCTTGCCAGAAGTCTGAGCTTAAAAAGAATAGAAGGAGGATACAGGGGGTGCAGAAATATGAAACTCAGAGGGAGTCAAGGGCTTCATCTAGCCTGGAAACTCCCAGCTAGAAACAGCATCAGGCTGGCTTCTTCCTTACAGACTCTATCTTAACAAGCTGGGGTAGGGGTGGGGAGAGTTTTGCTTCCCACAGCATGTACAGCGGTCACTAGAAGAGACAGTAGGCCCGAGACCAGGGGCATCCTGATGCTGTCATCGATTACAGGCGGGGAGTGTATCATCCCCCTCTTCGGAGTGACTCTGCCCCCGAAGCCCCAAGGTCCCTTCCTGATCCGGGCAGGGTACAACATAGTCATCCCCTTCAAGAACATTTTCTATCATCCAGTCACCTTCTCCTTCATTGTGGAGAACCCAGTCAGTGAGTATAGGCTGTGAAATCCAACAGCCTTGGATTTGAACCCTGGCTTACTCTTGAATACTTACTCTTTGAATACTTTACTAAAGCTCTCTAACCTTTTCTAGAAATGGTAATAATACCCCAACCTCACAGGATTGCTCGAAGGCCTTTAAAAGATGCATACAAAACTGTTTTCATAGAGCCTAGCTCATAGTACATGCTTCATATATGTTACCTATTATATAATTTGGAATCCAGGTTTAACCACTGAAACAGAAACCCAAAATAACAACAAAAATAAAAGTTACTCTTCTGTCAGATAACAGTGTGAACGTAAGCAGTTTGGGCTGGAATGGTAGCTCCATGACATCAGGTATCCAGACTCCTTCTATCCTGAGGCTCTTCCCTCTGTAGGGAGTTGCTTTGGTCCACAGGGACCAAGACGGCTTACCATGATGTCTGCATTCCAGCCAGCTCCAGGGGAGATGGCGAGGAGCTCTATTTATCCCTTCCACTCACATTCCCTTGAACAAAATTGTGTAAGACCACATCTAGCAACAAGGGGAGCTAGGAGGTGCAGCCTCCACACTGGGTTCCATGGCTACAGTCAAGAGACCCGGGCTCTTGATCAATCATATCAGTCAGGAGAAGCTAGGTTATGCTATAGTAACAAACAGCCCCGATATCTCGGTGGCTTAAAACAACCAAGGTTTGTCCCTCATTTGTGCTACCTATCCAGTGAGGGTCAGCAGGGGACTCTGTTCATCACAGCCATTCAGGGATCCAGGCTGAAGGGCCACCACCAGCTCAGACGTCTCAGGTCATAGTGCCAGAGGGGTGAAAAGATCCCAAAGGGCCTTGCACTGACAAGCGAGTGCCCTAGTGTGGAAGTGACCCCTTTCACTTCTGCTCAAAACTAACTGTTGAGAACTAGACCCCCCCCCCATCCATGAGGAGCCAGAGTGTTCAGCCTTTCATGGGTGTGGGAGAAGAGAAGAGCCAGATAGGGGGGCCACTAGTGAAGGCCACACTTCTGTAACCCTGCTTGGTATATCTGGCAAGTCATTTAACATTGCTTGGCCTCAATTTCTTTGTAGCAAAATGGGTATAATAATTAGTATTACCTACTCTTCAAGGGACTTATAAGGGCACAACTTTTAATGACCTGCCCAGCCTCACACAAACGTAGGTTAGTTGATGTCCGAGAGCGGGTGGGCAGGCGGGGGATGGGCCCGAGCTGCCCGTGTGCTCTGTGGGATCCCTTGTGAACCAAGTGCATTTCTTCCTCTTTCAGACTGACTGTCAAGACTTCCACACGGAAAAGATCATTAACGCAGCCCCAGGGGCTCAAGGAGGCACGGAAGTCAGTGTGGAGGTCTATTTTGAGCCCAGCCACCTGGGCGAGACCAAGGGCATCCTGATGCTGTCATCGATTACAGGCGGGGAGTATATCATCCCCCTCTTCGGAGTGGCTCTGCCCCCGAAGCCCCAAGGTCCCTTCCTGATCCGGGCAGGGTACAACATAGTCATCCCCTTCAAGAACATTTTCTATCATCCAGTCACCTTCTCCTTCATTGTGGAGAACCCAGCCTTCTCTGTTCGTGCTGTAGACTCCGTGCGGCCCAAGAAGATCAACAATATCACTGTCTCCTTTGAAGGAAACCCGTCAGGCAGCAAAACGCCCATCACCAGCAAGCTGATTGTGTCTTGTCCTCCCAGTGAAGGCAATGAAGCAGGTGTTAAATGGGTTTATTACCTGAAGGGAATCACCCCTTAGTGGTAACTAAGGTCAGCTACATCAATGGAAAGCCATCTCCTCAACCTTAGAATCTATGTATTATTCTACCTTGGTGAAGAACAGAGAAAATAGTCAGAATTCTACAGCTACTGTTTTATCTCCTCCTTCAATTATCGGGGCACTTATTTCCATATTATATGCATTCCAAATATATATATATATGAAATATATATATATTCCATATTACACATGCCAACAACAACAACAACAACAAAAAGCTATGTTGCACTTCACAAGGGCAAGTCCCTGAATTTAGTTTCTAATCATATCCCCAAAGCTCAAGGAATGATCCCCATTTTTAATAAGATGACATAGATATCACACTCATGACCTCCTATCAGATAGCACTTAGTGCATGACACTGGGCCCCCACAGTGCCTTTTAAAAATCCATAATGGTTCAAAGAGCTCTTAGACATGACTCTCTTTTGAAATGATATTTTATTCTGCTTTCATGTAAAAGCCAAACAAGACACTATTTTCAAAATGATAATGGATGACACCTGCACCATTATTGCAGGGCCAGGGGCCGGGGATGATCCCTCCATCTCTGAATCCTGTATCTGTTCCCCACAGAAAGTTCTCCCTGAAGGCCGGGTCCCGGAGAAATGCAGAGCCCCCAGTCCCCCACTCCCAAGCCCAGCCCTGTGCAGAGCAGTCAGCCCGTAGCACAGCGATTCCCTACCTGTCTGTACGTCCCAATCGGCCAGTTCTGCTCCAGACCCTTCCACCTCACATTCTGATTTAATTAGTCTGGGGAGGGATGTGGGCGTCCTTTTCTCTTCCAAATTTGTACAGCAGTGTTGAGAACCAATGCTACAAGTCCTACACCCACCTGGCCATTAATGCTGCAACGGAGTCAGGGATCTACTTCCAAGGGAGGACCACACCGCAATCTGATGTGGTTAAACTGCAGCCATTCTGTATGTACAGGAAGGGTGAGGTCTAAGTCAGTGCCTTTCTTAAGAGGGAAAGCACCAGGGAAGCACCACCTCCAAGGAGGAGTGGGACATCTGCCTTAGCCCAGACTCTAGCCCTGGGTCCTGCAATGTGTATTAATAGGACCACTTAAAAAAATAATTATAATAATAGGACCACTTACCTGTTGGCGCCACCTGATGAAATAAAGATGATTGCGACTGGCCCTGGAGTGGATTTGCTTCTGCACGCTCATGCCTGAGGGTCCCCTGTCGCCACCTCCTCCCCCCTCGGCATCCCCAACAGCCTACCTGCCAGAGAGGGAGAAAGCATGAAAGGAGATGACGAGTGCTCCCAACAGGGGGTTCTGAAGAATGGTCCCTGGCCCAGCAGCTGCAGCATTCCCCAAGGAATGCATTAAAAATGCACATCCTCAAGGCACACCCAGACCTGCAGAGTCAGAAGCTCCAGGGGTGTGGCCCAGCAACCCTTATTGTGTTTTAGAGGTCTTACGTCTTAAAACACATAAACCTTATGTGTTTTAAGAAGCCCTTATTGCTTTTTAGAGGTGTGGTTTCCTGTTTGTTTGTTTGTTTGTTTAATGGAGGGAGATTCTTCTCATCCTTTTGTACCTCCCCGCCAACTCTCAGCCCAGTAGACCTTGCGCTCAGCTAAAGTATTTGCAGACCTACACGTAACTGTCGATCTGCGGAACCACTAAAGATGCTGTTAACGGACATAAGGCAAAAACTAGATGCAGATTTTCCAGATGGTTAAATGAGCAAAGAGCACACCGCGCAGCCATCTGAGAGGATGCGGAGATCAATGAGCACACGCTACGACTAGCAAACACCCAGAGTCTGATGAAAGCAGGGCTTTTCAACTTTTGTTATCTACTGAAATCACCCAGAGGGCTTGCTACCCCACAGGCCATCAGGCCCCATCCTCAGAGGGTCTGATTTAGTAGCTTTAGTTCCCCGTGAGGCCGTTGCTACGGGTCCGAGGAGCACGCTGCCCAGCACAGCTGTGAAGCCGCAACTGCCTTGCCCCAGCACCAGCTGGGACGGACGTGCTAGGGGTGCAGGATCTGGGGCTGTCCCAGACCTCCTGGATCAGCGTGTGCATTTTAAGGCATCTCTAGGGGACGATGCGCACTCTGCAGCTAAGAGCGGTTGCCTTAAAGGCGACTATGGAAGCTGAGCCTTTATGGGACCCACAGCCCTGCTGCTCTCCAGGAGGACCCTAGACCCTGGCCACTTCCCAAGTGTCACCACCAGCCAAGTGGCGCCGGGTGGCCAGGGCCAATTCCCCTACCTCAGCCCTACTCCAGCTCTCCCTAAGCCACTGAGTCTAGAGCCCAAAGCCGCCTGGTCTGGAGTGAGGAAGCAGGCCTTCTCCCTGGGACCAAAGCTCAGCTCAGACCCTGCCCCAGCAGGAACACCTCTCCAGGAGGACTTGAGATATGATATATCTCTTCTCTTGAGGTCCTTCTCATACTTCCTCCACCTCAAAAAGACAATAACAAAATTGTTTAATTTTGGCAAACCTGGGATTGCCAAGTACTTCACCAGAGGCCTGGGGGAGAAGCTTGGTGAAAATGAACACTCTGACACAAGCTAGTGGAAATTTCCCTCTAAGGATACATTCTCAGCAAAGCAGACCACCTAGCCTAGAAGTGTCTGAGTGTGGCCGGCCTGGCCAGGACTGGTCACCAGGGTCAGAGGAGTGAGCACGTGGAGAAGGCAACGGTGGCCTTGGGCTTTCTTAACCCCACAGCCAGTCCAGGAATGCATAAATAACCTTAATTAGTTGGCATTTTCCAAGAGATCAGAGAAAAGAAACCACCTTTTCTTCCCCCCTGAGGAATTTCTGAACTAAAGGTAGGACAAAGCATTGGTTTGGGCCTTGAGTAAAAAACTGGTTTCTTAGCAACCTAGTCCAGAATGTGATTTCAAGAGAAAAGAGTTCCTTCTGGTCAAAACATTACTGTTTCAATTATTAAAAACTACCTCACTATGACCCTTGGGAAATTCGGTTCACCTTTAAGAAAAAGCCAAACCAAACAGCAAAAGAAACAGATGAAACATTATATTAGATATGGTCCAGTGGAAGTGAATACACACCAGAGAAATAGGTCCAAATCATTCCCATTGACTTAATTTTTTTCATTGTTTTGCATCAACCATCATCAAAAATCCTGAAGACATAAACTTGGCAAAGACATTTGGAAACGTCCTTATTGGTGCCACCTGGAATCAAGGTAAGAGGAGGAAACTACTAAGCAAAACATTTTTTCTGGCGACAGATCTAACTTTGGAGCAGTTTCAGATTGGTGGTCCACCCACCTTCAGTCATTGGACTGTGCTGGGAAAAGTTTTAAAAGCTGTGAAAACCCTGCTGGTAAAGGAAAGCACTTTTTTCACAGATTTTTCTAGACACAATGCCTCCATGACTTACTGACTTTTGGGTTAGCTTTTGTACTTGTTCGTATGGCTGCATAACAAATTCCCACAAATCCAGCAGCTTAAAACAACACGAGTTTCTCATCTCACAGTGTCCATGGGTCAGAAGTCCAGAATGGACTGAACTGGGTTCTTGGCTCAGGGTCTCACAGGCTGAAATCAAGATGCCAGCCAGCTGCATCTTCATCTGAAAGCTCAATTAGGAAAAGATCCACTTCCAAGTTCCCCTGGTGTATTGACAAAATTCATTTCCTTACAGCCATATGATTGAAGTCCCCATTTTCTTGGCAACTGACAACCCTCAGGAGATCAGTGTTGGCAACTAGAGGGCATTCTCAGGTCTTTATCATGTGGCCAATCAGAGATAGTTCAATTTTGTTACTGTTTACTCTTCAAGGACAGCAGGAGAATCTCTCTCCTGCTTCAGATGCCTTCTGACTATTATTAAGGCCTCATCTGATTAGGTTGGACCCACCCGGGATAATCTCCCTTTTTATTTACTAAAGTCAACTGATTAGGGACTTTAACTACATCTACAAATTCCCTTCTGCTATATAACATAACTGTTGGAGTGACAGTCCACTGTATTTACAAGTCTGTTCACACTCAAGGGGAGGGGACTATACAGGGTATGTACCCAAAGGGAACATACCTTTGGGTCTGCCTACCACACCCCCTCACTTGTGTCCCATAGATTCTGATCTATGAATTGAGGATAAGACTCTATTTTCAACTTTGTTGTCAGATTCACATGCATACTTTTCACTCATTAGAAAAAGTACCGTCATGTATTATGCTCATATTTAATACTCTTTGGGCTCCACTGTGGTCCAGTCTTTGTCCTAAGATCTCTGTCCACTATGGAAGCTTACAATAAGGAACTCTGTCTGATGCATCTGCCTGTTAGCCACAATACATCCATAAAGTGCTTTTAAAATGTTGCCACATTTAAAAAAAACACAAACGCAAAAAAACAAAAAATAAAAAACCCAGCCCTCTAAGGTATTCAAGCACGATAAACACACTCTCCGGAGTCCCAAATGGTGGGGAGACAGCCACTGTTGGTACCTGAGATTTTTAGGTAGTAGACAGGTAGTATTGTTTTTAATTAAGAATTTATTTTAGGGGCGCCTGGGTGGCTCAGTTGGTTAAGCAACTGCCTTCGGCTCAGGTCATGATCCCGGAGTCCTGGGATCGAGTCCCGCATCGGGCTCCCAGCTCGGCGGGGAGCCTGCTTCTCCCTCTGACCCTATCCCCTCTCATGCTGTTTCTCTCTCTCTCTCTCTCAAATAAATAAATAAATAAAATCTTAAAAAAAAAAAAAGAATTTATTTTAGGGGCGCCTGGGTGGCTCAGTCGTTAGGCGTCTGCCTTCGGCTCAGGTCATGATCCCAGGGTCCCCAGATCGAGCCCCGCATCGGGCACCCTGCTCGGCGGGAAGCCTGCTTCTCCCTCCCCCACTCCCCCTGCTTGTGTTCCCTCTCTCGCTGTGTCTCTCTCTGTTAAATAAATAAAATCTTAAAAAAGAAAAAAAAGATTAAAAAAAAAAGAATTTATTTTAGGGGTGCCTGGGTGGCTCAGTTGTTAAGTGTCTGCCTTTGGCTCAGGTCATGATCCCAGGGTCCTGGGATTGAGCCCCGCATTGGGGTCCCTGCTCTGCAGGAAGCCTGCTTCTTCCTCTCCCACTCCCCCTGCTTGTGTTCCTGCTCTTGCTCACTCGCTCTCTGTCAAATAAATAAAATCTTTTAAAAAAAATTTTTTTAAGAATTTATTTTAATGTTTTAAAAACATGTAACTATTCACAGCCATGATTTTAGCACATAAGACTAAAGTAAGATTTTTGAAGTAAGTTGGTTTGAGAAACAATTTTTTTAACAGTACAGGTGGTTAGAATATGGCGAAACTAACGACGGTATTACTCCTATTTGGGGAACATTGCCACATGCAAAACTGGTGACTAAACAGTAAATGAACTAATGGATTCAATAAGTATTTATTAAGTTATGCTAAGTAAGTCAGGCTCCATGAGACCCTTCGTGCTCCCAAACGTACACAGAAGCCCACCACGCGCCTTGCCAACCACGTGCGGGCACTTGAGTGCACGGGACACGCGCCCCACACAGCCCCATCTCGAACCACACGGGAGCGTGAGGAGAGGAGGTGGAGCCTTGTGGGGGCGTGGACAACGCACCTGCAGCCTGCGTGCGGGGGCGTGGCTGGCGAGGGGCGGGTCCTCGCGGCGGAAGGCGGAAGCGGCTGCAGAGTCACGTGATCCGAGTAATATGGCCGCTGCCCCTTGAGCACTGCCGGTGCCGGGCGGGAGCGGGTCGCGTAAGCCGTTGGGAGGTCGGGAACAGGTGTGCGGGGGCTGGGTCCAGGCCCGGGTTCCGAGACGGCGCCAGGCGGCGGAGCGAGGCAGGCAGGCCCAAGGCGGCGTGGTCCATGAGCCGGCGCCGCAGGCAGCGCGGAGCCGCAGACTCCCCCGGCCCCGGCGCCGCCCGGGCAGCCGCGGGCTGAGGAGTCGCGGGGCTCCGGGGAGCGCCCGAGCTGCCACCATGAACCCCGAGAAAGACTTCGCACCGCTCACGCCCAACATCGTGCGCGCCCTCAATGACAAGCTTTACGAAAAGCGGAAGGTGGCAGCGCTGGAGATCGAGAAGTAAGACGCCGGCACCTGGGTTTGGGCGTGGGGACCAGAGCCAGGACCCCGCCCTGGCTGCGCAGGGCTCCTGCTCTTTGGGGGGACTCTTCACGCCTTTCCAGCCAGTTTTAGGCCCTTAGCGCAGCGCAGGAGAATAGGAGTCCTAGCTTTGCTTTTGACGGGCTGTATGACTTGAGCCAAGTTCTCTAACCGCCGTGGTGCCCCAGAGGACTGCCGTGCGAATAAAGCGACAAAGCGTTATGTGTAGTGCTCTAGCACAGTGCCTGGCACACGGCTTGTCTTCCGTGTGGACTCCATCAAAACCTGCAAATCAGAGAGGGGCCTCTGTGATGGGAGGGAAGTGGGAAGCATAAGCATATGCTAATGATGTTGACCTGCCTCATTTCTTACCCAGCTTCTGAGAAGTGAAAGGGACTGTTGAGTGACCAAGTGGAGAAATCAGGTCCGAAACCTCAAGACTCAGAGGGCTGTTTATTTTATCTCTGCCATATCACCCTTCCCTGCAGGTGGAAGGAATAATCTGACCTTTCTTACTTCTACACTCTTACTATATGTATGTGTAAGGATGATCTGACTTTTTGCTTTATTTCCCAGTGTACAAAACAAGGTGTTCAACTAGGAATGTTTCATTCATTAAGATTTTCTGCTGTTATTTTACATTTGTTTTTTGTTTTTTTTCCAGTCAAATCTTTGTGATAAAGTCAGGTGGGTGGGTGATTTCAAAAAAAGCGGAAAGAATCAGGCTGTGAAATTTGGAAGAATGCCAGACTGGGAGTCAGGACACATGGATTGTAGTCCTCCCCTCTCCAGTAGGATAGCCACTGGCCCTGCGTGGCTATTTATGCATAAATTATTAAAGATAAAATAAAAATTTTAAATCAAGTTCCTCAGTCACACTACCCATACTTTAGATGTTCGGTAGCCACATGTGGCTGTTGGCGACCGTCATGGAAAGTACAGGTCTTAGAACCTTTGCATCACTGCAGAATGTTGGACAGCTCCAGTCTAGTCCATGGTGTGATACTCATTCTTTGACCTTGGGTAGATTGCTTCACTCAGGGTTTCTTAACCTCAGCATGATGGACATTTTGGGACAGATAAGTCTTGGTTGTGGTGGACTGTCCTGTGCATTGTAGGATTTTTAGCAGCATCATTCATCTCTACCCAGTAGATACCAGTAGCTCTCCATCATTTGTAACAACCAAAAATGTCTCCAGACAATGTCTCCAAATATCTCCTGGGAGTGCAAAAAATCACCCCAGGTGAGACTCACTGCCTTAATGGCTTTTGGTTTTCCTTTCCTCCTCGCCTAAAGGGTTTGGACTGTGTTAAGAGGACCCTCTCATTCAGCACTAACATTCAGTATGTCCCAAACCACCTAGCTGCTTTCATCAAGCACCACTTTCTTGTCTGCTCTATTTCCATACTTCTGCTTGTTTATGCCCTGGCTATTACTAATGCTAGCAAGTCTTTTTTTTTTTTTTTTTAATTTTATTTTATTATGTTAATCACCATACATTACATCCTTAGTTTTTGATGTAGTGTTCCATGATTCATTGGTTGTGTATAACACCCAGTGCTCCATTCAATACGTGCTAGCAAGTCTTAAAGATGAGTATCACTGTACTGAGTAGGAGACTTAGAGCTGATGTATCGACATGGCTCCATGTCCATGGGTTTTATTGGCTTTGAAGCTACATTGACACCTGATTTTGGCCGTCACCCAGTCTGTTCTCAGGAATGTCTGATTTTCCTCATAGCTTGAATCATCTGTTGAGTCCTTGAGTAGAGGTGTTCATCTCAGCATTACTGTTGCCTTGAGCATAGCACATGTAAGTGCTCTCACTCTGCAAGCTGTGCTGTTAGGGTTTTGTCTTTAAGGGGGTTCTTTTTTTGTATTCGACACTGCCCTTGATTTGTGGAATTCAGAGAAACCTAGGGACTTAACTAGACTATGGACTCCTTAAGAGCAGAGACCCTGTTTTATCCTCAGCACTTGACACAGCATTTGACAGTTGGTGTCTTAATGAGTGAATGACCATACGTTTTTGGTGGGGAAGTAACATTGCAGTCTAAGGACTTTGCTGCCAAAAGTGTAGCCCAGACAAGCAGCATCAGGATCACTGGGGAGCTTGTTAGAAAGAGATTCTCCAGCCTCACCCCCGACCCCTGGATCAGAATCTGCATTTTGGTACTATCCGTGGGTGATTTGTGTATACATTAAAGTCTGAGAAGCACTGGTATAGAGGGCCCTAATCTGTTTCTAGCCTTCTTCAGCCATATTTGGAATGGGGAGTGCCCAGTTTGATATTTTCCTCAATATATGTATCACAGATTGCTTAGGGATAGTGACTTATTTGTGCTTCACCAAAGAGCTTTCTGGTGTCTCTGCTTATGAAGACACTAATCCTGTTTTATCAGGACTACAGGCTTATGACCTCATTTAACCTTAATTACTTTCCTGTAGACCCTGTCTCCAAACACAGTCACAGTGGGGTTTAGAGCTTCAACATGCAAATTTTGTGGGGACACAATTCAATCCATAACAGTAATCATTTTTAAAAAAATGATCATGTGTCAAGCACTGTCTGCCTGATTTGGGGAAAGGAGGGTAAGGAAGCCTCCCTTCATTTGGTCATTGCACACCCCTTATCTCTTTATTTTGCATGGCTTCAGAATACAAGCTAGGTGGTGGCATTTTACAGACGAGGAAACAGAAGCTCCTTGAGGTTGAGTACTCTT
The DNA here is from genome assembly GCF_011800145.1 of Mirounga leonina. Classification (NCBI taxonomy): domain Eukaryota; kingdom Metazoa; phylum Chordata; class Mammalia; order Carnivora; family Phocidae; genus Mirounga; species Mirounga leonina. The sequence continues at coordinate 13,088,673 of NW_023270469.1, read as the reverse complement.
CCCAAGGTCTCATAGCTAGAACCTGGATAAAAAACCCAGGTTCTTCTGTCTCAAAAAGCTTCCCCACTACAGTGAATGGTTTTCCCTACCAAGAAGAGCACATATATTTAATAAAGGAAGTTTCATACTCAAGCATTTCCATGGTTCTTTTAACTGCCACTTTTGGTTTTCCAGAATCATCTGCTCAGTTGGACAGAGCCAGTGATGCATATGGTTTTCCAGTGAAGGATTAAAATTAATAATAAGAGAAGGGCGTTTTTTTCTTGATGACAGGACTCTCAGACACTAAAAATGCAGAGATGTGAATGCTGGCTCAAAAGAACCTTGAACTCTAGAATCTCAAGAGCAGGCTGGGTTAAGTGACCTAAGATCTGATCGCTAAATACGTGAGCCTGCTGTGCACAGTCCTGGAGAGCTTTTCCCTCCACAGCCTCCCGCCAACATGCCCACACAGTTTGCTAAAGGATAAGGCACTTAGGCTAAGATTTTAGAATGGCTGTGTCAGGTTTGGTGGGCCCTCGATTTCAGGGGATATTGTCATTGATCAGTCCTGATGAAAAGGTTGGTAAGATCCCGGGCTCTGCTCTCCAGAAGAGTGTAGTGTGGAAGAGAAATGCTAGGAGGCACTCGGGTAACTGCAGGGGTTGCTCGCTCTGCTGGGGGTGCCATGCCCCACACTCTGGTGGCAGGGCCCCCCCACTGCAGGCTCAGAGAGACAGCGCCCTTCATGGTAACCAGGGATGGACTCAGTGCCTAGTGTTCCTGAACTTTGAGTTCCAGAAGCCAGTAAATGTAGGGTGCCCAGGCCATGCCCCTGAGAACATCAGAGCCCAAGTTGGGGAGGGTGGTTGTGGGATAATGTGCCCTTTGCCTGCCGGGGAGGGGGCAGGGATCCTTGGCACTCTGTGATCAGATAGAGGTTAACTGTTGAGTTTGACCTGGCTCTGGAGCCTACCCTCTGGCTGCTGCAGGGAGACACTGTTTATCACCAGTGCCTGAAGGCAAGCGTGGGTCGGAATTCCGCCCAGCCCTGCTGGATGCAAGTAGCGGTGGGGCCCTCCACAGACTGCTCAGTCTAGGGGTTACAGACCCGTAGCTAGGGGCTGTGTCCTGCTGGTAGACCTCTTTGGGTTGATCTGAATTGCAAGGTATTTTAAATTGAGAAATTTCATAGTGAAGCTCAGGTTTTGGCTTCTCTTAAGGAATGGGAAGTGTGTCTCTGTGGGGCCCACCGTCCCACATAACAGATAAGGGGGACCTAGGGGCCTCCCTTCCGGCCAGGACATGGGCTCCCCAGTTTGCTTCCTGTATTGGCACTTTCACCACAGCCTTCCTCCCTTGTCCTGCCTTGTATCTCCTGCTTGGCCCCTGTCAGCATGTGAGTCTGTGACCTCAGGTTTCATTCCTCTGTGCCTCAGTTTCCTCATCTTAAACACAAATGCACCTTGAAAACATTAGGCTAAGTCACGAAGGGCCATGTGTTTGATTTATATGAAAATTTCACTTCTATGAATTATCTAGAATAGGCCAATTCAGAGAGAGAAAGTAGATTAGTGGTTGCCTAGGGCTTAGGGATGGGATTTGGGGAACATGGGGAGTGACTGCTAATGGGTACACAAAAAACTACTGAACCACACGCACTGAAAGAGTGAGTTTATGGTATGTGAATTACAGCAATTAAAAAAAATAAGAGTAGTGTTTTATTGCAATGTGAGGGAAGCACTCATGAAGTGGTCACAGTTATTGTCACCTGAGATTCAAACAGCTGCTGTCTCGGACTCGTTTCTCCTTTATGGTCTTTCCGCTGATTGCAGCCAGTGGAAGCTCAGTGTATTTTGTTGGGTGACTCTGAGGCCTTTTCAGAAGGTCTTCGGTCCTTGCTTAGAGGCAAACATTCCACTTTTCCTGTTTACTTAGTGGAGACTAGCAAGCAAGTGGAAACAAAATTACTTAAATACTCAGCAGAGCAGATGGAGATGTTTACCCAGATTATCTCTGGGAAGTTGCTGCCCGGATGTGCCGTCTGAACACAGCCCGTGCTGTAGAGAAGTACGAGGGATACGTGGACTCGCCAGGACAAGAGACAACAGCCCCAAGGCCACTGAGAGCTTTACACCACGAGCATAAACACAACTCTGGATTCTTCTTCGGCTCCTTTTTTGGGGCCAGGAGCATGGCAGGTTCTCAGTCAACAATTAGTGGATGAACGTGATCTTTTATGGTGTGTGTGAGATCACAGTTTGTCTCTCTGATTCTGACATTGCACTAATACTGCTCTGTGAGCATGTGCAACAAAGAGCACATTACATGCCTTCTCTTACTCTCTAGAAACCGTGTGACCCCACCTTACAGCCAAGGACATCTCTGGAGACATAGGAACATGAGTGCAGTGACTAAAACCTGCTGGCTGGGACATTTGGACATCACCAGATGAAAAGGGGTTGGGATTCAGTGAAATGAGAAACGTAAAGTGCTTGGCAGCCAGTAGGCATCTGACAAGTGGCAGCTGGGATATTTGAGGAGGGAGATAGTGCAACATAGTGGGAATTACTTTAAGACCTTAGAGTCAGAAAAACCTTGGTTTGGTTTCTGCACTTGTCATCTATAAGTTGTGTGACCTTGTAAGTTTCTTAACATCTCTGAGCCTCAGTTTCTGCCATCTGTAGAATGGGTGTTATAGTACTTAACCCAGGGATTTGTTTTAAAGTTTAAATTAGATAATGTATGTAAAGCATCCAGCATTTATCACCTAGCAGCTAGTAAGTGCTCAGCAAATGGTTATTTCTTGCCTTCATAGTAGAAGTCCGGCTGTAGAGCGTTCCAGAACATCTCCAGTACGCGCGTCATCTGTAGTCCCTGTGTGTCGTGGAGGAATGCTTCAGGGATGTCTGAACACCGAACAGGATGGGAAACTGTGTGGAGAAAGCTGCATTTCGCTTGGGGCCTCCACAAGGGGAGTTCTCCACAAGGGGAGTTCACTCTGTCCCTGGGTGCATTCTCTGTGCAGCTGATGCCGAAGACGGGAGAGAGGAACTGGTGTACAGTTGAAAGGGCTCAGGCTTTGAGGTGTGTCACGGGTTCAGATCCTCTGCGAGCCGGGGCAGGGGATTTGGTTTCCCTGAGGCTGTTTCACTTCTGGAGGATGAGGTGGTAATCCATGCAGAAGGAGGTGGTTCCAGGGAGGAACAGAAATCCTCAGTGTAGAGTGTGCCTCAGTGTGCCCGGGAAGGCATCCACCACCAGTCCTCGTGTGGCCCGTGATTGTCGCCGCTATGTTGCGGAGGCCAAGGGGGTCCAGCGACAGACTGTGGTTACGTTGCTGAGACGGTGGCCCCGGGCCTCTCCTGATGAGAGCTTCCGAATATGTCCTCCCCCGTCTGGGGTTCCTTCTGTCGAGGAGGGGGGAGTCAGTGTGGCACTTGGCGCTGTTGGGGGCCACGTCACGAGCTTGGAGTTGCCACGTTGGGTTTGTGCCTTGTGGGGAATGAGCATTTCTGCCATCTGGCGACACCTCTGACCACAAGAATGGAGGCTCTGAGCAGCCTGTAAGGACACCTCATCAGCCTGGGCTTTCAGCCCTTTTGAGAGAGAAGCAGGCAGAAGCAGCCCCTCTTCTCTGGCACACAGAACATAATGCCTGTGACCTTTACGGCAGTGAGGGTCCCAGGGATTTGTGATCGTGAGAGTTTCTGGACCAGATATTCACTTCAAAACTAGTGCAGCTTCAGATCCCCGCGTGTGGCTGGCCGCCTGGGGATGAAAGAGGAATCAGTGTGGTCCTTTGAAGGGAAACTCGGCCTGCATCCGGAGGCGCCCAGAGTTTCAGCTCCGCTTACTCTGCCTCCCTTTGTAGTGCGTTTTTCTCTGTGCACACTCGTGCGAAGTGCAGAGGCCAGTCTCGTCGATGGGCCTATTTTGGAGCACCTAGAGAGGGGTTACAGCACCCCTTTGCCCCTTGGCAGGTGGCCTTCAGAGCACACTGTGGCATCTGCATCTTTCCCCAGCCACAGCGCTGGTGACCTGGGCCCTTCACCGTGTACCTGTGGGGATCCCGGTAGTGGTATCCTTTGCCCCCCTAAGCTGAATCCTAATGCTCGGGGCTGAGGGCCCCCCGGATACAATAGTGGTTAAGCCAGCTGGTTAGGTTTAGAAGAGTAGGCCGCCCCAGGTCACCCGTATGGCAGCATGGGGCTCCGGCCGAGTTTGCCCACAGCTCGTGCTGTCCTTCGGTCCAGTCCCCAGGCCGCGCTGCCTGATCCGCATGAGCCGGGCGCACAGCACTGGACCCCGAGAGGGCTGGCACGAGAGACGCAGGCAGTCGGGGCTTCAGTCGGGACTGTGGAGACAGAAACGTGCACCTGAGAGTGACAGTGACATTCGCCAGTGCATTGCTGGGAGGCGAGTGAGAGGGCCACTGAGTCCTTCAGAATTCAGAGGAGGAGTGACCCCTTCCTGAGATGGCCGGGAGAGGCAGGGCTGGATTTGAGCCAGGCTTTGAAGGCTGGGTAGGTTGTGGAGCAGGAGTTTTCCCAGAGAGTGGGGCACTAGGGGCAGAGTGAGCAGGGCGCAGGCTTACAGGATGAAGGCAGGTCTGGCTGGAGTGGACGGTCACACAGGGCAGGGGCAGTAAGACTAGAGAGGTCAGCCCAGGGCTGTTGCGGTCGCCCGGAGTGCCAGGTAAAGAGTAGTGGCCTTGATTTGTGAGACAGCTTTTCCCACTGGCGCCCCAGGACTTGACCCACAGAGCCAGCCCCAGTGCTTTCCAAGCTGATGGCATTGGTGAGAGCATGTTCTCGTGGCTTTCCTGTCCAGGGGAACCATTTTCTTTTTTTTTCTTTTTCTTTTTTTTTTTTTAAGATTTTATTTATTTATTTGAGAGAGAGCACATGAGAGGGGGGAGGGCCAGAGGGAGAAGCAGACTCCCTGCCGAGCAGGGAGCCCGATGCGGTACTCGGTCCTGGCACTCCAGGATCATGACCTGAGCCGAAGGCAGTCGCTTAACCAACTGAGCCACCCAGGCGCCCCAGGGGAACCATTTTCGTATTTTCCTGGACCTACCTGCAAGTGTGCGGGGTTCTGGGGCCTCCAGACTTAAGTGAGTCACTATTTTTGCGGTGGCTTGAGATGCCGTGTTGAGCCCTGGAAGGATTCAGGGTGGGGAGGCCAGTGGTGTTGGTGTCGAACAAATGAGAAAGGTACTCAGAGTCGGGGGGGCGGGGAGTGCTAAATACAAACAAACATCCTGCTTGCCCATCTCCTGCCTTCGGGAGACCCTGGTGCTCATGCAGGCTGTCACCCCAGCATTAATGAGCCCTGTCCCTCACACTCTCTCACCATGCAGTCTCTATAAGCCTTCTGATTTTTCAGAGCTCCCTAATGCCATTCAGACCCTTACCGCCCACCACTGCAGATCACTCTTATCGTCCGTGGCTCCTTACTGCCACCAGAAGTAAATGCCAGTTCCTTGGCCACGCACAAGCCTGGGAGCAGTTTCACCAGCCCTGTCACCCAGCTGTCCTCTACCCGTGTCCTTCACTCTGCCAAACCAGATGCCTCTCTCCTTCCTCTGAGCCAGCGTTCACGCGGTTCTTCTCTCTGGGCTTCCTGGTTCCGAACAGTTCCAGCACGAACACTACTCATCCTTCAGCACCCCCCTCAAATGCTGACCCTTGCGAAGCCATGCCTCATCCCTCCCCGCCAGGTGGCAGACCTGCTCCCTCTTGTCTGCCCCTCTCGCCTCACAAGCTTCTCACCAGATCGTTTTGTCTCTGCTTTGCATGCGAGTCCTGTGTGCCGTCTAGTTTCCTCCCCGGCCTTACCCGAGCAGAGAGCCGCTCGTCCGTATGCTGCCTCTGTAAGAGGGAAGAGTGGCCTTTCCAGGTGCTCAGGGACCGTTGTGACCTGAAACAAGCAGACGGGCGAGGCCATGGTTCCGGGTGGCCTGGGCCACTGGCACGGCTGGGTCTCCCGCAGCTGCCCTGCTGAAGCCTCGTGGGTGTGCGCAGTCCCGCTCCGCGTGCTGCTCGAACTCGTCCTGGGCAGAAGCACGGCCTGGCTTCCTTGGGAGTGCTCTCGGCGGCCGGAGTTGGAGGCACGGCTGCTGTCAGTGGCTTTGGTGATCCCCATATCCTGGGCTCCTCCAGAACGGGGAGACACAGGTTCTAGATGTTTGTGGAATTCAAGACACTGTGTATTTTTCGTCAAAGATATTTAAAGCTCAAGCTGGAAACAAGTCATTCTCAGTTCTCAGATTGTATTCACATATTCTTTAGGCAGTGTGAAATCTCAAAGCCAGTCTTCTGGGATTAAAAATAAGTTTGCTCTCTGCATTGGCTGGGCCTCGAACCCGGGCCTCCCACGTGGCGGGCGGGAATTCTCCCACTGAACCACGCATGCTGCATCTGTGAGCAGCTGTGTGAGCACCTCCCTTTAAGCCCTGTCCTGGGCCTCCTTGTAGCTGTGCTGATTCACAGACTGTAAGGCCAGGCTTTGATGCCACCACATCAGCACTGCTGCAGGAACAGAAAGCTTAGGCTCCGGGGCGGGGGGGGGGGGGGGGGGGGTGAGCGAGAGAGAGAAGTTGCTTTGCCTTCAGACGTCAGGCCAGAAACTGGAGCTCAGGTCCCTCCTCAGTAGCAAAAAGCACACGGAGACTTTGGATGACTTTCTGCCCCTCGGATGTGTGGATTCCCCCGTTGCATGCTCCCTGCGTGCTGAGCTGGTTTACAGTTCTCAGGTTTCACCCCAGCTTCCCGCTGGAGACTGGCCCAGGCTGAGGCCCTCACTGTGGAGGGCGTGAAGGCCTTGGTCCCCACAGCCAGTGGTGCCTCTCCGGAGAGCCCAGCTGCTGTTCTTCGGCTCACTGAGCAGGGAAGTGAGGTCAAATCCAGAGCGCCCTGGGCTGCCATAGGCCGGCATGCTTGAGGAGATTGGCTCCTCCAGCAGGATCTCTGTATGAGGGGAAGCCTGCCAGGAAAAGGCAAAAAAAAAAAAAAAAGGAGCAGCCCTGCATTGGCCGGGAATCGAACCCGGGCCTCCCGCGTGGCAGGCGAGAATTCTACCACTGAACCACCAATGCTGACATATCTGCAGGGCTTTTCTCTAGGGGCTGTGTCTGTGGCTACTCAGAGAGGAGCTCTGGCAGATCACTGTGCCTCGCCTGGCTAGTTTGTCCAGTTTGGGAAGCCAGAGCCGTTTACAGGGAACCATCCTTGCTGGGCCTTATTGGGCTGCTTTGGGAGGAGCGGGGAGGAGAGGGTTGGCCTATGGAACCGGCATTGAGCTTGCACCTGGAGGCCCTTGGTCCATCCATAGCCCTCAGCACCTCAGCTTGGTGGAATATCACCCTGTAAAGATCAAAGAAAGAGGCACCTCGCAGGCCATTTGTACCACCTTCCTGAAATACCCATCCCTGCTCCCACATCCACCAGCTTGGGAGCCGGGCCTGTTTTGTTCACAGCTGTGCTCACAGTGCTTGGCACAGAATAGGTGCCCTGTACGACTTGCAGTATTAAATCTTCATCAAACCGTGTCGACCCCTCCTTGAACAACCTTTTTGTAGGAGTGGTCATTGCCTCATAGGGCAGCACGTTTGTTTTTGAACAGCTCTAATTCCTGGCAGGTTCCTGACACAGAGCTGGAACCACATAGACTAATTGATACCTTTTGGACTTAACTGTCCTTAAAACTCCTTGAGCCAACTTGAGACCCCCATTTATGCGGCAGGCGTGCAGTTGTCCCGCCACGATGGACACAGAGCAGTTAGACAGTGAGTCCGGGCAGCTGCTTTGCCAAGTGCCTATTCTGTGGACGGCCCCTTGGCTGCGACACTGGTAGCAGTGTGCATCACGCCTGGACGACGGGATGCGCTCCGTCCGTCTCACAGCTCCTTAAGGACATTCCTTCCTTGTGCTCTTCCAAAACCGTAAGAAGCTTCCCTGTTACCCATGCTGCGAAATCCATTCTACCTAAACTGAGATGGCCAGAGTGGCCATAGCCAGCCCATCCTGGTAGGTCTCTCGCTGCTCTTCCGTCCCCTGGGGCCCCAGACAACCTTGATTAGATCCCACTCCTCGCCTTGGCTCTTACATTTCCTCCTGCCCGGAACACCCCTGTTTCCTTCTCTCTCCTTGCCTCTTTCAAGATCCAGCTGAAACTGGACCTCTTCTGGGAAGATGTCCCCGACACCCAGCCCACAGCTCCCCATCAGTTACCTGGGGAGCCGGTTATCAGTTCTCTGAGACCGGTTCCTGATGAAACCCGGCCTCCCTCTGCTCTCTTCCTCACCGGGCAGGGCCTGCCGTGGGATCATCCCCCAGGGTGACCACAGGTGCTCCCTTCCACGCCAGGGGCCTCCCTCCAACCTCCCTTCTCCCTCTTAGCGTCACTCCCCAGGTGGACACCTTGGAGGCAGACCTGCCCTCTCTGGCTCCCATGTTCCATGGGTTCCTGATGCTCTTCTGTTTGAAGTAAAGCAGCCCCTCCCTGCTCTTTCCCACTGCCTCAGGTGTGTTTCAGGTCCTCCTTCCTGATGCTAAGATTTTTCCGTCTCCTGTCAAACCTGCCCCGGCATCCCAGTCTCTCCAGGCTGCCACCACAGCTACCTAATTAAAACAGATCTGAGCATGTCATCCCGTTGCTGGGGAACTGTCACTGGATTGTCTTCCTTGAACTGTCTGGCCACTCCTTCCACAGGCCAAACTCCTGTCCTTCTCTCAATACACCATGCCTTTTCAGGGCTCTTTGCCTTTGGCCAGTCTCTCCCCTGTACCTTGCCCTTGACCTGAAAAGCGCCTGCAGGTGTTTTTCCGATCTGATCCAGGCACCTCCCATTCAGCCCAAGGAGATCAGCACATGGCATTTTTCTGGCTTTCGTAGTATCCCTTGCACCACATTGCGACAGTTACTTGTTTGTATGTGGATCTTGCCCACCGGACTGGGACCTGATTCAGCACCATCCATGGACATGACGACACAGACACAGAGAAGCTCTCGGGCACAGGATTGGAGGGTCTAGCCAGTGTCGAATAAAGATGGTTGATGTTGCAGTTTTTGGTCCCCAACAAGACATTCCCTTGCATTCTCTCAGATTCCCAGAAGTGAGGTAGCTCTGCTGTTGCTCATGCTGTTGTACGCAAAGGGAAACTGCGACCCAGAATAGGGAAACGAACCGTGACCCAGCCAGTGCCTTCCAGTCGGCAGCAGAACTGGGAAAGGCCCACCCTAAGGTGCAGGACTTCTGATTCCTCTTTCTAAACAGGTCATCTCCCTGCCACATCCCTGGCCCTGGAGCCAGCAGCCGAGGGGGAGCCTGACTCCACTGCCCTGCAGCCCCTCTCTCCTCTCTCTCCAGGCTGGTCCGGGAGTTTGTGGCCCAGAACAACACCGTGCAAATCAAGCATGTGATCCAGACCCTGTCTCAGGAGTTTGCCCTGTCGCAGCACCCCCACAGCCGGAAAGGGGGCCTCATCGGCCTGGCCGCCTGCTCTATCGCACTGGGCAAGGTGGGCCTTTCTCCTGAAGGGACAGATGCAGCCGAGGTGGCCTTCACTTTGACCGCCCAGACCCAGCAGGCTGCTGCAGACTTCTGCTTTACCGCCATTCACGCCACACCTGAGACCAGCCAGGCTGGCTTTGCGGCCCTCGGTCCGCGGCCTGGCCCCCGGCCCGGGAGGCCGACTTGCTTAAGGCCGGCCCTCATGCGAAGGCCTGAGCCTCTTCCGGGGAGCCAGGATGTCCGCTGGGGCGGGGGTGGGGGGGCTGCGGGCCCCCGGCGCGGCCCACCTTGAGCTGTCTCTCCTCCCGCTCCCCTGCAGGACTCAGGGCTGTACCTGAAGGAGCTCATTGAGCCGGTGCTAACCTGCTTCAACGACGCCGACAGCCGGCTGCGCTACTACGCGTGCGAGGCGCTGTACAACATCGTCAAGGTGGCCCGCGGCGCCGTGCTGCCCCACTTCAACGTGCTCTTCGACGGGCTCAGCAAGGTGACTGCCCCTGCTGCGGCCGGCCCCGTGCACGGCACCCCTGGGGCCCCTTCTCCCGGATGCGGCCAGAGCAGAGAGACACAGGCCTGCCGGCGCCGCTCGTCCGTTCAGTCTCATCATCATTGTCTCTTGTGGCCTTGTACGGATGTTTGATTTTTTTTTCCATTTCTCTCTTAATTGATTTTTATCGCAGTTTATGAAAGTGTCAGTCCACCACAGAGTGCAGGGGAAATACAGATAGTTCGAAAAGCCCTGACTTCCCTTATAGAAGGCGAAGATGGTGAATCCACAGTACAGACTGTATTTCCCCTGTGAGGGGAGCACTAGCCCGTAAGCTCTAGAAAAAGCTCTACTTACAAGGGCCGAGGAGCCCCTAACACGCCATCCTCAGCAGCGCGCTCAGCCTCACGGGGTGCACCTCTGGGCACAGGGTGGCCCCGAAGCCCTGCAGCCTGCTGACCGCCACAGTCGTTCCCAGGGCGCCAGCCTCACAGCTGCCTCAGTCCCCACCTCCCGGAGCAGAGAGAGGACCCAGCATGGTAGGATGGGGAACCCTTGAGGAAGGCTGATGGGAACCCACCACCTGGCCTGGTGGCAGGAGGTGCCAGAGGTCCCTGCACAGAACGGGAAGCCCGCACATTTCCGTTCCTCGGCCACGTGCCATTTTGCCCGTCCCTTCCTTCCTGCCTGCCTTCAGTGTAGTCCCTAAAGGAGGTGCCTGTTCAGTAGTCCAGGCTGTGCCGGGGACTTGGCTGTATGGGTTTTCGGTAGGTTCCTGGTCCTGTATAGACTGTAACCGTCTCTCTGTTTCTGGATCTCTCATAGTTGGCTGCAGACCCAGACCCCAATGTGAAAAGTGGATCTGAGCTCCTAGACCGCCTTTTAAAGGTAGTAGTTGGTCCCTGCTTTTATTTTGGAATCTGTCTCTTCCACCTGTCTATACAGCTTATAAATTCTCTCTTTGGAGGCGCTCTTCCTAATTTTTAAAATTTTTTTCATTTACATACAGTAAAAGTGACTCTGGTGTACAGTTCTTTTTTATTTATTTATTTATTTATTTTGAGAGAGAGAGCACAAGCAGGGAGGGGGCAGAGGGAGAGGGAGAAACAGGCTCCCGGCTGAGCAGGAAGCCCGACGTGGGGCTCGATCCCAGGACCCTGAGGTCATGACCCGAGTTGAAGGCAGATGCTCAACTGACTGAGCCACCCAGGCACCCCTGGTGTACAGTTCTATGACAAGTGTACAGACTTATGTCACCAGTCAGAATACAGAAACATTCTATCATCCCAAACATCCCCTTGTGCTAGCCGCCTCCCTAGGACAAAGGAGAGTCCCCATCACCTCCCATTCTCACCCAGTGACAGGGGCCTCTGATGCTCAGCTCACCAGGGCATTTGATCCAGATGTAGGGTTTTGTCGTATGATTAGTCCTCTTGACTCTGATTCCTGCTTTTACTCCAGCACTTTTGTTTGTCCTTTGGCCTATGAGCGGGCGGTTGCCCCGGGACCTCTCCTATGTAGCGTGAGCTCTGTCATTTTCCTCTGTGGCCACCTGACCCCTGGGCCAATAATTGGGTCGGGTCAGGCTGCCCTTGGTCTCTGGCTTTCGGCCGCTCACGTGCCTTTGATCCACAGGACATTGTGACGGAGAGCAACAAGTTCGACCTGGTGGGCTTCATCCCTTTGTTGCGAGAGAGGATTTACTCCAACAACCAGTACGCCCGGCAGTTCATCATCTCCTGGGTAAGGGCCAACCCCACGACAGTTTCTCCAGCCATAAGGAGCCTCTAGTAGTAAAAGCTGCCCTCTGGCACACACCCTGGGCATCCTATGGCTGAGACAAGCCTCACTGTTAAGGCTCTAATAGCCAGGGACACCCGGTAATCCGACACGTTTATTCCATTCTGCCCCAAAGCCCGTCCTGTTTGCCCCCGGTGTCCCGGCAAACACCCCCATGTCTCTTGGAAGCTGGGGGTGCTGCTGTCGGCAGCCATACCTCTTCAAGCCTTGTCTGTCCTTTCCCGTGCCTTCCCTTCTTCCCTGCCCCTTTAACCAAAGCCTTGTCTGCCGGGGGTGGGAATCGCGGCGCCTTCTCCCTGCCCAGTCACAGAGCGCTGGGGAGGAGGAGAAAGAGGCTCCCGGGCTGGTGTAACTTTCCCTTCCGGTTCCTTTCCCTGGGTCAGATCCTGGTTCTGGAGTCTGTGCCAGACATCAACCTGCTGGATTACTTGCCGGAGATCCTGGACGGGCTCTTCCAGATCCTGGGTGACAATGGCAAAGAGATTCGGAAAATGTGAGCATGGGAGGGGCAGGGGGAGGGGCGTGCGGCTGCTCGGCACACACCCCACACCCAGCAGATGCCCCACACCCAGCAGACGGGCGGCCGTGGGAGAGTCCGCTCACTCGCTTCATCCTGGCTCCCGTGCTTCTTGCCTTGAGGAGCAGAGAGCAGCCCCCGGCCTCTGGAAAAGAGCCATCGGGCTGCTGTGCAGTGTAGTCCCCCTCCCAGTGGCCCACCCAGAGCAGAAGCGGACACCAGGAGAGGCTCCTCCAGGCCTGGCTGGTATATGCTCTTTTCCTTCTCTCATTGGTAGGTGTGAGGTGGTCCTTGGAGAATTCTTGAAAGAGATTAAGAAGAACCCCTCCAGTGTTAAGTTTGCAGAGATGGCCAACATCCTGGTGATCCACTGCCAGACCACAGGTGAGGATGAAGGCCCCATGGCCACCGCCACCTCCTCAGAAGCAGCAAGAACCCCGGTAGAAATATAAACCCGCACCCCACTGGACCTGGGGCAGCGCAGCGGTGCATCCTTGTGGGAGAGAGATTCAGGTCCTCCATCACTGTGGAGGCCCTTGCGCTTGGTCTGACCTTGGAGTAAGATCTGGAGACCCTCTTGCTGGGAAGCTTGACATTTCACTATGAACTGAAATACTTACAGGTTGGGACTATATATCCACAAGCTTCTGTTGAGTATCAAACCACCACAAAACTGACTGCCTCGCATAGCAGCTACTTACTGTTGGTCAGGAGTCTATAGGTCAGCTAGATGGCTCTGTTCACCTGGACCAGGCTTGGCTGCACTTGATTATGCACATACAGTCCACTGAAGGGTCATCAGAGGCTGGGTGGTCTGGGATGGCCTCACTCATGTCTGCCAGTTAGCTGGCAGCACCTGGGAAGCAGGGACCACTGGTCCATGTGTCTCATCATCCAGCATACTAACCCAGATGCATTCAAATGGCATCAGTGAGGTCCCAAGACCTGTGGTAGAGGGGAGCAAGGCCTGTGGAGGCCTGGGCTTGAACTGCCAGACCTTCACTTCTGACACCTTCTCACTTCTGACACTGTGAGCCTGGCCACAGTAGGGAGGTCAGCCCAGATTCAAGAGGTGGGGAAGTGAATTCACCCCTTGATGAAACGAGCTGTGGAGCCCCTTTCTGGGTGCAGAGGGTAGAGAATCATGGCTACTCTTACATCTGCTACAAGATTGTCGTTCGTGTGTGTATCTTTGGAAGGCGAGAGAGTATCAGGCTAGAAGCAACTCAGGCCCTCGGGTCCCCTCCAGTCCCTTCCTGCGGGCATGGTCAGTGGGAGGGAGCACTCCGGCTGCTCGTGCCAACCCTCCTGGAACCCACCAATTTCTCTTCCAGATGACCTGATCCAGCTGACGGCCATGTGCTGGATGCGGGAGTTCATCCAGCTGGCTGGCCGGGTGATGCTGCCCTACTCTTCTGGGATCCTGACCGCCGTCTTGCCCTGCCTGGCCTATGATGACCGCAAGAAAAGTATCCTTCGCTCCAGAGAGAAGAAACCAGAGCAGCCCCAAAAGAGGCTGTGAAGTTGCAGGACCCCGGCATGGGAGGATGGGGGTTCCCTCCAGATAGCCCCTGGCACCTAGGGAGCAAGCGGCGGAGCAGGACAGGGATTGGGAGCACCAGGGCGGCACCAGGGACATGGCCTAACACCACTGTCCCCAGACCTCACCTGGTTTCTTACGGATCTGGAGCAGCTCTCCCAGTTCCCACAGTTCCAAGCCCCTGAGCTCACACTGCCCTGTCATGGGTGGGGGGGTCCTGTTGGTAGAAAGCCCACCAGGAAGGGTCCTACGAGAAGACAGGAGCGTTTCACAGGGACTCAGTGCAGACAGCCCACTAATCCACCTCTGGGGGTGGGGGCAGTGGTGTCCAAGTCCCTAACCAATACCAGTGACGTCAGGTTTAGGAAACACCCCCTGGGTGGGGCTACTCCTTACATCAGTGGACTCAGGCATCAAGGAGGTGGCCAACGTGTGTAACCAAAGCCTGATGAAGCTGGTCACCCCTGAGGATGACGAGCCTGACGAGCTGAAGCCAACGGCGCAGAGGCCGGCAGAGCCCAACCCCGATGACACCCTGGCCAAGCAGGAAGGGACAGCTGGTGGTGAGTAGGCTCTGCCTCCCGCCCCTTACCTCCCAGCGTGACTTGACGTGGGGCCTCACTGAACCAGCCCAGGTGACTTCCCAGATGTCACTTCATGTAATTCTGGTAACTACCCGATGAGGTAGGAGTTGCCGTTCTCCCCATTCTACGGATGGGCACAGGGAAGACAGGTCGCATGGCCAGGATCTGGGAGAACTAGGAAGTGAACCCTGGCAGTCTGCCTCCAGAACCCCTGCTCTGAACTCTCCCTGCCTCAGCATTAAGCCTTTTTGAAATCTTTTTCTGTGTCCGGCTACAGGAAATAGTTGTTTTCACTGTGGGAAGCTTTGGAGCCTGGCAGAGGAGTCCAGGTTGCAGGGTTCATGTGACTCTTGGCCATAGACATCCAGCCGCCCGGAAGCCAGCTGCCTTGACCATGCAGGCGCTCGGGGGAGAAGGCTAAGAGCTGCGGATGCAGCTTCAGTCCTGGGGACTTCTCCCGCCCAAGTCCGTGTCTTCATGAAATGAAATGGCTCTGCCATCCTTTCAGCCTCTTTCAGCATTATCGTCTTATTTCTCCATAACATAAAACCACTCTTAAGTCAGTCTGGAGTTTGACTCTCTAGATGTTTTCTACAACTCTGACTTTATTTTGTTAAGGGGCCTCTATCCTTAGTAAGAGGGCACTGATCAGCTTCAGGGTGATGTTCTCCTTTGCT
Source organism: Mirounga leonina (assembly GCF_011800145.1). Classification (NCBI taxonomy): domain Eukaryota; kingdom Metazoa; phylum Chordata; class Mammalia; order Carnivora; family Phocidae; genus Mirounga; species Mirounga leonina. The sequence continues at coordinate 13,073,572 of NW_023270469.1, read as the reverse complement.
GAGTTAGCCAGAGAGTAAACTGATGCAGACCTTACTCACATTTTTAAGGCTAACAGACTCAGGTCTGGAACCTGAGTTCCAGGAGCCAAAAGAATTTCTAAAGCATTTTTTCTAATGGCCGTTCTCCGACTTCTCTTGAGCGTCTGAGCAGTACGTCAGGCACATGAGCCCCATGGGCCTCCTGTCCTGGCTTTGCTGGCCAAACCAGTAGCATTCCATGCTGGACCAGTCAGGAGTCAGGTTACAGCTGTGCATCGCTTTGGCGAGCCCGAGCAGCAAAACAGTGGGAGGCACAGCAGCCCTCAAGTGGAGCACGGGTGGTTCAGTGGTAGACTTCTCGCCTGCCACACGGGAGGCCTGGGTTCGAGGCCCGGGTTCGATTCCCAGGCAATGCAGCAACTGAAACCTTTTTGCCAGCTCCTTGAAAAAGAAAACTTGCGGAGATAAAGTTAGTGTGAGCCTCTCAAAGCAGGAGCTTTCTTATTAGGAGAAACTAGAAGAATCTCAGGGATAGACTTGCTTAGTGAACTTTCACTGATGTATGAGTATTTTATTACCTTTTCATTTTTTGATTCTCATTTTAGAAAATTTGGAAAGTAGAGAAAAATATAGAGAAGGAAGACTGCCCCCACCAAGAGGCAATTAGTATAATCTCGGCATATTTTTTGTTATGTACATATAACATATAATAACATGTATGTTATATATATATTTCCATATATATATGAGATCATATGGTTTACATAATTCCACATCTTGCTTTTTATGTTTGTGGGATGGCTTCTTTTCATTTTTGTTTTGTTTTGTTTTTGGCTTGACAAGTTGCAACATGGAGAAGTTGTGAATATTTTATACTGACTTTAAAAGTTAGTGCCTCTTAATCCGTTGAATCAGAAAGTAGAATAATGGTTGCTGAGCTGGAGGGAAAGAGGGAATTGGATGCCTGCTTTCTTTGGGGGGGTGACAGAAACGTTCTAGAATTAAATAGTGGTGATGCTTAACATAACTGTGGATTTACAAACAATCACCCAGTTGTATGCTTTAAAATGGTGAGTTTTATGTTACATGAACTATGTCTCAGTTTTTTAAATAAAATCATTGCCTCTTCCCCCAGAGTGGAACCCAGCAGCCCCTACCCCACCCTTTCTGCTCATGTGGCAACAAGTCAGGCCCCGTGGGAAGGAACCACTCTCTTCTGCAGGTCGTGGCAGCTGTTGATAACCCCAGCTGGAGCACAGGGGGTTCAGCAGTAGTACCCTCACCTGCCAGAAACCAGGGTGCCATTGCCAACCATCGCAGCTTCTTTCACTTTTTTAGATCGTTTTCCTAAGCACTCTTGCAACAGCTCCCTGCTTAGGAGACTCTCATGCGAGACCGGGATACATTCAGGCAGCTTGGCTCTGGCTTTTACTGCCTCATAAACAGCATTTCAGCAGATGCAAAGCTCAGTGTATAGTAGTTCCTAGAGATGATCACAGCTAATCTGGGGGCTCCACATCCACTACAGACGCGCTTGGCTTGTAACCACCACTTTACCAAAGGGCCAGGAGAAGGCCCCAGCAAGCCAGGAGACAGTGATGGTTCAGCTAGTCAAGTCGACAGGTTCATCCCAGCCTCTGGTCCTTTTTCTTATTACTGTTTTGCTCCACTGTTCCAGCCCTGGTCACCTGGCCGAAGGCAGGAGCCTCCTGCCTTGTCTCCCTCGTGCGGGGGGGGGGGGGGGGGGGGGGGAGTGGTGGTGCAAGATCCACCACGACACTGGTCAGCCAAGCCTTCTGTGCCTTAGCGTACACGTGCACGCGTGCGCTTCGCCCTCACCTCCAACCACGGGGCCTCCTCTGTGCCGCACTGTCCCCAGCCCCTCTCCACTTGCTCTGGCTTCCCCTTGGCCCTGCCACTTGAGGGGTCCATAATGCAGTGCCCTTGCTCCGAGTTCCTGGGCTCTTGCTGTGTGCTCCCTCTTCCTCTCCATGATGCTGCCTGACTGTCTCAAGTGTCCTGGCCTAGATTCTGGGGTCAGAGCGGCCTGCTGGTGAGTCCTGGCTTTGTTAACTTCCTTTCTGTTGCCCTTGGACAAGCCACTGAGCCTTTTTAAGCCTCTGATTCCGTATTCGTTAAATAGGATAACAATAAGAATACCAAACCTGTAGTGTGATGGTGAGTTTTAAGCGAGATTTTTGCTTATAAAGCTTTTAGCACATGGCAAAGGCCAGACACTCTCAGCAACAGGTGCTTTCGTGTCAAACTGTTTTAATACATGCGTATCACATATCCATCTACTTACTTAGCAAGACTCTCAGGGCAGGGCTTTTGCGTCCTTGTTTTTTATCACCAGCCTTTCTCAGATGGTAATGGGCCCCTGGTAGGTCCTAAATGAGGGACCATAGAGGGTCAGGGATGGAAATTCATGTGGCAGGTGAGGGGCAGAGCTGTGAATAGTGTTTCCAGGAGAGGGCTGGCAACCACCGTTGGTAGATGTGTAATGGAATCCATCCATTTGCAAGGCTTTGATGGGCCTGGGTGTGTCAGCAGCTTCTGTGGACCCTCCAGATGCAGGTGAATCAGACCCAGGTCCTGCCTGCAGGGAGCTCAGGGGCAGACCCACAGTTGCTTAATCACTTAATCACATGTGGCCCTCCATGTGGTCCCAGAGGACTGGGGACTCCAAGCCAGGTCCATGGCGGTCATTTGAGCTGAATCTTTTCCTTCTCCTTAGCTTCCACTCGGCCCCCGCCCCACCCCCATCTTTTACTCTGATCATGAAGGAAATACATATCCCCTGTGGAGACCTGGGGGCAAGGAGCATTCTTAGTGGGAGAGGCACAGAGTAAACAAGTGCAATACATCGTCTGGTAGGTACATTCAGCAGCATGTGTCAGAAGCCATAAACGTTTAAAAATTTGTCCTTAGGAAATAAATAGAGACGTAGGTAAGGTTTTTCATTTTGAACACCTAACAAATGGTAGCTGACGTACTGTCCTAACAAGCCTGGTGCACTGGTTACCCCATCATACAGGTGAGGGACTGGAGGCAAAGTCCAGTAAGCTGCCCAAGGTCACACAGCTAGTAAGTAAGGGAGTCCCGCCTCACACTTCGCCCCAAGGGCTCTGAGTCTATGCTTCTAGTGCTGTTTACACCCTGGTTCTCTGAGGAGGGAATAATACAAAAAGGGAAGCCACAGATGTACAGCTTGACTGAAAAGTGGAGCATTGCAGAGTAAAACAATGTACCATTTTTACTCATCAACTTGGCAAAAATGTAAAAGATTACTAATATCCCTGTGTGAGGCTTGCTGGGGATCGACTGCTCCTCTGTTCCTGAAGCGCATTTGTTATTGGTAGAACCTTCCTAAAGAGCAACTGATCAATATGGATTAAAATATAAAATGCCTGGCCCTTCCCCCAGCAGCACCCCCCACGTGGGACCCTGGAGAAATGTGCTCCCACAGGAGGACGCATGGGGGAGGCGGAAGAGTGAAAGTTAGGAAACAATTGAAATTAATTTGAAGCCTATTTCTGACATCGGGTCATTTCATCTACAAACGTGTGTGTTTCTAGAAGTCGAGACGGAGGAGGCCACTGGGAGCACGGAGTCCTGGCTGCCGGTCCAGGCTTCCCTGCAAGTCCTCCCCTTTGGGCCCAGGTCTGTCCCATCATGCCCAGCCCATACCTGTCCCTACCGAGCTGTGCCCCATCCCCTAAAGGGCCTCTGGGACTAAAGGAGACAGGCAGCAGCTCGGAGCCTTTCTGTTCAACGTGGAAATCAAGACCCTCTTTACCTTGGGGTTGGGGGGTGGTCCGTGGTCCACAGGAATAGCAGTGACTGCTTTAAGACATAATACAAAGTTAAAAGGAAAAAAAAGCAAATTGCAGAAAATATCCTGTGATTCCATTTATGTTACAGAACAAAAAGAAGGAAAGCAAAAGATGGAGAGGGATACTTGCCTAACCAGTAAAGTGATTACCTGCACATAGAGTGAAGTAAGATTGAAGGCTAGGGAGAGATGGAGCATGCTTTGCTTTGCTTGAAATTTTTAGAATGAGAATGTTTTACTTGTATGATTTAAAACTTCTAACAGGTCAAGGCTGGTACCATTTGAACAACAATATATAAATAATGATAGTTTTATTTAGTAATCCACAGAATAAAATATATATACATAATGATATGGATGGATGGATGAGAAGGGACAGCTTTTCCATATAGAGGAATTCCAGTTAATAAATGTAGAAAGACAGAGGAAAACAGAAAATAACCATTAGGGAAACTCAACAGTAATAATTATTACAGATCCACCAATGGATGCCAAAATCAGCAAGGGAATGTTTGAGGAAAAAACTGGGTATTTGTCTAGTCTCAAGTCTTCCCCAAGATATTTACTGATGACAAAAAGGAGACTAGTAACTCACAGGAGAGAAACCCAGCAGACACTACCACAGTCCATTGATTGGTTTAGCATCACCGGTAACAAGACAGACATCATGTACCTCCGACATGATGCACTGAGAAGGCGTATCACTTTGGTGGCGTTCTTCCAGAAATGTGTAACCTCAGCCTAATCATGAGAAAACACGCAACCAACCCAAGTGGCAACACATTCTGCACTGTAACTGACCAGGGCTTCAATGATAGTCCCAGATCGGAGGGGACTAAGCCTGGACAACTAAATGTAACGTGTGCTCCCCGATTCTGTCCTGGAACAAAGGGCATGAGTGGAAAACGCGGTGACGTTCTAATTAGCTCTGTAGTTTTGTTAATAGTCTTGTGTCAGTGCTGCTTTCCTGGTTTGATAACGTATGATGTTAACACTAGGAGCATCGGGGTGAAGGGTAAACAAAATTCTGTGCTATTTCAGATAAATCTAAATCTAAAATTATTTCAAAATAAAAAGGTTGTGGTTTTTGTTTTGCTTTTTTTAATTTAAGAAACTGGGTATCATGGCCTCTTACCCCTAGCTCTCGGCAACCTTTATTCTATGTTCTGTCTTTATAGATCTGTCCATTCTGGACATTTCACCCAAATGGAGTCCTACAGTATGTGGGCTTTTGCAACTAGGTTCTTTCCCTTGGCATATCTTCAGTCTTCATCCATGTTGGAGCACATACCAGTACTTCACGCCTTGTTATTGTTAAATAATAGTCCATTGTACGGCGCTAACGCATTCTATTGATGCATCACCAGCTGGTAGACATTGGGATTGCTCTGAACGTGGCGTGCGGTTCCGGTGTGGACAGAAGTGTCCTTTCCTCTGGGGTATCTATCTAGGAGTGGAACTGCCAGGTCATAGGGTAACTGCGTTGAACCCTGAAGGAATTGCCAGGCAGTTAGAGCATCCGCACTGTTTTACATTCCCACCCACAGGCTCCGAGCGTTTTCCTTTCTCCACAGCCTCACACACTTACTCTGTCTTTGTTTCAGCCCCCCGGTGGGTGTGAAATGGTACCTCCTGGCAGCTTTGATTTTCATTTCCCGGGTGGCTAACGATGTGGACCTTCCCAGGAGTGGTTTGTGACATGCCCTCGGGCCAGCAGTCCCTTCTGAGATTTCCCAGATGTGTGAGCACAGGTGTCCTTCTCCTTTTGAGATCGCTGTGCCTGAAAACTTCCAAGCATGGGTGCTCTCCAGCAAGCTTTGGGGAATGACTGTGTCCTCGGGGCTCCCGAGCTACAGTCCTCTTCAAGAGCCAGAATCAAGGTGTGGGGAGCTAGAGGGTCCGTGTCCTCATAGCGGGGATCTCGTGCACTCCGAGACCCCAGCAGCCCTTGGGCGTGACATCTTGTTCCTCTCACTGTCCCCAGGAGGCCCCAATGGTTCCTGTGACTCCAGCTTCAGCAGCGGCAGCGGCGTCTTCACACCAGCCAGGTAAGTGGTTTGTGCCAGCCGGAGGTGTTGATAGAAAGCAAGTGGCCTAGATCTTTCCTGGGTGCAGGAAACTTCAGGGAAGACCTGGGGCAAACTCTCCAGGTGGGACACAGGAGATGCCTGGTGAGGGAATCTGAAAGATGCTGAGCAAACCCAGTCCACCCAGTTCTGACGGACCAGCAGCCGTGGGGAGGGATTAGAAGCTGCTGGAGGTCAATAAGTACGAGCTGTAAAAGTATCACCAGTGCATGGTGGCTACAGGGAGGCACGTACAGATGCCTTTGCCCGGAACTTTTGCTTGTCAGGAGAACGTGGGCCTGACAAGACTGGCAAGGAGACGGCCGTTCCAGAGTCCGGGAGTGCAGAGACTGGGCAGCAGGAGCGGTTCTCCCCGGGGAGCCAGGTCGGCTGTCATGGCGCAGCCTTCCACGCGGGGGCGGTGCAGGCCCAGCAGCAGGATCATTCCCTTCCTTGCAGTTCCCTCCGTCCTGTATGCAGGGTGATGGCGTTCCCCTGGAGAGGGAGTTCTCGCCATTCTGTCCCTGTCCCGAGTCCCCTGGACTTGCCCCATGTCCGTTTTTCTGTGGGGTTGCGATGGATGGCACTCTCCTGCAGCGGTGTCTCCCTCTGAACTCAGCCCTGAACCTGGGCCCTGGGGAACAGGTCACTCATGAAGAGAAGATCTGCACTCAACCCCCGAGAGGCTCTCTTCTTCCCAGACCTTGCGGCTCTTTCCTCCTCTGGTATCATTTGTTCATTTATTCTTACCTCTAAGCACCCCGTGGGGGTGTTCGAAGTGTGTGAGTATGGACTATAAATGTGGATTGCTCCTGGGACCTCTCCTAATCGTCTGAGCAAGGCAGTAGACATTATTCGTTTATTCATCCTATTAGTTGTCACATACTCCAGAGTACCTGCCTGTGTTCAGCCCCACAGGTTCCAAGGTAAAGATGGGACCCCTGACTGTGATCCCCAACCTTGAGGTTCTCCAGTGGGGAGACAGAAACAGGACAGTGGTTTCTGGGGGGGAGGAGGTACTCAGGATGTTGGGGGCCAGCCATGGCGCCTGAGCCGAAGCTCACCGGCATCGTGGCTGATGAGGATGATCACTCGTGAGTGCTTCCTGGGCCCGCTGTGCCAAATACTTCCTGTCACGTCATTGGATTTTGCTGTTGTTTAAATCCCATGGCGTCATTAGTAGTAGTATTACCATTGTTGGGCTGAGGAGGGACAGGCGATGTGGGGCCTGCTGTGTAGAGAAGGGATTTAGGGGGGTCGGGTGAGTGCAGACCAGCTGGGGGGTTCACTGTTGACCAGCCTGTGTTAAGGGAAAGAGGCTCAGCCCGAAGAGGGGGCAGAACATGGAGAAAGTTGGGGAGGTTTTTTTCTCTTTTGTGAAGGGTGAATTGACAGGATTTGCGGATGCATGTGGTGGAGCGAGAGGAAAGACATGAGGGAAAAAATAACTTCTAGATTTGGGGCTTGAGCCAACTCAGGATATCCTGGCATTTCTCGAGCTGGGGTGGAAGGAGGAACAGGTGTGTGAGTGGGCCAGTCAAGGGCTCTGTGCCATGTGGCTCTCAGCACCCTCGGGTGCGGTTAAGGTGGCAGGTTTGGATCCTGGACTCGGAGGGGGGAGTGGTTAAGGAGGCAGGTTTGGATCCTGGATTCGGGGCAGGGGGGCGGTTAAGGAGGCAGGTTTGGATTCTGGATTCGGGGAGGGGGGCAGTTAAAGAGGCAGGTTTGGATCCTGGATTCGGGGAGGGGTGGTTAAGGAGGCAGGTTTGGATCCTGGATTCGGCGGGGGGGGGATCTGGATGGAGGTGCAGGAAGAGGGCACCCTGCTTTTGTTCTCAAGGCCGTGGGAGCCTGCCTGCTAAGTGGTGCCAGATACCAACCTGTGACATGGGAGGTCCTGTGGCAGCCCCCGGGAGGGCACGTGAGGGAGGGGCAACAGTGGGAGCACAGAAACCTGTTGCAGACCTGTCACTGTTGTCCAGGCCACGGGGAATTATCCTGCTCCACGGAGTTGGCAGTGCGAGGTGGAGGGAGGTCTAGGAGGAGGCAGAGATCGGACATCACCAACTGACCGTGCAGGCGGGCACGACTCTCCGCCACCTCGCTTGGGAGGCAGGGGCGCCATTTGCCGGGCCGGGTCTAGAGGCCGAGGCGAGGAACTACCTCGTTGGAACCAGGCTTTGCTTTATACCTGTCATTCAGGAGCCCATGTCGGATCCTACCCTCTTAAAATTAAAAACCAAGAGCAAATCATCTCAAGCTTTCTGTCTCCCACGAATGGCCCCTTCCTCGTGGCAGCTGCGGTCTGAGTCAGTAGCTGTGCCAGAGAGGGGGGCAGCCTTCGGAGTCGTGAACCCCGAGCCAGGGTGCCTGGGCCCCCCACTCCTTGGAGATGGCAGCAGAGGACAGTAGGGTGGGTGCATGCTTCCTCCAGTAGGTGCTGCCAGAGGGGGACTGCACTTGGGCAAGAGGGCACCTTCCAGGGTCACCAAGAAACAGAACCTGCCCTGCGACTGTCCAGCCCCACTGCCTGCCCTCGGCTCCCATGAATCCTCTGCACAGTGCAGTCCAACTGCCTGGACACACGTCCTGACTCTGTGGCCCTGCTCCCTTCCCCAGTGTCCTCATCTGTAAACCGGGTGCAGTGATAATACCTACCTCCTAGGGGTGTGGAGCTCCTATGAGTTGAATATGTAAAGAGAATAGAATGGTGCCCAGCCCACAGAAAGCTCTTTACACATTTTAGTGCAGTTACTATTACGAGAACCTCATTATTATCCCCATTTTACAAATGAGGAAACAGGCCTAGAGAGGTTAACTTCTTGCCCAAAATCTCTAGGCTCCTTAGTGGCCAAGTTGGAATTCAAGCCAGGCCGGTCTTCCTCCCAAGCAGCCCCCTGGTGTGACCTTTAGTGGGTACACTGGGAGAGTTACAGAAACCGCACGTCAGCCTCCCTCACTCAGCTGATGTGGGAGCCCGGGACAGGTGTTACCGTGGACACAGGCGTCCACTCTGATGCCCTGCGCCTCGCCGAGGGCCGCGGTGTCATCAGCAACATTCAGTATAGGTCTCCTGGTATAGCTGGCTGTAGAAAGGCAGGCAGAAAGATCTGGAATTCAGTGCTTCCCAACTTTGAGCATCTGCTGACTGAAAAGAAGTTGTAAAGATACTTTATAAAAAAAACAACGTTGAGTTCAGAAACAATTCTTTTTTTTATTTCTTCTCTTCTAATTTGATTAGAGATATAACATACTAGTACCATACAAAGTTAGACATTACAGAAATGAAGTGCCACCTCCCAGAGAGAACCACTGGAATTTATCATTATTTATTAGTAGTATCAGAAGTATTATTTAATAAGTCGGTATTTTAATGGCCACAGTAGTGCCATGCCTTTGGAAAATGTAGTACATATATGTGTAAGACATTAGTTACGAGATGCCTTATGAGAAAATGTGCCGTGGAAATGGAGTTTCGCAGACACCTTGAAATAACTCAGAAGCCCCCAGGAGTGACTAGTCTAGACTGTTTGGAACCGATGCAGAAATAAATTTTAAACTGAGTGAGCTGCCTTCTGCTCTCTGGGGAAGGGAAGCCAGGGCGGAGGCTACCCCATCTCAGACTCCAGGCTAGCAGCAGCGCAGCAGCTGAGCATGCCCTGCAGCCTGCCCTCTGGAAGAAGGGCCTGGCTTCTCACGGAGTTCTGGCTTCCCTCAGAGCACGTTAGGAGCCCAGCACACAGGGGCCAACCACACCCAGCGGAGCCGCTGAGAGCCACCTCCTTGACAGCTGGCGGGATCTTTCCTGGGCACGAAGATCAGTCTCCCTGGTGCCCTGGGGTGCGCCTGCTTCCCGTGAGCCTCCCCTCCAGCCAGCCAGGGGAAGTGAGACCCATGGAGAATGTCTCCAGCTACAGGAATAAGTTGTCAGCGCGTGGCCGCATGGCCTTGGACAGGTCTCATACTATCTCATCCGTGCACTGAAGGATCAAGTTACTTGAACCATGAGGTCCCTTTCGGCTATGATGTTCTTGGTTGGTTGAAGTTGACACCTGCCTCGGCAGTGATTTGAAGGTGCCCGTGTCTGGGGAGTTCTGTTGTGGGGAAGTCATGTTAGCGCACAAAATACTGCCAGTTCTCACACACCGCTCCATGAAATCCTTCGTTGTTTGGCCTTGACACAGTGCCACCTGAGGGAGATGCCACCACGGGCTGGCCTTTGCTTTGTCCCTCAGAGGAGACACTGAGCTGGCCAAAAGTGAAGCAGGAGACCACACTGAAGCAAGGAGCCCAGCTGCCCCAGGGACCGTCTAGCATCTTGGAGGCCTATTTGGGCCGCTCAGATTTGGAGTGCTCCCCACATGGGTCAGCACCAGGCTTTCCCGGTATCCTTTCTCACCCCACGTAGAGACTTTGCCTACCATACCGATAAGAAAATACGGTGAAAGGTATACGTGGTGACCTCTTTCTGCCTCCAGTACATGGGGCTGCCAGGTCTGACCTGGCCAGGGAGTGGCCAGTCCCCAGAGGGGCTGCCATCTTGCTGCCTCTCCCAGGGGCCAGTGGGAAGTGGACTCTCCTGAGCCTGGCCCACTGGGAGGCAGTGGCATGTGGTGGACGAGGCCACTCTAGACTCCGACTGCTCACATTCAGATTGCTGGTGCTACCACTTGCTGACTGGGTAACCTCGGGACCTGATTTGCAGGGTGGAGTTGGGGAAGCTGGGCTTGGTGCTGCCTTCCTCCTTGCCAGTAGCTTAGGACACAGCCGTTGCTGGCCAGTACAGTTCTGACTCCCCTGGGGGAGTGAAATCAAGGCCTGGCTCCCAAGGGGGCCATTTCGGCTAAGAAAGTGGTGGTGGCCTGCCAGGCACGGGGTCCTCCTGGCACCGCGGGCCCCATGTGGCAGCTGGAATGCCCTGCCGCTCCTGCTGAGGAAAGGGACTCAATGTGGACTGGGGGCTCACCAGGTTAGGAAAGAAGAGGCAGGGCCGGGACGGCTTCTGCTCCTTCCTCACAGCATCCTGAGCTCCTCCTTTGTTAAGGCCTTGGGCTGCGGGTAGGTTTCTGGAACTTTTCCAGCTTCTCAAGGAGAAGAACTATAACAGCATGCTGGACGGAGCCAGGTAGGAGGCCAGCAGGATGGGAAAAAGAAGGACTTAGAGATGAGACAGTAAGTCCTGGTCATCGGCAGGAGCAGAGGGAGCATCTAGGAAGTTGTCAGAGAGGGAAGGGAATGCTCTGGAAGCTGTAGGGTAGCTCGTTAGCCGGACACTGTCGCGCCGTGTTGTCTGTGGCGGTAGCCGCTGTTGTGGGGCTACTGGGCACGTGCCGTGTGGCTGGTCTGAACGGACATGTGCTGTCGGGGTGAGGCGCACGCGGGGTTTCGAAGACTTAGGACACAGAAGAGAATATGAAGTACCCTGAGTGACGTGTGTGTTGATTATTGTATTGATCGTATGTTGAAATGCTGTTGTTTGGGTGTGTTAGAGTCATTAAAGATATATCATTAAAATTTTACCTGTTTCTTGTTACTTGTTAGTACAAAACTTGAAAATGTGAAATTCCACAGGTGGCTCATGTTGTATTTCTACTAAATAGTGAGTGTGGGAGAGGAATTGCTGAAGAGATTGGCTGGGAGCTTGCATTTGCCACCCTGGACTTGTCTGTGCCTTAGTTTCCCCATCTGTCTTAGGCTCCCAAAGAATCTAGACGTTTGGATATTCTCAGAAGACCCCAGAACTTCTGGCCACATGACTCCTGGGGAAATCTCAGGGGCCGCCCCGGCCAGAGGCTCAGCACACCCAGCCCCTCCGGGTACCAGAGGACGGGAGTGCCCACTCTCACCCCTGAAATGAGCGCTATGGGGAATCATCAAACCGTAGTGAATAGCAGTTCCGCTGAGCAGTTACAGAGCTGAGAGCGGGGCCCTTTAGGAATTCACATCAAATGAGCTTCAGAGAGGCTGCGGGCGAGTTAGGGAAGCACAGGCATCGAGTTCCTGCTGCAAATGAATAATTGAGCAGCCTAGAAATACCACGCGAGACCATTATGTCCCGGCAGGCAGCTGAACTGCCTGGCCGGGGTCCTCAGGAACTGCAGCCCCCGGGGGGCACCTGTCATGAGACCTTTGGGCGGCATGACTTGTCACAGGAAGGGAGCCCCTCGCTAACATCCTTAGGTTCTCGGCCCGTGCTGCCCCCACCCCTGGAAACTCCAGCCTCTGCCTGGGAGCCGTGCTTCGGGCAGAGGGCTGTGGCAGCCAGTCTCCTCCGGGCTGCTGGGCAGGGGCCTCTCTCTGCCCGGACGCCGGCGAGGCTTTGGGCCCGGGAGCCTGTGCCCCGCTGGAGTGAAGCGCAGTCCGAACAGGCTCTGTCTCTCAGAGGCAGAGGCTGTATTGCTCCTTCCCCAACTCAGACGAAAGCATTACAGCTTCACAGGCAACTCTCAAGGCTTCTCAACCAAGCCAAACCCTGTGCCAAATGGCCTGGAGTATGGCAAGATCTAAAGCCACGAGCCCTATCCTTACACGAGAAGAGTTCTTCGTTTGCCCGGTGGAAAAACCTGTTGGCTCTTCAGGGCTCTTTTCAGGGCTTTGCCCTGGCCTCGTCGGAGGTGGTGGTTTTGTTTTATCAACAAAGCGTCTGGAGATGCTGAACAGCCTTGCAGCCCCGAGGTTTGCTGGGCCCCAGCTCGGTGACAGCAGAGAGGTTTTCTGCCCAGGCCAGGCTAGTGCTGGGGAGGCGGGCAGGCACGCAGCAGACTGGCCCTCTTCCCCCACCTGTGGCTGTCACAGCTCTGGCCTTGAAAAGAAAGGAGGAAGGCCAAGGCGGTGAAGCCAGCCCTCCGGGAGCCACGCCAGGGTGGGCACCGCCTGCCCCCCCCGCCCGCTGCGCCCAGGAGAGGGAGGCGGAGTGCGGTTCCGAGTGCGGAGCCGGGGTGGCGCTGCAGCCAGGGCGGAGGGGCGCCAGTGGCTTCAACACCTGTCTCCTCCCTGATCTTGCCCCCAGCACCGAGAGGGCCCCGGTCACACTCCACCTCGACGGCATTGTGCAGGTCCTAAACTGCCACCTCAGTGACGTGGCCATCGGGATGATGACCAGGATCGCCGTCCTGAAGTGGCTGTACCACCTCTATATCAAGACTCCCCGGAAGGTGAGTCCCTGGACCCGGAGGCCCCGGAGGCCCTTCCAAGCTGGGGGCTGCTTTGGGGTACACCTTGGTTTTCGGGGGCCGCCTCATGCTTGGCAGGATTCTGGGCAGTGCAGTTCTAGAAAGCCCCTGTCAGGCAGAGGAGTGACAGATGCTGGAGGGGCCCTGGGAGGGCGTGGGGGTGGTCCGCGCAGTGCAGTAAGACCCCATCCATGCCGAATCCACTGGTGGGGGGTGGAGGGCAATGCTCACGGGTGCCCCGGCTTCTCTGCTCTCCAGATGTTCCGGCATACCGACAGCCTCTTCCCCATCCTGCTGCAGACGCTATCGGATGAATCCGACGAGGTAGGTCACGTGTGCCCCTTTCCTTCTGTGCAGGGCTACCCAGCCTCCCCTTTTGAGTGGCTAATGGGACCTGGTAGATGAGAAGTGCTCGTTTTGTTGTTGTTCTCTTAAATCAGCATCCAAAAAATTGCTCTCTTCCTACCTGGTAAATGTGCATCGCTTCCGGGGAAAGCTGGGTTTAATGCTCTTGGTTTTGGGAACAAGGACTTCCTCCGCCGGCCCTTCTGAAGAGCACTGGGTCAATGCATCAGCAAGAACACCAGCCGTGGGGGGGTGGGGGGGACCTGGCTCGACCGTAGAAGGCAGGGGGTGTGGTGGTGGGCAGCTCGGCTGTGGGTTGGGCACCCGAAGGCAAGGTCTGGCCCCACTTAGCTTCCTGGCCGTGAGTAAGTCACTTCACAACTCTACACGTCCGGTTCCTTCTCTTCTCAGTGGGGCAGTGGCAGCACATGGCTGTGAGGGTGAACTGACCCTCGGAAAATGCTGAGTGCCCGGCCGCACGGCACTGGCCCCTCTGGAGCTTTCGTTCTGTTCATTTCACCCAGACTCCATTCTGCCCTCTGGTTTGAAATTGTCCCTTTAAGCTTTGCTGTGTTGGGGTCAAGAGCAGAAGAGAGAGGCTAGCCCAGAGAAGGGGAAGGAGAGCTGGGCCCTGCATCCTTCAGCCCCCTTGGGGAGGCCCCACCTGTCCCCACCCAGCCTCCGCAGTGGTCCATTCTGTGCAGTTAGGCTAAGGTGGTTCTTTTTCAGGACTCCCCAGCCTCCCAGCCAAGGGACAGGATTTGCAGCTGGGTGTTGCCATCAGCCAGGGTAGCATCCCTTCTCTGAACCCATCCTAGCTCCAGGCTGCCTATCGGACGCTGGCGGGCTGTGCCTCAGCTGGTCCCTCTCCTTCGTCTTCTGGGCAGCTGTGGGCTCCAGGCAGAGCTCTGTGTGCCCCCTGAGGCAGTGGGCACGTGAATCCACAGATCCCCCACACTGCCCATTGGGAACATGAGAGTGGACAAGAGCTGGGGGTGTTGGGGAGAGGGGAGAGGGACACTGCTCACAACCTTCTGTGCGTGAGGTGCCTGAGGCTGGTACCAGGCTGTGTGGAGCCCAGGGTAGTTTTCCGGCAGCCTGACTTTGCTTTCTTAAACCTGAGCTGAAAAGAGATGCAGACGGGCAGGTGTCTGCCTCTCCGTCCTCTGAGGTACTCTGCATTTCCAGAAAAATCCAAAACAGATGGTCTGGGCATCTGCCCTTGACCCCTCCTGCCTGCCCCACTCATGTGCACACACACTCACACGCACACACACGGCCTCTCTCTCCCTTCCCCTCAGCACCCCACTGCAGTGTGGGGCCCAGGAGGACACAGCCCGGTTCTGCCTGAGTTAGGGGTGACTCACTACACTCACAGCCCTCATTTCAGGACAGAAAGGGAAAGCAGAACTTTGCTAGGACTTCACTGGAAGCAGCTGAGTTTTCAGTCCTTTAAATTGACTTGCTTAATCCCATGCAGCTCTCTCTGCTCGTGATGGGTTTCTGTGTGCGTGTGCATTTACAGGGAACAGGAGGAGACGCAGTCCATTAAACAGCTCTGTTCGGGTTGCGGCTGTGGAAACGCGATTTGCTGAAGTGCCAAATGTTCTCAGAGCTTTGGGCATATCTTGCGGGCCCCTGCCGGGAAAGGATTGCACCTGCTCTTGGGGCTCAAGGGGGGCTGTTGCCGTAACAGGAGCAGAGAGTCCCTGCTTTCCCATCTCTCCAGGGAGGGAGTTGGGGACCATGATAATCAGTAATGAGTCCTGATTCTGCCCTATCCTGGTTCTTCACCATGTCACATTCCTAAGTGTCCCCTGCCCAGTCTCTTTGGCAACCTTGAGGGCATACTGTGTACTTGGCAATGGAAATACAGCCATGAACAACACAAAGTCCCCCTTCTCCTGGAGCTTCCTTTCTGGGATATCTAGAAATCGCTCTCTCGTGGGTTTTCCCAGTTTTTCCAAACACAGCCCTGATCTCAGTCAGAGCTCTCTGAGGTTTAAGACCCTGATAGCCCATTCAGTCAGATCAGGTCACAGCCAGACTGGTGGGGAGAATTTAGCCACAATGTTACATCCAGCCAAGGGGCCTCAAGGTGCAGGTTATCCCACTGTTTTGGGTGATTCTTTTTTTTTTTTTTTTTAAAGATTTTATTTATTTATTTAATTGACAGGGAGAGAGAGAGAGACAGACAGCGTGAGAGGGAACACAAGCAGGGGGAGTGGGAGAGGAAGAAGCAGGCTTCCGGCTGAGCAGGGAGCCCGATGCGGGGCTCAATCCCAGAGCCCCGGGATCGGGTGATTCTTAACAATAGCTTGTATGAAGTCATTCCTGTGCCAGGAACTATGCTGGACCCTTGATTCGTGGTATCTGGGGAACCCTGGACAATTCTGTGGGGAAGTACTGTCACTCTTTCTGTTTTACAGTTCAGAAGACTCAGACTGAGGGAGGTAAAGTACCCCCCAACAGCTAGGAAGTGTGAGGCCAAACTCAAAACCAGATCTGTTTGACTCCAAAGCTCATCCTCTACTCACTTAACCATCATGCCTGTGTTCCATCAAGTGTTTGTCCCAGCTACCCACATCAGAACCACATGGGAGAGGGGGAGCTGGTGTTTATAGTTGTATCATCATCCCCATTTCTGGCCGCCTTCGCCTGTTCCACAGGTTCTTAAGAACAGTTCTCCATGTGGTGAGCTGTGGAGAGCTGTGTATATCCTGCAAAAGCTTCAGCCCCCAGACCCTTTGTCCATTTTCTTATTGATTTGTAGAAGCTCTTTGTATATTGGGGACATTATGTTTGTCATTGGTGTTGCAAATATTTCTTTCTCCCAGTATGATAAACTCACATGCTTCTCACACTTGGTGAGAGCCACTGGCCTCAGGGAACAGAGTGTGCCCAGGTGTTAATGATGCAAGAGCTGGGCGCAGGGAGGGGCAGAGCCTCAGAGACACCACCATGTTTCATAGTCCCATTGGCACTTGGCCTTGCTGGGGTGTCTTGCCTGCTATTGTCGCTCAGTTCTACTCCAGCGATACTTGGTAGTCCTGCCCTTCTGGCACCCTCGGTTGGTTCTGTTTTTCCGTCATTCAGGATAAGTAGCTGTTGCCTCAGTGTCTCCTGCTCCTTGCACACTTTATATGAAAATCCCTTTTGTCAGAAAGAATTTGCAGGTGTCAAATTAAAATTCTTGGCACCAGAGAAAAAACCCTCCCATTAGCTAGAGATCCAGTTACATGTTTTTAAGTGAAAATGCAACCCTGATTTCAGTAGCATGGAATGTAGGGTGCATGCTCAGAGCTTCCTGCTGGACCCTGGTAGGGAGGTGGGCCTGCTTCTTCCCCTGCCCAGAAGATGCCAGTTGTCGGCTACCTCTTAAGCCTGCAGCTGCCTGAGTGAGCTCCGCCCATGAGCACCAGAGGACGGCTCCTCTCAATGTCCTTGAAGGTGTGACTGGTCCAGGAGGGGCCTTGGGACCACACTGACACCTCACCCCCAAGCACCACTGCCTCCCAGCCTGCATTCAGAATCCCCGGGGTAAAGGTGGGTGTGCGTTGTTATACATCTGTCCAAACCCATAGAACATACAGCACCGGGAGTGAGCCCTAAAGTAAACTGTGGACCTTGGGTGACAATGATGTGTCAGTGCAGGTTCACTGATTGTAACAAACGTACCACTGTGGTGGGGAACGTCGTTATGGGGGAAGCTCTGCGGGGGTGAGGGCGGGGTATGTGGGAAATCTCTGTACCTTCTGCTCAATATTATTGTGGACCTAAAACTTCTCTAAAAAATAAAGTCCACTTAAAACAGTGCAGAAGTTTAAAAAAGAAATCTCAGTCTCAGAAGAGAGCTAGAAGGATGCCTGGTGCACTGAGAGGTGAGAGGATGTAGCGCGCGCCCCTCCCCCACCAGACAACTGGCCACCAGACCTGAGCTTGCCTTGCAGCTCTCACCCTCTCCGCCAGGGACAAGGAGGCAAGGGCAAGGAGGCTGACCTCTCTGGCCTATGAAATGGGGCTCGTGATCTCCACACTTGCCTCACAGGCCGTTGTTAAAGGAGATAGCATAGAGCTCCTGGGCCAGATCCTGGCCTGTCATAACTACCTGTCTGTCATGACAAGCACTTCAGTGGGAAATCGGCATGTCGCTGCCTTGAATTCTCCCACCCAGACGCAGAGCTTGTCCCTGTTTCTGTAAATCATTTTGTAAAGCTTTCAGGCCTGTTTTGTAGGTCTTACTCGTTATGAAGTTTATTTTCAGTATTTTAAATTTTGTTGTGATGTTGAGTGGCATCCCTTTTCGGTAATATTTTCTCCCAGGTGACAGTGCAGCTTGATGGCTCAAGAAGATAGGCTTTGGGGTCAGGCAGTCCAAGAGTCTGGTCCTGGCGCATCACTCGGTAGTTGGTTAACCTTGATCTTGAGCAAATGAGCTGGTCTCTCTGACACCCGGTTTACTTACCTGAAAACTGAGACTAATGGGAGAAGCACCCTCCCAGGTCTGGATTCCCCAGTGAGAATTAAAGGAGGTCACGGGTGTAGAATACACGACATGTGTGAACACATGGTAAATTCTGGCCCCTCTGATGCTGGTACTCATTTCCATCGAAATGCAAAGGTACACATGGGAATCAGGAAAATAGGCTCTGTTTTTTCCCCACATCCTTCCTGCCCCAGCTTCAGCAGCAAAAGCTGGAACAGAAGCTGGTCTCTGTCCTGTTCCCCTGTCTTAGGACCATACAGGCCCCGTGCCGATGGCCAGGTGGGCGGGCTTCTTTGGGCGCTCATTGTCCTTATCGGCTCAGCCATAGAAAAACCAAGGGGAAGGCAATGAGCAGCAGGACCAGCACCCCATTCTATACCTTCTCCCTTCCCCACCCCCCTCTCTCAGGACCCCCAGCTCAAGTCAGTGGGCTGTGTTCGCAGCATTGCAGGTGGAAGGGAGGAGCTGGGTGCCCTGACTCCAGGGGAGAGAAGAGAAAGGGCCTCATCGGCAGAGGGCCTGCCTCGGGGCCGCTGGCTGCCACAGCCGCTTGCTCAAAAGCAAGCCTCAGAGTCTGGAGATTGAGAAGGGCACACCCCGCTGGGGCCTCCAGAGGCACCTTGCCCAGGGTCTTCTCACCTCTTGGAGCCAAGGTGACCTTAACACTTCAGAGCAGAGGTTCTCAACTGGGGAGAAATGCCTTCTTCCCCTCCCCTAGGCTCAGAGGAACCATGAAGAGAGATTGCTGAGGGGAGTTTATGGCTCACGTGGCTGACGTACAAGCAGAAAAAAAGAATGAGCACCCCCTTTGCCAGTGAGGAAGCGTGGAGGGTAGGACTGTGAGGGCGGCAGGGGCAGCAGGGGCAGGTTCCGGGTCAGGAGCCCGTGTGGTCGGCTCAGGCGCTGTGGCGGGCTGCTGTCGCCAGTGATGGGGGCTTCTCGTAAAGGTCCTTCGAGCACCCCGCGAGAGCTGCGACATACCCCTGGTCCAGGGTAACCGGGGTCTTCCCCGTCCTCAGGCCCGTAGCACGCCTCAAGAGCGTCCAGCCCCGCGGGGCGGGGAGCCGGGGGGCTGCTCTCGCCTTTGCTGCACCCTGAGGGAAAGGGGGGCCGTCAGCTCTGTGTGGGTCAGTCTGCCAGCCCTCTGGGCCCTCAGACACGGCTGGCTTTGGTGGGGGGGCAGGAGAGGATTTCATTTGTTTCATGGTCCGGGTCCCAGGAGCAATGGAGAGGTTCTCCAGTCTCTCAAAGGAGACAGCTCACCGGGCTTGCCTTTCCCAAGCACTCTTGTCACTTTGGTGTGGTGGGTCAGCCGCTTTAAAGGGATTTAGTTAGTGACAACAGGGCCTTCGGCGTGGGGGTCTCACCCAGGGGGGGGCCCCAGACTGAGATCATCCCCGTGGGTTCCTCTTCTTACTCAAGGTCCAGGCTGCCTGGGGCTGTGCTCTCCTGCCCCCAGGGGAGTGAAATCGGCCATCTCTCAGTGTCTGCCCCAGAAATGGGGGCTTCCACTTCATTAGAGCCCCTTCGTCTGAGGGCAGCTCAGAGAGCTGATGGTCCATCCAGCACCCCGCCACTGGCTGCCTTTGGAAACCACAGCGGGTGCTGGGCTCAGACCCCCGCATCTGTGGAAGGAGGCTGGGAGCAGGAGAGGGCAGAAGGCGAAGTTCATGGGGCGGATGCCTTATTCGGAGCACATTGTTTCTATTGTGACCACTCGGCCTGGCGCTCTTGGACTGGTTTTCATTATCCCCAGTTTGATTTAAAAGGACATCCAAGTGTGAGGAAGGTAGTTTGCCCAAGCTCATACCACCAGGAGCCAGAAGTTGGGTCTGTCTGGTTCCAGAACATCTAAAAGCACGCAAGAGCTGATCTCAGTGCAGAGCAGGGTTCCAGGCGGGGTGGAAGCACAGCTTCCTTCAGGCTGGCCCCCTCTCCCCTCTTCAGTTCTGAGTATTGGATCCTGACCTGCCCTGTTGGGCTCCCCGCCCTCCCAGGGCCCATGCTGAAGGAGGGGTGCTGGCCGCTGGGTCGGTGAGGGGGAGTGTGGGAAGTGGCCTGGAGAGGAACAGAAGGACAGGCCTCTGCCCTCCGCTGCCCACTCTCCGTGGGACCCGGCAAGTCCCCGCACCTCCTTGCCTCCATCAAGTGCAGTTGGCCTGGTCTGTGCTCGTCCCATCCAGCTCTGACTTTGTGTGGTCCTGACCCCACTCCGTGGAATACTAATGGGGCCTGCTCTCAGTGGACCGTCTCCCAGAAGAATGGGGTTTGCTCCTCCTCCTGAGATCCCTGCCTCAGTTTTTCTTTCACTCCACTTTTCATTGCGTCTACTCTCCAAAACAAACAAAAACAACTCCTCCACCCCCCTCCTCATTCCCCAAGATTTCTTAACAGTCAGGTCACGCCATCAGGTCAGATACCAGCCAGAAAACCAAGGGGCAAGATGTTGGGGGCCAAGAACTTGGCTCCTCTTGCCGAGAGTCCCCCCAACCTGGGGAGGTGATCTGGGTCCTGGCAGGGACAGCCCAAACAGGAAAAGGCCCTTGCCTGCCATAGCCTCCCCATGCCACCACCGCCCCCCTCCCCCCACGCCCCTGGGGCCATGCTGAGGACACAGGGCACTCGTCCACACGGCTCTCTGTGGCTGACGCTGCAGCTTCCTTTGGGGGCTTCTGAAAGAGAGAGAGAGAGGAGGGAGGAACGGGCAGGGAGAAGGGCAGCAGGGACAATGCGGGGTTGCACTCAGTCCCCAGCACTCGGACCCACAGCCCAGCAGAGGCACCAGCAGTCACCGCTAGGGGTCCTGGAAGGATTTGATCTTCTTTTTTTTTTTTAAAGATTTTATTTATTTATTTGAGAGAGAGAGAACACATGAGAGGGGGGAGGGTCAGAGGGAGAAGCAGACTTCCTGCCGAGCAGGGAGCCCGATGCGGGACTCGATCCTGGGACTCCAGGATCATGACCCGAGCCGAAGGCAGTCGCTTAACCAACTGAGCCACCCAGGCGCCCCAGGATTTGATCTTCTGAAAGGAGTCCTGGTAGCAGGTCATTGCTGGGGAGGGGAGAGGACCGCCACAGTGATGGTTCCAGAATTGCACCAGTGAGAAAGGCCGCCAAGTGAAGGGGGACCCAAGTAACCACAGCCGGCCTGGCAACATTCTGCTCTGGGGAAGGCAGGTCTGTGTGCCCAGAGCATCTTTAACATTTCTCTCTGTGCACTCCTTCCCCTGATGTGCAGGTGAGAACCCAAAGCTGGCACAGTAACTGGTGGACATGCAGGGCAGGGAGCCTGCTGCCTAGTGCCCCTGGGCTCACGAGGAAGGCAGAGGTTGGCCTGGGAAGGGTGGAATAAGGGAGAAAGCTGGCTTCCCTGGTGAAGGGCCCAGCAGTGAGGGAGGGATTCCACAAAGGGAAGCCAGTTGGGGACTGCCTGGCCCTGGGCCTGACTGCCTGCCCCCCGCCCATCTCCACGTGAACTCAGGAAGTGATCCGTAATCTTACGTAGAAAGGCCCAGGTCCAGTAACCCAGACATCAGCCCCACGGTGGAGCCATCCACACAAGGGCTGCTGTCAGAATCCTCTGGAGCTTTTTAAAACCCAACTGCTTCGGCCTCAACCCAGACCTCCTGAATTGTTCTCTGAGGTCGGGCCTCGTTGCCTGGGTTTCTGGTATTTTCCATTCACTTGCTGCCTGCCAGACCCCGTGCTGGACATCACCGAGCGTGTATGACCTTAGCCCATCCTACAGCAACCCTTCCTGGGTCCTTCTGTTGTGTCCCCCACTTCACTGAAGCAGAAACCAAGGCTCAGAGAAGTGAAGTAACTTAGCCAAGTTACTCAGCTTAGATGCCCCGTGAAGCCTTGTCTGTCTCACACCACCCCTCCTCCTGCACATCAGACAGATCCCTGTCTGTGTATCACAGCATCCTGTGCCCTCAGACCCTCCCAGAGCCCTTGTCACACTTTGGGGGGACAGAGGTGGATGGGGAGCCGAACACCACCGCCGCCACCCCCCGCCCCGGCCGGCCCCACCCCGCTGGGCCCCCCCGCCCTGCCACAACAGACCTGCCTCCTCAGGGCAGGGTACGCGTTAAGCAGAGGCCTGGAGGAGGGGAGACAGGGAGCCCGGCGCTGCTGTCCCAGTTGCCATGCGCCGATGCCCGGAGACAGCCGGCCCCTCGGCTCATCACCTGGTAACCGAGTGCTCACGGTGTGTGTGTGCTGTTCCCATGCTGCCTGGAGCACGGCAGGCCCTTCCCCAGCCTCTGGCTCGCTCTCAGGGACAATGTATAACGCTGAGAGATGCACCCCCCAACCCCCGGACAGGGGCCTGGCAGGAGGCCGGCATCACCAGGAGGGAGACCCGAGGGTGAGGGGGCGCCCTGGGGGGCCTTGGGAACTGGCCTCCAAGCTGTCTCACCCGGGCTGGCCTTTCTCTTCTCCTCCACCCTTCGAGGCTAGAATGGTTTAAGCAGCCAGGACCCACACTGTGCTGTCACTGTTAGACTTAGTACGCACCAAGTGCTGGCCTTTTGCATAGATGGCACAGAACTAGGCACTTAACGAAGGATTTCAAAGTTTATTAAAAATGAAAGGAAGGGGAAGGAAGGAAAAAGAGAGGGAGAGAAAAAGAAAAGAAGAGAAGAAAAGAAAGTAGTCTTGATCCCTATGAGCATGTGTTCAAAGTCAGGCCAAAAAACGAGATATAATCCTGCTTTTTGAAGTTGTTTTTGCTTTACTAAGACCTAAAAGGTTTTTAATCAGAGTGGCTTTCTCAATGGGAAATAAAAGAGATCCAAGCCTAAGCAGTCCTTCTCTCCCGCCCCCAAATCTAAATTTTTGGCAGTGCTTTCCTTGCTTTTGCTGAAGGCACGGCCAAGGGACCTGCCCCCCAGGAGATGCTGGGCTTGGCCCGCTCTGACCCCGTTGTAGCCATGAGCTTTTCTGGGAATACCACCCCTTTCCCAGGCCTGGCCAGGGCCCGATGGCTGCCTTCTGCGGCTCAGGTTTACTCTGCGTCCGGGACAGGAGCCTCAGCCCTGGTGCTGGCTGCCGCTGGGTGCCTTCCCCCAGAGCTCCATTGGTTGACTGCTCTGGGGTCTGTGGCAGATCCCGTGGCCTTCCTCGGTACCCGCAAGGGGATGCTTCCTAAGGTCAGTTCCCTGGCTGACTCCACAAGCCGCAGGAGCCATTCTGTATGTGGTCAGGGACTCAAGAGGCCTGACCCGCTGGGCCTGTACCCCTTGTGAAGGAAATGGACAGGCTTCTGTGTGGCAGGAAGCAGAGGGCCCCAGGGCTCCGTGGATGCCCAGCCTCGGTGCCTCCCCACTTAATTTCAGCTCCACTTCCCAAGAACAAGGAGCAGCCTGACCTGACCCAGATCTCAGGCACAGCCCTGTGGCCCCAATGCTCCGGGCAGAGGCATCAGATAGCCTTGGCCATGGCCCACACCGGCCAGACCCTAGCCCCCAGGGCCTTCAGCCTGAATTCACCTTTCCTGCCAGCACCTAGCTGTGTCCCTTGGAAACACTCTTGCAGCTTCCTCCTGACTAGGACTGGAGAGGGCCCAGCTCGAGAATTTCCTTCTCTCCTCACGGGGCTGGAAGGCAGGGCCATTTGACATCTGGAGCCTAATCAGCTGACCAGGGGCCGAGCCAAACTTGTGACAAAAGTTTCTCAGAGATAAGTGGGTAGGGTGAAGTGGGAGGCCTCTCCATCCATCCCCTTGGCAGGAGCTATTCAGATCCATCCACATCTTCCATTTCCTGCGTGGCGCTGCCGGTCAGCAAGTATTCATTCAACATCTGCTCAGTGCTTTGCCCTGGGACTTCAGAGTCAGGAGCCTCAGTAGGAGGCCAGGATGGGCCCCCAGCCTAGGGAGTTGGCCTCGTTCAGCCCTGGGTCTCCAGCCATTCCCGGGGGTCGGGGGGGCACAGCCAGGGAGAGTGAAAGAATGGGGCCTTCCACAACAAGGGGTTTTCCAGGGCCGCTCTGTGGACAAGGTGTTGGGACAGGGAGGGCCTGGCCGACTCAAAAAAAAAAGGACACCAGCGCCATCCTAGAGACCCGGTCCTCGGCCTGCTGGAGTACAGTGGGGTGACAGCCTGCAGGTGCCCCGTCCAGATGGCGACTTCCCTCCCATGCTGAAATATGGCCTTTGCCGGTGTCAAGTCACCTAGAAGCAAGGGCTTGCTCAGGAACCCTTTGGCCTCCTTGACCTTGCTCCCCGAGCCACAGAGGGTAGGCCGGCCCCTCCCCCTGCCCCCCCCCCCCGGCCTTTCTCTCAGAGTTGCTTTGTCAGATGTTTCCCGCTCCCAGTTGTCACCGACCCTTTCACTCCACTGATGGCCAGCTCAGAGCTCACCCCACTCCAGGACCGGGGACCAGCTGATGTGCCTTCCCCACCACCACTCTCCTCCATCCCTAGCCTGTTGCCATGGCAACTGCAGGCACTCCTGCCCCTGCAGAATATTGCTTTCTTGTAACCTTCTTCCTCCTCCCTCTCCCCCCACCCTCTTTCTCTCACACAAAAAGAAAGCACAAGTGTTTTATATTCATTTTGCAAAAAGCTGTGTAGCGCATACTAATTGGCGTGGCTTCCTCCTGCTTTCTTTGAGCCTTGCCTCATTCTCCGAGCCAGGACTACAGGCCAGTGTAGGCTTGGGCCCCGCCAGCCTGCTCCTGGGAAGGGGTCTAACTCTGGTTTCCAGGGGCCGAGCAGCAGGCCTTTCATCCAGGCCTTGAGCCAGTGCCCCACAAGCAGGGCTGCTGAGGTCGCTGTGTCCTTGTCCCAGACCTTCTTATCCACAGACCAAGGGGTCTCCAGGAGAGGTGGAGCACCCAAACCCTGGCCTGGCACAGAGATTCAAAGCCAGCTTCAGCCGGAGGGCAGAGCACGGCTCCCCCTTGGTCCGTGTTGCTTTGTCCCAGCACCCACTCCCACCTTAACATCGCCTCCCTGGACCACTCCTCACTCCCTGGGCTGAGGCAGAGTCCTGGCCCAGGCCTTTGTCAGGATTGTTGCTCCGTGGCATCTGGGATTTGCTGTCAGCTAGGAGAGAGCCAGCATCTGGACTGGACGGGCACAGGAACCCTGGAGTGGCTCCCCACAAATCCCCTACGCTCTTTTCAAGCCATTCCTTGCCCTCCATTTTGGCAGCCCCTTCATCTCCCTGCATCTCTGCTATTCTCAGACTCCCATTTGAAAGAAGCAGGAGGGTGCTGTGTGTGTGTGTGTGTGCGCGCCTGCGCGCACACGCGAGAAGGCCTACAAGTACACGTGGTGTTCCCCAGGGAGGGCTGTCTGTCAGATTTTTGCCAGTCCCCAGGGACCAGAGACAAATCTTTTAATATATAAGCACTAGAGGAGTGGCTGGGATCATTGAAGGAACCTGTAGACAACATTTCCGGCTTTAATTGTACAATTGAAGTATAATTTGCATTCATTTACCATTTGGTGTTAAACTTTCCAAAACAAGAGAATTCAAAATGTGAAATATGCAGTTTTGCTGGCTACTGCTCTCCGGTGCGGGAGGAGGAGGTGGTACGAAGATGTCCACGCAGATTCTCTGTGGTAGAGAAGTGAAATCTGGAGCCCTGCACGTATGCGTTGTTGTTCCTGCCCAGTCCCTGAGCCAGGACCACTGGTCAAGCTCAGCTGTGGTACCAAATATCTCCTAACAGAAATGTCTCCTATAATGATGCCAACCTCGCCAGGGCGAAGCTCTGTTGGCACATAGGAGGAAACAGACTCCGCGTCACCTGCAAAACCAAGTTCAAACCTCATAGATCTTGGTGACCCGGCCCCTCCTTCTGACTTCTGCTTGATTTCTGGCCCTGCCCCCCTGTTAGATAACAAAACTTCAGTGGAGTAAATTTTAAAGATCACAGTGGCTTTATTCGACAATTCAGGAAACAGGCAGCAGCATCCCCATCCAGCAGTAGAAAGAAGCTGTAGGAAAGGAAAGGTTTTTAAAGGCAGAAGGGGGGCGGAGAAAGAAGATTATTTGCAAAGAATGCGTTGTTTCAGGCAAGGTCGCCTTTCCAAGAGGACCGGAAGGGGTCTTCCAGGAGGATTATCTCACTAGTGCTGACCAGGTAATCCCATGTTGACTGGCTACAGGTTGAAACTGCAGTTAGGTTAGGTATTAAGTCTTGGTTTGTTGTCCTGGGAGTTAGCCCAAGTGACTCCATTTTGGGCCTGCTGTCTCCTATGTAACACCCATCCCCATCCCATGCCCCACTCCAGAGCTAGATCAAAGCTTCCGTTCCTGGAATGTGCCCGTGACTCTGGTTCTGTGCCCATGAAAGGCTTATGCTAGTTAAGAGAATGCTTCGCGTGCCTTCCTCTAGCCCTGATTCCCTGGCAGACTGCTGCTCAGGTACTTCTGAAGCCTCTTGCTCCCCACAGGCCAAGTTGCACATACACTGCATTGTAAGTGTTTGTTGACCGCCTGTCTCCCTCCCCAAGGTCACTGTCAGGAGAGGCAGGGCCATCGTGGTTAGCTTCACATCTCCAGTCCACACAGGCCCTGGCCCACAGTGGGTGCTCAGTGGCTGCTGGGGGAGAGGTTAGAGGGGTGCAGCTAACTGACTGCAAGTCAGGGTTGTCTGACCACTAAGCCCAGTGTAGCTTATCGGGCTCTGGTTTGGGGGCCAGAGCTGTGTCTGAAGTGGACTCCCTGGTCCCTTGAGCAAGTCACTTGCTGCAACGGGAGACTGACAGCAAATGAGGGCATTAATTCTAGCTGGAAGTGAGGAGGGCTTCCTCCTCCGGTCTCCCGGTCCCCTGCAGCCTGGCCCCGGGGGCCACTCCGAGGGTGGGGGCATCTCACGGGTCCAGCCTCTCAGGTGCTGGTGGTTCTTCGTGAGCATCTTTTCTATTAGGGGAATAAGTACCCGCCAGAAGCCTGGTGTGGGCCAGTGTGGCCCTCGTGGGCGGGCAGGGGGGGAAGTAGCTGAGTGCTAGCCTGGCCCCAGCTGTCCTGCACTTTCCTCACCTGCCACATTGGACCACCAGGATTTGCTGCAGAGAGGACAAGAGGACGTGGGCCTCGGCCCACCTGCACAGCCAGCCCTGAGAGGAGTAGCCTGCGGCTCAGGGCTGCAGCAGGGCTGGCACATGCCGGAGACGTAGGGACGCAGGTAGCCTCCCTGAGTGCTCGCGGCCCTCCGGGGAATCAGAAGCAGGCGTGAGATCGTGGGGGGTCAGCGAGGCCCTGCCACCTTGGGCCATGGGCACAGCAAGAGCCAACTGCTCTACACGTACCACTGGACTGGGATTTAGGGCGCCGACTTGGGGTTTTGACTTCTCTTTTTAGATACAATTCACCAACCATAAAATTCACCCTTTTAAATATACAATTTAGGGGCGCCTGGCTGGCTCAGTTGGTGAGCATACAACTCTTGATCTTGGGGTCATGAATTTGAGCCCTATGTTGGGTGTAGAGATTACTTAAAAAAATAAAACCTTTAAAAAAAGTAAAGTGTACCACTTAGTGGGTTTTAGTATTTTGACAAGGTTGTGCAAACATCACTATCTAATCCCGGAACATTTTTACCACCCCAAAGAGAAACCCTGTACCAATTAGCAGTCACTCCCCATGTCTCCCTCCCCCAACCCCTGCCAGCCACAGGCTCTGCTCTGTCTCTGTAGATTTGCCTGGTCTGAACATTTCACATAAATGGAATTATCATACAGTATGCAGCCTTTTGCATCTGGCTCCTCTTACTTAGCAAATGTTTTCAAGGTTCATCTGTTTTATAGCATGTATCAGAACTTCATTCCTTTTATTGCCAAATAATAGTCGCTGGCACGGATATGCCATATTCTGTTTATCCATTTATCAGTTGATAAACATTTGGGTTTGTGATACTGTGATATAGAGTAAACAATACGTATTTGGTCTTCATCCCTCGTTCTGGCACAGAGCTCCTAAAACCCTTGGAATTTCCTGAGTGTTAATAAAGGTGACTTTTGTTAGGTTATTGAGGTGACTTGGATGCCCAGAAGGATGGGCTGGTTGCCAGGAGAACCAACCGTGTGATGAGAGCATTGAACTTTCAACCCAACCTTCGAGGAGGAGAGAGGGGCTGGAGGTTGAATCAACGGACAACAGCCAGTGATTTCATCAGCTAAACCTACATAATGAAGCCTCCGCAAAAATCCAAAAGGATGGGGTTTGGAGAGCTTCTGGGTTGGTGACCGTATGGAGATTTGGGGAAAGTGAGCCCCAGAGAGCACAGAAGCTCTGTGCCCCTTCGCATGTACTGTGCCCTCCGCATCTCTTTTATCTGGCCGTTCCGGAGTTACATCTTTTTATAATAAACCGGTGACCTGGTCAGTAAAATGTTTCTCTGAGTATAAGCAGCTCTTGCAGAGGAATCAAACCCAAGGAGGGGATCGTGGGAACCTCTGCTCTGTAGCCGGTCGTCAGAAGCACAGGTGACAGCCTTTACCTGTGATTGGCATCTGAAGCCGGGGGTTCGGCGGGGGGGGCAGTCTTGTAGGACTGAGCCCTCAACCTGTGGGATCCGCCGCTACCCCCAGGTAGGTGGTCAGAATTGAGTTGAATTGTAGGACACCCCAGCTGCTATCAGGAAAAAAACACATCAGAATTGGCATCAGGACCTGAAGGTTGTTTCCCTTTTCTAGGCGTGATGGACACTGATGCTGTGAACATTTCTAAGTCCTGTGTGCGCACGTTTTCGGTCCTCTTGGGTGAACACTAGGGGTGGAAGTGTACCTATGGTGACTTTGTTTAACTTTTTGAGGCACAATCAGCTTGCTTCTTGCCTCACTGTTTGAGTGAGTCATTCCCCCACCCGATTCCCAGGTCTCCCTTCACTCCCTGCCCTTTAGACAGTGACTTGCTTGGACAGTTGAGCGTCTTGAGTGCATGGCCCGTGCTCGGGCCACTCTCGCGCGCGGAGCGCTGCGCTGTCACCCGCCTAGCTCTCTGTTCCCCCATCCCACCCCCTCCCTCTGTGTCCACTTCTGCCACCGCTGAAGTAGAGAGCTTCCTAGGGAGCAGATGGCCTGGGCCTCTCTGCTCCTGGGCTGGACCTGCCAGGCCCCCAGCTCTTGGCCTGGGCACAGGGGCAGCACTCGTTCCTGCCATCTGTCTAGGCTGCTTAGCAGCCACGATCTTCAGCCAGCATGGATCCATCCCCTACAGGCCCAGCAATCAGAATGTTCCAAATATACCCATGCCTGTGCCTGGAAGGGCAGGCGAGTGTGGGTCTCTGCGCCAGGCCGTGGGCAGAGGCGTGTCAGACTCACCTGCAGCCCCAGCACCCAGCCCAGGGGCTGGCACTGTGGGCTCTCAGGCGGTGCTGAGAGCCGGGGCGCAGCGAATGAAAGGGCAGTTAGACAGGTGGGAGGTGATGTGTGTGTGTGTGTGTGTGCATGCGCTGCGTCCAGCCTGAAGGAGGCCGGAGCATGGCAGGATAGGGAGCAAAACCACTGGCTTGTGGGACACTTGAGTGCTGAGCATGCTGTGCTGCTGGGAGAAGGCCGGGGGGCCAGGGCTGGCAGAGAGCATACCGGAAGTGACGACTGGGGCCGGGCGGGAGGACGCACGGGCGTGTCACTTGCATTGAGACAGGAACCACTCTGAAGCTTTGAGGAGAGGGTAGTAGCTTTGTCTTTTGTTGTTGTTGTTGTTGTTTTAGATAAAATTTGCTCTTTTAATCAGTTCAGGGCGCCTGGGTGGCTCAGTTTATTAAACATCTGCCTTTAGCTCAGATCACGATCCCAGGGTACTGGGATCGAGTTCCGTGTCGGGCTCTCTGCTCAGCGGGGAGCCTGCTTCTCCCTCTGCCTGCCCCCCGCTCCTGCTCTCCCTCACTATTTTTTTCTCTCACTCTCTCAAATAAATAAAATCTTTAAAATATATATATATATACAGTTCAGTGGTTTTTAGTATATTTACAAGATCATGTGAGTATCACTACTATCCCACTCTGGAACATTTTCACCATCCCACAGAGAGCCCTGCAGTAGCCTCATCTTGACCGTTGTCACCATATTCCAGCCAGCTGGTCTGTCCTGGTGCACGCAGCCCATCCCCCCTCCATGGCCCCAGCCACGGGTGCTGTGTGTCACTGCCGTAGGTCCAGGACCAAATCCCACAGTTTCCATGGCAATTCACCTGTTCCCCAGTCAGCCATCCATGCCCAGCAGGCATCCACTGAGTGCCGCGGACAGTCCTGGGGGCCCACCTATGCTAGGACAGGCACGTTCGTCTTCAGAGCAGAGATGAGTGGGGAGTGGGAAGGGACAGGCAGCCCTCCCTGTAGTGTGGTCAGAGGCCTGCTGGCTGTTGGTGGCAGATGAAGAGCAAGAGGAGATGGGTAGTGTGCGGGGCAGCTAGCTTCTAAGGGTATGGGGGCTCTGGGTTGTGAGGCAGCCCTGGGGAACCTTGTGACATACAGCGCTGATTGGAGCTCACACTTAGCTCTTCTCCGTGCTCAGCTGTGTGTCTTCCCTGGAAGAACTCAGCAGGCAGGGGTCAGGCCTAGGAATGACCATCAAGGAGGTAGCTGAGAATTGAACAGCACATCTAGAAGTTAAGAAGTCCCCCATCTTAGAGCCCAGAGTCCTGTTCCAAATGTAGAGGGTAGCCTGGAGTCACCTCTGGAGAAGGATCTGCTCTGTGGCCTGGTGGTGGGCTGAGCTGTGGCCAGCACACCAGCAGTGTGGCCTAGTGGGCACTGTTGGTCCCTCACACAGGTTAACCTTGGAGCATGGCCAGCCCAGGAGCCCTGGGATGCACACCACACAGACTGAACCCAGATGCCTGAGTCCCACGTCTTCTGGGGACCTGTCAGGTCCCTGCTTAGGGAACTAGAGAGAAGTTGTCATGGGAAAGCTTACTCCCATGCTTTGGACTCCAGCTTCTTGCCTCCACTTGCCCCCATCTTCCGCCTGTCTGTGTTCTCTTCCCAATCCATATCTTCTGCAGAACTTTCTGAGCACTGTTACAGCCATAGTCTTGGTGGCTCTCACAGCCTGTCACCCTCTGCAGACCCCTCCCCACCCTCTGGAGGCAGCTCTCTGTCTCTGACCACAGCTCTCCAGAGGCCCTTGTCCTTCATCCTTCGCTTTTCTTCCCCAGGTTATCCTGAAGGATCTGGAGGTGTTGGCAGAAATTGCTTCCTCCCCTGCAGGCCAGACGGATGACCCAGGCCCCCTTGATGGCCCTGACCTCCGGGTCAGCCACTCAGAACTTCAGGTGCCCACCCCTGGCAGAGCCAACCTGCTGAACACTCCTGGTAAGTCATCCCCTTCTGGTTACAGCCTCAGGGGGCCTGGGAATGCTAGTGCCCAGTCTCGTCCTAGACCAGGCGCTCTTTGGGCTGCCGCTCTTGAGCCCCGGAGCTCTGCTAAGGTGTGAGCAGTCAGAAGTTTCCTCTGCTCTCTGAGAGGCAGGCAGACCTCACCCTCCTGCTGCCTCCCCACCCCCATAAGAGGCCCTCACATCCCCTTTTCCTCATCTTCCTGCACCGTTCATACTTTTGAGCCATCAGCCAAATATAAAACCATCTGAGTCAGCTGATTGTCTCTTTTGCTGGGGCAGCGTCTCCCCAGTCAGGAATCGGGGGCTTTGGAGCCTTGGGTCTCACAGGTGGAAGACTAGGCAGCCATTTCCTTCCTCATCGGGGAGCTAAAAATAGCAAACAACATGGCAGGCAGCCCAGGCAAGAGAGGGGATAATTCAAACAGGATGTTTCCAGGCAGTCCTTGGACATGAAGGTGGCCATGGTGTTCCTGGGGCTCGCCCCTCAGGGTCCTTCCAAACAGCAGGTGGCTCTCCTCCCTGGACCAGTGCAACTCCCAACTCCTCCCTCCCAGGCAGACGCCAGTTCCCTCCAGTGGCGTGATCCTGGGAAATGCCAAGGATGCAGGTTGATAGGAAAGTCCCCACAAATCTTGGGTATTTGCCTGGGGTGTCTCTTTGTCTCCTGAGTGGTTCTTGACATCCAGTTACAAGGTCCTAGATGGCTCCTCCTTTGATGCAGAAGCAAATGTCAAAAAGATGGAGGACCTTGCAGCGGTAGCTTTCCTCCTGCCACTCCAGCAGGCGGCGCCCCTGGAGGCGCTCTGGTACCCTGCCCTGAGAACACCTGCTGGGTGGAGCCGCCGGGGCGGGGGGGGGGGGGGGCCTGCCGGCCTGGCTGCACCCCAGGGCTGCCAGGCCGAATCACAGAAGGCCCGTGCATTGAAGATGTCTCCCTGGTGACGTGAAGTCAAGGGCTCCCCCAGCTGCTGCAGTGGGGTGTCACATAGGACCCAGGCTTCAGGCCACTGCTGCTGCCCGTGCTCTGCCTGCAACTGGTCCCAAGTGTCCACCTGTTTCTGCCTGAAGCAAGGAAAGAGTAAGGGGCTCTGGTAGCAGCCAAGTTTCCTTCTCTTGTTTCCCCAGGATACAGTGGCTTCCTTGCCCAGGAGCCCAGTTTCCTCTAGGCAGTCAGAGGCCACGGTTGGGAGGCTCCCACATCCTGACCCTGGGACCCTCAGGGAGGTCCCCACCCTCTGTCCCGCAGCCCGGGAGTCCGTTCTCCATCCTGTGTCCCACGTCAGTGCTCGGGGTCAACCCAAAGTCCCTGGGACAGATGGCAAGAATGCCAGAGGTTGAGTGTGGGCGCCGAGCCATGGTGTGGGGGTGGGGTCCCACTGAGAGGGGGGAGGAGCAGCGGCGAGGGGGTGAGGGAGAAGTGACTGCAGGAGGGGCAGAGCCAGGAGAAGGCATCCTGTGGGTCAGAGCCAGCCCTCAGATCTCCCTCCCCAGGAAGCAGTTGTCCAGAATCTTCTCCTCAGAGTGAGAGAAGCCAAACCTGAGGCAGCGCAGCCTCAGGCAAGGGAAGGATACCTCCGTTTCCAGGACTCCCCAGGATCTGTCCCTCTACCTCTGAAGTGTTTTTTCTCTTTCTCTGGGGCCAAAAAGTTGATGACTGAAGTGCTTACTCATTATCAGAGGGATGGGCTGGGAAATGGCCTGGGGCCCAGGTCTGCTGGAGAGGGCGGGGCATGTGCCCTGGGGAGGCCCAGACCGGGAGCCCCAGGAGGGGCCCTCTCAGCCCCCGGGGGGCAGGAGCTGAGGGGAGTCTCAGATGGCTAGGTGCTCTGAACCCTGGCTCCTGGCCCTGCCGAGGTGGGTGGGCTGCTAACGAGGCTGAGGTGGGGAAGATTTGCCCCAGCTCACCAGGGCTGTAGGACTGGCTCACATCAGCCAGGGACTCGCCCTGAGTTCATAGAAAAACAACCAAGTGTGCCAGATGGGAAGAAATTCCATCCTGGAAAGAACACTAAGGAAGTGCCTACAGTCAGTGTCACCTCTTGCCTCAAGGACCCACAGCACCATGGGCCGCGTGCGCCTAGCCTGAGACTCACATGTTCGCTGCAGAGAGTGGGAACCACACATGCGTGCGTGTCCACAGCTGACACCAGATTTTTCAAATGGGTGCGTGATTTTTAAAAGGTCAAGTTCAAACTAGTAAGAGAAGAGCACAGGAAACCAGGGCTGGGCCCCATCCCCTCTCCTGCTTCAGCTGCCTTGGGGAGGGCACTGGCCAGGCCCCAAGGATGTGGGGGGTGGCTGTTTTGGTCAGAAAGCATGCAGGAAGTGTACACTCATTCATCTGTGGGCTGCTCTTTATCCCAGTGCTTCTCAGGCATGCAAGAGGGTCATTCTTTCTGTTTCTATCCGGCCGTGCACGTGGACAGAGGCTACAAGGCCAGACCCTCTTCCTGTTTGGATTTTGCTTTCCTCTGGCTCTCTAGGGCACAGCTCTGAGAACTTGCAGAGTGCTGTGCTATGTCCCTTTAGGGTAGAGTGCCGCCACCCCCGCAGTGAAGGGTCTTTCTGGAAAGCCAAGGAGGCAGAGAGCCGAGCAAAGATGAAATCAGCACATTTGTAGAGAACCAAACGGCCCTGCCTGCTCGCTGGGTCTGTAAAACTCAAAAGATGTAGCGTGAGGGTTGGGGCAGCATCACCCACCTGGGAAGCCGCCACGGGCGCCTAAATGCACCGTCGCTGCAGCCCCCGGGGTCTGCAGGCGGAGTTGGCCACACGGGCCGTCCCTCCCACCGGGCCCAGTGCACACGTCGCTCCCTCCAGTGCAGAGCGTGTGGGCAGCGGCGATGGTCTGCTTCCCCCACCGCCGCTTCGTTGCTGACCTCCACAGAGCCCCAAGCCGGGAAGAGACTCACCTCGGGGGCATTTGGGAGGGGGCTGCCTGGGTGGGTGGCCGTGAGGGAAGCCCCTGGAGAGGTCCCGCATGCTGCTGTCTCCTGATTGTGATTTGGTGAAATGAAACGGAAACAACCACTTGGGTCTCCTCTGAGTGGGCAGCTTTTGTGCATTCTCTGCCCATCTCCACTCAGGGGGGACGCCGGCTGAGGCCGCCTAGTAGGCTCTGGGGAGAGGGGGTGAGGAGCCCCCTTCGAGCAGACCTGAGCCTGAGCCAAAGGCTCAGCAGAAGCGGGAGGCCTCCAGGATCAGTCCCTCATTTGAGACGTGCCCAGCGCTCCTGGGACCTGGATGTTGTTGCTGCAGGAGAGGGAGCAGCCTGGGCCAGGTGAGGCAGCATTGTTGCCGTCTCGGGTCAGAGGTCACCCCAGGACTGATGTTTGCTCCCAAAACCCAGTCTTCCCTTTCCTTCCTTGGTGGGATAACTGCTCACGCCAGTGTGCCCTGCAGGGTTCTCTGGTCCAAGGTGGAGTTTGACCCCAGCTCTAAAAACAGGCAGAAATGAAATGTTCTGATTCCATTTCATTCCTTATCGCCCAGGCTGGTGTGGCCAAATTCACAAACAAGTTCCAGGAGAAACCCAGGAAGCCATCCCTGGGCATTTTTCCCAGTAGTAATGGTGACTGTAATACATTGAGCTTGTTAGGACCGGACGCTGTTCTGAGCACTTCCTGTGTGTCACCTCACCGAACCTCACTGTGGCCTAGCCCCTCAACTCCTCACGACAACTGTGAGGGAAAGCACTGTTGTCATTCTTACCTGGGAGTTGGGGGGGTTGTAGTAGGCGTCGGTGCTGACCCAGGAGCCCAGCCGGAGAGGCTGCTCTCTACCCCCATGCTTAGAGGACAGAAGCACTTGCCCAGCACCGGAAGCTTTTATCGCCCAAGCAGGGGAGCAGAGCAGTGGTGGCCAGGCCAGCAGTCCAGGCTTCTCCGGTGGGGCGGTGGGCCACGGCCCCAACCTGGCATAGTTCTTGAGGATAGCCCTTCTCTGCACAGTGACTTCAGGGACCCCATTCTGGCCTCAACCACCTCAGCAACTCATGCCCTCTGCTGCCTCCACTTCCTCCAGCCACATCAGACCGTTTCCCAGCCCCCAAAGCCTTTCTGTGCTCTTGGAGCCTTAAAGGCCTTCTTCCTACATACTGTTTCAGACAGCATGGGTGCCAGGGTCAGAAGGATCTAGGTTGTACTCATCTCTGAATGCCCAGAGTCAGGCGCCCAGGAAGGGTCAGGACCTGTCTTTCAGAGTCATTATCATGATGGAAGGAGGGGACACCAGAGCTGGCCGCCCCGTCACCAGTGCCATATCGAACGTCCCCCCAGCACCACTGCGCAGGTCTTCGCTTGTTGCCAGGTGGAGAGCCTAGCCCTCTGCGTCCCAGGCTCGGTTTCCACGATGGTCGCAAGGCCCCTTCCTCCTGTGTATCTCTGGCGCCGCCCTTGGCCCGGCCCCCCCTCAGCAGCCGTCTTTCCTGGCGCAGCCCCTCTCTACTGCCCTGTCAGCTGGAAGTTTCTCCTGGGCCCTGTTGTGGCCCATTAGCTTATCTCCTTCTCCGAAACAGGCAGCTGGAAAGCCTCCTGGATTTGGATCACTGCCCAGGGCGGAGGGCTCCCCAGCCTCAGCTGAACCGGCTCGCAGCAAAGAAAGTGACTGCCTCTTGGATCGAGCCCCAAGGGTGCCATTGCTACAACATCTTTGCCACCCTTTTATCCATGTGGCCGTGGGGTCTGGGCCCTCCGAATAAGCAGACTGCACACCTCCTGAGACCCTGCTGCACCAGAGTCCTGGGCCTCCTTTTCTTACAGCCCCTTGATCCCGTAGGGGTAGCTGCCCCTTCCCCACCTGCGTCCCCAGGTTCCATGCCAGCTTCCCGGTCATGCAGCCCCCTCCTCAGAGCAATCCCTGTGCCAGGTACTGTGCTAGGCTTATCCCTGTGAGGTCCACAGACAGGAACCGGCCCCAGAGGAGGTGTCACTTCCTCAAGCCTGCCCCGCCAGTCAGCCACAGGGCCTGGATCTACCCCGGTCCCCGGCCTTTCCTCCACACTCTCTGGGCGGCGGGGTGCAGATGCCCTACGCGAGGGTCCGGCCGGGCCCATGGGCCCCACGGGCCCCACACCAGGGGGGAGGGAGACAGGGGTGAGAGAGCAGGGAGCCAAGCAGGGACCCCGCCGGGTCTGGGCTGGGCCATGAAGGCTTTCGCATCTGGTTTTGTTGAACTGTAACTCGTTTTGCCTATTGAGGCCAGAGCTATTTTTATCCTGACACGTGAGGCTCCTTCACGTCATAGCCACAAAACTCAATCTAAAACATCCCAGGGAAGGTTGTTTGTGAGACGTTGTGCAGATTCTCATGTCGCCACATCAGGTTTCACTTAGCAACATCTGCACGGCTGGCTCCCCGGCCGCCCACCCCACCAGCCTGGTTTTGTATACAGAGCGCTCCCGACAGCATCTGTCTGCCCTTCGGCTAGCCAGCAGTCACGTGAACTTCCTGCCAGAGCCCTCTGCTCCAAACTTCTCCAAACCAGAAATGCGAGGCAGGCAGCATTCAGCTCAGGGGCTGGTCCTTGGCAGGATCGGGGAATGGAAACCCCACTTTCCCTGGCCCCTTGGAGAGTGTGACTCTCCCGAGACCCAAGGCCAGGTTGTCCCCAGCCACCCCGCTTCCTGGGCCCCAGCCAGAACGGCTGACACCCCGTCTCTGGTGGGCCCACAGACTGCTATCAGCAGTGCCACCCGAGTGAGAGCCTCTGGCTCTGGCGTCCCAGCACCTCCTCAGAGCACAGTGCTGGAGGGCCTGCCCGGAATTGGGTGCTGGGCTCCTGCCCAGGCTCTGCCCCTTCCTAAAGGACCAGCAGCACCTGGCCCAGGGCCCCACTCGATAGCAGAGCCTGGCGGAGGTGACTTTTACCAGACCTATTGGGAAAAGAGGCAGATTCCCTGCCTGGCTGTCGAGGGCGAGATGAGCAAGAGCCGAGGCGGGCGGAAGTGGCCAGTGAGGCCCTGTGCACACTCCGCGGGGAGGAGCAGGCTGTGTTTGGGCAGAAGTTAGTTCAGTTGAGAGAGGCCCTTCATTCCGTGTAGTAACACTTCCTGGCGTGAGTCTGCTGTCTCTCCACCCCACCTCCTCCTTCCGTGCCTGCAGCCCTGCCCGAGAACATGTCGCAGGTTCTGTCTCAAGCCAGCTGGGCCTGAGGGGCTGGTTCGTCAGAAAAGTGGCTGACGGGCCAGTGGGAAACAGAGTCTGGGGGAGACCAAGTAGGCCCTCACCCTGTCTGTGGTGAGCCCCCAGCGGGCCCTGTCTTCGACCAGCCCACTCAGGAAGGGTTGCCTCTCCTGCCCAGACCTGCCATCTCTACACAGTCAGGCTGGGATTGCAGTGAGCTTTCCAAGCTCCCCGCCCAGTCCTGCGGAGACTCCTCCTCAGAGAGCCCATTCTGGTGGGCGGGAGCCTGAGGGACAAAGGTCCCTGCCCAACAGCTGCAGGCCCCAGCAGCTCCCCGACACTCCCATCAGCTGGGTTTGGCTCTCAGGCTGGCGCCCAGCCCCCACTCAGTTTGCACCCAGCCTCCTGCTCTTTGTAATCTTGAAACGGGAGCGCCGGGAGGGCTGAGCTGCGAAAGCTTTCCCAGCAAGCACTGTACTGTGAGAACGTGAGCTATTTGCCATGGCTTCTCCCAGATGTCTCTCTGCCCTTCTCCCTCCCACTAGGAGCCTCGGCTCCAGGGGCTGCCATGCCAGCCTGGACATTGAGCCTTAATTGTGTGGCCCAGAGGGGGCAATGGCTACGAAGACCAGGATGTGTTCAGAGCAGCCCCAGGCCTTCTCTTCTGCTGTCTCAGGCCAGCTGTCAGCTGAGAGGCGGGCAGATCTCCCTCCCCAAATGTGGGGCATCACAGGTGATCCTGTCTTCTCACAGCCTCTCTTCCTCCCAGCAGAGCACTGGGAAATTGTCCCAGATCTGAAGTCTCCACTCAGAGACTTTCCAGACTGTACTGCAGCCCCCAGTCATCTAGTCCAGGAGGGAGAGACAGGAACAGTCCTCCCCGTGCAGTGCTCCGCATTCTGGCCTGTCTGCTAACAGCAGGGGCCCCCGTTCACTGAGCACGCACTGTGTGGCAGGCCCCAGGCCCAGTGCATTAAATGTTTTGTCTCATTTAAAGAGACTCTTATTGGGGGGGCGCCTGGCTGGCTCAGTCTCTTGATCTCGTGAGTTCAAGCCCCACCTTGGGCATAAAGATTACTTAAAAAAAAAAAATTCTTTAAACTGAAGGACTAGGGACTCTTATTGGCCCCACCTTACAGATGAAGAAACTGAGGCTTAGGGTGAGAGACTTGCCCAAAGTTGCACAGCTAGTAAGAGGTAAACATCTGATCTGAACCAAGTCTCATGGACTCCCAGCGATGTTTCTGCCTGCCTGCGATACCCGGCCCCCTGGGAATGGAGGCTGTGGCCCCACATCGTGGAAGATTTCTTTATGGTCACTCCCTGTTTGGGTCCCTTTGTCCTTTGGAATACTTTGGAAGCTAAATGGTCCTAAGCCTGGAAATGATATAGGGTGGAGGTGCACATACAGAAGCAAGAAGGGGGCAGGTCACAGGAGCCATCACAGATGAGCACCCGGGAGAAGGTTCCAGTCCACACACACCGCCCGTGTTGGGGGTGTGTAGCCAGGCCACCTCGGGGGCAGTGTGGGGCGGGGAGGAGGGGCTCTAGCAGCTGTATCTGCAGCCGCCTCTTCAGAGATCAGCCCCAGCTGGGCCCGGGGTAACTCGAGCTGTAAGAATGTGACACTTGATTCTGCAAACAGCCCCTCTGGGCCAGGGAGCAGAGACTGTTTGCCATTCCAGAGTCACTCAGGACCTCCCAGGCCAGGCTGTTCTGGGCAGGGACCCAGAACAATGCACTGCAAACATCAGGAAGTTCAGTGAGGCCTGCCCTTGAACTGGGCTTCTTACTCAAGGCTTGCCCCTTGCACACAGTTCCCAGGGGCTGTCTAGGAGGTTGTCAGGAGAAAGGACAGTAGTTTGAAGGTATGGCTCCGAGTAAGGAATCCTCACAGAGTAATTCACAGCTGGGAAAACCAAAACAGAAAGGCCCCTCTTGCCGTTCCCAGCCACACCGCCTTAAGGACCATGCAAGGACATGAGGGAAGTCTGAGTTGAGCAAAAAGATCCTGAAAGGAGGGTTTTACTGCTTCCTCTGGCCACTGGCGGCTCATGCAGTCAGCGGATGGGGTGCCTCCATAGGCCTTGCTTCTAGTACTATGGATGGCCCCATACATTCGTGTTGTGTGCCTGGGGCCAATGCTTCTGGGAGCTGATAGCCCCTCACACAGCCAAGCTTGGTTCCCTATTTTACACAGGTGTGTGGCCACCCTCTCCCTGGTCTGGGGAGGAAGTCAGGACTTCAGGGTCACGTAGAGACCAACCTGGCAAGTGATGGCACCACATGTCTCAGCTGGCCACTTTTATCTTTCCCCAGTGTCCTCCCTGAGTTCCCAGGGGGCTGCAGCCAGGTTCTTTCTCCACAGCTTCTGCCAGTGCCATGTCTCTATGTCCTCAATCTTGGCAAGGCCTTCATTTCAGTCTTCTGCCTCTTGTTTGGGAGCATACCGCCTACTAACCTGCAAACCCCAAACCGCCCCAAGCACCAGCACCCGAGTGATGGGCAGCGTGGCGGAGCTGCCGAGACCAGCTGCAGGGACTCAGACACCAACCACTCCTCAGCTCTGTGACTTTGGATAGTCCCCAGCCTAATTCACAGCTTCTCCACCTATATAATGAGAAGAGTTAGAGCACATATTTTCAAGGATTATTTTGAAGATTAGTTAGATGCTATGTGTGAAGGCTTTAGAAACACGCATAGCACATAGGAAGTCTCTGGTAAATGGTAACTCTTGGTTGCCTATTCAGATACCATGTTGGGGAAATATCGGTCAAAGGGTACAAAATTCCAGTTAGAGTTTAATTAAAGTTCTGGGCATCTAATGTACAGAACGGTGATTATAGTTAATACTACTATAGTATATACTTGAAAGTTGCTAAGAGAGTAGATCGTAAATGTTCTCACCGCAAAAAAACAAGTGGTCATTATATGAGGTGAGGAAGGTATTGGCTGACTCCACAGCACTGTGGTAATCATTTTGCAATGTGTCCATGTATGAAATCAACACATTGTACACCTTAAGCTTATATAATGTATGTCAATCTTATCTCAATAAAGCTGGAAAAAATACAATGTAAAAAATAAAGCATCAGGGCTCCTGGCTGGTTCAGTTGGAAGAGCATGTGACTCTTGATCTCAGGGTCGTAAGTTTGAGCCCCACATTGTGGATAGAGATTACTTAAATAAATAAATAAACTTTAAAAAAACAGCTTGTAAAAAAAATAAAGCAAGCAGATATCATGTTACACTAGGACAATTAGATATCCATCCACATGCAAAAGAATTTAGACTTCTTCCTCATACCATATACAAAAATTAAAATAGATCAGATACCTAAATATAAGAGCTATATTTAAAAAAAATACATACACAACTCTTAGAAGGAAGCCCATCAGTAAATCTTTATGACCTTGGAATAGGTAATACTTTCTTAGATATGGCACCAAAAGCACAAGCAACCCCAAAAAAAAAAAAAAAAAGATAAATTGAACTCGATCAGAATTTAAAATTCTTTGCTTCAAAGGAGGACACCATGGAGAAAGTTAAGAAACAACCCAAAGAATGGGGGAAAATATCTGCAATGATTATATTTGATAAGAGACTTGTATCTAGAATTCTTGTAACTCTGCAATAAAAAAGCAAATAACCCAATTTTAAAATGGGCAAAGGACTTGTATAGACATTTCTCCAAAGATCTACAAGTAGCCAGTAAGCCCATAAAAAGATGCTCAGTGTCATGAGTCATCAGGAAAATGGAAGTCAAACCCATAATGAGATACTACTTCCATCCACAAGGATGGCTGTAATCAAAAGACAGGTAATAACAAGTGTTGGCAAGAATGTGAGAAAACTGGAGTCTCACACACTGATGGTGAGAATGTAAAATGCACAGCCATGGTGGAAAAAAGCCTGGCAGTTTCTCAAAAGTTACACATAGAGTAACCATATCAGAAATTCCACTCCTGGGTATATAACCAAAAGAAATGAAAACGTGTTCACACAAAAACATATGTGAATGTTCACAGCAGCATTATTCCTTTTTTTTTTTTAATTTTTTAATTAAGTAAGCTCTGTGCCCAACTTGGGGCTCGAACTCATGACCCCAAGATCAAGAGTCACATGCTCTACCGACTGAGCCAACCAGGCGCCCCCTGGCATTATTCTTAATAGCTAAAAAGTGAAAACAACCAAATGTCCAGCAATGGATGAATGGTTAAAACATGGTATATCCATCCAGTGGAGTATTATTCAACCAAAAAAAAAAGGAATACAAAATGGATACATACTACAATATGGATGAACCTTGAAAATATGCTAAGTGAAAGAAGCCATATACTGTATGATTCATTAATACAAAATTTCCAGAATAGGCAAATCCACAGAGACAGAAAGTAGATTAATGATTGTCAGGAGCTGGTGGAGGGGATAATGGGGAATGGCAGCTAATG
The DNA here is from genome assembly GCF_011800145.1 of Mirounga leonina. NCBI lineage: Eukaryota > Metazoa > Chordata > Mammalia > Carnivora > Phocidae > Mirounga > Mirounga leonina. The sequence continues at coordinate 13,031,815 of NW_023270469.1, read as the reverse complement.
GGTACGAGGTTTCTTTTTGGGTGATGTTTTGGAATTAGTGGTGATCGGTGCACAATTTTATGAATGTACTGGAAACCACTGAATTGTACACTTTAAAAGGATGAACTTAATGATATGTGAATTGTATCTCAAGTTGTTGTGTGTGCATTTTGTGCCCTGTTAGTGCCTTGGGCAGAGGGAGTGAGGATTCCTACCATCCCTAACACCTCTTTCCAACAATCTGTTGAGGTCAGCATGTGTGACGAAGAAAAAACAAAGAGATTGCATGGGGTGTATGAATATACCACATGGCGATCAACCAGGTGTTCTTTCAGCCCTGCTGTCGTCCCCTCCATGCCCAATACCTTGCGGAGGAGAGCACGTGCTGGGGTGAGGCTGGGAGGGGGACTGTATCTGGCCCTCAGTGTATTTTCAGCTGGGGTGCATATCAGAGGGGTACTCCGAATGTGCTTCTGGTTCTAAAGCCAACTCTGGGCTTTGAAAATCTTTAGAGTACTAGTCTAAAAGAGCATTTCCACCTGAAGAAGAATGTCTGATTTAAAAACATTGGGGGGCGCCTGGGTGGCTCAGTTGGTTAAGTGTCTGCATTCGGCTCAGGTCATGATCCCAGGGAGCTGGGATCGAGCCCTGCATTGAGAGCCTGCTGCTCCCTCTCCCTCTGCTGCTTCCTCTGCTTGTGCTCTCTTGCTCTCGCTCTTTCTCTCAAATAAATAAATACAGTCTTTTAAAAAAAAATAAAAACGTCAAGTAAAGATTAAAGCCCTTGGTAACATTTTGTCAGGGTGTGCTGTCTTTAATCCAACAGAGGTGTGCATAGTTTCCCTTGTCTTGAGCACCATTGGGAAAGGAGTGTGGATTTTGTTGGCTGTCGAGGTTGTATGCCTATTTTACCCCTTTCTTCTCTTTGACATGTCATCTGTCCTTAACCAGCCAAAATGAAGCCCAAGTGTGTTTTACTTATTGGGATGATAGGTACAGGTTTGTTTTATAAAAAATTCCTAGCACATAGCAGCGGTCTCAGAAATAGGAGGTGTTCACTAAGTAATTGGGGGCTGGCTGGAGAGGTGGACAGGTAAGTGGGGATTTGTGCAGTAAGCAGTTGTATTTGCTTGTAGGTACTTGAATAGTCCTTGCTTTTTTGCCCTTGACCTGAGGCCCTGGATTGAAGATTTTCCCTCACCTTGTTCCACACAGACCCCCCACCACCACCACCTTTCTGGAGTTTACGATTGTGTATGTTCTGTGGGGGTCCCACCACCCTGTGGACCATAGAGTAAATCTCAGCTCTATCCCTTTCTCTGCAGGTACCAAAGGCTTAGAATGTTCTCCTTCCACCCCCACCATGAACTCCTACTTTTATAAGTTCATGATCAACCTTCTCAAGAGGTTCAGCAGTGAACGCAAGCTCCTGGAGGCCAGAGGCGCTTTCATCATCAGGTCAGGCTCGGCGCACCTTCTCCTCCCCACACAGCCACACTCTTCCACTTCACACCGTGCCAGGGCTCCAAGCAACCATCTTCTCCTCCGCTTCTCTCCCCTCCTTTTCCTTTGCATTTATTCTTAAAGAAACAAAGGAGCCCCCACACACACACTTCACACCAGGCTGCTGCTACTGCCAACCCGAGACAGGTCAATGTCGCCCTTTCTCGAACGGACAAATGACTTTTTCACTTGTTGAGACACAAGTTTTTGTGTCTCAAGGTTTTCCCTTGAGGTTAAGTGTCCTGTCAGTATGCCCTTGTTGGCGTCTTTGGGGAAGGAAGTAGGTGAGCCAGATGGAACACGAAGCGGGGCTGTGCTCGGGTGCCCAGCCGCCAGCACGGGGTTTGGCCAGGGCTGGTGGCAGCAGTCGCTCTGGCAGAGCTGGGATCTTGAGTCGTGTGAGCCTGGCCTTGGACAGTCCCAGGACCCCAGCCCCTCTCAGCCTCTAGAACTCCTGTCACCAACAGCATGGCCAGGTCTGGCCCTTTGCCTCCTCAGCTCCAAGGAGCCAGGGTCACCACAAGAATGACCTTCAAGTCACCGAAATCTAGACGGGGCATAGATTTCTCCAGGCTCCCCCACAAAGCCAGGCCGAGGAGTTTTCTGGAATGGTCTGAGTGGCCTCCAATGCTCTGCGGCGATGGTTCTTAGCCCTGGCTTTCTTTTAGTCACCGAGGGCTTTCACCCTGTCCCATGAAATAAGCACCTCTGGGGTGACAGGGTACAAAAGCTGTCCAGGGTGCTCGGGGAGCTAACTAGACCAGTGTGGTCCGTGGGGTCGGGAAGGCTCCTGAGGCTGTCTGCGGGGTCTGGGGGTTGAAGGAGGATTGCTGGCAGAGGGTCTGGCCTGTACAGAGTCTTCAAGTCAGCAAAGAGCATGGAGTGTTCATTTTGCTGTGATCCAGAGGGCAAGGGGGAGAGGGGCCCAGCCTTGCTGGCCACACCAAGGTTGGAGGCCTCTCCCTGAGGCCAGGAGGAGCCACTCAAGGCTTGGGTGAGGGGACAGTGTGACCAGATTTGTGTTTTTAAAGATTCCTATGCTGCTGAGGAGAAGGGGTGGGTGGAGAGAGCAAGGTGGATGTGTGGGAGACCATCTGGGAGGCTGTTGTCCAAGTGGAAGATGGTGGCTGCTTGGGAGGGGGATGGGAAGAAGCAGCAGCGTTCTGTACTTTGTAACACGTATCATTAATTAGTGACCAATTACATGAGGGCCTGAGGGACAGCCTGTCGGGAGTGACACCCAGGACTCTGGATGGTGGTGGCAGTCCCTGCGATGGGAGCTCTAGAGGAGGAGCAGGGAGGGAGGAGGGTCCCATGTTTGAGTTTAAATTGCTTTGGTAACATCAAAGGAGAGATGATGAAGCAGGTTGCTACCCCTGACTCTCAAAAGAGGGACTTATGCCCAAGATAGAAATGTGGAAATGGACACCATAGTCCTTCATTTATTCACTCACTCACTCACTCATTCATTCATCCAGCAGATGGTTTTACTGAGTACTGACTCTGCCAAGTACTGCTCTGGATGGTTCTGTCCTTATGGAGCTTTCATTTCTAGGGAATAAGAATGGTTAGTGATAAGAGGGGCAGAGGGGGTAGGGAAGGGGCCTGAGGCCGCTCAGGGAGCTCCAGGGTGTAATGGCCGGGGAAGGAAGGAGAAGCCAGGAAAGGAGGCTGAGAAGAAGGACCTGGAGGTGGGAAGAAGCAAAAGTGGGTGGCAGGAGGCAGTGAGGGGAGATGAGTTCCACACGGGTCTGCCGGGAGCCATGCCAGGAGCCTGCCCGGCCACGAGGCGAGCCGAGGGAGGGAAATAGAGGGAGCAGGCCCCGGCCACTTCATCCAGAGCTGCCTGCCAGGGGCCCTCGCTCCAGGGCTGAGGGTGGAGTTGAGGGCATGGGTCAAAGGACTGAGTTGTAGGCCTGGCCGGAAGGACAAATAGGAGGCCCACAAAGTTTCTGCCCTTCGGGAGGAACAGGCTTCTGATGGGCCAGACCACCAAAAGGAGTCCCGTGGTGGTGGGAGGCTGTCGCAGCCCTCCTGCTCTTCCAAGGTCATGGAGAGCAGGGTTTCTCGAGCTCGGCACCGTTGGCGTTGGGGCTGGATAGTCTTTGGTGGTCGGGCCCGTCCTGTGTGCTGTGGGATGTGGAGCAGCACCCCCGCCCTCCCAGCGGGTGCTGTCAGAAATGTTTCTAGACAGGGCCACATACCCCTGGGAGCAAAATCCTCCCAGGTGGGAGCGCCACAGTTACACAGGGACAGAAATGGATTCTTAGCCTGCTCGGCCAGAAGGGGAAGCATCACATCCCGTTTTGCTTCACATCAAGATGGACAGTCAGTGGGATTGAAGTGGAGATTAGAGGTGGTACAGGAGACTCCCCACCAGGAGGGCAACAGTCTTTCCCCACATGAGTGACAGTTTACTTTACATGGTTTTCCACATTGCAGACATGTCAGTTCTCTTGACGAGCCCCCCTTGCCTGGAAGCTTTTCAGGAACCAGTGGAGAGAGAGGCCTTTGAAAAAGGCATTTGTAACTAGTTTCCCTCTGGAGAACCGGACTGTAACGGGTTTTTCCATCCTCCAGCAGCCTCACATGCCCCATCAGGGGCTCGGGTAGAGGGCGCTCAGAACCGTCAGCAGCATCCCCAGACTGCACCAAGCAGAAGTGTGGGCAGCAAGGACATGCATGGGTGCCCCCCCCCCACCGGCTCAGGGGCCCTGGGCTCCGTGAAGCTGGGGGCCTGGCGACCACTGCCATGTTCCCATTTACAGCCTCCAGGGTGGTGAGGCTTTCCTTGCTTTGCCTAGTGTCTTCCTAGCGGCCTGGGCTGACGGGCATCCTCATTTTGTGGAAGGGAAATGAGAGGAAGCCCCATGCCTGCCAGGCTTGGTGGGAGCTGAGCTGCAGACCCTTGCACTCTGCTAATTCCGCGCCCGCCACTTCATCCCTTCTGTGGGGGAGTGCAGAGGCCAGGTGCCTTGAGGGGCCCTGCACAGCCTGTGAGCCGGGCACTAGCACAGGAACCCAGTGGGCTGGGATGGAAGGAATCTTGGGGCTGAGCCCCTCACACTTGTCCCCCCCGGTCCTTGGCGTCATTTGTCCAGCCTGCCCCCGCCCCCACCGAAGCAGCACGGGCTCTGAGCCAGCGTGTCCGGCCGCCGCTGACCAGCCCGGGTCACAGTCCCAGCCCGCCAGCTGGCCTAGGCTCTCTGGGTGCACAAAGCGCAGCATCAGACGTGGAGGAGGCCTTGAAGACGTGTGCTCTCCTCCTTCCTGGGATCAGACAGGGGAGTGAGCCCTTCAGCAAAGTTTGCTGGGGACAAGCCGTCGGGAACGTCAGCCTGCCTGTCTGCTTCTCATTTCATTTCCTTATTTTTTGCTGACGGCTTTAAAGAAAAGCATAGTAATGGTCCATGCGGACTGCTGAGATGAGAAACACAGTGATTTAAGCCTCTCCTTCAGGTGTTAAACGAACAAGTGAACAGCCATTGTTTCTACAGTAGTGCGTTTAGCTCGGGGAGCAGGAGGGGTTGCCTTCCAGAGGACAAAAGCATCCCAAGTTGTTGAAGACAAACATCTGGTGGGCGTCTTGGTGTTGAGTAAGATGCATGATTTCCCTCAGGACCCTGGAGTGTTTCCTCTCCCACACGCAGCTTTCCCAGGCTGCCACCTCCATGGGGGGGGGTGTGAGTGGGGCCCCCGAGCCCCCCCTTCAGGCCCCTGGGTGGGTCAGACCTCCTCTGTGCCATGTGGCCTTGTTATCTGGTGGACGTAACAGTTTAGCCGTGTGGTGAACTTGGGGGAGCCGGAGGCTCCGAAGCCTCATCTCAGCTGCAGGACCAGAAGCTGAGCCCACATGTAGAGGGAGGGGACGTGAGGTGGGGGTGCCAGAGGGGGCCGGACATCCCTCAGCGCTGCCCACACCTCTCCCCCTTCTCTGGACTCCACGGGAACAGGGCACACGGGCCTCCCACACGTCCTTGGGATCCAGATTAAGATTGGAACTTCTGGAGTCAAAGAGACTTGGGTTCGAATCCCAGATCCTCCAGTTTTGGTCCGCGTGACCTGTTTCTATAGTACTGCCTGCCGCGTCGTTTTGCGGAGAGGGTTACGTAAGACCATGCGCACCGTCGCTCTCCACACAGCTTGATAACGGGAGCTCTTGTTCGGCCTCATGACGCGGCCTCAGCCTCCCATGGCGGTCTGTGAAGACAGGAAACCAAATCCAGAGAGGCCGAAATAATTCAGCCTTCTGTGCTGAGAGCTGGCCCTGGTGCGCCAGGCCTGCAGCCCCAGCACCTCGGGCACCCACCAGCGGCCCGGCCCCGGCCCCGTTAAAACAACTCTGCCCCAAGTAGGTGTTGGTGTACGTTTCCCTCCTCCGGCCTCTTCCCGCCCTCCATGCCAATGCAGCAGAACAAGCGCAGGGCTGTTTTCCCATGAACCGGGCCTCTTATACTCAGTAGAAAGGAAGAGGAGGGAGAAAACGCAGCTTCTTTGATAAACTGATATGAACTGCAGCGTGATCCAACAGCTGGGATCCTTACAAGGCCTGCTTCTGTGCTGGGAAGTGAGCGCGTCTCGGGACGCCCCACTCCGCCCGCCAAGATGGCCCTCGGGCCAGCCGTTCTTTGGCTTAACCAACTGTGCTTCTCCCCGCCCCCCCCTTCCTCCCTGCTGCCTTGCAGAGAGGACTTGCCAGAGAATGCTTTCTTTTTAAAGAGTGCCTGCTGTGAACTCAAAGGCTCCAACCCCAGCCAGCCCAGCTGATGGTGGATGAGGTCCTGAGCAACCTTCCTGGGGACACGGGTGCCTCTACGATGAGAGCGTTTGAAGAGGCCGGGCCAGGGGCCCAAGTGGGAGAACAGGAGACAGTCCTGCGTCTTATTCTGTGAGCCCTGAACCCAGAGAAGCCCCGAGATAAAACTTCCGGTTCATTTTGGTCCGCCCCTCACCTCTGATACATGCAGGCATGGCAACCTCTCCAATTCAGCAAATGCGAACAGTCCCTACGACGTACCCCTGATCCTGCCCTTGCCTTACCCCACCCCACCCCCCCGCACCCCACCTCACCCCCGGGTTTGCAAAAGAGCCCTGTACTTGGGAGGGGAGAAGGGGAGGAGGTTGATTGGCTGCCGAGGTGGGTGGTGGGGCAGGAGAGCCAGGGCCTAGGAAGCCACTGGAAACTGGACTTGTTCTCAATTGCATCACGGGGAGGGCCTCAAGGGAAACAGTGGTCTTTCACGCGGTAACTGGGAAATTCCACTTTGCTGTCTTCATATGGTCCACCTGGGAGACAGGCCGTCGTCCGGGGCCACACCAGCTGACCCTCCCCACCCCACTCCCTTTCTCACTCTCTCTGTCCTCCCAGACCTTCCTAGCCTCCGGAGCTCATCAGCATCAGGTACCCCCCTTACAGTCTTCATAGGCGCCACTTGATGTGCCAGGGGGCATTGACCTGGCCCCCCAAAGCCCATTGTGCTGATGCTAATGCAAGATGAATCCGAGTAAAGGGGCAAGACCCGGATCCCTGGTTCGAATGGCATTTTAGAATAGCACACTTTGCCTCTGGCCCCCAGCCTGCGGGAAAGAGCTTCTAAGAGGTCCTCCTCGCTTTCTTTCACTCTCCCCTTTAATGGGATGCGTTCATTTGCTCCGAGTAAAAATAAACTGCCTTGACAAACATGCGCCAGCCAAAGTCTGTCGGCTAGAAGGGATCCAGAATGCCGGTGGGGTTTGACCTTTCATTCATTTGAAGTCATATTGATTGGGTCCCCAGCTGAGGGGAGGGAGACAGGACATTGAACAGGGTTGGAGGAATTCTTCCAGGGAATTTCTTATGTCCCTCTCAGAAGCTTCTCTTCTTGCTGACTTGAAGTACGTCTGCCCGACTCCTGTGTGCGTCTTCTGGAGGTTTCCACAGTCATTCTTCCCCCAGAGACCAGGGGGCTGGGGTGCTTTTGTTGAGATGCAGGACAGCGAAGAGAGTATGGCAGAAGCTCTTTTGCACAACCAGCTCTTGGCTTTGATCTAACTGGAAACAACACTGAGAACGTGACCGGCAGGGAGGCACGATCTGACATGCCAGAGAAGATTGAAAGGAGAAGTCTGCCCCCAAAGGTAAAATACAAAGGTGTCCTTGGGAAGGGCAAAATTCAGGCGGCCCAGAGAGCCCAACCTGGTCTGTTTCCACTGTCTCCTAACCCATGGAAAGGTGCCACATCCCAGCACCTCGCAGAAACATCTGTGACCTGGGAGTGCCCGGGAGGGCTGGGGACCTGGAGGCAGAGGCTTTGCTCTGCCTCCTCCAGGCAGTCTCCACGCTGTCCCTGTAGGGCCCACTGTCACACACACTGGCGCTCCCTGTGAGAAGGGCGTGTTTTCTTCTGGAAGATGGGAACCACATGTGGTGGGCCTTGTTAGGCAAGGCTGGGATTAATTAGGTCCTACTGGGGGAGGTGGGGGTGGAAAGAGGAAGTGCTGGCCAGAGGGAGCCCTGCTCGGTGTGTGCTGAGGTCTGAGGAGCCTCAGAGGAAACCATCTCCATGTTTCAGGGGTCCTCGTGGATCCCTGTGACAGGGAACTGAAAGAAGGCCAAGGGTCCGCTTGCTTTAGAGGTCCTGGATGAACTTGGCAGGGGGAGGCCATGTGACCCAAGCAGGCCTCCCCCCACGGAACCAGCCGTTCACCTTGCACCTAGAAGCCCCTATGGACGGGCTGAGGACTCAGGAATGGACTGGCGGGAAAGTTCATTCTGTGCCCACCACACCGCGTGCCTTGGACTCCGCCTCGCACGGGTGCTGGCACCTGCTGCGTTCTTCTCAGCCTCAGATTAAAAGCACTTTCTTGTAGTCTCCACACCTAAGAAGCATCAGCTCCCCAGCCCATGGCTCAGGCAGCCTGCACGGCTGGGGGTGACTGTCAAGAACCGTTGCCAGCGGCTAAGAACTTGATCGTGAATTTCCTTCTGAAGCTTGAGAGGTTTTCTGGATGGAATCGGCAGTCCTGTCTGGAGCTGTTTATACTTGACCTAAGGATGTCAGGAAACTAACGAAGTTTTGACCTTGTAAGTCAGACAGCTTAGTTAGCAAGTAGCTGACGGCTATCGTAATATAACATCTTAACAAAAGAGTGGCAGGAATTGTCCCCTAGAAGTCATTCCCATCCTCCTGCCTCCTTGGGGTAGGGGTGCATCTGAGCCAGGACACACAAAAGGGTGTCCTTGGTTTCAAAGGTGCTTCTGAACTCCTTCTGGAACAGCAGTTCTAGAGTGTGTCCTGTTCACCCATCGTAGAATGTTTCTTTGGAAGCTCTTTCCTTTATCCTGGTATCGTTTCAGCTCAGGTTTTCTCAGGGGCCTCTGGGGGTGTTCTCCTCTCTCTCCCACAAGTGGTTTCCTTTAGCAGGTAGCCATGAAGAACACACGCACAAGCACACACACATCCTGCCCCTGTCTTCCAAAAAATGTAGAGAAGGTCTCTATCGTGTGCAGTTTGTGAAAGGCCATCCAGACCAGCTGCTTCTTCCACATAAAAGGAGGGTTCCTGTCCCAGCCTGTACGATGGTTCCGCCTCCGAGGACCCTCACCGGGGAGAAACTTGGCGCTGAATTGAGCCTCAGAAGGCGAGCACAAGCCCACGTGAAGTACATACGGTCCACGGGGAAGGGTGCTTTGTAACCGAATTAGCACTCGGGATCCGAAGTGGAGAATGGAACTTCCTTCAAAAGTTTGCAGCTTCAGCTCCCAGGAGCGCCCTCACCCCAAGTCCTGGGTCATGCTTCATGCTCCGTGGGGCTGCTGTGTTGCAATCCGGAGACCCCAGAGTGGAGTGTCTTGGTTGTCTTCCAGATTGGGTGGTGGAGGCCTTTGGGGAAAACTGCCCCGTTTCCAGTCTGGACTCTGCTTTTCCTCAGCCCTCATGCGAGTGAAGCTGTGCTCTCTCGTGGTGTCTCCCTTCTACCCAGGGGTGTTAACCCACAGAAGATCCCCGCCAAGGCCCATCCTGATGTGGCCGCCGCCACCTCCTCTGCTAAGGCCACCACCGTCTCCCAGCAGAAGTGAAACACTGAGTAAATCTGCACATCCTTCCTTCTGGACCCGGCCTCCAGCCTCCTGCCCGTCCATGATCCTGGCCTACTTCCGGTCTATATTTAGATGACATAATCTCATTGGAACTGCCTGGCACTTGGACTGTGAGTGTCTTTCTGGGTCTAAATCTCCATTTCGACTTGCTCCTGAGGACGTGTCTCACCCGCCTCCATCTCCCAGATGATTTGTTCTACCTTCCAGTTCATCGCAGTTGCTGGCATCATCCACGTGGGCCTCTCTCTCTGAAGCCGAACTGGGATGGATTTCAGATGTGCTCCAGAGTCTTGGCTCTTTTCTCTTCGGTCCCCTGCCGAGCGTCCCATGCGGTCTGTCTTGAGCCTTGCCTCTCGTCGCTCTCGGAGGCTGCTTTCCCGTGAGCTCGGTGTTTCGTCCTTCCCCGTTTCCTGGGCCACGCACCCAGCTCCAGCTCTCACAGGGGGCGGATTTCCTGAACGTGGAGCCGTCTGAGCCTCCTTGCTGTGCTCCCCCAGAGAGCTGCTGCCTTAGTCAGTAATGGTGCTCCTGTTTCCAGTCCACCCTCAGCCTTGTTGCCAGTAAACTCATGCCGCAGAGGGGACCCTGTGCCCCAGACTGCCGCCTGCATAGCCACTCCCTCCCATGAAGGAAGAACAGCCCTTCGTGTGGCTTCAGAGGAGAATGTGTCTTAGGAACTGCTCCGTCCCCAGGAGTTCTGACTTGTTTGCTGCTCTTTTTTGCTTTTTCTGCCATCTCTCTGGCAAAACCCTCTCTTTCTTAACCACATGCCATTTCACTTCATTGCTGCCCCAGATCTGTCTTCTTTCCTTCTCCTGATCAGGGCAATGTGGCAGTCTTACTTCCCTCCAAGCCGTGATGCCTGTGTTGCCTTTTTCAATGTAAATTTTTCATTGAAGAACAACATACTGTCTAAACGTGCATAAACCATAGGTGTACTACCACTCAGTTAATCTTCACGAATTATCTACACCCAGCACTCAGATCAAGAAGTACAGCATTTCCAGCACCCAGAGGTCCCTTTCATGTCTCCTCCCAGTTAAGACCTCTCCTCCTCCCCAGAGTAGCTACTGTCCTGACTTCTAACACTATAGGTTTGTTTTACCTGGTTTTGAACTTGATATAAATTGAAACCCACAATTCATACTCTTACAAAGGCTGGCTTCTTTTGATCCGCTTTAGGTTTGTGAGGTTCATCCATGTTAGATGTGCAGTAGTTCACATTTCTGGAGAGTATTCCACTGTATGAAGATACCATGATTCATTTATCCATTCTGCTCCTGATGGGCACTTAGGTTATTTTCAGTCTGGCGCTCTTACGTGAACATACGTGTACATTTCTCTTGGATACATACCTAAGAATTGCTGGATCAGAGTCCATACATAGTTTAGCTTTAGTAGATATTTCTGACACTGCTTCAGTGTCCACTCTCTCAGCCGTGTCTGAGAGATGCGGTGGCTCACGTCCTCACCAGCGCCTGGTATCACCAGTCTTTGCTTTTAGAAGCCATTCTGGCAGGTGTGTCGTGGTATCACCTTGTGGTTTTAATTTGTGTTTCCCTGAAGACTAATGGAGAACTTCTCGTCACTTAGTGGCCTCTTGGATATCCTCTTTTGTGATGAGCCTGTTCACATTATTTCCCCGTTGCGTTTTTGGTGCTTATTGATTTATAAAAGTTCTTTATATATTCTGGATTCAAGTCTTTCTCAGATGTATACCCTACAGTTATCTTCCCCTACTTCGTCGCATGCGTTATCATTCTCCTAATAATGTCTTTTGATAAGTAGAAGTTACTAATTTTTAATATAGTTCAGGTGATCAGTTTTTCTTCACAGTTAGCATTTTTTATGTTTTGTGGTGCTTTTTCGGGGGATTAGGAGCTCATGAAAACTAACCATAAAGCTGCCTGTTTCTGGTTGATGTTAAGCATTCTCAGGGAGCTGGAATATTAATCCACCTCATACCCAAGGTATTATTTCTTAGCTTTAGCCAGGATCTTGGAGGCCACCTAGTCCAGCCTGCTTGTGCTTTGTCAAAGCAAAGACTCCTTGTCACCCTCCACCCTCCCCCCTCCCAGCTGAATCCTAGGGGCTTCTGGTACAGCCAGGCCGGCGGTGGTCTGCAGCCTGGAGTCGGGAACTGCGAATCTAGCCGTATGGGTCGGCACTCTGAGTGGCAGGAGGCAGGAACCCTGGTCACAGGTACCAAAATGAGTGAGGGGGCTTGACTAGCCTGTGTGACCAGACAGAGGGGGAGAGCAGCAAGATCCAGGAACTCGGCATTTCCCTGCAGTGGAGACATGGCTGCCACGTCCCCGCAGGTTGTGCTTAGGGGAAGGAGCTCTCACTGGCTCACACAGGGTCAGGCGCCCACCGTGTGGGGCAGCGGCTGCCCGACCAGAATCCGCAGGGAGTGGGGAGCAACAGCTGTCCAGAGGATAGGGGCCACTCTGCCCACAACAAAGGGAAGGACTTGCCGACCAGCAGCAGCCCAGGGGCCCGCCGCGCGCCTGCTTTCCTGAGTAGTTTTCTTACGTGGAAAGTGACGATGCAGATCATCATTATCTCCTGTGAATCCACGGGAGGATTTAATGACATAACAAGAAAGTGTTCAGAAGAGTGTCTGGCACCTGGTGACTGTGACAGTGATCATGATGAGTGGCACCTGCCCTTTCTCTGTGCCGTCCAGATCTCGGAAACCCAGGGCGTGGGTGGGTCGCTGGCCGCCGAGCCCGGCCTGGCACCCGTTCGCCCCCTTTCCAGCCCCTCGCTCGCTCTCATGCTGCGCACTGCCGCTCCCTCCGTGGTCTGCGGCCGATTATCACTGTCTCTTGTTTTCAAAGGAAGCGTAAGTGAGGAAGCTATTGAACAAACTAACACATGACCCCGGGCGTCCTCTCGTCCTCTGCCCCTGACCTAGGCCCTGCCCTGTTCAGTGCCACCCAGTCAGGACTCTTGACTGCATGTGACAGAAAACCGGCTCCTGCTCTGTGTTGAAAACAGAAAGGGAATGTGCGGTCGGGGGCGAGGATTGGCTCATGTGTGTGGAGAGCCCTCCTCATGTCCTCAGGACTTGGTCTTACCTTGTCACCTCCATAGCTGGCTCTTCTTCCTCCTCTGTCAGCCCACCCTGGGCAGGCCATCCACCCTGTGGCAGGATGGCCGCCCCCCAGCTCTCGGCTTACTCCTGTCCCTCAGCGCCCCAGCCTTCAGCCCAGGCTGTAGGTGAGGGAGGCAGACCCAAGCGGCATCCACTCTGTGGTCGAGGTCCATATGTGGACTAAAGGGGGACGTGAAGCGGGGCCCCCTGTGGGGCAGCGGAAGGAGTAACATGTCCCTTCTACTCTCCCAGCAGCCAAATCCTCCATCTGCCCCGGAAAGGGGGGGGGGTGGTTGCCGAGTAGTGACCAGGGACCCGTGACCTTCCCAGAGACCACCCCCAGGGCAGGCGGGGAATGGAATCCAGCCTCCAGCTCATCCCTTCTCTGTGGCTTCCTACGTTATGAACATTGCACCCCACCAGAGACAAGGTCGTGGGCTGTATGGCTGGCTGTGGACTTGGTTAGACACAGGCCCTCTTGGGGCGTGCTCCCAGAATGATGGCTCCAGGCCAGCATCGAAGAGAGACCAGGAGAGTCTCTCTGTGGATTTGAGGCTCAGTTCAGAGTGGCCAGAAGAGACCTTAAGGATCAACCGAATTCTTTCACACACAAGGAGACAGAGGCTCTGATTTTTCCAGTAACTGTTTGCACGTGCTGCCTTTGTACCACAGCCTGGGCCAGGCAGACCCAAGCCCCGCCAGCACACTGTGCGGACAGGGACCCGGGGGGATCTGGGCCACTGTTAGAGGGAAGAGCTCAGGTTAGCCCCGCCGGCGGCAAGGGTCAAAGATGTCCACAAGGTCCTTTCCGCGGCTGTTCCTGGAGCGCGTGCGGTCTGCCACGCCAGCCCTGCGCACACGCGAGCCTGAGAGCCCACCGCTCCCTTCGCCGAGGGGGCAGTTTAGTGACACTGGCGGACAGGTGCCAAGTGACCAAGAATGTGTGCCCTGGTGTTGTGATTTGAGCTCTGGAGGAAACAGTGGTGGGGGGCGGTCCTCAGGTTTGGGCTTGTGTTAAAGGGGGTACACCACAGCTTCAGCGGAGCCAGGAAGCTGTGACCTGGATCCGATATTTTCTCGGAGCATAAAAGTGCCCTAGTTTTCCCTCTCCTCAGGCTCAGCTGAAGCTACGCCAAGAATTGGCTTTTAAAGGCTGCCTGTAATGTGGTCTGCAGCCAAAAATCTATAGAGCCAGTGCGTTTGCGACCTTGTTGAAAATGCTTACTGAGGAAAATCAAGGGGGTAGGATTTGGGAATTTTTTTTCCTTTTTAAAATTAAAAAAAAAATCAGTTTGGCCCTCCTCACCCCATCCCTTTCCCTCTTGGCACATTCCCTCCCCAGAATGCCTGAGTCCTCCAGCCCCACTGAGCTCATCTCTTCCATTTGTCCACACCTCCCCCATTCCCCAATCCTGCTCCATCCCCCCCCATGCTTCAGGAATGAAAAATACCAAGTGGGTTAAAATAAGGAGCCTGGGTATAGCCCTGGAAATTAGGCCACAGCTGTCAGGCCAGGCAAGAGTCCTCTCTCTGAGAATGGAAATGCCTGGAGCAAGCGCTCGGCCCCTCCCATGTGAGGACAGATAAGAGTCTCTTCCCCAGCACTGCCCCCACCTCCCCCGGGGGTGGCCAGGAAATGCCATTTGTCATTGAGCAGACCTGTCTTAGTGCCCACTGGCGGGGACAGCGCAGTGGACAGAGCTGGTCCCTGCCTTCCCGGGGTCAGTCCACAAACCCCAGCAGCGATGGGGGTCTGTGGGAGCAGATGGGGTGGGGGTAGTGCCCAGCCCCCATGGAAGGGTCCAGGAAAGCTTCAGGAAAGAGATGTTGTCTAACTTAGCCGTGAAAGTTAAGTAGGGACTGGGTAGGGTTGGGGAGGAGAAGGTGTTTCTGGTGGAGCCAGCAGTCTGCTCAGAAGCCTACTGTGGGTCTGGGGGCTGGTGCCCTGGCACCCCAGGGAGCTGGGGGTGCAGCTGTGACCAGGCCCCTGGCTGTCTCATGAGCAGCCCTGAGGTACCCAGTGAACCACTTAATGGCCTGAGCAGGTTCAGAAAACTCTCTCCACCTGCTGTGAGCATGCACAAGACCCTGAGAGGAGAAACCACTGATAGGTGGCCACCCCTAGAGTCTTCAGGATGGCACTGAGCGAGCCTCTATCTCCCCCAGCCAAGGAACGACTGCAAGTCTGCATGAGGCCACACTGAGGTGGCTGGCCCCGCACAGCCCAATGCCCCGCCATGCTTCCATAACATCCAGTGAATGGAAGGGAAGTGGGCCCACAGGGTGCAGGGGGATACGCAAGTATGTGTTACCTTGTGACCTTACGGTCTCCCCCTGCCATTGGTCTCCCTCTGCCATTAGCCTCCCAAAACACCAAAGACTAGTTAAGGAGTGGCTCAAGAAGCTTGCTTGACAAGGGATTGGGCTGCTTCATCATTCTAGAAGATTCACTGCTGCTGAGAGCAGCAGTTTGATCAGATAATCTGGACTAAATTTAAAAAACTTCCTCGGCACCCCAGATGTCCCTGCCCCAACTTGTTTGACTCTTCAGGGGACACTGCCTTCAGCCAGTTAATTCCAGGTGCCTGTGAATTCAGCCAGCTTGCCTTGTCCGGTCATTTCTCCTGAGAAGAGTCAGCTTTTTTCTTCCTCCCACGTGAGCTGAGCCCCTTTTTTGAGCCCCTTTCCTGAAGGAGCCCCCCCACCCACCTATGTCAGTAGCCCCTGGCCCAGACAGTTGGCCAGTTCCTAGAGTGACCTCACTTCCTTCCTGCCCTTGAAGTCTGAGCAGCTGCACCCCCCCCATCCCTTCGGCTTCTCCCAGCCCCCCAGTAGCGTGGTAATTGGTTTCTTAGATCTTCAGCTGCGCACCCTGTCTGGGAGTATTTCCCGGTCCCCTGACCCTCCGCAGGAAGACCTGTGATCTTAACTGCCGTGGGGACCCTGAGGGCAGGGGGCAGTGCAGAACCGGCTGCTCCGTCCGCTCCCCGCCCCTGCAGTCCCTCTGCTCTCTCTCGGGCCACTAGTGCCCGAAATAGCAGCAGCGCCACCACTCTCTGCCCCTGGTCCCCTGCTGCAGCCCAAGGTCACACTCTCGCCAGGATGGGGCTCTGGGACTAGTGTGACCAAGCGGCTTCCCCGGCGATATCTGCCCCCAGCTTGGCTCCCAGGATGAGAATCTGTCATTATGGTTCTCGGAAGGTCACAGCTTTCATTGCATTTCTGTGGGGTCAGGAGAAAATGTCAAGCCTTTTTCCACATGTTCAGTCTTCGCAAGCCAGCACAATGGCAGGGCAGGAGGGTGGGGAGGGGGAAGTCCGGAGAAAGGAAGGCGGGATGGACAGACCCCAACTGGCTTGAGTGCCCAAGCGGCATGGGGGGGGGTGCCGGGGGCCACAGTGCAGCCTCACCCACAGCTGTGCCACTTCTGAAGGGCCGGGAGCCCTGGCACAGCCTCCAGGGAGGACATCTCCCTGAGGTTTCGTCGCTGAGTCCTCCTGCTCCGACTGCCCCCCACACACACAATCTCCCAGTCCACCCTCTCCATCACCCTTGACTTGCCTCTGCCCTCCCACTCAGAAGGGGCATCTGGAAAGGCAGCCCTCAGCCCCTCTGTACTTCTACTGGAAGAAGGTGATTGCATGGGGCCCTCGTGACGCTATCAACAGCAGCCCAGGGGGTGGCCTTGCCAGACGGAGCCGTGGACACGCGTGGACACGCATCTCCCACTGTGCGCCGCTTACACCCACGATCCTTGGCCTCCCTGGGCCGGCAATGCAGGGCAGCTCTGCTCTGATCGAAGGCAGGGGCTTCGTCTCCATTGAGACTTTCTCCTCGTGATTCTATCTCCAGAGAAAGCCTCTCCTGTAGTAGGCACTCCTGCCTGCGAGTGGAGCCAGGCCTTTTCTCCTGCTCGTATTATGCTAATCATTTCTTGCAAACAGGCAGACTTTGTAGGAGGTTTGCCTGGTTTTAGATGAAACCTACGCCTTTGAAGCAAAGAGCAGTAGCTAAAAATACCATCTCCCGGCTGTTGATCCTCTCATTTGTAAAATGCATGTTTCCATTGTTAAATCAGCAAATCTGCAGCAGCCCCCACCAGGGAGAGAGAAGCTCTGCCATCTGGGCTGGAGCGGGGACACTCAGAGGAGACGCCCCCTTCCCAGCACCCTGCTCCCCGCGCCTCCTCTGAGAATCTCCACAACAGAGTCCAGAAGATCCCAAAAGAACTTCCTTCTTAGCTATTGTTCAAAAAAATATAAACCACGTAAGATAAAAATCAAAACAGTGCAGAAGATCTAGCTTAAAATGTAAAAGGCCCATCACCACCACCTCCTCCCCCAGGAGTAGCCTCTGTTTTGGTACCATGTATTTCCTTCCAAAACTCAGTCTTGCGCCTGTGAATACACAGCGTGGCCGAGTTTGGTTTTGGTTGTGGTTGTGCATTTCCAGCAGTGGATCCGGGACTCAGATGGCTCCTCAGGCTGTGTTATTTGCACCGCCAAGCGCACCTCCCTCAGGATCCCCAGCGCACTTGGTCACTGCGCTCTCAGGTCCAAGCACAGTGGCTCCAGGTCACCCTCCCTTATCAAGGGCACCACCTCACCGTGTTCAATTCCGTCGCTTGTCTCTCTGGGCATGGTGGCAGGTGCGGGAGGAGGCCTGGGTGGCCGCTCGCCTGGCCCAGCTCTGCCGCAGAGAGCCTGGTCTGTAATTGAGACCTAGGACTCCAGATGCCTGCAGACACTTTCCCCAGAGGGACTTCCACGAACACGTCCCACCTGGGGCCCTTCCCCTCCATTCGTTTAATCCAGTGCGGATTTCCTGGGCTGGAAAGGAACGTTCGGATGAAAAGCCCATTTCATGCATCTTGAAACTCCCTGAAAATGACTGATCACAAGAGGAATTTTCACAGCTTTCTGGCACGGGGTTGAGGAGGGTACAAATAAGAGAAACCCCCTTCGTTCTGCCACAAAGGACCGAGGGAGTCCCTTCCTTGCTCTCTTTGTCCCTTTGCTTCTGCGTGGCTCTTCCTTCCTCCCAGCCCTTTCTCTCTGATCTTCTTACCATTTTCCAAGAGACTCAGCGGTGAGGCTGCTGGATATTTGCTCTGTGACCAGCAGTGGGGTATTGCTGTTTCACTTCGCATTGTTTCCGATGCTTAGCTTCGTGCCCTGTAAGCGGGTACTCGTAAACGGCTATAGACAGCAATCTCAGTGTATAAAATTCCATAAAACCCCCCAGGCTAAAGATCTGAAGGCCAGAAAGGCAGGAGCGGCATGTGCCCAATGCAGCAGCATCCGAGACAGCCAGAGGAAGCACAGCCTGAGGCCAGCGTGGCGGGCACGGGTCTGGCCTGAGTGTTGCCCTCCTTTTCCTTCCATTTGAACAGAGCGAGTCGGGGCTGCGCACAGCGGACTTGGGAGCCCTGTGGTGGAGACCGGTGGGGAAATAGCCAAAGGCCAGGCGGAAACTTAAGAAGACCAGGCCCGGGCTCTGGGGAGGTGGGGTACATCTCGAGGACAGCGGTCAGGGCTCCTTTGGGACTGCTAGTAAGATCTCCCCATTTCTACCAGAGAGTGGCATCACTGAGCTTGTGGCAGGAGCTCTGGGGAGGCAGTTTGGGGGCAGTGGTTCTCCATCCCGACTGTGAAGGCCATTAAGAATACAGATCACCACTTCCTGGAGTGGGCCTGAGCGTGGTCTTGGTGTCCCGTATGGTTTCAGGAGACAGCAGCATATAGCCAGGTTCAGGGGTCTCTTGGTAAGGCACTGTTCCTGGCTTGGAGGGCCTTCCTGGTTCTGAACAGTAATTGCAGGACCTCGTGGGTGGGCTAGGACACTGATGGGCCAAGGGGTGGTGGCACCCCACTGGGAGGTGTTAGGGGGGCAGGGCAGAGAACTGAGACTTCCACCAGCAAGCAAAATGGCAGCCCCTGGTTGGAGCCATCAGGGCACATTCAGTCCCTTAGAGGAAAGTCACCACGGGAACGTGAAGTAGAGGCGCATCGCTGTGCTTACCCAGGCCCGCAACCACAAGGACAACCAGCCCGTTTGATGAAGAGTTTGGGAGGGGGGAGGCCTTCTGACCTCAGTGTGGTGACTACATGACCAGCAGGCTGCTGGGCTCAGGTTGGGGACATGGCTTTGAGGTGAGAGGGGCAGAGTTGCAGGGAGGCCTTGGTGTCTGGGCTCAGTGCCCAGCATGGTGGAAGGGAGATGCTCACCATCTGGAAAAGTTTGTGGTCGTAAAAGCAGCAGTGGGGAGTAATCCCTTGGCCTGGAACAAAGCACTCGTTTGGGAATAATGGGATGAAGCAGTAGAAAATCTGACCAGAGCAACTTGTTAACAGGAAGACATTCGGGACAAGGGGTGTCCCCAGGTCATTCCCAGGTATGAGGGAGCAACCCTAGGCGGGCTCCTCTGGCTCCTGGCACTTGTCTTACAGGCATGCCTTAGTTCTCAGAAGGTCACCCCCTAGTTTGAAGTGGAAATGGCAGAGGTGTGGGGGGGCACTTTCCCTTTCCTGTTCTAAGACAGATTTTGTGTCTCTACCTGACTACTTCTGCCTGTGGATGTGTCACAAGCCATGGGGTGAAGGGTGTCCCTGCGCTGGACATTTGCATCGAGAGGAATTGGAGCTCTCAGATGGAAAGAAGAGCTGCCCTGGGGAGGAGGGGTCTGTCCTGCAGGTGACACGCTGCATGGGACGGTGTGGCAGAATGGGACAGGAACTCCAGGTCAGGGGCTCTGCTCTGCCGTGGGCCTGGCAGGGTGGCCTTGGACTGGTGCTTGGCTTCACTTTGGTCCTCTGTCCCATGAGCACAGGATCCCTGAGGACCTCTGTGCGCCTGACTGGAAGTTGGCAGGGGCGTGGATGGGCAGGCACATCCGGGGCCTGACAGCAGTTTCCAGGCTCTGTGGGTGTTGACATTAGGGCAGTTTGCGGACACTTCATGGGCAGGGAGGCCAAGCATGTCCTTGGGAAGAAATCCTGCTTGGAAGGGTGGGAGCTCAGAGGTCTTCAAAGGGAGAGAAAGTCTCCATCCGTGATTCTCTAGTGGTTAACCCAGGGACCC
Organism: Mirounga leonina; assembly: GCF_011800145.1. Lineage (NCBI taxonomy): Eukaryota > Metazoa > Chordata > Mammalia > Carnivora > Phocidae > Mirounga > Mirounga leonina. The sequence continues at coordinate 13,012,073 of NW_023270469.1, read as the reverse complement.
TGAGACCTGTGAGGCTCAGAGCTGCTGTTTCCCTGGCCGTGTGGGCCTGCATTCAGAGCCCCAGCAATCACGGGATGGAAATCCCTCCTCCCCGCTCAGACCGCAGCCACCAGCTGGCCTGGGCCCCGCACTCAGGAGCCAGGGCTCCTAGCGGAGGTTTCTGGGAAGCTGCTGATGGAGTCACCTGCGCAGAGTCACCCCGCACCCACGACCACCCCAACCAGATCTGGGTTTGGGTTGTGGCTGTAGCGGAGCTGTGGTTGCAGTGCCCGGACTCGGGCTCCCACTCGACCGCTAGGAGGAAAAGCCGTGAGAACTAAGCAGCGGTACAATGAGCACTGTCCCGGCCGGGTGTGGCCCGTGGGGTCATCGCCTCCCAGCCGCCGAGGGAGCCCCGGCGTGAGGGTCGGGTGGGAGGAGCTGGTTTGCAGATAAACTTCCCGAGTCACAGGAAGGTTCTGGAGAAACTTGGGCTTCAGTCCATCAGAGGGCCCAGTGACATCTGCAGCCAAGCTACCCCCAAACCATCGGTCTTCCAGAAAGACCGTGTCTGAGCCCCGGAGCCAGCTGGGCCGTGCAACCCACGGGCTGGGTGTGGGGCCCGGCAGCAGCTCAGAGCGTGGGGGCTCGGGTGGGCCACCAGACAGGGCTTGGCAAGGCTCTTGTTTGTGCTTCGCTTTCATTCTCTGCTCAGAGGGGTGGCGGAAATAACACCTGTCCCGTGGTAAAGGGATTCAAGGTATGTGACGTGCCTGAGGAAGAGAAAGCGCTCACAAACGTGCCGTGTGTGGACGTTACGGGGCAGGAACCTCCGTGACGGGGACCCCGCTGTTCTCGGGTGCCGTGTGTCAGTGGTTCTTGGAACCGATTGTCCTGGAGACAACAGGATTTCCTTTGGTGAGCCTTCTCTTTGTTTTCGTTTGTTCTAAGTGTTCAGAAGATGAAATGCTGAGGGACCGTGGGCTTCCCTACCAAGGGTTCCAGGCCTGGAGCGGTGGCCTCCAGCTCTTACCACCTCCCCCAACTCCCAATAGCGCCTTTTCATCCAGCACCAACACAACTCAGCCCAGCCCCCAGGGTCTTCCCTGCGTGACTTGTGGTCACCCCCAGCACGGGGATCCCGCCCCTGTCCTCTGACATGCATCCAGCCATATTTTGGGGTATCTTCACCACGTGGGATAGAAGGTGGAGCCTCTTTTCTGGGACACAAACTTGGACCTTCTCTGTAAGTCAGACACCTGCTGAGTCCCCTCAGAGGCCTCTCCTGGCAAAGTCTGAAAGCGCTTCAGCCAGAACTAGACTCTTCACAAAAACCCCCCATGCAGTGTTCAAACCCACTTGAGTCCCTTGCAGTTCCTCACGCAAGCCAAGTTCCATAGCGGAAGTAATGCAAGCCGCCTTGCTCCTCCTGGCAGTTCATCCTCTCTTCCATAAGTATCCATCCTTGGGCCAGGCCTAATGGGGTTTCAGACACATTCTGCCTTGGGAAGCATAGGTTAAGAAAGGAGACACACCCCAAGTGGATGTCGGGAGGTGAAGTTCAGGAGGGTGGGAGACCACGCAGAGCTGGAGGAAGGAGAATGTGGGGAACTAGCGTGGGTGAGGCAGGAGAGGGGTCTTAGGCCCTCCCGGGGTCCTGGTTGGGGACAACTGAACAAAGGCCTGAAGGAGGCTGGAGCGGTCCCTACAGATGCACCGTGGGCAACAGGCTTGGCCAGATTGATAAGAGCACAAGGAAAATGGGGCCGAGTCTGTCAGCTGGGCCAGGTGCAGGAGACAGCTTCTGTCCTGAGGAGCAGGCGGAACCCCTTACATGGCAGAGAGGGCCACCTGACCACCCTGGCAGTGTATGAGGCGGGGAGTCACCTCTCCTGGCTCTGCGCCGCTCTCATCTTGGTCCCTAGAGACAGCCCCAAACCTGGAGAGGGGTTGGCTCGCTCCAAGGCAGCTGAGACCATTTGGTTTTCTTAGCCACTCCCATCCAGATGAGGCCTTCGCTGGAGGTCTCCAGATGAGCCCAGCCCAGGTGTCTGTGGCCCCCGGGAGCCTGGCCATGCTACTCTTTAATAGAGGAACAGAGAGCGAAGTAGATAAAAGACCCTTTTCTTCCTCTTCCCCATCATGCTGTGTCCCTCCCTCCATCCCTTTCCCCCAGCTCCCAGCAAGACCCAGAAAAACAAGTCCTTGTGCCTCCTCCCACCCCCTCCACCCCCCCCAAAGAAACTTTTAAAACGTATCAGACACATCGACTGCATTAAACACGATGAATTTTTAAGGCATGAGTTGGCAGGGTTACCATGGCTGCCTCTGCCCTGAGGAGCACACTGCTGAGGAGTGATTGAAATAAATAAAACAGATTTACAGTTTTCATACTTGGGAAGCAGGGAGCTGGAAGGGAAGAGGAGTGTGGGGCGGGGTGGGACGGGGAGAAGTGGGGGCAGTGAAGCTCTGGAGCTTTCTGAACTTCAGATGGGAGGCCACTCCTACCTTCCCGTTCTAATGTTACTCTGACCTGAAGGCTGCTTTCTCTTTAAACTCCTAAAGGATCCCAGCTGTCGGGCAGGGGCAGAGCCAAGGCCAAGGCTGGAGGGCAAGCGGGGGTAGTGGGGGCATCAGCATGCCCTTACTTGGGGATGGGAGCCGGAGGAGAGCCCCAGGAGGGAACCAGCATGAGCGTCTTGCAAATGGCCCAGGGACCTGGGAAGGATCAGCTGACGATGAAGGGGGCAGTTTCTGCCCTTGGCAGCTTTGCTGGTCTTGTTTGCAGAAGGCATAGGGAAGTGGGTCCATGGGAAGAAGTGTTACATCTTCCCCAAAGCCAGTGGGGGCTCAGTGGGAATAGTGGCCGTGGCTCTGGGCCCTTGCGTTTTCTATACTTGACATCAGGCTGCACTTGGGGAGTTTAGGTTGTGAGACTCCAGGCATCTGCCAGGACAGCCCATGTCCCCTTGGCCTTAGATCACTGAGGGGATGTGGACCCCAGCCAGTGGCCAAAGTAGAGAAGTGAGGGCCTGGTCAGTATGCAGGCGTTGTTGATGGAGATGAAGGAAGGAGGCCCAGCTACAGGGAGAGGGAAGGGCTCTAAGCAGAAATGACTTGGCCCTGCCTCCAAGGACACCTGCACTAGCGGTGCCTGGAACTTGTTCCTTGCCCCAGTGGGCCTGGCCCTGAGGCCACCTTGCAGAGGGCTGTGGGGGCCACCCCTCCCGGAGCTTTCCTCAAAGGCAGCATCCAGTTCTAGCCTCAGCAAGGGAGCTAAAACCAGGCCTGCCTGCCCAGTCGCCCTCCACACCCCAGCCGAACAGTGTTGTCCACCCCTGAGCTGACCATCCCCTCCCCAGGCCACCCACCGGAGAGCCAAGCCGCAAGCCAGGCCCAGTGCGGCTGGAAGCCTGGACCTGCCTGGGCAGGACCCGGGGTGCCAGGGGTCCCTGATGCCAGAGCACGGAAGTGGAGATGGGGCAGGGCAGCCTGTGCGGGCGGTTTAGGAGTCGCAAGCAGACCTTCCTGTATGTCTCTGGGAAGCTGTTTACTGGGCCCAGCCCAGCAGGAGGTGCTCAATGGAATCAACCATGTGGCCCACCTCCCGTGTGACACTGGCAGGCCCTGGAGGCCTCGTCCCCTTGATGGTGCAGGAGATGGGGGGGGGGGCGTTAAAGAGCCGGGGCGCACTCCCTGAAGGCTCATTCTGACTTCTCTTCATCGAGGGGCAGTTGGCCCCGAGGGGCAAGAGCGTTGCAGCAGGAAGGGAGCGTGAATAGCAACTGGGGGAGGCTGGGGGTGGGAGGTGGGTTCTCCAGCTTCTCTCTCAACACTCGCGTCTCCTTCCACCTGAGTGCGCTGTTGTCCAGAGTCTCTCCCCACTGGGCCAGCTATTCCGTGTCCTGTGCTGGTGGCTTTCTCGTCAACGGGGGAAGCCTTAAACTTCTCCTGAATCCGTCTGGGGCCCTTACCACATTCCTGGCCAGTAGCCTTGGGCCGAGTCACCAGCAGGGTGGGCTGTGCCCCCCAGCACCTGAAAGCCAACAGTGTTGGGCCAGCAGGTGAGGGAGGCGCTCCTGGGCCCTCCAGGCTGAGCGCTCACCCCAGGCACCCGCTCCAAGGGTCAGACACACCATCAGCTTCTGCCTTTCGTCTCTCTTTAAAAAGCCAGGCTTGTGGAAGGAGAGAGGGTAGGGGAGTGGAGGGCGGCAGCCCCCAGCGAGTGTAGATTAGCTCACTGCACTTCCCCGGCCAGCCCTCAGCTCTGGGCTCAGTGTCAGAACAGTCGGGGCGGGGGTAGGGGGGGCATCAGCATGCCCTTACTTGGGGATGGGAGCCGGAGGAGAGCCCCAGGAGGGAACCAGCATGAGCGTCTTGCAAATGGCCCAGGGACCTGGGAAGGATCGGCTGACAATGAAGGGGGGGCAATTTCTGCCCTTCGCAGCTTTGCTGGTCTTGTTTGCAGAAGGCACAGGGAAGTGGGTCCATGGGAAGAAGTGTTACATCTTCCCCAAAGCCACATGGCAGGGTTCAGATTCCCCCGAGCGCAGCATGGCAGGGAGCCAGAGCTCTTCCTCCCCAAGAAAGGTATGTGTCCATGCTGGGTACTCTGCCCTCCGGGGCCCATACCCTGGTATGGGGCCCCTGCTCCTGCAGACGGGCCTGGCCCTGGGAAGGAGCCCACTCTCCAGCTGCCCCCCTCCCCTGGGCCAGCCTTGCCCTTCCCCAGGCCCTGGAGTTCTTCTGTCCTGAAAGGAACTGCTCATCCTCCTCTTTTTACCACTCCACCACCAAAACAGGCTTCCTCAATGCTGACCCCTATCCTTCATGCCCTGCCCAGGCCCGGGATGGGGGGGGTGGGGTCGGTGCAGGGCTGGCCAGTTGGAGAGAGGCTTCTGGAGGCAGAAGCAGCTTTCACCTTGCACCCTCAGCGGTGATGGCCTCTTCTTTCCTGCTCTGCACGTGGCCCTGATGGGGGAAGGGGGCGCAGAGCCGCTGGGCAGGTCTTATCATCCAAACCAAGCCTTGGCCTGGCCTGGTTGGGGACCTATCCAGGTCCCTAGAGTAAGAGCAGCCTGTGGTCCCTTTCCCACGGCCAGGACAGGGTGCAGGACAGTGCCAGGCTCTCTGTCGACCTAGTAGGGGCCAGCCTGTACCCGTACCTGTCTCCCCGCCAAGCCTGGGCCACATGCCCTCAGGGCGTGCCTGGCCCGTCTCGAGCCACCTGCAAGGCTAGTTGATACCCTCCTCCTCCTCCCTGCTTTGGCCCACAGATCACCTGAAGCAGGGACTGTGGGTGGGTGCCAGACCGGGGCTCCGGAGAGCATCTTCTACCGTGGGCCACCACTGAGGCCAGTGGCCATTCAGGGCCGGAGTCTGGTGCATGAGGATGTTTAGCCAGTGTTAGTGGTTGAAGGGATTGTGACACAAAACTCACAGCAGCCTGGCAAGGGTGGTGTGGCCATTTCCAGGTGGGCCCTGCTCTAGGGTATCTTCCCCTGGCCCTGCTGTAGACCTTGGTCTTTTGAAGTTACCCCCAAGGAAGGCACCTCTGTGGGGAGGCAGTGTCCTCTCAATCCACTAGGGAAAGTGGGAGTCCCTCTCTTGGGTCAGGCCAGAGGCAGGTTGCTCCCCTGAGAGGGACCAAAGAGGACTATTCCCTCCCTGGCATGAACCCAGACCCAGAAGCAGGGGACCAGCTGTGCAGCCAAGTAGCAGGCGGCTGGAGGAGGGAGAGGCGGAGCCCACCCACGGGGCGCTCCGGCCTCAGGTGAGAGGCCACCGCAGGGCACATGCATGTGGACCCCTGCCCTCCAGCCCTGAGGTGGGCCTGCGGGCTGTGACCTCCCAGACTCCCTGTAGGTTTCCCTCTGCTTCACCTCTCTGCCTTGTCCCTATTCTCCAAGCCATTGTCTCGTGATGAATAGTACTTTAAAAATACGGGCAAATGTTTAATGCTTGCAAGCTGTGTTCATTATTGATGTTGTGCTTGAGGGCCAGGCAGGCAGCCCAAGCAGGGCCGGGGCTCAGCAGAAGTGATGAGGCCGCAGCCCTGCGAGGCAGCCGTCTGCCAGGCCCCCACTGGGCGCGGACGGGCACCGGGGAGGCAGAGGAGGAGCAGGGACTCAGGTTCTGGAAGTGGACTCTTCTGGGTCTGGATCCTCCCTCCGCCCCTGATCAGCTGTGTGCCTGGCAACGTGGTCCTCTCCGTGTGGAGTGATAGCCCCTGCCCCGCATGGCGTGAGGACCCAGCAAAATGCCCCGGGAGGACCCTGGGGCTGGGCCTCTGGAGACTCAAGGCCACCCGTGCAGGCCATTTCACAGGCTCGGGGTTGAAGTGAAAAGTGGATGCCTCCGCCCCCACCCTTACTACTCAGAAAGAGGAATCATCGTCCTGCTCAGGTACTCAGAGCCTTCCAGGCTGCGGCCCAGCTGACCTACCCAGATTCACCTTGCCCTGCCCCCTAAAATGCCCAGGACCCAGTGAGCCCACAGACGTGAGCTGCTGTCCTTTCCGTCACCCCTTGCCCATCCCACGAGGGCCCGTGTAACCCCCTCAGCACGGTGCCTGGCGTGTGGTAAGAGCTCCCAGTGAGCTAGCTAATACTTCATTGTTCTTGCCTTCTGGAGGCTTCGTGACCCAGCACTCTGGGAATTGTTTTCCTTCTCGCCAAAGTTCGGGTGACCTTGGGACAGGATGGCAGAGGCTGGATAAGAGGAGACGAGGTGCAGCCCCTGCCTCCGAGGGTGGCCTGGCCGCAGGGGTGGGGGGCAGAACAGCCCCTCCAGCCTCTGCCCAGCAGCCTCCTGGGGTGGGGGAGACCGCCCTGCTGAAGCAAACGTCCAGAGCACAGTGGGGCTTGAGGCCAACTGGAGGGTGTGCGCCCCCCGCCGCCGCTCCTCTCTGAGGGGCCCTTTCCTGGCTTCTCTCCCTTCCGCTCTTCCAGTGGTTTAATTAGTGGAGCTTGGGGGCGGCTCCTCGGTGCAACGTGTCATGCCCATGTCCTGACAGCACGCGTTCAGGGGTCTCCTGAGCTAAGCCGGCCTCCCACGGCCCCTGGGCAGGGCAGCCGGGCCCTGGATGATGAGGGCAGAAGCGTAACATCTGGGAAGCCGCTCTCTGCGGACAGGCGTGCACAACAGGCCGGGGCTGCCCGGGATGAGCAAAGGGGGTGTGCCGGAGCGGGGCGCAGGCATAGATCTGCGCCTTTGCCCAGTGTCTCCACGCGGTGACGTTCAGCAGTAGTTAGTGAGCAGCTACCCAGTGCCAGGCCCTCCTCATGAGGGTCACAGGCAGGGCCCTGCCCCTTGCAGCCCCCGTTCTGGAGGGAGAGACAGTGGGGACCCAGTAGACGAGTCTGTCACCCAGATGATCCAGGTAGTGAGAAACGCTCAGAAGGACACAGGACTTTCCTTAGCAAGGGCTGGTGGCAGGAGATGTGCACTGGACAGAGGCGTCCCCAGGGCCCAGGGTTGGAGCTCACACCTCCATGGCCAGAGGGGGCCAGCCGTGTGCGGGTCCCTCAGTAGAGCTTTCCAGGCCAGGGCAGAGGTCAGGAACAGAAGGAAAGCCCAAGGGGCCAGCATGTGGTGAGTGAAGGAGAAATCCTAAGAGCTGAGGTTAGAGGAAGTGACCAGAAGATGCGAGATCCTAGAGACATGGTGAGGAGTTGCGGTTTGTTTAGATCCCGTGGGAAAGCTTCGGGGGCGGGGGGGTGGTGTGTTCTGATGAGCACTTTTCAGGGCTTGCGCCAGTGGGCAGTCCACTGGGAGGGTGGATTGTAGGGGTGAGAGAAGCAGCAGGGAGACCAGTGAGGAGACGGCTTGGCATTGACCAGAAGAGATGGCCACCACTTGCCGGGCTGGCGGGTGCACTGGAGGGAGAAGCCAGGGGTTCGAGGACGACTCCTTCCTTGGTTTGGGCGGAGCAGCTGGGTGGCTGGGACAGTGACACTGCTTCCTGAGATGGGAAGGCGGGGAGCCGGAGCGCTGTACCATGGCCCTGCCGAATTTGCAGTGCCTGTCGGGCAGCCGCCAATCTAGAGATGGCCTTGAAAACGTGGCACCAGGCGCGACCGCCGAGAGAGAGAGCACGCGTGTGCAGGGCCACCGCAACACGAGAGGAGGAGCGGTCTCTGAGGGAGGGGAAAGCCAGGACGGTGTGCTGTCACTGGTGGCGAGAGAAGAGCATTTCTAGAAAACTCCACCATCCCTGACCTTCTGTAGTGCCATCAGTGTTACTGGGTTCTGAGGGACACCAGGAAGCCTTGGCACCCGCCTGTCCTCACCGGCACCACCCCCTGTGCTTACCCCTCCACACTTCCCCAGCTGTCCTCACGTGAGAGCACTACCCCCGCCCGCTGGCTGCCACAGGGCCGTGTGCCCCGTGGTCCCTGGAGAGAGCTGCCTGGCAGAGCCTCAGCTGTTGGCCTCTGTCATGGAGACGGCAGCAGCTGCAGGCGACGGGCGTTTGTGACCATTTGTCAGAATGCTCCCCTTCCTCCCTGGCCTGCCCTTCTGGAACATTTCTATCCCACAGCCCTGGAGACAGGGCTTATCCAGGGGTGGGAGGCCCAGGAGGGGACAGAAAGTACTGTCTGTGCGCTGCAGAAAGCCAAGCTCCCTCCTATGAGCTGGCTGTCACCCCCACCCACGGCACCACCAGGGTACCCAGGGAGGGTCCCGTTAGCCATAGACTGTGCACCCCCCCATGAGTTGTCCCCAGTCGTGGCAGCTCTCCTCTGAGTAGCCCCCATTATGCAGGGGATTATAATCCCCAATTAGGAGGTGAAGAAATTGTGGCCCAGAGACACTGGGGTCACACAGCTCATCGGAAGATCCAGGCTCTGGGTGCACACAGGTGAGCCCGGGCACACACAGGTGAGCCCGGGTGCCACCCAGGCGATGGCAGAGCCCATCCCACACCACCGTCCAGCCCCACCCCCCACCCCAACAGCCTTGTTTCCACTTCTCTGGTGCATTCTTGCCCGAGGCTGCTGGTTTCAGCTGGGCCTAGGCTGGGGATGGCCTGCCCACTGTTTGCACTTCGTGGTTTGGCCTCTCTATTACCAAATGCTCTGGGATTTTTCTGGAGCCGGGGGTAGGGAAGAATCTTCTGCTGTCTGGCCCCAAGGCATGGCTTGGGGAAGCAGGAAACCAGACCCTGATAAATGCAGAGTTTAGTACGAGTTCAGTGACCCGGGATAGCTACGCGTCCAGTATCTTGGCTCCACATGTGGTTCATGTTGTCCGGCACACTAGACCTTTGTCCCCACAAGCCCATGTCCAAGTCTGTATACTTCCCAGGAGCAGAGATGCAGAGTCAGGCAGACAGACGTGCACCCGGATGGGAGACGGGGCAGGTTGGGGAGCTGGATGCGGAGCACCGTCAGTAGCTCAGTGGCCACACCCCGACAGGAAGGCCCCACCTGCCCACTCCTTGGCTTGGCCCTTCTCAGTTTGCAGGAGCCTTGGGATCCCTGGACTCCCGACAGGAAGGCCCACTCGTCCCCTCAAGGTTGGGCCTCCGTGGGCGCCATGGCAGAGGAGGGAGGTCAACGGGCTTCCTCCGAGCCTGTCCTTGAGACCTGCCTCTCACTGTTGACGTCATCTTGGCCCAGGGACCCTGGAAAATCTGCTTTTCTCCATTCTCTGGATTTCCTGTTTTCCTTTTTATAGAATGGAGACTCCTTTCCACAAAGCCTAAGCCTTATCCCTGCAGGACTTCCTAGAGGAGAGATGGTGGCAAGAAGTGGCCCTAACTCATCCCGTGACCTCGGTCAAGTCACCTTGCCTCACTGCACCAGAGCTTCCCTACGTGAACAGCAGAGATAAAACTCAGGGTTGTCAGAGGGGTGGTCCATCCCACAAGCACCTCCTGAGCCCCTGTGGCCAGCAGGCACCACGCGCTCCAGTGGGTGGGGGGGTGGGCCAGGCACGGACGGCACAGCTGTGAACAACACACACAGGTTCCTGAGCCCAGGGGGGCGGGCAGGGGACAGTACGTCAGTGACCAGTGCGTTTGTTATTTGTCACATGAAGACCATCTCTATCCAAAAAAGTAAAGGCGGGAAGGGGTAGGGAGTACCTCGGCACTTGGGGGACGTTGCTGTGGCACGCGGGAGATCGGGGCTTCTGTGGCGACAGTGGTAGGCAGAGGCCCACTGTTTCTTTAGAATTCCACTGTGGGGGGGCGCCTGGGTGGCTCAGATGGTTAAGCGTCTGCCTTCGGCTCAGGTCATGATCCCGGGGTCCTGGGATCGAGTCCCGCATCGGGCTCCCGGCTCGGCGGGGAGCCTGCTTCTCCCTCTGCCTCTGCCTCTCTCTCTCTGACTCTCATGAATAAATAAATAAAACATTAAAAAAAAAAAAAAGAATTCCACTGCGGGGCCTGGGGCAGGGGAGGGAGTCAGTCCAGCCTGAGGTGCTCCAGAGTTGCTGGGCCAGAGTGAGCAGCTCTGGGAGGCTTGGGGCCAGGCCCGCTGTGAGCAGCACCCCACCGTCCCCCGCAGGCCTGAGAGCTGGGGTCCCAGGCCAAACCCGGGAAGGAGCGGATTTCGTCAGGACGCTGCAAGACCAGGGAGAGGCTTCCTAGGTTAAGCCCAGAGGTTTCTGTAACCTCCTCTCCGCCTGCTTTCCAGGCAACTCTGCCTCCTGCTAAACGCGGAGAACATCTTCCACTCGATGGCAGACATCCTGCTCCAAGAGGAGGACCTCAAGTTCGCCTCCACCATGGTTCACACCCTCAACACCATCCTGCTCACCTCCACAGAGCTCTTCCAACTGAGGAACCAGCTCAAGGACCTGAAGACTCTGGTACTCCGCGTCCACGGGCTCGGGCCCCGGGTTTGGTCCTGTGCACGCACGCGCGGGCGCACGGCCGCGCTAGGCCACCCCTCGCCCCAGGAGGCTCCCGGGGGGAGACAGGATGGAATCTGAGATCCCCGGGTCCAGTGTAAACTGCGGACTCCCCTGGCTTGCTGCTCGGTGCCAACCAAGGCAGTAAGTCGGAGCCGCTTTGCTGGGAGCCACCCGCTGCGGAGATCTCTGCCCGCGGAAGGCTCTGGACTCTACTCCAGGGTCCACGTGCCCTCCCTGGGCCACCGAAGTCCATGCATTTTACACTTGTTGACACCCCACCCCCCACCCGCACACCGAGCGGATTGGCTTCTGGGACCGAGTGGCTCACGCCTGCTGGGCCATGCCGCCCTGTGTGAGTCAGGCTTCTGGGGTGTAATGTTGCCAGACGTCAGGGATTATTGCTGTCCGTACCCTTCTCCTCGGCCCTGGCCCTTCCCTCGGTCAGTTGAACACATTTGTCTCACAAGGCCAGGGTGTCCTAAGCCAGGGTGTCACAGTGCTGCCTGGCCCAGGCTCTGGATAAGGACCCAGTGGGGCTGGTCAGAGAGAGCAGGGGGCTGCTCACTGTTCTGCCATCCTGCTGTGGGGGGACACCAGTCAAGGGCCGAGCTTCCGAGGGCCTCTGGAAGTGGTGGTGGTTTCATTCCCCAATGTGGGCTGTGATCTCCCCCGCCCAACCCCTCCCCCGCTCAGACCCTGCCTCTGCTCTCTCTCAGGGAGTCTCAAGGACATCCAAGCCTGCTTCAGGGCATCTGGGGCCAGGCAGCTCAGACTGATCCAGGCCACACCTCCGCCTTCTTCCTGTGGTTCTTCCCAGACAGTCGCAGAGGACTTAAGAATTTTCCTCAGGGCATGGGCTCCCTGGGTGTGGGCTCAGCTCCTGGGCGGGTTCCTGAGCACCAGGTGGGCTGCCGAGGAGGGAGGAGCTATGGCGTCTCAGAATGAGACTGGATGCTGGCCGGGGAGAGCCCAAGCCCTGAGGAAGCCTCCTCCCTGCCCAGAGCCCCGCCCTCCCAGCCCCACGGGCTCCGGGACCACGGCGTTCTGGAGGGGACGATTACTACGGTTGCCGAGGATAGGCTCACGCCTGACCAGGCCCTCACAGCCAACTTCACGTGGCTCTGTGGGACTGGGGGTGATGACAGGGTCTGAGGAGCTGTCAGCGTTTCCTTTTTGACGGCTTGTGCCCAGCGGGGCTGCCAAACACAGCCCCGGGTGCTGAGCTGGCCCCCCGGCACCCCGCAAGGGCCCCTGGAGCTCAGGCCCCTTGTGGATCCCGCGTGGCCAGGAGTGGGGCCTGTGTCAACTGCTCCTACCTCTTCCCCCTCAGGAGAGCCAGAACCTCTTCTGCTGCCTGTACCGCTCCTGGTGCCACAACCCCGTCACAACGGTGTCCCTGTGCTTCCTCACCCAGAACTACCGGCACGCCTACGACCTCATCCAGAAGTTGTATCCTTCCCGTCCAGCCGCTGAGGGACAGTGGGGCGGGGGGGGGGCGAGTGCTCCCTTTCCGCCCAGGTGGTGGGCCCAAGTGCCACACTCCCGGCCCATCCCCCTGCTCAGCCTCCAGGCCTCGTGACCTCAGGACCTTGGAGGGCGCCGAGAGGTGTGTATTGGAGAGGTGCTGTTGGCAGCAGACAGGGTCATCTGGATCTCGGGGCGGGGAGCTGCCCTGGCGGAACCTTGTAAGCCAGGGATCGAGGCTGAGGGGTGCTGATGGGGCCATGTAGGTGAGGGCACCCCAGAGCGGGGCAGGGAGAGGCCCCGGGAATCGGGAAGGCACATGGACTGCAGTGGGTGGACCTAGGTGTGAGGCCTGCGGGCTTGAGCTCTGGTGTTCGCAGCATTGCTGGTGAGGAGCTCAGGGACCTTGTGGGGCCACAGAGCCAGAGGGAGCCCAGGTTGGCAGTGACAGAGGGGAGAAGCCGGCGGGGTGAGAGGCCTGAGCCAGAGACAAGACCCACAGCACGCCTCAGGGCCTGTGAAAGGCATCCAGGGGCTGATTGGTCACAGTCCTTAGAACACTGAAGCAAACCAGCTTCCTCTGTGAATGCCTGGCATGTGACCCTGGATCAAAGAGCTACTTAGGATGCAAAATGGGCCTCCTTTCCTGATGGGACCAGGAGTTGGGGGTAAGGAGAGAGGGGCCCTGAAGTTCCTCTGTGGAGGCTCAGTGTAGCCTTGCCTCGCTCCCTGAGAGGTGCCTGCTCTTCTTCTACAACCTAGATTTGCTTTCCTCGGCACACACTTGCCGAAGCCCTGACCTTGGCCCTCCTGACAGGTGTCCACCCAGGCAGGAACCGGGACCTTTCCGGCTCAGCCTCCCCCTGCTCCCTTCCCCCTCCCCCCGCCCCCAGGCTGCAGGGCTGAGATAAGAGCCTTTCAGAGCCAGGAGGGCGCAGAGGAGAGAGCCCCGGAGCAGAAGCAGAGTGCCCCGCACGGGGACACCTGTGCCATTTTTCTTTAGAGGGACAGAGAGGCGAAGAGGCAGATAGGCTGATGTCCTCTGTGTACCTTCGTGCCTAGCCAGAGCAGGTTCTGCTTCTGAAGCCAGGGCCCCGGGGGGAAGAACACGTGTTCCCAGCCCCTGGGTCCCAGCTCCCCGGTTGCCCCCACCCCAACAGAGGCCCCCCACAGAGATGGGCTGTCGTGGCCCAGTGGTCAGACTTTCCTTGACCACCCACCCAGCGGGGACCTGGAGGTCACGGTGGATTTCCTCACGGAGGTGGATAAACTTGTGCAGCTGATCGAGTGCCCCATCTTCACATGTAAGAGCCCAGCTTCCGGCCACTCTACCCTGCCTCTGGGAGGGGGCGGGGAGCACACACACACACACACACCCCAGGGGTGTTTCCTAGAACGTCAAGAACGGAAGGCTGGGAATGACAGGGCTGAGGGGTCCAGTCCAGTGGGACTGGGATGGGTGGCATCAGGACGGACGCCCAAAGGTGGGTCTCGTGGACACAGGCCGGTGGGTGGCAAACCCCCCCCCCCGAAGGTGAATAACATCCCTGCCAGGGGGACCAGAGCAACCGGCCCAGAGCTGTTTCCAGCCCCCCTGCAAGTCCGGGCTCTCAGAAGCTGTGGGGCCCTGTGGGCCCACCTGCAGGGGCTTCTCTGTGCCCGGGAGCCACGGCCTCCTGTCTCTGCAAGGCAGAGTTGGCGTTTGCTGGGAGCGGCTGGGCAGGAGTTGCTGGATCGTAACATCCAGGCTGAATGTGCAGAAGTGGCCGCGGGCTGGGGCGAGCACAGGTCTTGGCGCCTCCGCACCTACAGTGCTTGCTCTCCAGAGCAGGCAGCCCGCTGAATAAAACTCCGGCGCTTACAGTAAGGTCGGGAAGCAGGGAGGCAGCCCTGCCGGTGGCCTCCTTCCTGCCCAGCTGGTCGGCCTGGCCCCCTGCTCTCCGGCAGCACCTCTGACCCGCCCGAGCCTCTGCACGCAGCCAGGCTCCACGGTGTTAGAGGCCCAGGAGGGAGACCCTGTTCCCAGCACAGTGCATCGAAGCCTGTCCCACGTGGTCCCCTGGCCTGACATCTCACTTCCCCAAGGGCCTCCTGGGGCAGCCAGGCACACCCTCTCCTGAGGTCAGATCCAGCCTGACCCTGGAGAAGCCACAGGCGCCCACTGACTAGGCCCAGGGCTTTGTGGGGGTGACCGCAGCAGATTCACCCCGGTCCTGCTCAGCACCTATCCCACTCCCGGCTTGCCTGGCCCCCCCTTGGGGCCCAGAGTGGGGACTGGACTGGAACAGGCCCACGCTCCTGCTGGAGTGGCCAGGCCCACGGAGGACTGCGCAGGTCTCCGCTGGTGGCTCCTCCCCCCTGGGGCAAGAAGAGGGTTTGGGGGGCAGGGGGGTGCCCGGCTGCTGTGGCTCCAGCTTCAGCCCAGACCCCCGCACGGCTGCTGCTGTTGGGGTCACGTGGCCTCTCCGGACGTTTGTGGCACGTTCTCCGCAAGCAGGCCGGAGCCAGTGACTCCCAGAGGGGCTCGGAGGAGGGAAGCGGGGGCCTGTTGAATTGGGACAGGTGCTGGGCAGGCCCAGGGGCGCCTCTCCCATCCAGGAGGCTGCTGACACGGCTGGGTATCTGAGGTGGCTTTCCGAAAGCCCCTACCAACGCTCCTGAGCTTGGCGTGTGTGCCCCGCACACAAGGGCTCTTCCATCCCGCGCTCCCTGAAAGCTGTCCTGAGCCGGTCTTTCCCGCCCGCTCACCCTGTTTCCAGCCCTCTCGTGCTGGCACGTGCCGAGCAGCCTCGGGGGGTCTGTTACGCTCCAGGCCCCGGGGCCCCCTCCTTAGCAGGCTGCGGTGAGCCTAGCAGCTCGGGGCCCGGCAGCAGCCTGGCGCGCGTCAGGCCGAGGGCCCTCTCGGGACAGACAGGCAGCAGGAAAGAGGCCTGATGTCGCGGGGACAGCTGAGGCGCCGCTGGCGGGGTGGGGGGTGCTGACCCCTGCCCTCTGGCCTCCGCCCTCCCGCAGATCTGCGCCTGCAGCTCCTGGACGTGAGGAACAACCCGTACCTGATCAAGGCCCTCTACGGCCTGCTCATGCTGCTGCCGCAGTGCAGCGCCTTCCAGCTGCTCTCGCACCGGCTGCAGTGCGTGCCCAAGCCCGAGCTGCTCCAGGCCGGGTGAGTGCCTCCGGGGGGCGGGGGTGCCCGGAGGGGTCTCCCTCGCCTCGGAATCACGTCCCTCTGGCACCGCGGCACGGGCCGCCCCACCACCACTGGCCCTCGGGCGTCGCGGCGCACCGGGTCGGGGGCTTCTGGGAGGGTTTACGAGGTGGCGGGGCCTAGCGATGGCTTCCGCAAGCAGTCGGGGTTGAGTTAATCAAAAACAAGGGGGCATTGCCACAGTCACCCAGACGGATGCCCCTGGAGAGAAACCGCGGGCAGAAGTGGAGGAGGAGTCACGTCCTAGGTCAGAGACGGCGCCCAGTACCGCGCAGATAGGCGTGAGAGCCAGGCCTCAGGTGGCCCTCCCCTCCGTCTATGGCAGAGGTTCCAACCTGGGCCTCAGAGAGACCCCAGGCTCACTGGGACCTTCCCAAGCCCGTCCCGGGTCGGGTGAGAGGCAGGGTGCATCCATGGCTACCCTGCTTGAGTCCGGCCCGTGGGAAGAGCAGGTCCCGGGCACGCCTCCACCACGAGTCCCAGCATGGCAGCCTCCGGGCAGGAGGGCTGCGGCCCCGGGGCGGGGTGGGGGGGGAGGGGGGGTCCAGCCAGGCTCCCACCCCAAACCCACTGCTGGCCCGGCCCCCAGAGCCTGTTGGGCTGTGTCTATATTTGGTAACCCTTGGAGGCTTTGCCTCATCCACAGGCATTTGGCATCCGAGATGGAAAATTTCACTTGTCAGGTCGCCATGGAAACAAGCAGAGCCACTGAGAAGATTTACGCTGAATGGAGCGCACCCAGCTTGCATCAGATGCCCTGTGTGTCTAGAATTCCCTCCCAGGCTGTGGGAGCCGCTTGGCAGGCCTGGCACCTCACTGCCGCGAAGGGCCTTGGGCTTGGGCCCTTGGGACTGATGCAGGCAGGACTTGAAATGGGCCTGCCTGACACTCAAGGCCCCGGACCCAAGCCCCTGTGCCCTCCATAGCACTGGGTTTAGGCTCCCATCACCCCGCCCATCCGGCTTGGCCTCTCCAGAGGCTGGGTGGGGGCCACCTGACAGGTTGTCTACCCTAGGCCAGCTGGAGGGACAGGAGCCCCCAGCAGGTGTGGCCCCCGGGCCAAGGCCCGGCTCCTGCCTACTCCACCCCTTTTCCCAGAAAGCAGTGCTCTCAGCGGCAGGGCTAGGCACTGTCCCAGCTGCTCACAGTGATGCCCAGGTAGTCCCCAGGGGAGCAGGGAGTTGGGCTCGCCCTTGGATTCCCTTAGCCAGAATACCTCCAGCTTCTGGGACTCAGAGGCCCTGAAACCACACCGTAGCCTCCCTGGCCTGGCCTCTGCGCCAGCCTTGCCAATGTCCAGTGGGTGTTAGGGTCACCCTGGCAGGCAATTAGGAGGAAAGGTGCAGCTGGAGAAGTGAGGAGGAGGAGGCAGGAAGGGTGCTTCCCTGTGACCTTTGGTTCTGGTCCCCACCCCCACCCCCAACCAGCCTGCCTTCTTGAAGGAGGCCTCTGGGCCAGGCCACAGACCCTGCGCTGCTAAGGGCCATCCCCCTGCCAGAGCTCTGCCCAAGACGTCTCCTTGGCGGGTGGGGGGCGTGGATGTAAAGCTCCTGCAGGCTCCAGGCCCAGGTACAAGTTTGTAGAGGGAAGTTGAGGAAAAAGGGTTCTCCCTGAGCTTCCTATGGTCAGAGTCAAGGGAGTCTTGGGCAAAAGGGTTGAGACCTCTGGGTTCTCAGGTCAGTGAGCAGGTCACAGGCCTGGACTAGGATCTGGTCCAAGCTCACCTAAGGAGTTGCTCTGTGACCTCAGATCCCTCTCTTGGCTCTCGATTTCTTCATTAGTAAATGAGCCTTTGGGCTAAATGGATGCTTGAGGCTCTCCCCAGCCTTCAAGGCCCCGGGTGCCCAGCTTTGCAGGGACTCAGGAAGAGCCGACACAGATAGGGGCAGGGAGACATTGGGTGGGGATGGGGCCCCAGGAACAGCTGGGGGAGGGGTCAGATTGCAAGCTTGGGCACAGAGGGACAGCTCACGCCCTGGAGAGGGAGATGGGGACAGTCTCAGCCCTGGGAGGGGCAGGCAGCTGGAAGACAGCTTTGGGTTGCCTGCCTAACAGGCCTGCAAGCTGGGAACAGCTGGGGGGGGGGGGGTCTGCACCCCTCACCCATCCCTCATTCCATGTGCTTCAGGCGCCAGCAGGCCTAGGAGACCCTGGCCCCGCTCAGGCTTCCACGCCACTCCCCAGACACCATCTCTGTGAGGCAGGAGGGATCCTCTGAAGCAAACGCTGGTGACAGGTGCACGGGTGGGGCAGCAGCAGAGAGGGCCGGCTTCGGGTTCTGGAATCCCATCTCTGCTGCTGGTCGGGTGTCCCCCAGCCACGGACTGCCTGGGGGGTGTCGTAAACAGAACATGAAGGGCTGGAGCAGCAAGAGGAGCCCCGGCCTGCATGCTCGGGGGGGGGCGGGGCACGCTCCTCCCCACTCGAAAGACTTCAGGCCAGGAGGGGTCCAGGGGAGGCCGAGCCACGGAAGGCCCCAGAGAGTGCAAGGTGTGGCCACTCCTCCCCGCCCCCACACACTCCCTGGGCCACATCCGTGCAGATCGCCCGGGCTTGCTGCCTCTGCTGGCGTCTCCACAGACACCCCTCATCTCGGGGCTACTCGGGACCTAACGCCTGGCCTGCCATTTGTGTCGAGGGCCACAGCGTACAGACCCACGCACGCCCAGCGACGTACTGCAGTGTCCTGTCTGGGCGCGCTTTTCCGGGCCCACAGGTCTCTCCCGCATCTCGGCTCGCTGCCCCGGGGCAGCACCTGGCCGCTCCCTGGCTAGAGCTCTAAGCTGTAGGGTGTCCCTCGGCGTCCCCAGAAGCCCAGGTTACTCTCTCGGGGCGGTGGCACCTGGACCACAGAGCTACTGTGACAGGGAGGCCCCTTCCCCGTTCCCAGGGGAGCTGAATACCGCGGCCGGAGTTCAGAATGCTGCCCCCAGTCTGGCCCTCCAGAGCCGGCCCCACTTGGCTCCTGGCCCAGGAAAGCCAACGGCCAAGCCACCGTGCAAGGTGCCTTCCGGTGGTGCATCTTCAGCAGGAAGGGAACACACTGAGTAGGGGTGCAGGGGGCCGCCTCCGAGCTCCAGCTCCATCCTGACCACCGGAAGGGTTCCCACCGCCCCTGGTCCTGCCCCAGCAGCCAGGTGGATGGTCAGAGATGCCTCTCAGGGGCCAAGCTCATTGGTGAGGGTTTCCATCGCTTCCCGCAAAGTGGACTGAGCCACGGATGTAGGGGCAGGCCTCGAGCTGCTGGGCCCTGGCTGGTCTCGCCTCAGAGGGACAGAGTTGTAGCCACCGTGGCTGCCCCTCAGGCTGGGGCTGGGCACAGGCTAAGCTCTGGCGTGTTGAATCTGAAGGAATCCTCACAACCACCCCATGGGGCGGCTCCTGTGGCCGTCCCTCTTTACAGATAAGGAAACAGCCACGGGTCCAAGCTCAAATGGTTAGGAAGTGGTCGTACTACAGTTGGATCCACGCTTGTCTAGCTCCGTGCTCAGCTGTTGTGCCCCAATATTGGGGTCTCTCCATGAACTCAGGGGGTCCAAGGATTCTCACGAACAGCCCACAGCCTTCATGGGACCCCCTTACCAGGGCCACGAGGCCTCAGGGGCTAGAAGCAAATACTTCTCCAGCCCACGCAGATCTGTTTCCTAAGCCAGTGAGGTTCAACTGAGAGAGGAGCAGACTTTCATGAGATTCTCTGGAGGGGTGGTTAGAAACAGGGCAGGGCCCCAGGGGATCTAGTCCCTGGGGCAAGCTGAGCAGGGCTACTACCCTGCACAACTCGGGAGCATCGGGCACAACCTGTGCAGCTGTACAGAGCCGCTGGGGAGTGGTAACAACAGGAATTAAAGGAACCGTCAGCATGCCCCGGGGTGAAACCAGCTCTCCTTCCCCAGGGGCAGGGAATGACCCCACCTGGACCCCAGCACTCAAAATTCAATGTCCTGACAAGCTGAAGGCCCAGGAGAGACTCTTCAGCAGTAGACAATCCCTGTTGTCTGCAGTCCTGCCCCAGAGAAAGGGCCAGGCTGCCTCCTCCCCCTTCTCCCTGGACCCTGTTCCAGGCCCCAGCTGGCTTCCTGGCTGGCTGCTAGCCCTGGCTTTCACCCCAAAGGGAGCCAGTCGTAAACAGGAAATGCTTGATGCGATGCCTGCCGTGGGCCCCATCGCCAGCCCACAGACTGAAGACCATGTCCAAGCAGCAGTGTTGACTGGTCCCAGCCACTGAGGGGGAGGGGATGTTCTCGGGGCTCCCCTACTTTGGGGCTGACCGTTGGGCCAGGGGTGCCGGGCCTGAGGCAGACAGACTCCCCAAGGTTGAGCTCCGTGAGCCTGTGGGCCTGCCCTGACCCCCTGCCCTCCTATGCCTGGTGCCGCCTGCCCCCCAGCTCCCTCCCGTGTGTGCCGAGACTGATGCTGAGCTCTTCCTTCCCCAGAGACAGTCCGCCGGCAGCCCCCAAGTCACAGAAAGCAGATTCCCCCAGCATCGACTACGCTGAGCTGCTGCAGCACTTCGAGCAGGTCCAGAAGAAGCACCTGGAAGTGAGGCACCAGCGGAGCGGGCGCGGGGATCACCTGGACCGGAGGGTTGTCCTCTGACAGGCCTGGCATGGAGAAGGGCCCAAGGAGTGGCCCCATGGAGCGTTCAGGGTCTTCAGGCCCCCTCCCTGGGGAGCTCAAAGACCTGCCTCGAGGGCAGGGGCTGGGCCTGGCCACCAGCGCGGGGTGGGGGCACAGAGGCCGTCCACCCAAGCTCTTTTCATAGCCCAGCCCCCCCCCGGGCCCCCAGTGCTGTCAGCTGCACCCTGGCCTTCAGACAGAGCTGGCTTCCCACCAGGGTGGGGCCAAAGCCCCAGACACCACCCACTCTCTGGAACCTGTCTCTTTCTGATGCCCTCTTGTCGAAGAGCTTGTGCTCTCGGGCCCACCAGAGCTCCGCTCTGTGCTGACGCGCGTACATAGGAGTACGTGTACCTGTCTGCGGACAGGGGCCAGCACGGAAGTCCGTGTGAATGACACGCCCCCTGCCCCAATAAAGAAATGATGGAAAACCCTCCGCCGCACCTGCTTGCTCCTTCCCACTGGCGCCTGCTCTCTGCCTGCCTGATGCCCACAGCTGCTCCGGGACCCTGTGGCCCGTCCTGGAGCGCCGCTCGTGGCGGCCCCAGGGAGGGCTGGCTGCCCCTGGAGAGGCTGGTCCCGCACAGTCCCCTGAAGGGTGTGTTCTGGGTCCCAGCTCTCACCGCTAGGACCCACCCCTTCCTGGAGACCGCCAAGCACTGGCCTGGCCTGAAACCGGGAACCCTACCTTCCCAGGCACCTAATTTGACTTTTCCACCCAGATATCCCCAGGGTAATGGGCCATATCCCCATTGAACAGATGAACCAAACCTTGAGTTTCTGAATGAAAGGGCACTCGCTGCAGGCTGCACATAGCTGGAAATGGAAGGGAAGGCCCAGACCAGCGCAGGGAAAGAGGAGGTGTCCTAGGTGCCCGCCTTGATTTGGCTAAATAAGCCTCATTAACACACCGGTAGGCCAGCGTCCACCTGACTCCAGGCTTTGGGAAGCCTCTGACTGGCCCAATGAGCTCCCAGGTGGTTCTCATGATGGCCCCGGGAGTGGGGGAGAATTGAGTTCGTGTGAGCGTTTCCCCAGGGCCCCGCATCGCTCGGGGAGGGTGGGTTTCCCTCCTTGGAGTCTCCAGGACGACAGGCTGTGCACGCCGGTCGTCCACGTGAACACGCGTGCGTCCCCACACACGTGTACCC
>NW_023270469.1:12923693-12990394 GCF_011800145.1 Mirounga leonina | reverse complement strand
GGAGGCCCCGAGCTGCACCTGGAGGCTGGAGGGTCGGGAGGAGGGCGCCGGGTCAGGGTTGGGGCCGGGCACTCAGGAGCTTTCCCTGCCTCTGTGCCTCACTTAGCTCAGATGCCCACTGGGTGGGTGCCAGGCCGCCCACTGAAGCTCAGAGGGGCAGAGGCTGGCCCAAGATGGCAGGACAGGGCGAAGCACCTTCAGTGGAGTGAAGGGGGCCTCTCCTCAGCACTGGCCCATCCAGGAAATGGGCCCATAAATTTTGCCTGTCCTCCCAAGAGTGGGGAGTGTGGGCCAGGCTTGGGCCCTGCTGGGTGGGAGGGGCTTCCAGCAGAGAGGCAGGGATCCCGAGTCCCTTTTTTTTTAGCCAGCATTAACTGAGCACTTACTGTGTACTGGGCACGGTGCTAAGTTCTTCCCCTGCAGGGCCTCCTCAAGTCTCCCCACGGACCCAGTGACGTAAGTGCGGTTCCCAGCCCGATTTGACAGATGAGGAAGCTGAGGCCCAGAGTGGAGCCCTGGCCCAGGGTCACCCAGAAAGCCCCCTCTCTGGGATCACAGCCAGGACTACAACCCCCGCCAGATCAGAGACCGTCTCCGAGGGCCAGGAGTCCCGAGCACCTCTAGTGACAAGCCCTGGGGACAGAGTGGGTGTTTCTCCCATCCCTGCAGTTCCTACCCCCTCCTCCCCTTGCTGCCCGATGACCCCCTCTCTGTACCCTGGAGGCAGGTGTAGTGACCAGTCGTGGGATCAGATCTTGCCCCTGTCGTGTGGAGGCCTTGAGCAAGTCAGTTAATCTCTCTAAGTCTCGGTTTCCTGACCTGTAGAATGGGGGTGATAGTCGTATTTATTTCACGGGGCTGTGCTAAGGACCCGACGACGCGCTCACACAGCGCAACAAGCGCTTGGCCAGCAGCGGTCACTGCCACCCAGAGTCCTAGAGCCTGACAGCCAGGGCATAGCCAGGGTGAGGGCATGGGCCCAGGTGAACCCTGAAGACCCTCCCCTGGGACACTGGCCGCTCCGCCCCCCCCCCCCCCCCCCTTTTTTCCCCGGTCTTAGAAATTCCTACCCGTGGGGGGGGGGGCCCGGCCCTTAGAGACCAAGGTGCTCAGGTCCCCCTGTTGAGGAGGAACTGGGCCAGGCCTCCCCCCATGCTGTGTCTTGTCCCCTCCGCACTGGGAAAGCTGAGGGGGTGAAGGTCTGGAATGGAGTGAGCCTGGCTGGCTGGAGGCCAGGGGGATGGGCCTCAGCCTAAGGCCTTTCGTGGGGTAGGAACTGATCTGTCCCCAGCTTCTCCTAATTCCTTGTGTTCTGAGACTGCCCAGAGGCACCTGCCCCTGGTCCCCTGCCTCCTCAGCAGTGGCTCTTCTCCCTGGAGGTCTTAGCAAGGCTTCAGGGCTGGGATGTGGAGGTGATGTAAGCGTGCCATCTTTCAGAAGACTCTTGGGGGTGCCAGGGTGAGGGTCAGCTCCTTGGGATTGCCAGGGACAACGTACCAGGCTCCTTTACCCTGAACTGTGCGCACATGGAGACAGCCCACCCACAGCCTCCCCCATCCCGCTCCAGCCTGTGTGGACTTCTCAAATATTTGCTTTCCCTGGGCACTGGCTGGGCTGGGAGGAGAGGGAGTTTCTCAGGCCGTCAGAAGCTGTCCTGTCTCCTTTCCACCCCTGCAGGCTGTCCTCAGCCAGAGAGGCCATCTCGAACCTGCCCCTGGGTTCCAGTCTGGCAGAGCTTCCTTCTGAAGCCATGAGGGCTGGGGTCTCTGCCTTCCCTGTTTGCCGAGCACCCCAGCCTACATGGAAGGGAGGCTTAGAAGCCCCTTCGGGCTGGGGCTTTGCTGGCCTTGGGCTCCCCTTCAAGCATCCAGGCCTCCACGGGGCTCTCAGGCCAGGGCTGAGGTTTCTCCAGGACCCATCCGCCATGGGAGGGCGCATTAGCCAGAAAAGCCCCTTGATCAGACTGGACAGCTTGGTCGCCAGGAGCTAAGCCTCCCCACCGGGAAACCCCCTCCCAACTCAGAGCTTTGGGCCAGGCTGGGATAAAGGCCACACTGTGTCCCCAGGAGGGGAGGGGAACTGGGGGTGGAGAAAGGTGGCTCTGTTGGCTGCACAAGGCCCCATTCAGCCTGAGGCCTGGCTGTCCCGGACAGGCTGGCTGGGCCCTGCAGCAGTCACAGCCTCCCTAGGCCTGGGAGCCACTGCTGCTGGCCTGGGATGGGTGGGTGTCCGGGCCGGTCACAGCTTCCGGGGCCCAGGGTGGGGTCCCCCAGAGGCCTCAGTTTGAGACCTGGCCTGCCTGAGCCCTGCCATTTAATGTTTCCATCCCCTCTGAGGGAGGATGTGGGCCAAAACGGTGGCCACCGTAGACAGTTGTCCAGACTTCCTGTCAGGGAGGGAGGGATGAGCAAAGGCACCTGTTCCCAGGGCCAGGCCTTGCTCGATCCCCATGGCTCTGTCCTTGGTCCTCGGTCGTCCCAGAAGGCCCAGGAGCCTCCCTCTCCATAGGGGCAGGGCCAGTCCCTGAGAAACTGCCCAGAATCTGGTCGGAGGCATGTGGGGAGCCCAGCCCAGGTGGAGCCTTCCAGCCTCCAGAATCTCATTACCTCTCCGTCTCCTCGGCAGAGCTCCTACCCCATCTGGGAGGACTTCAACTCCAAGGCCACGAAGCTGCATTCCCAGCTGAGGTGAGGCTGCTGAGGGTGCCCCAGCAGGGGAGGGGACGGGCAGAGGAGAGGACACCTCACCCACAGACCGTCCCACTGTCCATCTCCCCAGGACCACTGTGCTGGCTGCTGTGGCCTTCTTGGATGCCTTCCAGAAAGTGGCAGACATGGCCACCAACACCCGAGGTGGGGAGGGGGCGTGGCTGGAGGTTGGGTATGCCCCAGGTGGGGCTTGGAGGCTGGAAAGGCTGAGCGGAGTGTGAGCCAGGGAGAGGACACTGGGCGCAGAGTTGGGACACTGAATTCTGTTCCCTAATGGAATCGGCTGGTCGTCGAATGAGCCTCTTTTTTCTTTTTCTTTTTTTAAGATTTTATTTATTTATTTGAGAGAGAGAGAACGAGAGACAGAGAGCATGAGAGGGAGGAGGGTCAGAGGGAGAAGCAGGCTCCCTGCCGAGCAGGGAGCCCGATGCGGGACTCGATCCCGGGACTCCAGGATCATGACCTGAGCCGAAGGCAGTCGCTTAACCAACTGAGCCACCCGGGCGCCCTCGAGTGAGCCTCTTATCACTAGTGGCATGCAAGCAGGAGCGGGTGAACGGTGACAGGGATGTTACGGCGGGCTTTCCGTTCTTGCTGTGGGCGGCCAGCTCCATCCCTCAGCCACAGCTGCTCAGCCTTCCGTGCAGCGCGTCCGACCGACCCCGGCTGCCTCTTACCCCTCTCCTCGGCCAGTCTGAGAGCACGCTGGCCTTGGCGTCTCTGCCTTCTAGTTCAAGTAGCAAGGACTGGGGCCCCTGAGAACAAGTAGCGGGCGCTTGCTCGCACCCACGCCTGCCTCGGGGCACCTGGAGGGGCTTCCCGCCAGGGCTGGAGGGGATTTGGGCCGGCCCTTTGGACGGTCTCTCGCGCTGGCCTGACCACCAGAACACCCGCAGCTGCAGCGGGCGGGCACGGCCGGGATGCGCAGGGCCTTGGTCCAGCACAGAGGAGAGTCACCGCAAATACTGAGAACAGATCGAATCCACCACCACCGCGCCCCCGCCCAGCACGGATCGCGGGATCGCGCAATGCTGGGGGCGGGGCGCGGGCTGCGAGCGGCGGCCTTCGCGGCCCGGCGCGCCCCCTCGTGGCCGAGGCTGGGACTGCCCGTCGGGGCCCCTTCCCACGCTGCGCGCTTGCCTCGCCAGGGGCCACGCGGGACATTGGCTCGGCGCTCACGCGCATGTGCATGCGCCACCGCAGCATCGAGACCAAGCTGCGGCAGTTCACCAAGTGAGTGGGGGCCGCGGGCAGGCGGGCGGCGGGTGCGGGTGACGCAGGGAGACCCCGCTGGTGGCCCTGACCCTCCCGCCCCGCCCGCAGCGCCCTGCTGGAGAGCCTCATCAACCCGCTGCAGGAGCGCATCGAGGACTGGAAGAAGGCGGCCAACCAGCTGGACAAGGACCACGCAAAAGGTAGGCCCTGAGCTCGGGCCGGGGCTTCCTGCCCTCATTGTGCAGAGCTCCCCCATCATAGCACTCCTCTCTCGCCCCGTGCACAGAGTACAAACGAGCCCGGCATGAGATCAAGAAAAAGTCTTCAGACACGCTGAAGCTGCAGAAGAAAGCACGCAAAGGTAGAGCCCACAGTGGCCCAGGGAAGCGTAGCCCCACGGGGCCCCACTCCGGGTGCCCCACACTCTAGGGGGTGCCCCAGGGCGTCATCCGGGCTGGAGGGGCCTTATCCTGGATACAGGACCCTCCAACCTGCTGGGTGGGACAGAAGGAGCCTCCCTGCACCCCAGACCTGGCCCAGGCCCTCCCCTCTCAGGGAGGCAGCAGGAGGCCAACAGGCCCAGGCACCCACACCCCTGCCCCAGGAGTGGCTCTTTCCATCCGGCTGTCTTTCACACATTCTTTCTTTCTCTGTCTCTCCTCCTCTCCTCCTCCCACATCCTTCCTGTAGAGCTACTTGGTAAGTCAAATGTCCGTCCCTCCAGCTGCTCCTCCCGTCCTTGTCCCATTTGTCTGTCTCCCCCAGCTCAGGGCCATTGGAAGGAGCCTCTCCGGGCCAAGGAGGAGCAAGGAAGGCGGTCGGTCCAGCGAGGGAGGGGCCCGGGGCACAGTCCCCTGGGGCCCTGGGGGCCCCTGGCCAGGGATGAGTCCCAGGCTGCTGCTGGGTCAGTCTGCCAGGCCGAGAGGGGTTGGAGCGGGCGGGGTGGGGGGGCACAGGCCCTGGCTGTCCCGCTCCCACCAGGCCCGCCCGGTGACCTGTCGCCTTCTCACATCCTGTCTCACCATCTCTACCTCATCCTCTTGCCTCTCTCTGTCTCTCTCGCTGCTTCTTTGTGTCGCTGTTGCTGTCCTTGTGTATCACTCCCTGAGCTGAGTGGGAGCCCACACTGAGACCACCCCCTTCCCTTCCCCCGGGGCCCAGCCCCTAGCTCTCCTGACCCCCACACCCCTCCGCTGAGCCCCCAGGCTCTACTTTGTCGGGCTCCCACCCTCTCCCTGTGCCCTGCGAGGTGACTGGGTGCTGGCCCACGGGCAGTGAGGGTACCCCGGGGGGTGGAAGTCTCAGCCATGGCGGCCTCTGCTGGACTCACCTGAGCACACCTGCTCCCAAGGTGGCTCCCGGTGGGCTCTGCCCGCTCCACGTCCGGGGTGGCTTTGCAGCTTGGTGTCTTTCCTGTGTGTGTGTGTCTGTCTGTCCTCTCTGCCTGCTCTGGGACCAGCCCTGGCACAAGCCCCAGAGTCCTGGCTGCCCTCCCCGGTCCCCGGGCCCCCATGGCAGTGCCCAGCCCCACGGCAGGGACAGCACCACAGGGCCTGAGCCATGCACACGGCGAGCCGGGCCGGCGTCCCCAGCGCGGCCTCTCCTCCCAACCCCTCCAGGGAAAGGAGACCTGCAGCCTCAGCTGGACAGCGCCCTGCAGGACGTCAATGACATGTACCTGCTGCTGGAGGAGACAGAGAAGCAGGCAGTGCGCCGGGCCCTGATCGAGGAGCGCGGGCGCTTCTGCACCTTCATCACGTTCCTGCAGCCCGTGGTGGTGGGTCCCTCGGAGTCAGAGGGGTGTTCTCAGCATCCCCCGCCATTGGGCTAGTTGGAGGGTCTCCATGAATTTGAGGAAATCCCAAGAATCAGGATTTGGGAGCCACCAGTGGGAGCTTTTCGGGGTGGCTCAGAGGCCCCAGTAGGTTGGACAGGGCCCAGGGTCAACCCCTCAACCCCCGAGAAAGGCCGCTTCTCAGTGATACCTGGCTGGGTGCCTTCAGAGCTGCGTGCTCACAGCCCAAAGACAGGTCTCATAGCTCATGGTGCACTAATTTGGTCTGGACAGATGGTCACACTGGCCTCAGGGTGTCCAGTTCCAGCCTCGATCAGACCCGAGCAGTGTTGGGGGAGAGGGGAGAAGCAGGGGAGGCCTGTTCCTCCAGGGTGGGGGGGCAGGGGCAGGACCGGTGGGTCTGACCCGCTGCTTCCCCAGAACGGCGAGCTGACCATGCTGGGAGAGATCACCCACCTGCAGGGCATCATCGACGACCTGGTGGTGCTGACAGCGGAACCCCACAAGCTGCCCCCCGCCAGTGAGCAGGTGCGGCCGTCCTGGGGCTAGGGGACAGGGGAGGGGATAGCCTGCCATTGGTTGGGGGACAGTAGAGGAAAAAACAGGACAGAGGACCAGACATGGCCCAACACGTGCCGTGGGACATCCAGGAGCACCTGCCCGGGGGAGGGGTGGTGTGCACAGGACCCAGTGGAGGCCTCAGTCTGAGAGCAGATTGGGGGGGAGGTCCCATGGGGTTGGGCCCTGTGTCTGCCCTCAGGCTCCCGCTGAACAAGCCAGGCCTGGTGACGCCTGCCTGTCATCCATGCCCAGAACCTGTCCCCTCCCCTAGACCCAGGCACACAGACACCTGCCCACACTTGCCACCCGCTCGGCGCACCACTGTGCTCCCACTGCACGAGGGTCAGTCCTACGTGACAGGCCCGTGGCGTTGCTCTGGCCCGGTGCCCGCTGTGTGCCCGGCACTCTGCCCAGCACTTTCCACGGCCACCCTGTTGAATCCCCCCGCGCCATGGCCCTTGCAAGACAGGAGTCATAGGCTGCTCTTCACGGGAGAAACCAGGTGAGGTTCCAGGAACTTGCCCAAAGGGCACAGCAGAGCCAGGACTTGAACCCCATGGTGTCCCTCATGGTCACTCTCGCCTCCTCTGCCAGTGACAGTCCCCAGGGACCCCTAGTTCTCCCATGCCCCCCTCCCCTGGCAGCCCTGCTTTCAGACTCCCCTGGAGGGTCTCCTGCCGGGGCTTGGCTCTCAATAGGGAAGAGAGTGGGGGGGCCTCTGTCCCTACTAGCCCTCTCTGGGGACCCCCAGACAACACTAAGGCTCTCTGCAGAGGAAGACTGCCTCCGGTGATTCCCATCTCTGTCCCTGTCCAGGTGATCAAAGACCTGAAGGGCTCGGACTATAGCTGGTCCTACCAGACCCCCCCGTCTTCACCCAGCGGCTCCGGCTCACGGAAGTCCAGCATGTGCAGGTCAGTGCGGGGTTGACGGGGGGGCAGGGAGGGGCAGGGGCCCCCAGGAGGGGATGGGTGAGCTCCCAGCAGAGCTGCATCGAGATCTGCTTCCGGGCCCCAGAAGTCACCCAAGTGCGTCACAGAGGAATTGGCATGCAAGCATAGAGGACGAATGTAGCCCCATCTCAAGGCCGCTGCCTGCGCGGGGCGGGGGGTGGGGGGGTGGGCAGGGCAGTTTCGTTGACGGAGGAATCACTGTGTGCCAGGGGCCGTGCTACATGCTTTCCGCATTTTCTTCACTGAATCCTAACACCACCATATCAGGTGTGGCGTTGTCTCCATTTCACAGAAGGGGAAACTGAGGCACAGGGTCCCAGCATTTCACAACTGGGCTCTGCCCAGCCCAGCAGAGTCGACGTGGGTGGAGGGATAGTAAGAATCTAAGATCAAAGGTGGGCACAGACGCTTCTGGGAAGGTGCGCTGAGGCCCCAAGGTAAGGGACGCTCCAGCCTGGCTGGTTCCTGAGTGCTGGTTCCCGGCTAATGCCTCAGCCTGAACCCGGGCCCATGCTGGCCCTGAAGTCTCCTTCATTCACGGTGCAGGCTCAGGATCAGGGACGCGTCCAGGGCTGGCACTAAGACAACGTTTGGAGGAGACATTTAAGATTCAAGGTTCCTCAGCGGGGTGGGCAGTGAGCACAGATGAGTTACTGGTGGGGGAGGCCCCTCTGGGTTCCAGGCTACCCTTCCCCAGAGCCACGTCTGGCTGGGCACCTGGGCATGGGAGGTAAGCCGCGCAGGGCCATCAGCAGCTCCTGTCGAGGGAGGAGGGCCTGGGTCTGTTAGACCCCAGGTAGGGGTCCGTCACAGCAGGGAGGGTTGATGGCAGAGGACACCCATGACCCCGGGTGGGGGCTGAGTAGCTTCAGGATCACATTCAGAAACAAAGCAGCCTTCATTGCCCAAGAGTGAAATGGTTACAGGACGTGAGCTACGGAGGGCTGGACACACTCAAGGGGATGGAGGCGATGAGGACAATGGTGGGTCCAGGATGCACACAGACCATCACCGCACCCTAGATATCCAGTTAGGATTTGATGGCAAAGATCTGACTTTGAGGAGGCAGTCCAGAGCTGGGTTCTAGCCCGAATGGGACAAGGTTTGATGCTTAGTGACTCAGTTTCCCCATCACCAACCTAAGGTCTACTGTTCTTAATGGCACAGTAGGAAGCAAAGTGACTGCTTGGCCCTGGGTGTGCCCTGGAACACGGCTCTTGGGTGCTGTCCCCTGCCTGGGCCCGCCTCCTTCCGACCCCCCCATCCCAGAACCCACCTTTTCTGTGGCACCCGAGTCTCAGGACTTGTAGTCTGACTTTGTCTTTTCCTTCCTCTGCCCCTCACCTCTCCCCTCCGCCCTTGTCTGTCACCCCTCCACGCGCACCCTGTGTCTCCCTGTCCGGCTGCGGCCCCCCCCACCCCCCCAGCGCCCCCAGCAGCAGTAGCAGCTCCAAGGGCGGCGGAGCCCCGTGGCCCGGGGGTGCCCACACATACTCACCCGGTTCCACCTGTCGCTACCGCAGCCTGGCCCAGCCAGCCGCCGCCCGCCTCTCCAGTGTCTCCTCCCACGACTCTGGCTTCGTCTCCCAGGACGCCACCTACTCCAAGCCCCCCTCACCCATGCCTTCCGACATCACCAGCCAGGTGAGGAGGCGTCTGCAGGGCCTGCAGCTGTGGCGCCTGGCCTGGAGGCCCCCAGGACCGCCTCACCGGGGACCAACCTGGCTAAGGACCAGGGTTAGAGCAGGTGGACCAGGGTTAGAGCAGCGGGCATCCGCCACAGTGGTGTCAGTGGGGGGCTCTTGTGCCCCACTTGCTCACCGTTTCCTGACTCCTTACCGCCTGCCTTCTTCCAGTTACGGGAGCCCCGAGGGGGCTGCTGCGCAGCTCTGATCCCTTGGGACCCTCCCCCTGCATAGGCTTACCGTGATGGGGTGGTGACCCTAGAAGGCATCCCCAGGAGCCCCAGGACATCCTCCTGCTTCTACCCAGTTGGGCCAGCTCACTCGGAACCCAGAGACTGGCCCACGAATCTCCTCAGATGCAGGCTCAGATCCTGCAGCCTCGGTGAGATGGGCAAACAGAGGGACCACAGTAGAAGACAAAAGGAGGTCAGGCCACCTGCCCAGGGGGCTATCCTCAGGGTGTCAGGAGTGACTGCATTTGGATCCAGTCTGCTCTTCCTCCCCACCTAGGCTAATGCCTCCATTTGGGCTCAGTATTTTATGTTCTGGATTTTTGCTCAAGGATGTCCCCATTACACTTGCAGTCTCTCTCCCCGTGCCGGCTCATTCCCGTCAGGACACAAACAAGCTCCAGCATCGTGCATTTTAAAAGCCCTCCCTTCCCCCACCGTGTTATCCTCCAACCACCTAGTATCCTTCACAACAGAACTTCTCGAAAGAGTTGTCTGCACTGATCATCTCTACCTCATTTCCATTCATTTCTGTCTGCTTCACCTATGTAAAACTGAAAAATTTTAGATTTGTTATTTTCTCCCATATGGTTTTATGCATGTTTGCTGTATATATTTTGAGACTCTTCTGTTAAGTGCATACAAGTTTAAAATGTCAACTCTTCGTAGCGAATTGAATCTTCTAACATGATATAGTTGATCCTCTGCTCCTTATAATGCTTTCTTAAAGTCTCTTTTGTTTGATATTATTACAGCTATCTTAGCTGTATTCTGTTCAAGATTTATATTATCCTTTCCCATCTCTTGGCTTTTAAACTCACTATATCTTTGTGTTTTAGATGAGTCTCTTATAAATAGCAGATGCCTAGATTTTCTTTTATATAATAGTTTGACAGTCTTTATCTTTTAATCAGTATTTTTTTTTTTAAGATTTTATTTATTTGACAGAGAGACAGTGAGAGAGGGAACACAAGCAGGGGGAGTAAGAGAGGGAGAAGCAGACTCCGTGCTGATGACCTAAGCCAAAGGTAGACGCTTAATGACTGAGCCACCCAGGCACCCCTTATTCAGTATTTTTAGTCCACTTATATTTATTGTGATTACTGACGTATTTGGACTCCTGGTTTGTTTGGTTTTTTTTCTGTTTATTCCTTCTGCTTTTTCTGTGCTGCTTTTGTCTCTTCCCTTGCCATTTGTTTGTTTTTCTTTTTCCCATTTGCCCCCCCCCACACTAGATTCTAAGTTATACTCTATTTCTTTTCTTTTACAGGGTACCATGAAATTTTACCGTACATCCTTACCATTCACCTCCTGAATAATTCAAGGATCTTAATAAATATTTTAACTTAGTCACCCACTTCCTCCCAACTTATAAGCTATTATATGTTATTCTCTATTTTTTAATAACACAAATGGTATTTTTCTACTTACTTTCGTTATCCTTTTGTACATAAAGTATTTGTCTAGATTTCTCCATATGCTTACACATTTCTTTGTTGATCATTTTTTCTCATACCTCAAGTCTTCCTTTCTGAAGTATAGCATATCCTTTAGAAGTTCTTTTAGAATAGGTCTGTAGTAGTAAATTCTTGTTTTTTGCTTATCTGTAAACATGCTTCATTTGGTCGCCTTTCTTGAAAGTTTTGCCAGGGACACAATTCTGAGGTGACAGTTGTTCTCTTCGCACACTTTGAAGGTATTTTTCCACTGTGTTTTGGCTTCCATCGTCGGTTAAGAGGTCCTCTGTCAGATCATGAGCTTACTTTGCTCCCTGGTCACTTTTAAGATCTTTGCTCTTCAGTTTGTGTCTAGTTGCAGATTTGTTTTTATTTAGCCTCACTTGACATGTTTGTATTCCTGTATCTTTGTATTCATGTCTTTCATATGTTTTGGAAATTTTCAGCCATTATTTCTGTATTCCTACTTTCGTTCTTGCTATCGCTCCTTCTGAGATTGCGATTCATTGTCTTGCCAGACCTTCTCATTTATCTGTGTATCCTTCTCTTAATTCTCAGATTTTCCTTCTCCTCACTTCTCTGTATGATGTTCTGGATCATTTACTCAGGTCTGTCTTCCAGTTTCCTTTTTCTCTACGTCACAGCAATTTAACCTTTCCTTTGAGGCTTTTTTCTAACTTGGTATTTTGAAATAATTTCAGACTTGTAGAAAAGTTGCAAAAAGAGTACAGAGTTCTCACCTATTCCTCCCAAGTCTCCCCTAATGTTAATAGTATCGTAGCTACATAAGGGGTTAACTAACCTACGGTCTTTCCTCAAATGCTGCCAGTTTTCTCTGGTCTAGGAGTGCAGGACCCTGTTCTATCTCTTGCGGCTTCTCTAATATGTAGTCGTCCTTCAGTCCTTCTTCTTTCATGACTTTGATACTTTTGATACGGTCAGGTATTTTGTAAAACATTTCTCAGTTTGGATGTGTCTGGGGTCTTCCCGTAGTTAGACCGAGGTCACACGTTTCTGGCAAGAATACCGTACCAGTGGTGGATTGCTGTTTCTCATCCTCACCAACCTTTGGTATTTTACATCTTTTTCATTGTAGCCATTCCGGGGCGGGGACCACAGTAGAAGGCATCTGGTAGTGCCCTGTATTTTTAATTTGTACTTCCCCGACGACGAATGAGGTTGAATACCATTTCATGCTTCTGAAGGCCACTTGGCTGTCCTCTTTTATGAAGGACCTGTTCACATTTTTGCCCATTTTTCTACGAGGTGTTTTTTTTTTTCTTGATTCCTAGAATTTCTTATATATTATGGATACAACTCCTTCATCTGAGATCTTCTCTGATTCTGTGGATTCCTTTTTTACTCTCTTAATGGAGTCTTTTAATGACCTAAAATTCTTAATTTTAACGGATATCCAGTTTGTCCAATTTATTCGTTTTTTTAAATTGTGCTTTTTGTGTCCTGAGATAAGCCTTTTTCTACCTTTTTCATTTAGATCTGCAGCTCATCAGGAATTGATTGATTGTGTGTGCACGCGTGTGTCTGCATGTGTGTGTGTGCGCGCACATATGATATGAGGTAGGGGTCATTTTTCCATACAGATATCTAATTGGCAGTATATTGAAAAGGCCATTTTCCCCCCCACTGCACTATAGTGTTGCCTTTGTCATAAATCAGGTATTATCTGTATACCTGTAGCTGTTTTCGGAGTCTGTATTCTGTCTGCTGGTTCATTTGTGTTCTCATACCAAGACCACGCCACCTTAATTATTGTGACTTTATACAAAACTTTGATAATGTGGTGACAGAAGTCTTCCAGCTTTGTTATTCAATATCCTCTTGTCTATTTCTGGCCCTTTGCAATTCCTTGTATTCCTTAACGTTAGCTTGTCAGTTTCCATCAAAAAAACAGTAACAGCAACTCCTGGGGTTTTGACTGGGGATTGCTCATGTCTCCATTCATTTTGGCTTTTCCTTCTCTCGGTGATGTTTTATAGTTTGCATGTAAAGATCTTGCACATCTATCACTGGATTTTTTTTTCCTGGGTATTTAATGTTTATTGATGCAATTTTATTTATTTTAAAGATTTTATTTATTTGAGAGAGAGAGAGAGCACGCAAAAAGAGCAAGCGGGGAGAGGAGCAGAGGTAGAGGGACAAGCAGACTCCATGCTGAGCGTGGAGCCTGATGTGGGGCTGGACCCATGACCCTGAGAGCATGACCTGAGCCAAAATCAAGAGTCAGATATTCAACCAACTGAGCCAACCAGGCGCCCCTATTGATGCTATTTTAAATTATATTGGCTTTTTAGGGGGTTTTTTGTTTGTTGGCTGCTGATATTTAAAAATTTGATTTTTTTCTTTGGTATATTGATCTTACATGCAATAATTTTATTAAAATCACTTATCAGTTCTGATAACTGTAGACTCTTCAGAGTATTCTGCATATGCAACAGTCATGTCTTTTATGAGTAAGGACTGCTTTTTTCTACCTTTCCTATCTTGTGGCTTTCTGCTACTTTTTTTTTGCCTTACTGCCCTCCTAGGACTCCCAGTACTGAGCAGAAATGGTGATCGTGGGCATCCTTATCTTTTTCCCACCCTCTGAGGGAAATATATTGATATTTATGTAGATACTCTTTATTATCAGATTAAGGAAGTTTTTCTGTCCCCAGTTTAAGTGTTTGTTCATGAATAGACATTGAATTTTTCCACTCAGTGTTCCAAATGCTTTTTCCATTGGGTTTTTTTGCTTTAACAATTAATATTGGTAAAAATCTAAATTTGTTTCTTGTATCATCTGAATCCTCACTTGTGGTGCTTTGTTTCCTTTTTTATTTTGGTGATCTTGGTTCATCATAAACTGTAAAAAAAAATCTGGGGGTCTAAATTAAGGAGAATATGGAGAGTTTGACAGGGCAGGCGTGGTACTAAAAACGGACCCTTTGCAGGTACCCTGGCTTAATTCGGGCCATCACAGGGCGAGCCCCCCACCTTGGCCCTTGCCCAGTCTCCCAACCACTGTACTGCACTCAGCGTGTGCCTCAGGGAGCGCCCACGGTCCTGTGTCTGCCCTGACTGCCTTTGTCTTCATTCTTGTGTCTTCTTGTGAGTTGGGGGCTTCCCAGGCCACCTACTCCCCACGACTGCCCAGAGCAGGTGTCTCCCCTGCACGCTTGGTCCACTCAAAAGTGGACCTCTGCCCCCACCATTCTGTGACCTAGTTCTCAAGGTCTCCAGGGATGCCTCCGTGTCCTCATCTGATGGACCCCTGGCAGCCCGGCTCCTCCACAGGGCAGGTCCTTCTGAGTTCTGTGACATCGTCTGCTATGGTTTTCTTCCCACTTCTCTGGCAGCTCCTTGTTCCTCTCCTTTGCTGGACCCTCTTCTTGCCAGCCACGGAGCGTGGGCGTGCCTGGGGTCCTTGAACCTTCTAACTGCCCTCACTGCCGAGGTGACCTTACTCTGTGTCATGGCCATGGATCGGTGGCTCCACCCTTGTCTTCTCTCTCATCTCCAGACCTGTAAATGCGGTTGCCTGCATCACAGCTGTGCGTAGATACCTGACAGGCAGCTCAGCGCTGTGCGTGCAGGATGGAACTCTGGACTCCTGCAGGCCAACCCTTCTCAGATGACAAGGACACCGTCAACCCCGCTGCCCTCCCTCGTGTCTCTCTTTCCCTGGCCCACCACATCCGGGCCATCGGCAGCGAGTCCGGTTGTTAATTCTCACAACCTCCGGCTCTTGGGCCGGGCCGCGGGGTCGGTCGGTGCCCGCAGTGTGCGCTCAGGGTGCTGAGATCCGCCGCAGTCGCTCGCAGGGGTGGCGGGGTGGGGTGCCAAGCCGGAACGCCCCGCTGCATGCTGGCGCTGTGACCTGGTCTGTTCTCTCCTCTCCTCCTGGCCTCCCCGCCCCGTCCGCCCGCCTGCTCGCCTCTGCATGGCAGAAGTCCTCCAGCTCTGCGTCCTCAGAGGCCTCGGAAACCTGCCAGTCCGTTAGCGAGTGCAGCTCCCCCACCTCGGTCAGTGCTCCCCACTTGCAGTGGGACGCAGGGAGGGTGCAGGGTCACCCAGAGGGGGGTGCACACAGTGCCCACTCCCCACAGGAAGAGCCGCCTGGGCACGCCTGCAGCCACTCCCAACACACATCTTTCCCTCCTGGGATATGGCCATCCTACCCCTGGGCCTGGAGGGACTGAGGGGTCGTGGCACCCTCCACGCTCTGCCCTTGGTCATGATCATGAGCCTGAGGCCCCCTTCTGGGCCTGAAAACCCTGAACCTCAACTGTAGTGAGGGGATCCTTCACTGAGGACGGCAGGGCCAAGGGCCCCCTGACCCATCTGCCACACCCTGCAGGACTGGGCCAAGGCGGGTCCCCACGAACAGCCCTCGGGCACCAGCCTACAGCGGAGGAAGGACCGAGCGGAGCACCCACGAGACCCGGAGCCAGGCCTGGCCAGCGGGGGCACCCTGGGCCCCAGCGGAGAGGAGGCGCCGCGACCCCGCATGTCCCCTGCCACCATCGCAGCGAAGGTAGGCGCCGGCTCCCCTGGCAGCCCAGCCAGGACTCCATCTTCACTGCCGTGCCAGGTTCCCCTGGCGGGAGCCACCTGCAATTCAGGGGCGGGAGGGGGGGGCAGCGGGGAGGGGGGCGCGGGGGGGCGGGGAGCCAGGCTTCAGCCTGCAGTCTTACCACCCCCAGCACGGCGAGGAGGTGTCCCCCGCGGCCAGTGACCTGGCCATGGTGCTGACCCGCGGCCTGAGCCTGGAGCACCAGAAGAGCAGCCGGGACTCGCTGCAGTACTCCAGCGGCTACAGCACGCAGACCACCACGCCCTCGTGCTCCGAGGACACCATCCCCTCCCAAGGTAGGCCCTGGGGCCGGGGCTGGGTCGCCGGGCCTTCACAGCCCCGGCCCCGGCCCACTGCATCCCGTGCCCCCAGGCTCCGACTACGACTGCTACTCGGTGAACGGGGACGCGGACGGCGAGGGCCCGGCCGAGTTCGACAAGTCCTCCACCATCCCCCGCAACAGCAACATCGCCCAGAACTACCGCCGCCTGCTCCAGACCAAGCGCCCGGCCTCCACCGCGGGGCTGCCCAGCGCCTCGGGCGCGCCCCCCGGCGTGGCCACCATCCGCCGCACGCCGTCCACCAAGCCCGCCGTGCGCCGCGCGCTCTCCAGCGCCGGCCCCATCCCCATCCGGCCGCCCATCGTGCCGGTGAAGACGCCCACGGTGCCCGACTCCCCCGGCTGCGCGGGGCCCACGCGGGCGGGCAGCGAGGAGTGCGTCTTCTACAGCGACGAGGCCGCCTCGCCCCTGGCACAGGACCTGGCCAAGGCCTCCCCGAAGAGGCTGAGCCTACCCAACACGGCCTGGGCCGGCCCGGCCCCCGAGGCGGCCGGCTACGCAGGGCTGGCGGCGGACGACGAAGACCAGCAGCAGCTGGCCGCCAACCGGCACAGCCTGGTGGAGAAGCTCGGGGAGCTGGTGGCGGGCGCCCACGCCCTGGGCGAGGGCCAGTTCCCTTTCCCCACCGGCCTGGCCGCCGCTGCCGCCCCCACCGAGACGCCCAGCCCGCCCCCTGCCGCCTCGGGCGAGCCCCCGGCCGAAGACATGCTGGTGGCCATCCGCCGCGGGGTGCGCCTCCGGAGGACCGTCACCAACGACAGGTCGGCGCCCCGCATCTTGTGATGGCGGCCCCCGCGAGAGGCAGGTGGCCTGGCAGGTGACCCGCAGCCACTCAGAGCCAAGGCACAGCGAGGAGACAGCAGACAGGCAAGCTTTCGGATTTTTTGTTTAAGTCACGTGGGATGGAAAGACACTCATCTTGGATTGCAGCATTGAAATGGGAAGTGACTTGTTTAACAAAGCTCACCAGCTCTGAGCCTGCACGTCTTGAACTGGGTTTGGAGCCTGTTTTATATGTTTCTTGCCTGTTCTGCTCCTCTTCCTCCTCTTCCACAGGTCCTGCCCTCCCCCTCCAACCCCCTGTCTTCTCCCCCCCACCCCCACCCGTCTCTGGGAGCCTACCTGGGCCCGCCCCCCCTAGCTCAGGCCATCTGGCCCAGCTTCTCCCTGGTCAGTGGTGCCTGGGTCTTCTGAATACTGTTCCCCTCCGCCCCTACCCGGTCTCCTCTCCTCTCCTCTTTCCTCTCCCCTCTCCCAGGTTCCTCTCGATTAGGGAGGCAGGCTGGCTGTGGAGGGGCCAGGTGCCCAGTCGGCTAAGGTGTCAGATTTGACTGAAAAAGCTACACAGAACGGCACTGGAGGTGGGGAGGTTGAGGTTGGGAGGCCTAGGCTGCTGTGGACGAGAGAGGCCCACAGGTCCAGGGCCCCAAGTTGAGTCTTGGGGATCTGTTTGGAGGCGGCTGTGGAGCCCGAGGGGCCTCAGGTCCTAGCTTCCCCTCGCCGGGGAGGTGTGCCTGGGGCTGAGAGGCAGGGCAGCAGGGAAGGAATCCAGAGGCCCGAGGGGCATCTGGCCAGCCCTCCAGGAGCTGCTTTCAGATGTGTGGTCCTCACCTGGGCACGTTGAGAATTTAACTCTGGTGGCACTTTGGTCCAAAGGTGGTTTCGGGCACCTTTGAGGATAGGGGCTGAAGCTGTAGAGGGTGTGGGGGTTATTTTATGAATATAATAATAGAGCTGACTGGACAAGGACTGTGTGTGGGGACAGGGTGGACAGTACAGGGTGTCCGAGAGTGCCTGAGGGACAAGGGTCCTCACAGTGGCCTGGTGGGCCCATGGCAGGAGGAGGAGGGCCACATTGGCTTCCCCAAAGCCAAAATAAGGTTGGAGAGGGCCAGGGTGGGGGGGCAGGCAGCAGGTCTCCTTGGATGGGGCTGGGGTGCGGTCCAGGGAGCTTGGCTTTGACTCTCTGTTGCCAGAGGAGATGCCATCCTGGTGCAGTCCCCTCGGAGTCCAGTCCTGTGCTGGCAGTGGGTGCAGGGTGGGGGTGCCCGCCAACTCGAAGCAGGTAGAAGCAGGTGCGTCTAGGGCGAGTGGAAGGCTTCCTGTTGTCCTGCAGGCCAGCAGAGAGGGTGGCCGGGCTCAGAGGGCAGAGGGACCACAGGGTGGGCTGGGGGGGTGGGGCTCCCGAGGTCAGGAGAGCAGGCTTTTCCTGGTCTGGATGGGATGGGGTTGGGTCTGAGTCTCAGCGCCAGGCTGGAGCTCCTGGTAGTTCTGCAGGGAACCGGGATCCAAGCAGGGTGGTCAGGCAGGTCTGGGGAATCAAGGCAGCCCCTGGGTGGATGGAGCCCCCCCAGGCTCCCAAGGGCAGACGGAGAATGGTATCTGTAAGTTGCTAGGTCTGAGAACAGCCTTGCTGAACGCTCCAGCCAACCGGAGAGCCCAGGTTAGGGTGCCTGGAGAGAGGGCCCAGGCGAGGGAGGGCCTGAAGAGGCCGGGAGGGCAGGTGGCCCATTGGGGAAGGCCCGGGATGGGGTTTACACTGCCCCTTCCCCGCAGGGCTGTGCTGGCGTTTACCTGGTGGGTGGAGGGAGTAAGATGCAGGATGTGTGATGTTAGCAGGGTAAGGGGTGGAGGGGTGGCTTGGGAGGCCCAAGGAGGGGGTGGGCATGGCAGAGCCACCCCGCCTCCAGGCTCAGGCCTCCTCCCAGCCACCCCAGGGTTGTACATAACTCCCCCATTCCCTTGACCACCTATCTATCTGTCTCCCATTTAGTGACCACCTCTTAGGCCCACCCCCTTGGGATCCGAGCCAACCATCCCGCATCACAAACTTTGGTTTGGGGGACTTCTTCGTGTTTTTGTTTTTTTTTTTTTTCATTTGTACAGAGAAATATTCTTTTCAAAAGCGTCTTTTGACTGAAGTAACTTTTCTGGTGCTGTTGTTAACTTGTTCCTTTTTTTAATTTATTTCCCCACCCGGTCTCCCCTCCTGGTTCCTACTCACCCTTTCTTCCCTCCCCACCTCCCCCCCATCCCATCTGACCCATTTTGTTTTTCTTTTCTTTCTGTCCGTTTTTGGATAAATTCTCCTCGCCTCCCTGCCCCTTCCACCCCCCCCCCCCCCCCGATTGAAATAGTCACTGCTACGAGTAACAAATGCACTGTGAAGACTCCAGTATTAATAAAGTTGTACTGTAATTAACAGCCCTGCCTCCGCCTGGCTCCCTGCACCGCTGCTCCCGGCCCTGTCCTGCCCCAGAGCCGGCCTGGGGAGCACGGGGTCCGTGTTGCAGGGGCAGGAGGGGCCGGGTCTTGTGCCAGGACCCATGCTTTTGAACACCTCCACTCTGTCCTGGCCCCGTGGAGCCAGGGAGGGCGACCAGGGGACACAGAGGAAGACCTCCCTGACCCCCTGAACCCCTCGGTCTGGCTCTCTGCGGCCCCAGCCACTAGGGCAGGCCTGGAAGAAACTCAGGCCCTCGAATACTGTTTCCAGGCCGCCAGGTAAGGCTTCATCCATTCCAAATCCCAGTGTTGAGACCCAAGCCCCAGGGCCCGACCAGCCCACCCCTGCTCCTGCATCCTACCCTTGACCAGCTGGAACTGGAACTTGGAGGCTCGCTGCCCTCTGGGGTTCACCTTTGCAGACGCAAACCAAACCAAAACAAGCAAGTGTTTAATAGAAAATATAAGAGGAACTGGAAGAGCATCCACTGTGGCAAGACGTGGTGTGGGGCTTCCTGCCCTCTCCCCATGCTCACCCCCCACCCCCCCACCCGGCACAGTTTTCACCTCTGCAGGCCACGGGAGACGCTCAGCGCCACCTCCAGGCAAGGGAGGCAGCCCAGGTGGTGCAGGAAGGGGAGGAGAACTTTGTCCACGTTCAGGTGCCCCCAGGCCCCCGCTGCTCCAGGTGAGACCAGGTGAGGTACAGAATGCGGGAAGCCGAACCCTTCTCAGGCACAGAATCCCCTCAAAGGAAAAACACTCTCCTGGGGGGGAAGGGGGGGGCTCCTCACCACTGCCCAGACAAGTCTCAGGCTCAACCAAACTGCGGGAGAACCTCCCGCTGCCCCACACAGGCTGCTCGGGCCAAGAGGCCTCGGCCTGTGCCCTCAGCAGCTTCACTGAGCCGGGGGTCCGGGCGTGGATCCCGGGGAGTGGGGCAGGGAGATAGGGGGCCTCTGGGACAGAGGGTATAGCCGGGTAGCCACGCACTGTGATGAGGGCTCTGGGCTGTGGGGCTGAGAGCTCGGCACCTCACAGTCCTGCCAATTTAGGACGGAACTTTGTTTACCTGCAGGAAACAGGAAAAAAAAAAAAAAAAAAAACTGCAGGAGTGGTCAACAGCCCCCCTCATTCCCAGACCAAGCCCCATTGTTCTTGTCCCTGTACCTGGGGCCCATCTTGGCTTTCCGAAATGCCCTATAACCCTGGGGAGTGGAGGACATGCCCCGGAGGGTCCTCGTCTGCTCAGTGACCCTGCGTCTGAAGCCCGGTGTCCTGCCCCCAGCCCCCCCTACTTGTTCCTTACAGCAAGAACAGTACAGCAGTTCCATGACCCGGAAGCAGTTGTCCAGGAGGGCTTTGGGTCGCACCAGCTTCAGGCTTAGCCTCGGGCCACTCAGGAGTGACACTACCGCGTCCACCTTGGGGCCGACCTCCACATCCTGGAAGGGAGGAGACCGTCAGGACCATGGGTGCCACCCACCCCCAACCCCAGTGAAAAGGCAGGGCCATATCCCAGGAGAAGCCTGGAAACTGCCCTGCGTGGAGCTGCACAAACCATGGAGGCAGGGGACTGTGACCGGGGGCCTATGGGTAATTTCTCTCCTTCCTTACCTGGGAGGGTCCCCCTCAACAACCCTCACCCAGGCCCATCATCACAGAGGCTCCTCTTTTTCCATCTTTGGAAAAATGATTGTAGGGGGCATCCTTGCTGTTCTAGCCCAGGCCCGGCCACCCGCACACAAGGAGTCCTGGGCCCGGGAGACTGTCCTTCAGGATTCAAAGATCTCCACTGCCTGCAGGGAACAAGACAAAGGACCTGTGAGGGCCGTATCATGAGGACACCTGGGTGCCAGGCACCCCGGGCCGGGCCAGTCTCCAGCTCCAAACTCAGGGTGCTTCTCTCCATAGTACTTAACAACGGGGCACGGTGCGGGGAGCAGGCAGGCACACTTGGGGGACGGAGCAGGGGGCCAGAGCTGGTGCAGGAGACATGGCCTAGAAAGGAAATGTGGGGCCTGAGCCAAGCAAAGACCTTCCTAAAGGGAGCGTACTGGGTTAAAATGTCTGTCCCCTTAATCCCCCCTCCAAAAAAACTACATCCAGCCCTGGGACCTGTGAACATGACCCTATTTGGAAATAGGACATTGGCAGATGTAATTAAGGATCTCCAGATGAGATCAATTTGAATGTAGGGTGTGCCCTAAATCCAATGACTGGCATCCTTATAAGAGGCGATGCTAGAGGGAAAGGCCATGTGAGGGTGGAGGCAGAGGTTGGAGTGACATGGCCACAAGCCAACAAGAGTAGCAGCCAGCAGAAGCGGGGAAGAAACAGGAAGGGTCCCTGCTCCCTAGAACCTTCGGAAACAGCATGGCCTTGCTGATATACCCTGGGTGCAGGGTTTCCGGCTCCAGGTCTGCGGCAAGAGAATTTCCATATTCCGCCACCAGTAAGTGGTCATTTCTCACAACAACCCAAAAAAGCCAGTCTACAAAGGCTTGGAAAGAGAAGTGAGTGTGGCAGGAGGGAGGAGGGGCCTGTCCCGTGGCCCACTCCCTGGCAGGGAGAACCCACTGCGCACCAGATGCTGGGCATATTTGGAGCGGGGCACAGACCATTAACTCTGAGAAAGAAGACAAGACTTAAAGCTGGTTAAATCTGAACTCTCCCAAGAGCTCAGAGTCGGGCTCTCACCAGGAAAACCAAGGATGCAAAACTGTCTCTTCAGGTCAGCTCCAACTCACATTGCCCATGGGCACGAAAGCGCCACCAAGGAGACCACTGGGCCTCCGCCCAAGCCAGAGCCTCCCCAGAACTCCCAGCAGCCGTGGGCTCCTAAACCCTAGTGTCCCCCGCAGCCCCCAGCTCTGACTGGGCAGCTGGGGGGGGGGGCTCCCCGGGGAAGGCTCCTACTGCAGGAGTAGGGCAAAATGGGAGTGGGCGGAGGGGTCCTGCAGTACACCCATGGCCTGCATGGGCTCACACTAATCTGTGAGTTTACTCTGCAGGCTTTTTAGAGGACACATCCCTGAGGCCTCAGATCAATCCTATGGGGCAGGCAATGATCAGGAACCTCTATTATTATTACCTGAAGTCCATAGTTCACTTTGTGCTGTACATGCGATGGACTTTGACACAAACAGGATATTACAGTGTCCTGGAGAAGCACTTCATTATACTCTAAAAACCTCCTTTGTTCAACCTTCCACCTATTCATACTTCCTCCCCTCTCCCCCAAAAAAGAAACCTCCAGAAACAAAGCCACAGGGTTCCATGACTTACCTGGGATCCAGAGCAAGAGAGACAGAGCCCAGAGTATCCCCTGCCCCCAGCCCAGGCCACCCACTGGGCACTGGCCATCTCTTCCTCTCAATCGTTTTTCCTACACCCTTCAGGACCTGCTGAAACTTTCCATGTGTTCAAATCCTCCCTCAACCATCCTTGGCCACCGTGCACCCATGCGCACACCCCACCACACACACACACACCCCGCAGCTGAACACACACACACACACACCCGCAGCTCTCACCATGAGGCTTTGCTGCACGTCCAGCAGCAGCGTATGGACCTCCTCCAGGTACTTCCAGGATGGGTGGCCCTCGAGCAGCACTTCCTGCACCGACTCAGTAGCGCTGAGGCTCACCCAGACCCACAGGTACCGCAGTTCCTGCTGGCTGACCCGGGCCTTCTGCTGTGGGGACAGGAGACATCACTGAAGCCCACAGACACGGGTCTCTGGGCCCTCCCTGCCACTGCTCTGACCACCCCCCACCCAACGTGGCCCCACAGAGAGAGCAGAGCATGGGCATCCACGGTGGCCAGGGAGCAACCTTGGGCCTCAGCCGAGGGCAGGCTTGCTCGTGGAGCTGGGAAATGCCCCCTGGCAGCAGGACCTGCCAAGACCAATGTGCCTCTCAGGCTGGGTCCATGGGGTGTCCCAGGAGGC
Source organism: Mirounga leonina (assembly GCF_011800145.1). Lineage (NCBI taxonomy): Eukaryota > Metazoa > Chordata > Mammalia > Carnivora > Phocidae > Mirounga > Mirounga leonina. The sequence goes on along the minus strand of NW_023270469.1, from coordinate 12,967,698 downwards.
AGGGGTCTCCCAGCCCAGGAGGGGATTCTCACCAGCCTGGTGATGTTGGCCCTTCTGAGCACCCCCTCATAAGGCACGCTGACCCTGTAGTTGATGGGGAAGTAGTGTTTCTGGGGAAGTACAAGAAGAAACCATGAGGTCAGAGTCAGAAATGGCTCAGGCTCCCCCAGCTCCCAGACAGTCTGATGTAGGAGAGGGCCAAGGACCAGCCCTTTGATACCAGAGGTGGCCTTCTAGAGAGAATATGCACCCAGCTCCCCACGGGAATAACGACAGCTCTCTTTCCTCTGGGGCACAGAGAAGGCTGAAACCAAACGTGGAGTTCCTATGATGGCAGAAATTTCATGCCAAGAAGTGGTTGAGGGACCTGCTACCCCCAGAGTAGTATATTCTTTGGAGGTGAGGAAGACTACCTTAAGTAAGATTACTCTAAACTTATTATGGTGCTGGTTGCAGAACTCTGCCAATAGGGGCACCTGGGTGGCTCAGTCGCTGAGCATCTGCCTTCGGCTCAGGTCATGGTCCCAGGGTCCTGGGATCGAGCCCCGCATTAGGCTCCCTGCTCAGCGGGAAGCCTGCTTCTCCCTCTCCCACTCCCCCCTCCTTGTGTTCCTACTCTCCCTGTGTCTCTGTCACATAAATAAAATCTTAAAAAAAAAAAAAAACCTCTGCCAATAGACTGAAAACCACGGAGTTGTACACTTAGACAGGTGAATAGTACGGTATGTGAAGGACATCTCAGTAAAGCTGTCAAGAAAAGAAAAAAGTCTTCCAGAGCCACAGTGGCCCATGGGCTTCTCTACCCTACACAAAGGGGTGCACATTCCAACTTCTAGGTCCTTATCTGCCCAGCTGGTAATAAGTGCCTGGGGTTCCCCCCAAGGCTTTCTGGAATCCACTCCTGAGTCACAGGGTGAGCGCCATGGAGAGGCAGGATCAAAGGTCAGATCAAGTAGCAGGGGTGGGGGGCCCTGGGGACGGCCAGCAGGGAGGGCACGGTTGGTGCGGGCCAGGCGGAGAAAGGGGCCCTGGGCTCAGGGCTGACACGGAGCCAGGGCGGGGCCTGGGGGCCTACACCCTGTGAGCCCAGGAGCTTGGGCAGGGGACACAGCGGGTACCCACGGTTACCATGTACTGCAGACGGTTCCTATACTGCAGCTTGTCCCGCAGAAAGCCAGTGACGGCGCACTCCTCGGTCTGGGTCAAGGGCCACATCTCCAAACCCCCGTTCCCCAAGGCCATGCCAAGGAGGATCCCGAGATCTGTGGGCCGAACCCAACAGCAACACATGAGCACCCCACGCCGCCTGGGTGTGTAAAGCTGTGCGCGTGTGCCCTCCCTTTTCCCAGCCATGGGAGGGGCGGAGGCGCAGAGCGCTGGGGAGGCCTTCCCCCCACCAGGGTCCAGGCTCACACAGCAAGGCCAGGCGAGCACGAGCAGTCCGGCCAGTGCAGCCCTGCCCCCAGCCAGCAGAGCCCGCCCCGCAGTCCCATCCTGAGGTTGGTGTCCAGTCTCCTCCCCACTCCTGCCCCATGGGGCAGGCACAACCTCCTTTCCAGGGCAACCTCGGCCCCCATCCCCTTTAGGGCTGGAGTGTCCTCAAAGCCTGGGTCTGCATTTCCATCTGGGGATTCAGGAGTCCTGGATGCTCGTTCCCACTCTACAAATGACTCTTGAGTGACCGGAGCCAATTGCCTCCCTGCTGTAACTGATCTTGGCTTCCCCCTCAGATGTACAAATCATTGCAGCCCTTCCAATGCGCTCACTCTGGGGAAGCCAACCAAGCTCAGGCTGCCACTGCTCCCTCCCCGCGAACGAGCTGCCGCCTTCTGAACATTACCAGCTTTCACCACTGGGGGTCACTGTGACTTCAAAAACAGCTTTTGTGATTTCCCGAAACTGAACACACTTACAAAAAATACCTGAGGAGGGGCACCTGTGTGTGGCTCAGTCGTTAAGCGTCTGCCTTCAGCTCAGGCCATGATCCCAGCGTCCTGGGATCAAGCCTCATATCGGGCTCCCTGCTAAGTGGGAAGCCTGCTTCTCCCTCTCCCACTCCCCCTGCTTGTGTATCTCTCTCTGTCAAATAAATAAATAATCTTTAAAAAAAAAAAAACCTGAGGAGTTGCAAAAAATATGAACAAGCATCAAGCTCATCAGAGCAGAAAGAAAACATAGATGGGCAGGAGGTGTATCCAACAAAAATCAAACTCACCAATAAACGTAAATATATATATATATATTATCAAAAATGGAAATTGGGTGTTGTTTTTTTAATTTCATTTTATGACACTTGGTGCCGGCGAAGTAGTGAGGCTCTTATCCTGGAAAGCAATTTGGCAATTTTTATTATTAGTGGACTTAATAATGTCCACACCCTTTGACCCAATAAGCCTTGAAAATTTTCACATCCTTTGACCTACTGTGGAGCACCTGGGTGGCGCAGTCTGACTCTTGGTTTCAGCTCAGTTCCTGATCTCAGGGCTGTGAGATCAAGCCCAGCATCAGGCTCCATACTCATCAGGGAGTCGGCTTGGGACTCTCTCTCCCTCTCCCTCTGCGCCTCCCCACCCCTCACTCTCTCTCTCAAATAAATAATCTTTAAAAAATATTAATAAACAGGGGCGCCTGAGTGGCTCAGTTGGTTAAGCATCTGCCTTTGGCTCAGGTCATGATCCCAGGGTCCTGGGATCGAGCCCCGCATCGGGCTCCCTGCTCAGCGGGGAGCCTGCGTCTCCCTCTCCCTCTGCCTGCCGCTCCCCTGCTTGTGCTGTCAAATAAATAAAATCTTTAAAAAAAAATAGTTTAAAAATAATAATTTTTCATTCTTTGATCCACTGAACTCATTTTTAGGCATAAGCCTGAAGGAAAACAAGAGCCATCACCAAAAGATTCGTGGACAAAGAGTCCTGTAGCAGAATTCTCTTATACGAATAACAATCTGTAAACGGCCCACATGTTCATTAATGAATGTAGCCAATAAAAACCACATTGTCCAAGAATGCTTATGGTATGCTTACGTGATAAGAAAAGTACTCATGATATGCTTAGTAAAGTCTTAAAAAGCATGACTCAACACCTCTCCTCTGGGCGCACAGCGGGACGTGAATTACCCAGGTCTGCATGTGCACGGGAAACGCCGTGCGAGTGGTGGAAGGAAAGGCACCAAATCTCTGTGGGAGATTTTTACGTTCTTTGTATTTTGTAGGACATACTTTATACTCTACAATCAATACAATCAATATCCAAATTACTGTCACAGTCAAAAGCAATAATTTGTTTTTGCTTTTCTTTCCTTTTTTTTTCCCCTCCCAAAAATACCCAGGCAAGCCATTATCTCCTTGCCCCACCCCCGGTTCCCAGTAGGCGTCACTGACCGGACTTTCTCCCTCACCTCCCTGGAACTTAGGGAGACTTCTGTTCTTACTCCCTCACTGGCCTGGGCCTGCTCCTGGGCACCTCTCCTCCTCCTCCGCCCTGCTGCCAGGCCTTTGCTCTGGCTGGACTCTCACCCGGAGCGTGCTAGGCAGCCTCAAGCCCTGTTCCGAGGGGGACAAGGAGGACGCGCTGCAGCCCACAAGCCCTTCCTCCCAGAGAAGGGCTATTTTTCAAGTTTGCAAATTTGCAACCCGTCTTGCATTTCCTCTCTCTTGTCTCTTCCCAAGCGCTTGCCCCCGGTATTTGGACAAAAGAACAGATAAACAGATACTGAGCCAGTGTTTCTGCCTGCTTCCTATCTTGTCTCTAAGTCATTAAGCTCCTCAGCTTGGCACCCCTGCAGACCGAGATCATTCCTGGTTTACAGTTTTTGCTCACACTTTGCCTTGGCCCTCGGTATCCTCCGGCATGGCAGACCTCTTTCAAGGCCTCACCAAGACGCCTTCCCCCACCCCCCGCCAGGCTCTCCCCTGCCTGAACCAGTCCCCACAGTCTCGTCTCTAGCACCATCTGTCCACCTCACTCATTATCTAGACTGGACAACTTGGCCCCTAGTGAGTGAGTCCCTAATGCAGCGAACCACAGCATGGTCTTGTTTACTGAGCACTTTGGGGGTTCATCTTGAACAAGGAATCAGGAGCATGCATCTGAATCTTCTGGAAAGCTGGTTAAGGCCCAGAGTGTCTGATTCAGGAAGTCTGGGGTGGGCCCAGAGAGTCTATTTCTAGCAAGTTCCCCGGTGCTGCTGCTGCCGCTGGTCTGGGGACTACACTTTGAGAACCACTGACCTCCAGAGACAGTTGCAAACTGGTGTCCCAAGGGCCACAGCTGGTTCACAGAGATTTCACATAAAAATCTGAATTTGCAACTTGTCTTCAAAAATCAGTATCTCTGTCCACACTTGGCCTTCCTTCCCATGGGGCAGTCACCCCTGCCTGCCCATGTGACCCCTGAAGTCCTACCCTCGCTGCCCTCACCCCTGTCCTGACAACTTTGGCTCCTAGCAGGGAACGAGTCATAGAAAGCCACCGCGTGCCAGCCTGGCATGCATGGGCTCTGCCAGAAACCTTGTCCGTGGGTCATCTGCCTTCCCCCACACCCAGACTTCCTTTAGATCTGCACACTGACCGCCAACTCCAAATTTAAGCCCCTTTTCAGCTGCCTCCACCCCAAGAAACAGGCCAGCAAGCCGGTGACCATGGGGCCTCACAGTGGCTCTGCTCCTCAGAGAGCCCCATGGCCGTGCACCCCCGACCCCGGAAGGGCGCCACTCTTGCCCCCTCGCCCTCCAGAAAGAAGACACCTCCAAGACAGAAGAGGAGGCTGAAGAAAGAGCAAGTGAGGAAGGGGCTCCCTTCCCGGGTCTCTGGCTGGGAGGGGGAGGGGCTGCACCTGTCCTGGGGACAGCCCCCTTGTGCAGGGACAAATGGGGCTTGTTCACCACCCCACCCACAGTGACTGAATCTAAACCTGTGCAGAGGGTTGAATAGCATCCCCCTGAAAATCCTTGTTCGCCCAGAGCTTCAGATGTGACCTTATTTGGAAATGGGGTCTTTGCAGACAACATCAAGGCCCACCCTAAATCCAGTGACCAGGTGTCCTCATAAGAGAAGGAGAGGACACAGAGACATGCAGAGTGTCAGGAGGAGACAGACACAGACCGGGGCGATGACACCACAAACCATGGACTGCCAGGTGCCAATAGAAGCAGGAAGAGGCAGAAAGGAGCCTCCCCTACAGCTTCGGAGGAGGCGTGGCCCTGCCCACACCTTAATTTTAGACTTCTGGCCTCCAGACCTGGGACAGAATAATCTTCTGCTGTTTTAAGTCACCGAGTTTATGGCAGCCCATCCTTCCCCAGCATCCAGCCCCTTTACGAGTCCCTGACCTGCAGCTCTCCCTGCCTCCCTCCCCACAGCCCATCCTTGCCAGCGCCTGCAGTCAGCCTCCACCATGCCTTCCGTTCTGGCCCCACGTCCATCTCTGGAACAGACCCTCATCACTCCCTGCCCAAAAGGTTGCGACAGCACGGCCAGCAAGTAGCACAGACTGATCTTCCGAAAGTAGAGTAACTCCCAGTCACAACCCCATCCCCTGATCTTGAACCTTCCAGAGCTCCCTGCTGTCTCATGAACTGGCCTTTACGGCCTCCACCATCTGAGCCCAAACTGGCTTTCCAGCTTGGCCTCTCACGGCCCCACTGCTGAACCTTTGCTCATGCCGTTCCCTCTACCTGGGACACTGTCCTCACCTTCCCACCTTCCAAACCTTCAAAACCATTTCAAGTGGCTCCTCACCCATATTGCCCCTCTTGCTCCTCGTGACCTGGAAGCTTCCAGAACACTGGGTCTGGTCCTTCTGCCTGTTCTGAAGGCCCTGATCCTTTGCAGTCTCCCTCCACAAGGGCCAGCCTGGATCCCTTGCAGGATCAAACCCCAGACCTCATCCATGAGGCACACAGTTCCTAATGCCTAACTCGGCGCCAGGCATCGGAGAGAGGGGCGCGAGCTAGCCCAGTCCTTGTTGCCATGGCAGTAACTCTCCAGTGGGCATGTGGGAGGCACCAGAAAAATGTGCTGAATTTGAGTCAATTCAATAGAATCTTGGAGTCTGAAGGGATCTTGGTCTGGCCTCCCACCAGCAGACTTGAGAGGCTTCTAGACGCTTTCTGTCCTCATTTCAACTTGTTTTTCTTTTTACCAACAACACTGTTCGCTTTCTGCCTCTTAATTTTGTTCTATCATGGAGGGAGGGGCAGAGGAACAGGCTGCCTTCTCCGGCACCTGATGGCACTTCTGCCACGTGTCTTGGGGCCCACTTCCACGAGCTCCCACCCCCGGCTGGCCACACCCAGGGAGGCCAGAAATCCTCTCTGCCACCTCTGCCCCACCCCTGCCCGTGCACCCCAGAACTGGTGAGCCTGCGAAGGTGGTGCTGCCCCTTGCCCCCAGTGCCTGCCCCATCCCCTTGACCGCCCACTGACCATGCCAACCCAGCCTAGGACTCGTACCCCGCATGCGGGTCTGAGCTGGGGTCGGCTAGGGCCCGGGCAGAGGGTGGCAGTCCTCAGGCTGCCTCAGGAGTCCTCAGGCTGTTAAGCTGGGAAGCATCTCAACTTCTCACTGGCAGGAACGGCCCTGCTGCCGTGGTTACAGCAGAGCCTGGCTCTGGGCCAAGGCCTCCAAGGGCCGTCTCCACAGACCCCCCTCCCCGGTACTCACAGTGCAGCCAGGCGATTCCCCGGGGCATGGTGGTACGCTGCGTCCCCCAGAGAGCAGAGGCGGTGTCCCCGGCCGTGTGTCTATCCACAAAGGCCCAGGTGGGGCCTACATGGCCTCGGGTCAGCGAAGGTGGCCCAAGGCTGGGGGAGGGCTGGCCACAGAGCAGCAGCCCGGCGGGGGGGCGGCAGGTGCTCCTGGGGCAGTGCCCGCCCTTATCTGCCTGGCCGTGTGGAGGGCAGCCGGGGGGCGGCAGCTGCGAGTCCCATGGCAGCCGGGACCTGGCCTGAGACTCCGGCCTCGGGGTCTTCCCTCTCGAGCAGGAGGACAGAAGCCCCAGCAGGCCCCTCGGAATCTGGGGCCGGGTTGTGCTTTCTCTGATTTCTCCGTCTGCAGCTGCTCAGTGTGAGATCTGGCTCTGGAGGGAGAAAGGAGGAGAGAAACGGGTTATGTAAGAACAGTGCTGCCACTCAGCCATCAGCCACCAGCCACCAGCTCGGAGAGTCTGTGCATGCTGCACCCACTGCCGGCAGGGGCCCCGGGGAGAGACCGGGCGCCGGCTACTCGAGCGCACACGAGGAAGGACTTCAGAACATCCCAAGGGCAGCGCTGGTCCGGGGTGAGTTACGATGACACCAGCTGACAGCCACGGGCCTCGACAAAAGCAGGACCAAGGGATGAATGGCTGAACGCGTCCAAACAAGGAAGCTTCCTGAATGAGGTGAGGCTGCCTGCAGGTCAAGTACCTGGATGACTCAGGCTGCCGGGACATTAAAACAGCAGCTCTCTTGGTGGCTTCCTCTTGCACAAATTTCCCGGAAAGTGCTGAGTACTTCGAGTACTGAGTACTTTGAGTACTGAGCCCACCACACATCCTGGACCCCCAGACCCTGACGGAGAAGCCAAGAAAGTAAGAAATGGGGTCAGGGTCACCTTCATGGTGGTTCTAGCCCTCGAGCCCCTCCAAAATGGAGGAAATGTGTGAAAGCTGAGGAAGACACCCAGCGGGAGTGACCTGGTGACACAGGAGCTAGAGCCTTTGGGGTGGCACGGAGAAAACCAGGCTGCTCCCAGAGGCCTGGAAACAGGGCCCCTCCCCGGCAAATGAGGCCGGGCCAGTGGCCTGACAGACGTCTGCCTCAGAGAGTGGCCTTCCCCACAACTGAGAGGGCACCCTCTCTTCCTCTCTCTCTCTCCCCGCTCTCTCATGGGGGAGGGTGAGGAGATTGAGAACGTGCCTCTCCCATGCCACCCCTAGTCTACCCCATGGCTGAGAGGAGGCATGAGGAAGCTCACACAGTGAACAGGTGTGCAAGAAAGTAGATGCTAGAATGTTCTGCATAGTTCAGTTGTGAATACTGTGTTTTAAAAATATATAATCATGGGACGCTTGGGTGGCTCAGTCAGTTAAGCGGCTGCCTTCGGCCCGGGTCATGATCCCAGGGTCCTGGGATCGAGTCCCACATCGAGCTCCTTGCTCAGCAGGGAGCCTGCTTCTGTCAAATAAATAAAATCTTAAAAAAAAAAAAAAAAAATATATATATATATATATAATCACATTACTATTATTGCACATTCCCAAATCAAGAATTCCTTGTATCACCTAATACAGAATCCATGTTCAATTTTCCCCAGTTGTTTTTAAAATGTCTTTTTTTTTCTTAAGTTGCTTTGTTTGAATCGAGAGCCTAACAAAGTCCATTGGTTGATGTGTCTCTACATCTTTTTTCTTTTTTAAGATATAATTCACATGCCATAAAATTTGCCATTTTAAAGTGTATAATGCAGTGGGATTTTTTTTTTTAGTAGATTCACAAAGTTGTGCAACAATCACCCACAATCTAATTCCAGAACATCTTCATCACCCCCAAAATAAACTGTATTCATTTGCAGTCTCTGTTTATTTCCTCCCCCCACCCAACCCCTGGGGCAAGCAACCACTCATTTGCTTTCTGTCTCTATGGATTTGCTTCGCCTGGACGTTTCCTATCAATGGAGTCATACAGTATGAGGTCCTTCAGGACTGACTTCTTTCACTTAGCGTAATGTTTTCAGGGTTCATTCATCTTGTACCGTGCAATAAACTTAATGTGTCCCCCGAAGTTCCTATGTTGAAGCCCTAGCCCCCAGTGTGATGGGAGATGAGACTTTTGGGAGGTAATTAGGGTTAGATGAGATCAGAAGGGTGGGGCCCTTGTGATGGGATTTGTGACTTTATAAGAAGAGCCACCAGAGAGAGAGCTTGCTCACTCTCTGCGTGCCCCCACAGACAAGAGGTCATATGAGCACACAACGAGAAGGCGACCATCTGCAATTCAAGGAGAGAGTCCACACCAGAAACCAACCATGCTGGTACCCTGATCTCAGACCTCCAGCCTCTGGAACTATGAGCAAGTAAATTTCTGTTCTTTAAGCTACCCATCTATGGCATTTTATTATGGCAGCCCAATCAGGCGAAGACATAGTATCTGTCAGTACTTCACTCCCTTTTTTTTTTCTAATTTTTAAAATTTTTTTAAGATTTCATTTTTATCTCTATACCCAACATGAGGCTCGAACTCATGACCCTGAGGTTGAGTCACATGCTCCACCGACTGAGCCAGCCAGCCGCCCCTCACTTTTATTTTTTTTAAGGGTCAAACATTTTACTCTTAATTTTTTGCCCTTTTACAAGAGGATTTTACTGGGGTGCCTGGGTGGCTCAGTTGGTTAGGCATCCAACTCTTGATTTTGGCTCAGGTCATGATCTCAGGGTCATGGGATCAAGCCCCTCCTCAGGCTCCACGCTTAGTATGGAGTCTGCTTGTCCCTCTTCTTCTGCTCCTCCCCCTACTCTCTCTCTCTCTCTCAAAAATAAACCAATCTTGGGGCGCCTGGTGGCTCAGTCGTTAAGTGTCTGCCTTCGGCTCAGGTCATGATCCCAGGGTCCTGGGATCAAGCCCCGCATCGGGCTCCCTGCTCTGCGGAAGGCCTGCTTCTCCCTCTCCCACTCCCCCTGCTTATGTTCCCTCTCTCGCTGTGTCTCTCTGTCAAATAAATTTTTTTTAAAAAAAATAAAAAAAATAAAAAAATAAACCAATCTTTAAAAAAAAAAAGGATTTTATTTTATTATTATTTTTTAAGTAGGCTCCACACCCAATGTGGGGCTTGAACTCATGACTGAGATCAAGAGTCACACACTCTACTGACTGAGCCAGCCAGATGGGCCCCCCCCCCAACTTTTTTTTTTTTTTGGCTTTTTAAAATAAAGTTAAACAGTAAAACAAAAATTCACAAGTTGCTTCCCTGTCCATCCCCTCCCTCCCTCCCACACCCGCAGTCTTGGCACCAGCCCCCTTTCCTTCACCCACTCACACAGACCCAAGGGATCCAACGGAGAAAGCCAAAGCGCTGCAAGTACACGGAGATGCGGAGAAGAGAGGAGGTAAGCTGTGTCCACATTCAAGGTCACACTGAGCAAGTCCGCACTCTCTAGGTTCTGGATGGTTTCCTCTCATGACACAAACTGAAAAAGGAAATTCCCCAGACCAGATGCTTCAAAGCTGAAGCCCCAGCACTGCTGAAGAATGCCAAAGAAAATGTGGTTGACATCAAAGTCACCCACACCCGGGCCCTCCTCATCCAGGTCCTGTCCAGTGTCAGAGTGAGTCTTCTTCTCGGGATCAGTGAGGAGAGCAAAAGCTTGCAAAGGCTTCTCTGACTTCCTTGAACTTTTCCTCCTCCTCCTTCTGGACTTCAGCACTGGCTCTCCCGTGCCCGTCTGCGTGGCACTTCAAGGCTCGTTGCGGATAGTTTTCTTGGTCTCCTCCTCAGAGGCATTCATGTCCACTCCCAGAAACTTGTAGTAAACTTTCCTTGCTTTTCTTCAGCACCAGCTGTGTGGTGTTTTAGGAGCTGTGCATGTTCTTATGTTTTCTCCGTCTGATACACCTTTCCACAGTCCCGTACTGCTTTTTCAAATTGTTCCGTATCCACGTAACACTGAGCTTTTCCCAAGGAGGCTTTTAATTAAGTGGAATCAAGCTTCACTGCATTTGTGCAATCTTCTATTGCACCATCTAGTCTCCTAAGCTTGGAATGATCTATACCCCAGTTACAGTAGAATTCAGCATTTGTTTTTATATTGTTGGGGGTCTGTCCCCAGGGCTTCTGTGTATAGTTCATACGCCAGCTTGTAATTTCCTTCTTCTTGCTCTGCTTTAAGTGCTTTGGCATTTCTGCAAGCAAGGGAGGCATTTCTGGGGTCAGGGGCCATCTCGAGAGCCTGTCCAAAAAAAAAAAAACTGTACTACCTTCTCAATACGGTCTTCCTAATAACGGCAGAGACCTCATACATACAGAGCATGGCCATTGGTGGAATGTCACTGGCTGCAGACCGTGCTTCTGGATAATGACCCAGCATCACTAAATATTCTGCTTTGGTGATTTTGAAGCAATGGCAGGCAGGGCAATGCGGATACACCACATTTTCCCTAACCATTCATCAGTTGATGGACATTAGGGTTGTTTTCACCGGGGCGGAGGCGGGGGGGGGGCGCTAATACAAATTATATTGCTATGAACACTCCTGTACAAGTCTTTGTGTGGACATAGGTTTTTTTCCTTGGGTATGTTCCCAGGAATGGGGATGCCGGGTCATGTGCTTAATCTATGTTTAACTTTCTGAGGAACCAAGCTGTTTTCCAAAGCAGCTACACCATTTTATATTTATATATCCCATCCACAGTGAATGAGTGTTCTGATTTCTCCACATTCTTGTCAATGTTTGTTATTATCTTTTTATTATTATTATTATTATTATTATACCCATCAGTGGGTGTGAAATGGTATCTCATGTGGTTTTTACTTGCATTTTCCTGATGACTAGAGATACTGAGCATCTTTTCATGTCCTTACTGGCCATTTGTATATCCTCTTTGGAGAAATGTCTATTCAAGTCCTTTACCCATCTTCTAATTAGTTCTTTTTTTAAGATTTTATTTTATTTATTTATTTTTTTAAAGATTTTATTTATTTGAGAGAGAGAGAATGAGAGAGAGCACATGAGAGGGGGGAGGGTTGGAAGGAGAAGCAGACTCCCTGCAGAGCAGGGAGCCCGATGCGGGACTCGATCCAGGGACTCCAGGATCATGACCTGAGTCGAAGGCAGTCACTTAACCAACTGAGCCACCCAGGCGCCCTAAGATTTTATTTTTTTAAGATTTTATTTATTTGACAGAGAGAGACACAGCGAGAGAGGGAACACAAGCAGGGGGAGTGGGAGAGGGAGAAGCAGGATTCCTGTGGAGCAGGGAGCCCAATGCGGGGCTCGATCCCAGGACCCTGAGATCATGACCTGAGCCGAAGGCAGACGCTTAACGACTGAGCCACCCAGGCACCCCAGGATTTTATTTCTTTTTAAAGATCTTATTTATTTGACAGAGAAAGAGAGAGCAAAAGAGGGAACATAAGCAGGGGGAATGGGGGAGGGAGAAGCAGGCTTCCCGTTGAGCAGGGAGCCCGATGGAGGGCTCAATCCCAGGACCCTGGGATCATGACCTGAGCCAAAGGCAGATGCTTAATGACTGAGCCACCCAGGCGCCCTAAGATTTTATTTTTAAGTAATCTCAACACCCAATGTGGGGCTTCAACTCACAACCCTGAGACCAAGAGTCCCATGCTCCACTAACTGAGCCAGCCGGGCACCCCCATCTTTTTTTTTTTTTTTTTTTTTTTTAGTTTTAACAGTTCTATTTTTCTTTAAAGTATTTTATTTATTTACTTGAGAGAGAGAGAGAGCACAGAGGGAGAGGGAGAAGTAGACCCCCACTGAGCAAGAAGCCTGATGCAAAGCTCAATTCCAGGACCCTGGGATCACAACCCAAGCCAAAGGCAGACACTTAACCAACTTAGCCACCCAGGCACCCCGAGTTGTAACAGTTCTTAATACATTCTGGGTACTAGACTCTTATTAGATATATGATTTGTAGAAAAAACACAGTCTCTTCAACAAATGGTGTTGGGAAAATTGGACAGCCTCATGCAGAAAAATGAAACTGGACCATTTCCTTACACCATACACAAAAATGGACTCAATGGATCAAAGACCTAAATGTGACACAGGAATCCATCAAAATCCTTAAGGATAACATAGGCAGCAACCTCTTCAACCTCGGCTGCAGCAACTTCTGGCTAGACACGTCTCCAAAGGCAAGGGAAACAAAAGCAAAAATGAACTATTGGGACTTCATCAAGATAAAAAGCTTTTGCACAGCAAAGGAAATAGTCAACAAAACCAAAAGACAATTGACACAATAGGAGAAGATATTTGCAAATGACATATATCAGATAAAGGGCTAGTATCCAAAATCTATGAAGAACTTATGAAACACAACACCCAAAGAATAAATAATCAAGAAATGGGCAGAAGACATGAACAGACATTTATGCAAAGAAGACATCCAAATGGCCAACAGACACATGAAAAAGTGCTCAACATCACTTGGCATCGGGGAAATACAAATTAAAACCACAAAGAGATACCACCTCACACCAGTCAGAATGGCTAAAATTTTAACAAGTCAAGAAACAGCAGATGTTGGCGAGGATGCAGAAAAAGGGGAACCCTCCTACACTGTTGGTGGGAATGCAAGCTGGTGCAGCCACTCTGGAAAACAGTATGGAGGCTCCTCAAAAAGTTGAAAATAGAGCTACCCTATGACCCAGCCATTGCACTACTGGGTATTTACCCCCAAAGATACAAAGGTAGTGACCCGAAGGGGCATGTGCACCCCAATGTTTATAGCAGCAATGTCCACAATAGCCAAACTATGGAAAGAGCCCAGATGTCCATCGACAGATGAATATATGTGTGTGTATACACACACACACACACACACAGGAATATTATGCAGCCATCAAAAAACGAAATCTTGCCATTTGCAATGCATGGATGGAACTAGAGAGTATTATGCTAAGCGAAATAAGTCAATCAGAGAAAGACAATTATCCTATGATCTCATTGATATGCAGAATTTAAGGAACAAGGCAGAGGATCATAAGGGAAGAGAGGAAAAAATGAAACAAATCCGAGAGGGAGACAAATCCATAAAAGACTCAATCTTAAGAAACAAACTGAGGGTTGCTGGAGTGGTGGGGGATGGGAGGGATGGGGTGGCTGGGTGATGGACACTGGGGAGGATAGGTGTTGTGGTGAGCGCTGGGTATTGTCTAAGACTGATGAATCACAGATCTGTGCTCCTGAAACAAATAGTACCTTATATGTTAATAATAAATAGATTTTAAAAAAGATATGATTTGTAAGTATTTTCTCCCATTTTGTGGGGTGTTTTTTTCACCTTTTTGATAGGATCCCAGGATGCACAAAAGTTTTTAAATCTGATGAAGTCCAATTTATTTTTTTTCTTTTTTGGTGGTTTGTGCTTTTGGTGTCCTAAGAAACTGCTGCCTAATCCGAGATCACAAAGATTTACATGTGTTTTATTCTAAGAGTTTTATGGTTTTAGCTCTTCTATTTAAATCTGTGATGCATATGGAGTTAATTTTTGTATATGGTGTGAGGTAAGAGCCCAACTTCATTCTTTCGTGTGGGGCTATCCAATTGTCCCAGCACCATTTTTTGAAAAGACTGTTTTTCCTTCATTGGATGGCATCGGCACCCTCACCAAAACTCAGTTGACCACAGACGCATGGACAGATGTGGATTTACTTCTGGAATCTCAATCCTATTCCATTGATCTGTATGTTTACCTCTATGCCAGTAACCCACTACCTTAATTTCCGTAGATCTGTGGTAAGTTTTGAACTCTTAAGACTTTTTAATCTATGAAAGTTTACTTTCCCTTTTTGTTATTGTTGAAGAAACTGGGTCACTTGTCCTATAGACCTACCACATTGTGCATTTGGTTGATTGCACCCTTGGAATGCCATTCAACATATTTATCACTGCGTTTCTTAATATTCAGATCAAAAAGCTTCACTGGGTTTCGGTAGGGTTTCCACAGGAGGTACCGCCTTACAGCAGGAGACACAAAATGTCTTCTCATTCCCCTTTAGTAAGCTAATGTCATGTTCTTTATTCATGATTCATCTATTATACAGTTCTCCATCAGCCTTTTATCTTTCATCAAACATTGATGATTCTAGCCCTCATCCAGTATTCCATTAGTCAATCCAGGTGGTGACTTTCTGCTTCTACCTTTCCTTCTACGTTTATTACTGTGATCCTCCTAGAAAGGAGAACATTCCCTCCTCATCTGTTTTCTTACCTCAAAGTTTGTTCTGTAGAGAAAAATCAAGATAATAGTTTGCTTCTTTCCCTTGACTTACGTGCCACTTTTCAGAATGAGTTCTTCCCTAGAATCCTCCAAAGGTAATGAATGATTCTTCAGGATCATTTTGAATTCATTCATCTTTTAACTTACATATTTCAATCCATTAAAGTAACTTTTAAGGCAGGTTTATTGAAGTAAAATTGACATACACTGAAGTTCACCCTCTTTAAGTGTACAGTGTGATGAGTTTTAACGAATATACACAATCATGTTATTCTAAGATCTGGAACATTTCTATCACCCAAAAACTTCTCCTGTATCCCTTTGCTGCCAATCCCTTTCCCCATCCTATACCTCTGACGAACATTTATCTAATTGCTGTTCCTAATAGAGTTTTCCCCCCCAAACATTATATAAACAGAATCATAAAGTATGTTGCCATTTCTGTCCTGTCTTCTTTCATTTAGCAAACGTGTTGGGGATTCACCATGTTGCTGAGTGTATCAGTGGTCTTTTCCTTTTATTACTGAGTAGCATTCCATTATACCACAATTTGTTTATCCAGACATTTGCGTTGCTTCCAGGGTTTTGCAAGTATGACTAAAGCCACATACATTTGCATAGAAATGGTCTTTCTGTGGAAATATATTATTTTTCTTAGGGAAATACCTAGGAGTGAGTCACTGGGCCGTATGATAGCTAGAGATTTAACAATAAGATATTGGAAAACAGTTTGTTATTCTTCTTGGTGCCCAAGTTATTTCATCATTAGGATAGTGGGAGCTCCTTCCAGTAGGGTCCTGTCCTACTAACATGACTCCAGTAGTCTTCAATAGCTTCCTTGCTTTCAAGCATGAGTGGAGGTTCCAGGCTCATCTTGGACATTTTCTGCCTCAGACTAGAAATCAGCTACTTTTCCACAGAGCTCTTTTAGTGGGGAATGATACCAAAAAACCAGAGCCTGAGCACTACAGGGTGCTTATTACTACCTGCTTGTCAGCGTCCATAGGCTCTTCAGGTGGACAGACCTAGGAAATTAATCTTTTTTTGAGAGAGAGAGAGACCCAGCGAGCATACATGCAAGTGAGGGGGAGGGGCAGAGGGAGAGAGAGAATCTTCAACAGGCTCCACGCTCAGCACAGAGCCCAGTGTGGGACTTGCTCTCATGACCCTGAGATCATGACCTGAGCTGAAATCAAGAGTTGGACCCTTAACCGAGACACCCAGGTGCCCCAGAAAGTAGTATTTTTAAATAGAAAAATAAATCCTTAATTTGTAGATAAATCATTAGAATTATAAGCTTTTTTAACTTCTTTGGATTATTTGCATCTCTTTTGTCTTGTGCTGAAAGTCTTTTTCTTAATGACACTTAAGATGATTATTTGTTTTGTCCTTCTATACAGATAGTAGTTTCAAAATGGTAACAGTGCTATAACTTAACAAGTCCATGCAGTTTAAGATTTCTTTGTGGTTCTTTCTATCTTTAGTTATCTCCTCATTGGAAGTAGACAGTAAAACAAAAAACAAAAACATACATTTCCATCTGTTTGTTATTTTTAGGGATTTTTAAAAATTTTAATTATATAAAACATGTAATTCCAAAGTAAAAACCATAAAACTATGTTCAGAAAGTTCTAGCTTCCACTCCCTAGCTTCCCCCCCGCCATCATTTCCCTCTCCCTGAAGATAAACATTTTATATTTTTTAGCTTATCCTTGAATTGTTTATATTTCAAAGTAGAAGAAGGGGTGCCTGGGCAGCTCATTTGGTTAAGTGTCTGACTCTTGATTTCAACTCAGGTAATGATCTCATGGTCCTGGGATCTAGCCCCGGTCAGGCTCCACACTCAGCGAGAGTTTGCTTGGGATTCTCTCTTTCCCTCTCCCTTTGCCCCTCCCCCCAGTTGTGCCCTCTCTAAAATAAGTAAATAAAATCTTTTTAACAAAATAGAAAAGCAGGTTTCTCATAGTTCATATCTTTTTCCTACAAAAGGTAGCATATTATTTTTAAAGCATATTGTTTTTTATTTTTTAAATTTTTTTTTTTACAGATTTTATTTGAGAGAGAGAGGGCACGAGCTGGGGGAGGGACAGAGGGAGGGGTACAGGGAGAAGCAGACTCCCCACTGAGCAGGGAGCCCAATGCGGTGCTTAATCTCAGGACCCCGAGATTATGACCTGAGCCAAAGGCAGACGCTTAACCGACTCAGCCAATCCAGGCACCCCTAAAAACTTTTTATTTTAAAATAACACACAGATAGGGGCACCTGGCTGGCTCAGTCAGTAGAGCATATGACTCTTGATCTCGGGGTTGTGAGTTTGAGCCCCATGTTGGGTGTAGAGAATACTTAAAAATAATAATACAAAATATTTAAAATAAAACACAGATAGGAATAACATAAAACAAATGTACTGTTTAATGAATTATCGTAAGACAATCGTGCCTTGGAACTCTCACCAAATCAAGAAATAGAAAAGTTGGCCAGGCCCTCTAGAAGTCCCTCCACGAGACCCAATCACAGCTCCCCGCTCTAAGAGTAACCATAATCCTATGACAGCATTCACCTTGCTGGTTTCTTTATGGCTTTATCCAGCACACTATCAAGTGTGAATCCCTAAACACTATAGTTTTTAAGCTTTGTCCTTTTTTAAATTTCATATATCTTTTGGGGTGCCTGGGTGGCTCAGTCGGTTAAGCGTCTGCCTTCGGCTCAGGCTGTGATCCCAGGGTCCTAGGATCTAGCCCCACATTGGGCTCTCTGCTCAGCAAGGAGCCTGCTTCTCCCTCTCCCTTTGCCTGCCGCTCTGCCTACTTGTGCTCTCTGTCAAATAAATAAAATCTTTTAAAAATTTTTTCGTGTATCTTTTAAGTCTGTTTTCATCTATGGGATTTCCCTTCCATCCCATTCTTTCCCTTACAATTCAGCTGTTGAAGAACCCAGGATATTTGCTCTGTAGAGTGTCTCCAGTCCAGACTTCATCGACTGCACATTCATGGTACAATTCAATATGTTCCTTTGTCCTCTGTTTCTGCACACTGGCAGTTGGGTCAGACTCAAGCTCAAACCCTTTGTTACCAGTATAAGTGGAATTGGGTTATTTCAACAGGGGGTTTGTAAGGTCTGATAATCATTCTTTTCTAATGTTGATGGCCCCTGACACTTCATGCCTAGACCCATTAGTTCATTGAGGGTTGCTAAGTGTGATATTCTCACTTACTTCGGTATCTGATCAAGGCTTTTCCCACGAGGCAGGAGAAGATTGGCAATTCTGCCAAGATGTCTGATATGAATGAAACATTGTGCTATTTTCCCACATCTGACCTCTCTATGAAATCAGGAAGGCTCCAGACCTGTGTGATCTGTTTTCAAGTGCCTGTTTCCCAGACAAAACTGGGCGGGATCCAGACATGCACTGCCTTGATGCTTGTGATCCAAAGTCACCTGGCAGATTTTATCAAGTAAGACCCACTCCTGGGTCCACAGACCAAAAGCTTGGAGCAAGCAGTACACTCCTGGCAGGTGCTGCATGGACGTAACGATTAGTAGCAGCATCTGGGAGGCCTGGCACCCATGCCAGATCCCTCGGGCACCTTCCAAGCTGGCATACTGTCTTAGGTGAAACGGAACATGAACACTTGCCCAGATCTACAGCTGACCGAAGTGCTGAGACAGGAAGATGTGTTCCTTAGCCTCTCCTTGGAGTCGGGTGCCTAGCACAACACTATTGGGGCAATATTTACATAGATTGAGATCTATTTCTCTATAGTCACTCACCTTTTTACTCAAATTAACTTGTAAGGAAAATGTGATAACTTACATTAGAGAAAAACAGTTGTCACTTGCCAAAATGAAAAGGTGACATCAAGGGAAGCAAAACAAATGAAGTTAAATCCTAGTGAGAAAGCTTTGCCTTTTGAAGGCTCTGAGCTACGGATCTGCTCTCTTTTGTTGGAAAAGGGAGACTAGCAAGGGTTAGAGAACTGTAAGGAACAAACTAAGGGATGTTGGAGGGGAGGGGATTGGGGAGGATGGGGCAACTGGGGGATGGGCATTAAGGAGGGCATGTGATGTAATGAGGATTGGGTGTTACATGCCACTGATGAATCATGAAATTCTACCCCTGAAACTAATAATACACCATATGGTAACTAACTTGAATTTAAATAAAATCTTTAAAAAAAAAAGAAAAAATATTTTAGCATAGACTGAGTCTTTTCCCCGGAGCAATAGTTCTCAACCAGGAGATGGATTCTGTCCCCCAGGTGACATTTGGCAATGCTGAGAGGTATTTTTGGTTGTCACACGTGGGGGTGGGGGTGCTAGTGCAACTATCTAGTGCATGCAGGCCAGAGACGCTGTCAACACCCCCAGTGCACAGGGCAGCCCCTCCCAACAAAGAATTTTCCGGCCCCCCAGGTCAATAGTGCTGAGGCTGAGAAACCCTTCCTAGGTAAGTCAGAAGGGTTGAAAAAGAACAGAAAAGTAACTTCCTCCTCCTGGGACCCAACGTTATTTAACGGGAGAGCCAAGTACCCTGCAACACCAGCTAACGTTAACCAGGGCTGCAACCCCTCACTTAGAGGAAGCTGGGAATGGTGAGACAGATGGACGCAGGGGAAGCACCAGACACCGGTGCGAGAAGAATGCGGTCATCAGAAGGCTCACTTCAGAGGTCCACGCACCCAGCGGCAGTACTGGGTGCCGTTCTTAGAGTCACTGCTGTACAAAGCATCCACTCTGTGCATCCACCATGCTGGGAACTAGTAAGCGGTAATCCCGGGAAGAGGCACACAGGGCGGTGGGGGAGGCGAGAGGGAAATAAAGGAGTACAAAACAGCATCATAGGAAAGTGTGTGCAGCCAAAGGGAAGATGAGGAACCACCAACCAGGGGACCACAATGAGTGGGGGTCAAGGAGGCAGGAAAGGTTTCCCACGGAAGGTGATGATTCCAATTCTTAACCCTCCCAAGAAGCTCCCTCTGGTTGGAAGCAGAGCTAATTCAAAAGCAATGCATGGCTTCCAGCAGAGCACAAGGATCCACTTTTAACATTCATTTGTAGTAGGGACAAAGATCCATAAATACACCCTAAAATAATTTTAAAGAAAAAGGCAAGCTGTATGCCTGGAATATCCACTGCACTGCTATTTACATTTGAAGAAGGAAAACTGGAAACAACCTAATGCCAAACTACAGGAAAGCAGTTAGCGTAATCCGAGAACTAATTGCTATTTATTGAGCACAGACCATGTGCCAACAGGTGTAGCAAAATGATTATACCTTTCTCTCCTGTGGCAACTCTGCAAATTAACCCTCCCATTTACTGAGAAAGCCAGACTCAGAGAAAACAGAAGCGAGTCTTTTCAACCAATACTGCAGAAATTATTGGACATCCTTAGACCAAAAAAAAAAAAAAAAAAAAATTAAGCATAACCCTTACCGCACACGATGCATAAAAATAACCTGAAATGGATCATAGGCTTAATTCTAAGAGAAAAACCTAGGAAAAAAATCTTTGTGGCTTTGAGGTGGTCAAAATTTTCTTAAATATGAAACTGGAAGCACAAACCATGAAGAAGAATGGGGGTGAGGGAGGAGCAACAGGATCAAGTTAGAATTATGTTATCAGAGCATTCATTTTTGTGCTTATCTAGTTATAGCAGGTGATGCGGATCTCCCATTTAAATAAGTGTGGCTAGGTTTCTCAAATGTGAAGGACTCTAAGGAAAAAATGTCCAAGTAAGATAAAGACTCTGAAGCTAGAAACACCCGAGTTCAAATTCTGGCTCCACCTTGCAGTGGGAGAGGTGAGGATTCTCTTCTTGCCTCAGGCTCCTCATCTGTAAAATAGGCTTGATATGAACTTCCAACCTCCAAGGGTTATGTGAGGATTTACCAAGTTTCTATATATGGAAAGCTCAGAACATGAGCTGGTGTAGCGTTCCAAGTAGCTCAGTATTTATCATTATTATTATCATTCACTATTATAAATAGCAGTAAAAATGAGTTTTGGAAAACTTATGCCTCCTCTTTTATTTTTGAATGATTTCCTTTATTGCAGTTGCTTTTGCACCATCAATAGAGATCTGTGAGGAAAACACTTGCTTGATTGTGCAAGAAGAAAGAAACCCAGTGTGGAACTCGTCACATGGGACCCCTGAACGCTATAAACAGCCCCTCCTTTAAGAAAGCTGCTGCTGTCCCTCTGAAGGACTCTGACCTCCAACCTCTGACCTCCGACAAGCAAGGAGACTCAAGAGTGGAAGAACAGAGTGTGGAGGCTCCACACGAGTGCTGTTCTTTGGAAGACAGGGAGAGTGGACAGAGGGACCCCAGCAGACCTGTGTCTGAAAACGTCCTTGGAGCAACAGGATAAAAAGGAAAACCAATCAAAGCAAAAAGGAGTGAGGTAGAAGTCAGTGGCTGCAGGGTCTTGGCCTGACAGCACTGTGGATGGAGCCCTCTGCAGAGGGTTATCCTCTCTATGCAAAGAAAACAGCTAGCCGAGTTCATGAGGACACAGAGTAGCTGGAACTCTCACACGTCGCCCTTGGGAGCGTACCCCAGTACAATCATTCTGGAAGCCTGGCAATTCTAATGAAGTTAAACATATACCTGCCCTGTGACGTAGCAATCCCACTCCTCGTATTCAACCTAGAGAAATCAAAACATACGTCCACAAGAAAACGAACAAGAATATGCATTGCCGCTACATTCCTAGTCTGAGTCACACCGAGTTCCAAAAACTGCAGACCATCCAAACGTCCATCCATGGAAGAATGCACGTAAAAACTGTGGTCTAATCACACAATGGAACACTACTCAGCAAGACAAAAGGAACCATCTACCGGTCCGTGCAAAAACATGGCCGAATCATAAAAACATTGTAAATCAGAGAGGCCAGACACAAAAGAGCACAGGCTATAGAATTCCATTTATGTGAACACAAGAACAGGCAAGAAAATTGATCTATGGTGACAGAAATCAGAACAGTGGTTGTCTGGGGTGGGTGGTGGTGCTAGGAATTCACTGGAAAGGGGCATGATGGAAATGTTCCAGTTCCTGATTGGGGCGGTGGTCGCAGGGGTATATACACGACTGTCAAAAAACATCTATGTTGGGGGCGCCTGGGTGGCTCAGTCATTAAGCGTCTGCCTTCGGCTCAGGTCATGATCCCGGGGTC
Source organism: Mirounga leonina (assembly GCF_011800145.1). NCBI lineage: Eukaryota > Metazoa > Chordata > Mammalia > Carnivora > Phocidae > Mirounga > Mirounga leonina. The sequence goes on along the minus strand of NW_023270469.1, from coordinate 12,945,586 downwards.
CTGGGATCAAGCCCCACATCAGGCTCCCTGCTCCGTGGGAAGCCTGCTTCTCCCTCTCCCCCTGCTTGTGTTCCCTCTCTCACTGTGTCTCTGTCAAATAAATAAAATAATCCATGTTGAATAGTGTCCCCTCCAAAATTCATATCCACCTGGAAACTCAGAATGTGACCTTACTTGGAAAGAGGTCCAAGTAACTTTGCAGATGTAATTAGTTAAGTTAGAGTAAGGTCACACCAGATTAGGATAGATCCTAATCCAAACACTTGTGTTCTTATAAGTGGCAGGATACCAGGTGATGATAAAGTCAGAGATTGAAATGATACGTCCGCAAGCCAAGGAATGCCAGGAACTGCATGCAACCCCCAGAAGCCAGGAAGAAGCAATGGAAGGTCCTCTCCTAGGGCCTTCAAAGAGATTGTGGCCCTGCTGACACCTTGATTTTGGATTTCTAGGCTCCAGACCTCTGACAGAACACATTTCTGTTCCTCTAAGCCACCAGGTTTGTGGTATTTTGCTTGGAGCCCTAGGAAACTAAAATACCATCAGGTGGAACATTTAAGGCCTGAGCATTTTAAGTAAATTATACTCCAGTTTAAAACATCTTATTAAATAGCTAATTAGAAACAGCAAGCTATGTTTTGAAGGCTCCAACCTGGTTCCTGCTTCACTAAATGAGACAGAACACCTAAAGGAGAGCCAGCCCAATGCTGTTTGATGGGAGAATCCGAATACTCCCTTTACACTCATCCACCGTGCGAAGTTGCCCCTCTGCCCACAGCAAAAATGTCCCCTACACCCTCTCAAAAACCGATACTATACATGTGAATGGGCAGCACTACCCAAGAGAGCCACCGTACAGACACTGCGTTCAAAAGCAAACCAGCCCAGTCTCAAGGGAGCTCTAAGCCTTGGAATTAAAGATTGCAGAAAAACCTGGTCAGGGGCCAAGAGCGTTGGACCAGCTCTTCTCCCTTAGCTCACAAAGTATCTGAAATGTCAACCTTAAGGAATCTTTCATTCCTCTGTCTTCTGTAGTCCAGACACTGACAAAAGATTTTTTTTTTCCTATTTCGCTTCATCTTAGAAGCCCCTGACCTTGAGAACCTGCTGTTCACTTGTCTAAGCACACCTTGCAGATATCTGCATGAGGACTGAGGTCAGTGAAGGTCAGGAAGGTCATTGAATGCAGGGACCACCTGGTCCCATCCCCACTGGATGCTTTAATACCCACTCAGGCTCCCTCACATTTCCTGCAAGGAGTTCGCCATGTATTAAACTCGCTGACTCCTCATAACGAGGCTAGAAGTAGGAACTGTTTTCATCCTCACTTTCCGATAAGGAAAATGAGGACTAGAAGGGTGAAGTAACTTGTCTGAGATAACACAAGTAGTAAACCCAAGAGCAAGGACTTAAGCCCAGATAAACTGACCCAAAAGCTACTGTCTTAACCACTGGGCCGCATTGCCAAGTGAATGCCTCTTCTATGGATTGGGCACTGCATCCCTCCAGTGACTAAGAACCCAAAGGTTTTTCTTTGTTACAGACCCAGACTCTTTTAATGTTTTCCCCCTTCCTGAGAAAAATTAGGGCACCAAGTCCCAAGTTCATATTTATAATAGCCCAGCGGCTCTAAAAGCCTATTACAACATACTCTTAAAGTGTTACATAAACAAAACAGTGTAATAAAAATTGCTTAGCTACATTGAGGGGGGGCGGGTTTGATATGTTTTGTTTTGAAATTAATCAAAACAACGAAGCTAACCTGAAAAAGGCTAAGATCAGAATCATGCAGTTTTTCCTAAATTGGTGGAAAACCCCAGTTTTTCTTTCTTTCCTTCTCTTTCTTTCGTAAGCTCTATGCCCGGTGTGGGGCTTGAACTCATGACCCCAAGATCAACAGCGGCATGCCTTACCAACTGAGCCAGCAGGTACCCTGACCCTAGTTTCTATGGCCCATTACACCAGGGAAGAGTCTGGAGCTGGGTTTCCTGGAAGAGAATCAAACTAATGGTTCCTTACTTCAGGAAAGGCCAATTCAGCCCACACGTACTTACTCATGTCCACAGACCCTCTCCAGCGGAGTTTACAATGGCAAGTGGCTCTGTCAACAAAGCTTCTAAAGTAGGGCCGCACAGAGTATTAAAAGATCACAGGGAATTTATTCCAGGAATGTAAGGATGGTTTAATACTAGGAAACTTCTGAATACAACATAGTAATAGATCCTACGAGATCCATAAATGTAATAAACACTTGACAAAATTCAACCCCCTTTTCTGGTAAAAAAAAAAAATCCTCATGAAAGTAGGATGTGATGGATAATTCCTTAACATGATAAAACATATAAAGCTCAGATAAAAGCCAGCATTTCACTTAACTGGAAGACCCCAGAAGCATTCCCACTAAAGTCAGGGCACATGAACAGGTACCAACTATTGTTATACAGAAGGTACTAGTCAATGCAATTAAATAACCTAAAGAAATTAGAGATGTAAGAATTGGATAGGAGGTAAAATCATTTCCATTTATATATGGTATAAATTCCATCCAAGAGAACTAAGAAAATACTACAAACAATAGACAGAAAAGACTCCACAAAAACGATAAAATGTCTAGGAATAAACTTACAAAAACATGCAAGCTATTTACTAAAAAATGAAAAAATACTGAAGGACACAGAAAAAAAATTTTATGGAAAGACATAACATGTTCTTGGATAGAAAGATTCAACATATTATATATATCCGTTCTATAAGGTAATGTGCAAATTTAAAGCAATCTCAATACATTTCACAAAAGATATTTAAATGGCCAACACATATATTTTCAAAAGTGCTCAAACTCATTGGTCATTAGAGAAGTGAAAATTAAAAGCACAATTACCACAACACACATTGGAAAGAATAAAATTTAAAAGACCAATAAAACTAGGTTTTACAAAGATGTAGAGTAACTGGAATTCTCAGACACCACAGGAAGGAGGGTAAATTGTTACACATCTATTTGAAAAACAGTTTGGCAATATTTTCTGAAGTTGAACACATGCATATCCCATGGCCCAGACATTCCTCTTGTAAGTAAATATCCAACAGAAATGTGTATATATGGACACCAAAAGCCCTGTGTTACACCAAAAGCTGTTCATGGCAGCCTTATTCATGATAGTCAAAAGCTGGAAATAGGGGCACCTGGGTGGCTCAGTTGGTTAAGTGGCTGACTCTTGATTGCAGCTCAGGTCATGATCTCAGGGACCTGGGATGGGTCCTGGGATGGAGCCCTGCGTTGGGCTCTGTGTTCAGCAGGGAGTCGGCTTGGGATTCTCTCTCTCCCTCTGCCCCTTCCCCTACTCACACACATGCATGCTCTCTCTAATAAATTCTAAACAAACAAACAAACCTGGAAACAATTTAAATGTCCATCAAGTGGAGAACAGATAAATCTCAGATAAAATGTTATAATGTTGAGCAGAGAAGCCATATACAAAAGACTACATGTATACAAAGTTTTTTTTAAGCAACAAAACCAATTTATGACATAAGAAATGAGGATGATGATTACTTTTCAGAAGAGGTTGGAATCTAGGGGGGGCTTCTGCACACTGGTTATGCTCTAGTTATAGATCTGGGTAAGAGTTTACTATGTGTTTACTTTGTGATAATTCATCATGCTGTGTACTTACAGTTTATTCACTTTCCTGTATGCCTGTTATACTTCAGTTTTTACTAAAGCAATTCCAATAAAAACACCAACACATGTGTGTAATTAGATGTTAGATTTTAAACTTCAAATAGAAAAACAAATATGCAAGAACAGCCCGAAAGAGAACTAAAAATAAGGGGAGCAGCCCTTCCATATACTAAAATATATTTTTAAATATTATAAACCTTAGCAAGCAAAACACTGAGAACATGAATGAACATGAATCAACAGAAACCAATGGAGAAGACCAGCAAATTCTGAAAGAGACTCACATACGATGAGAAAACAGTTTATGATAAAGTAGCTTCTCATTTTAGCAGGGAAAAGATAGGCAATGGGGAGGGGGGTGATTTGGATTTATACCTCACAGCATGCATCAGGATAAATTCCAAATGGATTAACATTTGAATGTTACAATAATAGAAAATAAAGGACATGTCCTGTTATTTTGCAGTGGGGAAGACTTTTCCACCCGTAAGTCAACATTCAGAAGCCATAAAAGACTGATAAATTTGCATGAAAATAAAAATTCATGGGGCGCCTGGGTGGCTTAATCGTTAAGCATCTGCTCAAGTCATGATCCCAGGATCCTGGGATCGAGCCCCACCCACATCGGGCTCCCTGCTCCACGGGAAGCCTGTTTCTCCCTCTCCCACTCCCCCTGCTTGTGTTCCCTCTCTCGCTGTGTTTCTGTCAAATAAATAAATAAAATCTTTAAAAAAAAAAAAGAAAAATTCATGCATACAAAACAAATAGACAAACCAACCACAAAATAAAAGAAATGCTAAGCTGGACACAACTTAATAGCAAAGGCAAAAGGCTAATCTCCCTAATAGATAATCACCTCCTAGAAATATAAAAAAGCAACAAACCAATTTTAAAAATAAGCAAAGACTGAACAAAGAAAAAAAAGAGACAAACCAGACTCAACTATAGAGAACTGGTGGTTACCAGAGGGGAGGAGGTGGGGGGCAGGGCAGAGAAACAGGTAAAGAGGATTAATACACTTAACTGATGAGCAATGAGTAATGTATAGAACTGCTGAATCACTATATTGTACACCTGAGACTAATATAAGACTACAATGGTAACTATACTGGAATTAAAATTTTTAAAACAAATGAAAAAGTTATTGTAATCATTTCACAATATATGTAAGTCAAACCATTATGCTATACACCTTAAATTTATACAATGTGTGTCAATTATGTCTCAAAACAAAAAATAATTTAATTTTAAAAACAAAAGAATATGAGGAAGTCAACTATAGAAAAAGAAATAAAAACTGTCCTTATATCATGAGTTTAAAACTTTTCTTAACAGGTGCCTAGGTGGCTCAGTCGGTTGAGCGTCTGACTTCGGCTCAGGTCATGATCTCAGGGTCCTGGGACTGAGACCCCAGTCAGGCTCTGCACTCAGCAGGGAGTCTGCTTCTCTCTGCCCCTATCCCTGCTCATTCTCTCTCTCTCTCTCTCTCAAATAAATAAAAAAAATAACCTTTTTTTAAAAAAACCTTTTTCGGGACGCCTGGGTGGCTCAGTCGGTTAAGCGTCTGCCTTCAGCTCAGGTCATGATCCCAGGGCCCTGGGATCGAGTCCCGCATCGGGCTCCCTGCTCCGCGGGAATCTGCTTCTCCCTCTGCCTCTACCTCTCTCTCTCACTCTCTATCTCTCATGAATAAATAAATAAAATCTTTAAAAAAACTTTTCATAATAAATTTAAATTAAGACTCCATTGAGTCACTTTCTCACCTATCAGATTGGTAAAAATCCATGATGTGACAATTTAATGTGTTAGCGAAGATGTGGGAAAACAGTAACTTCTCATCCGAAGCTGGTGGAGGTGCACATGGGTACTAACCTTATGAAGGGCAAGTTGGCAATAGCTCCTGAAATTACAAATGCAGATGCCTAGAATCCCATTTCTGGGAATCTATCCTGCATATATAATATGCCCCGGCAAAATACCACATGTACAAGCAGCGTCTATGATAGCAGAATGGATACAATCTTAAGAGTTCACCACACAATAGAAGAGCAGGATATATTCAGTGAAACAAGGCACAGAAGTGTGTATTTTATTTCGTAAATTGTGCTCAGCAGAGGTAGCAAAGCATTTTATATATATAAAAGTTTCTTCATGCAAATACAAGCATATACAAGTATATATATAAACTGTTCAGATATAAATATATGCACTTGTATATGCTTGTATTTGCATGAAGAAACTCTGTATTAGAGTAATTCACACAGGGGCGCCTGGGTGGTCCAGTCGTTAAGCGTCTGCCTTCGGCTCAGGTCATGTTCCCAGGGTCCTGGGATAGAGCCCCGCATCAGGCAAGCCCCTGCTCAGCGGGAAGCCTGCTTCTCCCTCTCCCACTCCCCCTGCTGGGGTTCCCTCTCTTGCTAGGTCTGTCAAATAAATAAATCTTAAAAAAAAAAAAAAAGGAACCTCCCAGAAATAGTGCATCCTTTAAAGAAGATGCTTGTTAATAAATAGATACATCTGTAATTTGATGGACTTTTTGTCGGGGTGATAAAGTTAATTGGAAAAATGTGCACACAGCAAGTCCAGAGATTTTGGGAGTCATGAGGCGCAGCCATATATCAGATTCCTTAGCTCTCCCAAGGATCAGCCTTAATTAGATTAGACCCAACAAAATAAAAACAGTTGCCCGGAAGAGGAGGGTACTGGGTACTTACGGAAAAGAAAAACTTTCACTATAGTCCTTTTTAACAAGATGTTTAAACTATATGAATGTATTATCTAATCAAAACAGTGAACAGTACAAGAGAAGAGGGTCTTGATCAGGACCCCCAAGATCTACCCCAGCACCTGTTCCAAGAGCCTCTGTCATTTATTATCAAGTAATGTTAAATATTTACGAGTTTTATTACCCTGTAACAGCTCACCAACTTTCCCAGAAACGTGAATATTGCAAGACACAGTGTGAAAGGAAGTTTTTGAGCAACTCATTTCACCTACCTTAAACTTTCCTTCAAGTCTTCTCTTTAAGACAGCAAAGATAAGGCGGAAACAACATCACAAAATCGCTGTGAAGTGCAGGCGTGTGAGCGTTTCGGGAAAGCGGCGCTGAACAAGGTCTGCATAGAAGAGCTACTCCGCAGCCAAGCCTCAGCCCTTCTCAAAGGTCAGTCTGCTTCAGCAGCACCAGGAGACGTGGTGAAAACACATGCTGCCAGGCCCCACCCTCAGAGATGCGATTCACTAGGTCCAGGGCCCACGAACTTGTATCTCTAACGAGCTTCTACTCCAAGGTGATAGTTTAAGGACACATTCGAGTAATCTGGTCCAGAGCAAGGCACCTCGACCTGTGATGTGTGTATAAATCAGCTGGGAATCTTGTTAAAATACAGATTTGGATTCGGAGAGGTCTGCAGTGGGGCTCAGGACTCTCCATTTCTAAACAAGCTCCCAGCTGTTGCAGGTGATACTCGTCTGCAGACCACACACTGAGTACCAAGGTTCATGGAATAGCCAACTCCATTCACTTTATGGAGAGAGAACTGTGTCTGGGAAAAGGTAAAGGATTTGCCCCAGGTTCCCTGAAGGTTCAGGGCAGAGACCAGATGAATCCCAGTCCATGGTGGCCACCCCTCTTCAGGAGTGCCTCCCTGAGCCATCCCCAGACCTACCCTACAAAGCTGCATGAACCAACAGTGATGCCGACCCTTTAGGAGATGGCGTAGAAATTTCCTAAAACAGGGGGCACCTGGGTGGCTCAGTCGGTGAGGCATCTGACTCTTGATTTCGGCGTGGGTCCTGATCTCAGGGTCATGGGATCGAGCCCCGCATCAAGCCCCATTTCAGGCTCCATGCTCAGCAGGGAGTCTGCTTGAGAGTCTCTCCCAAGAGAGTTCTCTTGCAGGGGAGAGACCCTCCCCCCTCTAAAAGAAAGAAATCTTAAAAAAAAAAATTATTAAAGCATAGAAAGTCCTCCACTCTTCTGAGAAATAAGCCATATACCCGAGAGCTTACTTTAGCTCAATCATCAGTCTGTTCTTTTTTTTAAATGCACTTTTAGCAAAATTATTTCTTTAGCTTTAGCACCTTTCCCTCCAGTGACTCACACCTTTGACAGGCCCTGCTCTGGGAACCTGAGGAAGACACTGAGCATTTCTCAGCATGTGTGGTCTGATTCTGGGGAGACAGGGGCGGGGAGAAGCAAATCCCTGGGAAAGCTAAGGAATCTCCTGATATAGGACTCCCGAATGACCTCAAAACCTATAGACTTGTGCTGTTTGCATTTTTCCAACTCACTTTATCACCCTGAAAAAAAGTCCATCAAATTACAGATTTACTTGGATTAACAAGCATCTTCTTTTCAGGACCATTGTCTCTGAGCTGCCAATCTCTCTCGCTTTAGAGTGAATCATGCTGAAACCGAGGGAAAGGGCTAGAATTCAGGCCACCAAGGTCTCTGGACTAATGAAGGCAGAGGGAGCCTTACCTGAGATGGAGCTTGATCTGGGAGCACAGCTGCTGCCCTGGCCTCTGTACCACATTCACCCGTAGGCCCCACCCTACCCTGGTGCCTCACAGCTCTGAATGGTTTGTGGGAGGGCTCTGCCATGAACTTGTGTGACTGAGTAAATCACGCATTTCTAGAGACTTTCAGAGCTGCAAGGAACAATCCTGAGGGGTCCCCTGGTCCTCTGATCCCAGAACCCCAATTTCTAAACCAAAAAATACATGACCCCTAATGGCCTGAGGTTGGCTTCCCCAGAAGCAGAGCCTGTGACAGGGTTTCAGTGTCACATGAGTTGTTGAGGGCGTGCTCTCAGGAGGAACCCGTGAGGAAGTAACGGGAGCAGGATAGGGAAGGGCAGTCTCGAGGCTCTGAAGCGTTCTTAAAGGGCACCACAGAGTCCTCCCAACTGAAACAAGGAGGCTGGGCCCTGGTTTAGTCAGTGGTCCCCCTGCCTGGGGGAGGGGTGTAACCTCCCAAACATCTCTGGCAAGGCGGCTTGCAGGAGGACACTGGTCTGCTGTTGTTGCAGCCTTCCCACCCCACGGCTGCCGGGAAATTTGTACAACAGTGGGGGAAGGGGATCTGGTGGATGCCAACCCTTGCCTCCTGTTCTGAGAGCGCCTCAGATGTGTTTCTAAACAAGAGGCCCCCAAAATCACGAGAGAGAGAAGATAAGGGAAGAATACAAGCATTTTTTTTTTTCATTTCCAGAAGAATCTTGGAATCTGTGCTTAGCATAAATCCTAACTGCTCCCCTGACTTCCGGGCAGGCTACAAGGTGACCCCTCCCCCAGCTCCCCCCACTGTCCTCGGCACTGACTGCCCAGCCACATGTCAGCCTGACTCCTCCCTAAGGACTTTGCCTGTTACCTCTGCCTAAATGTTCCACCCCAGATTTTTTGCCCAGCTGGCTCCTTCTTGTCAACTCAAATATCACCTGCATAGAAAGGCCTTCTCTGACCATCCCAGGTCATTCCCTGTCCCATACCTTCGTGGCATTTCTGCATAGCACTGGCCACTCTGACATTATCTTAACTGTGTTCACTTGTGCGTTATCTGTCTTTTCTTGAAGAGGAGCCTTGTTCTGGTCTCACCACTATGTCCCCAGAGCACATAGCTTTGCACATAGGAGACCATAACATCTGAATGAATGAATTGGACATTTGGGCAGGATGCTGAAATGCCAACAGAAAAGTAGGTCAGCTGAACACTCCGCACCCCAAAAGTAGAAGGAAAACCAGGCAGGATGGGGAAGGAGAGAATCCACCAAGAGTTTTCTTGGCTACCCGATTCCTTTCTCCTTCCCCAGCTCCCTCTCTCAGCTCCTTCCTCTCAATTTGGAGCCAGAGTTAACATCAACCCTGTGGAGATCCTTCCCCTTTCAGACCTCTCAAAATGACCAGGGGCATCTGGGTTCCAATTCTAGTTCTAGCTCTGAGCCCCCCTTTCCCCACGGGTACCCAAGTGGGCACAAGGATCGCACCAGTCAGCAATGGAGGCACACAGCTCAAACACACACCACTGCAAATGTAAGCCAGCGCAGGGTATATTCCCGTCCCCTTGCAAGGCCCCATTCCCTCCCCTGGTCCCCTCTGTGGCTCCTCAAGCTCCAGGACAGTCTCCGCGGCAGCTGCAATGGCTCTGGTCACCTAGGAGATTATGCAGCATTTTCCATGTGCCAGACACCGCACCAGCTGCTTGATGCACATGTGCTCACTCATCTGCAGGACACTGAGTTATCGTGGGTGCCCCACATCTCGCAGTATCATTATCTCGGTTTTACAAATGAGGAGACAAGAGAGATTCAGCCACTGGCCGAAGGACACACAGCTAGTGAGTAGGGGCATCTGGATTTAAATCCGGGGCTTGGATGCATTAGTCTCATTTAAGTGGTTTGTCGCCATGAGCTCACTGAATACGGCAGCCCAGAAAAGAAAGATCATGACCTTCATTTCACAGAGAAGAGAACTGCCCACTACACCAGGGGACCCCCTCATGAGGTGCGCAGACTGGCCAAAACCCATAGCCGGCTACCACCATCTTGGTTTGGCAGCAGATATAGAGCCTGGGGCTCCCGGAAGCTCAAGGGTAGCACGCCATGCCTAGGGCAAGTCTCTGGTGTCTTCCCAGGCAAGACCGAGGAAGAACAGAGGCCGCTTCACCCACACATACTGTGGGGTGAGGCAGCCTCTTTCACCCCCAGTTAGCTGGAGGCTCCCCTGGGGTGGCTCCCCTGGGGCTGCTCCCCTGGGCAAGCCAAGACTGCTGTGTCTGGCAGCGCTCTCTCCCCAACCTTGCCCATTGCCCCCTCCCTCCCACTACGGGGATGACTGCCCAAAGCTGGGTCTCACTGGGGGACAAGAGCTAGGATCCTCACTTCTAATCTCTTAGTCTCATGCAATACCAGGAATGAAGAGTTGATTTAATATTTGAAAACCAATCACTGTAAATTCCCCCTGTTAGCAAGCTAAAAAAGAAAGACCAGATGATCATCTTCAGTAAATGGCAGATTTTGGGCCCCTTTGACACAATCCAACATCCACTCCCAGTAGAAATTCTCAGCAAATTATGAATGAATAGAAGGCAATTTCCTCGACCTGAAAAAGGGCATTTATGAGAAACTTCCAGCTAAATGGCGAAAACTCAATGTTTTCCCTCTAAAATTGGGAACAAGATGATCAAGAAACAAATTCAGCGAGGTCTCAGGAGAAAAGATCAACATACAAAAACCAACCATTTCTATTTACTAACACCAAAAGCTAGAAACAACCTAAATATACACCAGCAGGTGAATGGATAAAAAAAGATAGACCAATACAACGGAAAGAATGAACTATTGATACACACAATATGGGTGAAGTTCAAAATAGTTACCCTGAGTGAAAGGAACCAGACATCCCCCAAAGAAAGATTACTACTGTGTAATTCCATTTATTCAAAATTCTAGAAAATCCAAACTAATCTATAGGGACAGAAAGCAAACTAGTGGCTGTGTAGGGAGGGTGGGTAGGAAGAGAGGAATTTCAAAGGGTGAAAAGAAACTCCTGGCAGTGATTGATATAGTCATTGTCTGGGTTCTGGTATAAATATTCAAAATTAGCAAATCATGCACTTTTGTGTAGTTTACTGCACATTAATTTTACCTCAATATGTTTTTTTTTTTTTTTTTAAGATTTTATTTACTTATTTGACAGAGAGAGACATAGAGAGGGAACACAAGCAGGGGGAGTGGGAGAGGGAGAAGCAGGCTTCCCGCCAAGCAGGGAGCCCGATGCAGGCAGGGAGCCCTATCCCAGGACGCTGGGATCATGACCTAAGCCGAAAGCAGACACTTAGCTTAACGACTGAGCCACCCAGGCGCCCCCTCAATATGCTTTCTTTACATTGCATATAAATTGAGGTTCCTACAACAGGCAAACTCATGGAGACAGAAAGTAGAACGGTGATTGCCAGGGGCTGGGGAAAGCGGGGAAGGGAGAGTTAACTGTTTAATGGGTGTAGAGATTCTGTTTGGGATAATGAAAAAGTTCTAGAAATAGATAGTGGTGATGGTTATACAACATTGTGAATGCACTCAATGTTACGGAGTCATATCCTTTTTAAAAATGCTTACACTGGTCATTTTTATGTTGTGTATATTTTCCCACAATTTAAAAAAAAAACACCTCAAAAATATTTGCATGTAAGTAGACATGTATTTGAGGGGAAAGACGAGGGCTCTCTGCTATTCTCAACCTATTAAGGGGTGTCTGTCCTCAAAGAGTTTTCGAACAGCCCTCCTCCCATAGGACAGACAGCCTTCCCCTCTTACAGAACAAGACCTTCATGATGCTTTGCTCCATGGACCCAGGATCGCCAGGGGATGGTCAGGCCACCAACTCTGCAGCAAGCCTCCCTCCATGATGTCTGACTGGCCTCAATCCCTTTGGACTTGCTGTTCCTTGAGCAGAATGCCCTTCCCTCTTCACATGCCAGGCCTCCCACCTTCTCCCTCCTCCACGCCTACATCTCCACCCAGATTCTCACATGCCACCCTTGACCCACAAAAGGCTGCCAGCCTTCTGCTTGTTCCAGATGTCCCCCCTCTCCAAGGGGGCTGTCCCTGTGCCCCCAGACCCCTGGTGCCCCTTGTCTTTTGGCCTGATCACAGTGTCCTGTGCATCTGGTCTGTCTCATCTCTGAGCTGGGAGCTCCTTCAAGTCTGGAACTCTGTCTAACTTCTTCTGTCTCCAACATTCAGATTCCAGTTTAGACCCTGCACAGCCCATCAACTGCCAGGATGTGGGCTGAACCAGTCCCTTTTTTACCAATTCAGGAATGTCCCTAGTGGAGAACAATGTGGGAAAATGGAATTCTTGGTGAACAGAGCAGCTTTGTGTCTAAGTTTTTGGCTCATGGAGGACGAACTCTGGGGACTTGGGCAGACCCATGCAGAGTGCCAGGAAACTTAGCCTTGGCTTCTCCTTACTGACTCCCTTCCTGAGTTGGGAAACAGAGCGCAAATCATTTCCTTTCTCTAGACCTCACTTTCCTCATCTGAATATGGAGCTTGGGGAACTGGTTCTCAAGCTGGGTGTGGAAGGAGGAGTGGTAGAGGGGACATGGGAGTGTTTGCAGAGGTCCCCACATGGGGAGCATCTTGGTCACTCAAGGCCCATTCTCCTGCAGAGCTTTGCCCTCAGACTTGAGTTTGGGTTCGAGACTCGCTCTTTCAAGGGTGCCGGTGAGGGTGTCCCTGCCCCTCACAGGCCCGGGCACACAGGTGACCCATTCCGGCTCATGGTCAGATTTGTTTTGTTACACCTTCCACAAGCAATATGGATCTGTGCTTGTAACAAGCAGTGCACCTGTGATTAAACAATCATTCACTGTAGCTTCACATCTCTCCCCACTGCTGGAACACAAGCCCCTCTGAATTCCTAGCCATGCGTATCATGAGGAGACACAGGGAGGTGTGCAGCCAAGGGCTGGGGTATCTTTTCTGCTATCCTGCATCACTGTCACAGCTAAGGAAGAATGAGACATGCAGCCCCTGTCCCTGAGTCACTTGGAAAGGGAAGGTGTGGGGTCAGGGGAGAGTTGCCAGCCCCCTCACCAGACCACATCCCTTCCTCCCTACTCACATGTGCCCAGTCTGACTCAGGACTGGCCCCACTCATGTCCATACTTCCTTGTCTAAGAACAGGAAACTTTTTAAGTAGGTCATGAAGTCTCCACAGCAGGGTTAAATTTTGTTCTACATGCAGCATTTGTAATGGAGCCTCTCCCGTGTGCCCAGGGCTTCACACACAAAGAGGAAAAGCTTCGAGCCCCAGCCTGGAGCAGCTGACACTGAGGGGGACGCCTGGTCACATAGCAGGCTGGGGGCGGGGGGAGGAGGTGCCTCAGCAAGCAGGACAGAAAGGACAGGAGACAGGCTTCTTGGAGCAGGAACCTGAAGGGGCCTTCACCACCCTTCTAACAAATGAGGACAAACAGCTCCATGTACTTCATGAGAGGACCAAGCCTAGACAAGGAGGATTGTTCCAGAACTTTCAGAAATATTCATTATCAGAGTCAGGGGCCCAGAGGCTGGCAGTCAGGCCTGTCTATCCTCAACAGAGAGGTACAAGGTGTGAGCAACCTTGGATTCTATCAGCCCCCACAGCTTCCTTCCTCCTCACCCAATCCCCCAGACTCTCCCAGTGGGTCTCAAAGCCAAACACAAACGGAAGGAACTCCAACTGAAATCCTCTTCCCTCCCTTCCCTGTCACGGTTCTCCTTCTGGACCTCACGTGCTTTCTTCCAGAGACCTCTCCTAGGTACACTCTCCACAACCTCTGCTTTCTCCTCCCATTCCAGAGTGTTGACATAAACAAGCATCTCTCTCTCCCTCTTCCTTTTTAATCCAACCGTAGTACACCTCAGCACTTAAAGTGTGGAAAAATGGCCCCCAAAGTCCCCGGCTACCCAGAACTTCAGAATGTAACCTTATTTGGAAATGGGGTCTTTACAGATGTAATCAGTTAAGATGAGGTCATGCTGGATGAAGGGGGGCCCTAAATCCAACAGTGGAAGTCCTTCTAAGAGAAGAGAGACGCACACAGGAAGGCCAGATGAAGACTGAGACAGAACCATAGTGATGCAGCTACAAGCCAAAAAATGCCAAGGATTTCGGGAACCACCAGAATCTAGGAAGAAGCCAGGAAGGACCCCCGTTCCCAAGCGTTCAGAGGGAGCATGGCCCTTGATCTCATACTTCCAGCCTCCCACCTGTGAGATAAAACATGTCTGTTGTTTTAAGCCACCCACTGCAGCCCTAGGAAATGCAAAGAAACCTGTTCTGCTCTTCTCGCTCAACCTATCTAAAAGACAGTGACAGTCTCACTTTTTTCCTATTAGCTGTTAAGTATTCCCCTGTGTATAGACCATGACTGACTTCATCCGTCTCCTGTTGATGAACATCTAGGCTGTTTCCAATCTTTCACTTCCACAGATAATGCTGCAATGACTCTCGGGACTGACAGCAGTGTGCCCCTGGGGAAACGCATGGGTAGAAGCAGAATTGCTGGGTTAACGAATAGGCACATCTGGTACATTTACATTCTTGAAAGCTATTGCAAAAGGGCCCTCCAAGGAGAGAAGACACTTGACATTCTTTTTTTTTTTTTTTTAAGATTTTATTTATTCATTTGAGACACAGAGATATATATAGAGAGAGAGCATGAGCAGTGGGAGAAGCAGAGGAAGAGGGAGAAGCAGACTCCCCGCTGAGCCAGGAGCCTGATGTGGGGCTCGATCCCAGTACCCTGGGATCATGACCTGAGCCGGAGGCAGACGCTTAACCATCTGAGCCACCCAGGTGCCCAAGACACTTAACATTCTTAAAACCAATGTATGGGGGCGCCTGGGTGGCCCAGTCGGTTAAGTGGCTGCCTTCGGTTAAGTGGCTGCCTTCGGTTCAGGTCATGATCCCAGGGTCCTGGGATGGAGCCCCGCATCGGGCTCCCTGCTCAGCAGGGAGCCTGCTTCTCCCCTGCCTGCCGCTCCCGCTGCTTGTGCTTGCTGTCTCTCTCGCTCTCGCTCTCTGTGCCAAAAAAATGAATAAAAAAATCTTAAAAAAAAAAAAAATGTATGAAAGTGTTTCATTGGCTCACTCATTTGTTTTTAATTGTCCTTCTTGGGCATTTTTCCTGTTCCAAATCAATGGAAGTTTGTTATCACAAATAAAACAATACAAAGATGTCTGTATTTGTGTCTCTTACAAGGACACCAGATCTGACCCTCTTCCTCTTAACACTTCCTTCCGCTCCCTCTCTCCTTTGCGGTATTACCCGTGCGAACACCTGTCCTTCCACATCTTTCTCCTTGCTCACACTAATCCACATGGACATACAAACACATATAGGGAAAGTTTGCTCGCTTGCATTAATAAAATAAAATAACCAGATCCACAGAACTTGTCCCCCCACTTCACAGTAGGCAAATCTCCAAGTCAGTATCATAATTTTGTTATCCTATAGACACAAACACATTCAGAGACCACCCTCCATAAATGGGATTATAGCAGGCATGCTGAGGGCCAAGTGTTGTAGATATTTTCAGTGCAGTCTTGGGACCTCTTTTTTCTCCTCCTTTTCCTTTTCCCTTCCCCCTTCCTTCTCCTGCAGCCCTACCCAAGCAACCCTGCTGGGCAGCCTTCCCTCCCTTTTTCATGCTCATAGATTTAGAAATACACACATATCTACAAGTGTGGGGTGTGGGGTCAAGTATTGCTTTCTGTGGGGCTGCTTTGCAAAAATGGGATCCTATTAGCACCCATCTCCATTCCTTACTTTTCTCACTCCATAATAAAATCCCTCAGGGAAATCCTTCTGAATCTTTTAATGGCTATGGAATATTTCCTGGCTGTGGGACTTTTGCTTTATTTCCAGCTGTTTTTTGTGCTGGTGGGTTTTGTTTTGGTTTTAGTTTTTGACATTATGAGTAATTCCACAGTAAACATCTGGGGACATTTATCCTCTAGCTTTCTTTTTCATTCTTGCCGCTGACTCCCTCCTAGTCACTAGTTTCCTAGTGTGTTTTGTAATTTGGGCTTTTTGCTCAAATTCAACAAGCATCCTACAGGCAGCCTGAGCAGGCTGCGTTGAAGGTGTATCCCTCCGAAGAGGTTCTGCTTTTGCTTCTGCCAGGTGTCCCAAAAAGACACCAGTCAGAAATAGCTTGCTTCCTTTTTTATTGTAGCAAAACACACACAACATGAAACTTACCATCTTCACCATTTTTAAGCATACAGTTCTGTAGTGTTAAGTACTTTCATACTGTTGTGCAACCAATCTCCAGGACTCTTCATCTTGTAAAACAGAAACTCTATGTCCTTTAAACAGCTCCCTATTTCCCCCCTGTCATCCCCTGGCAACCACCACTCTACTTTCTGTCTCTATGTATAATTTTCCAGCCAGGAATAGCTTTTATGTTCATTTCCTGGCCTAGACACTCTAGGATCACATGAGTTGTGTAAACTGGATCCCGAATTCAAAAGAGGGCAGGAGTGTACTTACAAATTTCTCAGAAGAGGCCTTCCCCAACCAGGCCAGTTTAGAAGAGGCTTCCTTCTCCTCTGCCTTTGAAGGTTAGTGTATTTCTTCTGGCCTAATTTTCACTGGAAGTTTAAACCCTGGAGGGTCCCAGCTGTATGTGGGAGTCACAGTTCTACCTCTCTACTTCAGGTAGGATCAAAACATTGTCCCTGTGTCTGTGGCTATTCAAACCCAAGTCCCTGCATTGTCCAGACCAGCAAAGGGCCGTCAGGGCGGGCAAAACAGCCTCACTCCCTCCCCAAAAAAGGCTCTCAACTGCTTTTATGTCTCTTGCCCAAGGGCTATCCTATTTCTATGCAGCTCAGCTATGCATAAAAAGTGGGGTTTTTTTTAATTTTATTTATTTGACAGAGAGAGACACAGTGAGAGAGGGAACACAAGCAGGGGGAGTGGGAGAGGGAGAAGCAGGCTTCCCGCCAAGCAGGGAGCCCGATGCGGGGCTCGATCCCAGGACCCTGGGATCATGACCTGAGCCGAAGGCAGATGCCCAATGACTGAGCCACCCAGGCGTCCCAAAAAGTGTGCTGTTTTCTATCCTAAGTTTCTGGATTTTATAGTTTGCCCCACAAACTATCAAATTTTCCATCTTGCTGGAAAGGAAACTCCCTTTTATTTCTTTTTCTTTGTTTAGGTTATTTTAGCCTTAACTTTGCATGGCTCCCACCTTATTTCTCCAATGGAACTAGAGGTCTGGCATTCACCAGGCAGAGTCCCCAGTGGACATATAGGAAATGCCCAGTGAAAACCAGTAGAATGATGGGGCGCCTGGGTGGCTCAGTTGGTTAAGCGACTGCCTTCGGCTCGGGTCATGATCCTGGAGTCCCGGGATCGAGTCCCGCATCGGGCTCCCTGCTCAGCGGGGAGTCTGCTTCTCCCTCTGACCCTCCTCCCTCTCATGCTCTCTGTCTCTCATTCTCTCTGTCTCAAATAAATAAATAAATAATCTTAAAAAAAAAAAAAAAAGAAAGAAAGAAAGAAAGAAAGAAAACCAGTAGAATGAGGTGAAAAGAGCCCAAACTCTCTGTCAGGGATGAGGGATGGACACACAGAGGGTGCTGCCTCTGCTTCAGGGATGTTTGGAGCCCATAAAACTTGTGCTTATAACATTGGTAGGGGTCAACAGGATGAAGCTGGGACTACCTTCGATGGAATAAAGGGCTAACGGGACGATGATAATAAGTGGCTAATGTTAGTCACTTTGTCACTTAATCCCCCCCCCCCCAACACCAGAGTATTAAAGATGAGGAAACCAAACTGATGGTTGGGAGAGGAGGTGGCTGGGGGAAACAGGTGAAGGGGATTAAGAGTACACTTTCACAATGAGCACTGAGTAATGTATGAAATTGTTGAATCACTATACTGTATACCTGAAACTGATAGAACACTGTATGTTAACCATACGGATTTAAAAACAAAAAAGAATTCACATGTGGAGAAAAAAGGACAAGCTTTCATATGTAAATTCCCTTTGCTATTATTAAAATCACCACCTACTAACCAAAAAAAAAAAAAAAAATCAGATGAGGAAAACAAAACTCAGAAAGTTTGACAACTTGCCCAAGGTCACATTGTAGCCAAGTGGGAGATCAAGTATTAAATCTAAGTATGGGGACGCCTGGGTGGCTCAGTCAGTTAAGCGTCTGCCTTCGGCTCAGGTCATGATCCCAGGATCCTGGGATCGAGTCCCACATCGGGCTTCTTGCTCAGCAAGGAGCCTGTGCTTCTCCCTGTGCCTGCCTCTGTCTGATAAACAAATAAAATCTTAAAAAAATATAAATATTTTAAATCTAAGTATGTTTGGCCCCAAAGCCCTTGCTGATAACTGTGTTAGAGGACAGCCTGCAGGAGAAAGGAAAAGACCACATTCCCCCACTCAGCAGCTTTCTTAAGTCAGAGGAACCTGCCTGTGCAGCCAAGAGAGGCCTGGCTCAGGGGATGGAGCCCAGGAGGATCTGGAGCTGGAGGGGTAACCTGAGCACCCTACAACTTCAGAGTCACCACCCAGAGACTGCATGCATGACCTCAGCTGGTCAGGGCAGGACACTCTGGCCAGAGCTTGGGGCCGCTGGGCCTAGAAAGGAGCCATTCCTCCTCACCACGGATGGGTTGGTTTTCTGTGCTTCCTCAGAGGTTAGACAGTCTGTGGCCCTTGTCCTTCGGTCTCCCCTCGTACCTCCCCGTCTGGGCTTATTCTTGGCTGGGAGCTCAGTTTTTTTTTGTCTTCCCAGCTGGACAGCCAGCTGGTCAGAGGCATCCATGAATCCAAGGCCATGAGAAGGCTCCTCACAGGTGAGGGAAGACATCCTCTTGGCCCACTGTTGCCACCCCACAGGCATAGATATTCCAATTAACAAGGGATCAGCCTCTGAAGCAGCATATACACGGGAGGGGGATAGGAGAATGGAAGAGTAAGAGCTGAATCAATTCAGAGTGATTCAGGAAGTTTCTGAGCCCAGTAGGGCACCCTCCCCTTCCTTCTCAGCACACCCCACTTCTCCCAGCATCCCTCATCTCTCCTAGAATCCCCCACTCCTTCAAGCATCCCTCATCCCTCCTAGCATCCCCCACTTCTCCCAAATCTTTCCCACATCACCTCACTTCTCCCAAATGCATTCTCCCAGGCCCAATCCAGAAACCGCTCTCAACAGATTCTCATGTCAACCAGTAACAGCATTTCCATCAAGTAATGTTCCTTTCACCAAGTCTAATGCAGTGTAAAATGCACCAATATTTTATATTCCATTAAGAAACAGAGAGGGGGAGCTGTCAATTAAATTATGATATGCCATTGATCCTGATTTCAGAGACATTAAAATGTGGGGAGTGGGGGAAAGGTATATTTTACAATCTATGGACTGTGGTAACACTGAGAGCCTGTTGTCCATTTGTTGTCTTGCCTGAGGGTTACAGACGACGTGCACCGCCTCACAGTTAATGGCTCGTATGCAGGCACCATATGCCCAGAACCATCCTAGACTCTGGTAGTCTCCCCTTAGGGAAATCACAGTCTAGTTAGTGACTTTGGAGGCAGGCCCAAAGCCCATCTCAGGACAGTTAAAGGCCAGTTTCTATAGTGGGAACAATAAATACCATAAGTGTTCGGAGAAGGGATGGACTGGAGTTAGCCAGCTGCTCAAAGAAGACTTCACGCAACGCAACGAGGTAGACAATTAGGTTATAAGATGAAGGACAGAGAATGGGGATGAGAAAAGCCTGAGAACGGAGAAGTGGGGAATAAAGTGAACAAGGCATGGAGAGGAGGCCCCTGTGGCAGACACTCTGGACGTCAAAGAGAAGGTTGTTTATCTGGAGCAAAGAAGCTGTGTCAGGGTATCATGGGAATCTATATTGAACAGGCAAGACAAGGCCAGACTACCGATGGCCTTAAAAGCCAGGCAGTTCTTGATGTGACATGCAGTAGGGAGCCAGTGCAGATTGAGCTGGGGAGTGACCTGATGAGCACATTAATTTAGGGAACACTGATGTACAAGACGTGTTGGAGGCAAAAGCTGGAGGTGATAAAGGAAGACAGCCTCTAAGGCGTGTCTAACAGAGACTCATGTGCCTGGAGGGGCTGAGAGGACCCTCAGCCCCTTGAGCTATGCCTACATGGAAAGGAGTCCCAGGTCCTTTTAAGAACTGTCCCTTCAGGATGTTGGCCACCCAGGCATTGGCCTGGTCTATTCCAGGGGGTGCAGCTATATAAAGAACCATCTTCAGGGTGCCTGGGTGGCTCAGTCATTGAACATCTGCCTTCGGCTCAGGTCACGGTCCCAGGGTCCTGGGATCGAGCCCCGCGTCGGGCTCCCTGCTCGGCAGGAAGCCTGCTTCTCCCTCTCCCACTCCCCCCTGCTTGTGTTCCCGCTCTCGCTAGGTCTCTGTCAAATAAAAATTAAAAAAAAAAAAAAAAATCTTCTACTCAAATTGGTACCATTCAGAAGCAGAGGCTGCAGGACACAGTGCTCACATTTGTACAGAACATAATCATCATGTTAAGGGAGTCCTTTCTGCCTCTAGGAATTAAAGACATGTATTTGCTAAGAGGTACATATGTCTGATACATGTTCATTGATAAAATACTGCAATCTTTCTGAACGGGCCGTACGTGACAATTGGTAACAAGAACCATAAAATCGGTTGAACCCTGTGAAGGAATAACCCTGTCTCTACAGGGTGAGCCCTGAGAATATAATCAAGTCAGAAATGGCCCAAAGCAGTGCCACTGGGAGAGGTGAGAGTCAGGGAACTACCCCAGGGCCAAACAGAGGGGAAGGGTCTCAGCGCAGCCAGAGCATCGGAGCTGCTTAAGTGAGGTACTTACAAACCTATCAAGTTGGGGACAAGGACTGCTATTGTGTGCGCCCCTATCCTGGGTGCTAGGACCCTACAGAGGCAATGTAGTGTTACAGCACAAGCAAAGATTTTGCTTCAGAGGCCCATTTCCTCATCTATAAAATGGGCATGGAATCATCAGTCACTGGCCCTCATCCTGGCCAGTGAGGAGCTACTGTTACTACATATATGAGAAACAGACAATAACTGGATGCAAATATTCTTAGCAGGGCTGGGGGATGGGTGGAGGGCAGCATACAGGTGGCTGTAGGGCATCCACTGGCCCCGGTGTCTGAGGCGGAGGTGGGAAACAGGATGCCAGAGAGCCTAGTGCCATGTCTAGGAAAGTTACCTCCAACCTGGCAGGGAAACCCAGGTGGGGAAGCCAACTTGGCCCAGACTTGTCACTCAGATACTCAGTCCTCAGCAGCCCACTGCTTCTCTTTGGCTCTTCACCACAGCCGGTCCTGAGCATGACCCCTTCTATGCCCCTGGGGACATCCTGGCCACTCCCGTGGAATGTTGATCTCAGTATGGATAAATCCATTTTCTCCTAGGGTCAGCCAAACTCGGGTAGACTGGTCCCCAGAAGAATGTGTCTAAGAAGCTAGAGAGGAAACAAAATTAAGGAATTAAAATGCAGCCACCTAGTAACAGGATTTCTAAGTCTTATTCTGATATGAATCTGGCCCCAGACTGGGCTAGCAGCCTCCTTAAGCTGTCTCCTCCTCATTGGTACCTATTTGCCTTGGCAAGAAGCTCTCCCTTCCAGAACTTGCTTCCTCTGGCCTT
>NW_023270469.1:12775942-12923683 GCF_011800145.1 Mirounga leonina | reverse complement strand
GCCTTGGCAAGAAGCTCTCCCTTCCAGAACTTGCTTCCTCTGGCCTTAAACAGCATCAGCCCTGCCCCTAGCTCTTGGCAGGACCAGCCTCTCTGCTTAAGCTCTTGGTCAATTCAGTTGGCCCCCGAGAGTCCTCTTTTGGCCCTCAGCTCTCCCACAGGGATAATAATACCTGCTAGGCAGAGACCTCGTGGGGACTGGAGATATAGTTGGTGGCGCCAACTACAATAAATGTCAACTCCGTGAGAGCAGGACTCCCTCTTGTTCTCTGCCCCATCTCCTGTGCCTGGCCCATATCGAATGCACATGGATGTTTGTTGAATTAATAATAATTATTAATAGAAGCTCAAGTATATACATACAAGCTCTAGAAGGACCCACAAGAACCTAGCATCAGTGAATGTCTTTGGATAGTTGAAAATAGAGGCTCAAGGAATAGGATATAAAAAGGAAGCTACTTTTCACTGTAAACCAGTCTGTATCTCTTGGGTTTGTTGTTGTTGTTGTTATTGTTGTTTGCTGTGCACTATGTATTACCTTTTTGAAATTAAAACCATAATATCATTTACATTAGGACCAAAACAATGAAACACCTTGGTATAAATCTATCAAAATATGTAGAAAATCTATATAAGGAAAACTATAAAACTCTGAGGAAAACCAAGGAACACCTAAATAAATGATGAGAAATTCCATGTCAGGGACATTTTTAAGATGTTTGTTCTCCCCAGCTGGAGCTATAGATTCAATGCCATCTCAATCAAAATCCCACAAGGTTGGGGCGCCAGGGTGGCTCAGTTTTTTGGCAGATGTCTTCGGATCGGGTCATGATCCCAGAGTCCTGGGATCGAGCCCTGCGTCAGGCTCCCTGCTCAGAGGGAAGCCTGCTTCCCCCTCTCCCTCTGCCCCTGCTTGTGTTCCCTCTCTCTCTGTCTCTCTCTCATGTCATGTCTCTGTCAGATAAAGAGAATCTTAAAAAAAAAAAAAATCCCACAAGGTTATTTTTGTGGATGTCTACACACAGATTCTAAAGTTCACATGGAGAGGCAGAAGACCCAATACTGAAGAACAAGCCCGTAGGGCTGATGCTACCTGATTTCAAGACTTAGTACAAAGGTGTGCTCATCAAGATAGTGAAGTACTGGCAAAAGAAGAGACAAACAGATCAATGGAACAGAATACTGAGCCCAGAAATAGACCTACATGCATATAAGCAACTGATGTTTGACAAAGAAGCAAAGGCAATTCAATGAAGAAAGGACAGTCTTTTCAATCAATGGTGCTGGAACAACTGGACCAAAAAAATAAACAAACACAGACCTTACACCGTTCAGAAAAATGAATTCAAAACAGATCTTAGACCTAAAAGTGAAATGCAAAACAATAAAACTTCTAGAATATAAAATAGGAGAAAATCTTGGTGACCCTGGGTTTGATGATGAGTTTTTGGATACAACCAAAGCACAGTATATGAAAGCAAACATTCCAACTTAAGCTAAGAAAGCTTAAAAGGTATAAAATAAAAAGTATTCAGCCCATGTTATGCACTTTGCACGCCCAGAGTTTAAGTTCCAGATCCTGAACCAACCTCAGTTTCCTCCTCTGGGGTTAAGGGTCATGCCTTATAGGGTTGGGTTAAGGATTAAGTTGTCACTGCAGTATGACAATCAAAAAGTACGTTGTCGGGGTGCCTCAGTTAGGCGTCTGCCTTTGGCTCAGGTCCTGACGCCAGCGTCCTGGGATTGAGCCCCACGTTGGCTCCCTGCTCAGTGGGGAGCCTGCTTCTCCCTCTCCCTCTGCCTGCTGCTCTGCCTACTTGTGCTCCCTGTCAAATAAATAAATAAAATCTTTAAAAAAAAAAAGTGCTTTGCCTATGTGATTTCCAGGGAAAAGGAGAGGAGTGGCCTCACGGCCAGGAGGGAAACCAGGGCAGAGAGGACCAAGAGGCAGCCTCAGCAGAGGTGTCACTCAAGGAAGGTTTCCCAATTGTGGATAGACACTGGAAAGTACCTGGCCCCAGCCCAGCCTCCACCAGGCCAGCTAGTCGGCCGGCCTCTGTGAATCACAGTTTCACTGGGGCCTGGGACAGCTCCTCCAAGGAGGCAAGCAGGAGGGCTACACAGACCACAGGCCAGGGCGGTGGAGGTGGGAAGGTACCTGGAGAGCAAGGGGGGCCAAAAGGACCACCACCCTGTCCTGGTGTGTCCCTTCTCCAGTAGGATGCTGGGAAGCCCCTAATCACCTTCTTCATCCGGAAAACAGCACATGCAAGGCCCACTCCCAGGGTGGCAGTGGGGAGAAAGCTTAAAGGTAGTTACTCTACCAAGCAGTAGGTGGAATTAATATTGCTGTCAGACTAGCAACTGACACAGAGCCTCAAGGGCGGCAGCAGCAGAGACAGGGGAATATCTGGGCTTCTGAACACATGGTTTATCTTCTCCAATCCTGTCTCCTTGTCTCTTCTATGGGAATAACACAGTCCTTTATCTCCCACCTTCTGTATGAATTAGCAACCTGCCTGGCACAGAGGTGTCCCTAAGTGAGAGCTCCCTGTGCCTTTATAACGTATGAATGCCACCCCAGCCAACTGGGTCATTCTAGATAAATCACCATCCCTGCCAGGGATTCCTCCATAATCCTGCTCAGCTCTGAGGACAAAGGAAGCCACAGCATTGCCACCATTAGGGGTAGAATTTATTGCCTTGCAGGTACTAGACTGGGAACTTGGACAAACTGAATCGTGTGGACAAGGTCTTGGCACCCAGAGAGCTAGGCTGGAAAAAAACACTGTTGCAAAAAGGCAAAATGTACTCAGCTATGGGAAAAACTTTAAGCCCTGGACAAGAGTTTTTAAGGAGGGTCCCGTTTAATGGAAGAAGGGGGGCATTGAGCAACAGAGAGCCTGGCTCCCAATCAAAGCCAATGTTGTCTGCAGTTTTATCTTTGGACCCTGGGGACGCAAGCAGACTGGGCCTGCTTGCACAAAGAAGCCAGCCAGAGGGAGGGGGACAGCACTGATTCACCGGGCAAGGGGAGGTGACAGCAGCTGAATCCATACCTGTGAGAGTGTCAGACACCAGGAACTGTTGTCCAGGCACAGTGGGGTAGGAAGCAACCAACTTAGGGCAGGGGGATTTTGGAGATTTCCACCCAGTATGGAGGGCTGGAGCCAGACTGTCTAGGTTCAAGTTGCAGCTCTACCATCTACTGGCAACCTTGAGTGGGTGACTTAAACCCTTGACCTCAGTTCCCAACTGTAAAATGGGGATATAGGAGCACCAGCTGCACAGCTTTGTAGTAAGGATTTGAGGTCAAGCCTGTTCTGCATTTAACAAAGTGCTTGCCCAGAGTAAATGGCAACAGCTGTTATTACTGACATTCAGGAGAGGGCTGGAAGCAAGCCTTCCCACCTGCCTGCCACCTCCCCCTCTGACTTGGGTCCCACCTTCACATGGGCCTGTTAACGTGTAGCTGTCTGGACTAGATCACATCAGAGAGGCGCAGAGCCTAAGAGAGCCCCTGCCAACCCCACTGGCTCGTGCAGGAGTCTCCTCCGCAGCTGGCCAAGTCTCTCCTTCCACGCCTCCATGAACAGGGAGTGCTCCCCATGTGGATGACTCTGATCATAAGTCCTCTAGGTGGAGCTGCAAACTGCCCTTTAGTGGAAGTGATTTTTCTGCCAGGGACTTTCCAGTGTCTGGAATCCACCCATCCCACAAACACTAGGATCGCCCTGAGCAGGACCCCAGGCAGTCCTCCAGGAAGTCTCCAAACCCCACACTGAGCACCTCATGCAGAATGGCACTCCCCACAAGGACACACACACACACACCCCAACACCTGGGTCCACGAGGCAGAAAGTCTGGGATGTCCCCAGACCCGACACTAGTAATAGTTCACATGCACTACCTCACGAAACCCCTGTGAGGTAGGTACTGTTTTTACCCCCAATTTAAGAAATTGTGGTAAAATACACACAACATAAAACCTTAACCACTCCTAAGGGTACAGTGCATTGGTTTTAAGCACATTCACATTATTGTGCAGCCATCACTAACCTCCATCTCCAGAACTCTTTACATCTTGCAAAACTGGAACTTTATACCCATGAAGTAATAACCCCTCCAGTTCCTAGCAACCACTACTCTATTCTGTTTCCATAATCTTGACAACACTAAGTAGCTCAAACAAGTGGAATCACACAGTATTTGTCTTATTTGGCTTATTTTACCGAGCATAACATCCTCCAAGTTCATCCATGTTGGAGCCTGTCAGAATGTCCTTCCATTTTAAGGTTGAGTAATATTCCATTGCATGTGTAGACTACATTTAGTTTATCTGTTCATCTGTTGATGGACAATTGAGTTGCTTCTACTTTTTGGCTATTGTAAACAAGGCTGCTTTATTAAAAACATGGGTGTAACTATCTTTTCAAGACCCTGCTTTCAATTATTTTGGGTATATACCCAGGAGTGGGATTGCTGGATCATATGATAGTTTTATTTTTAATTTTTTGAGAAACTGCCCAACTGTTTTCCATAGCATCTGTACCATCTAACAATCCCAACAGGGTACAAGGGTTCCAATTTTTCTGCATCCCTGCCCACACTTGTTATTTTGTTTTTTAATAGTAGCCATCCTAAAGCAAATGCAATCCTAAAGCAAATAGGGAGAGCCTATTTTTTATCCCTACTTCACAGCAGAGGGAAGTGGGACTGGAGACGTCCCAAGGTCCCACAGGCAGCACATTACACAGCTGGGATTCAAGCTCAGGGCTGTCTGCAACTGTCTGGTGCTCTCAACAGCCCCCATCCTGGCACATGCTTGCTGTCCAACTGGTCAGTGACCACCCTGGGGTCTCCAATGTCCTCAGAGCTCCGTTCAGGGCCTGGCTAGGGAGGAGGCAGTGATCTGGAAGACCTCCCCATCCCCACAACCCCAGCCCCCTGGATCTCCCAGACCCAGGCAATCCTGAAATTAGCATCCAACAAAGGCCTGACCCTGCACAGCCCACAGAGCCTTTGGCCTGGAGACCTCTTCAGGGGGCCTCCCTCTCCAGCTGGTATGGCTACAACAGAGAGTGGGGTTCAGGGCTGGCTCCGCAGCATCTAGAGCGGAGTGTAGGAGAGGAGGGGATGAGGGGCTGGAGAGGCACCCATGCAGCTCACGGATTCTGGTTTCTCCTGTGCAGGGGGGCCCAGACCAGAGTGGCTGGAGGAAGGGGTAGGGCCAGGACAGGCCTGCAAGGTTACTCAAGCAAACAGCATGCAGATGCAGAGTCGGCGCATCCCACCTGCATGACCCTGGGCAAGCTAGTATTCCCTACCTCTCAGTTTCTTCATCTGTAAAATCAGGAAGACAGTCAAATCTTGCAGAGAGCTGCGGGTACTAAATGATCACTAGATCCACAATGCCAGGCTGAAAACTGGGGGCCGACTGTGCTGGCACCCCTGCCTCATCCCACACCCAGGCCTATCCCACCTTTATCCCACAGTGCTTTGCTCTCCACCAATGGGCGATGGCAGAGCCTTGAGATTAAGGGTCCAGCCTCCCAGGTGACTTCTTTTAGGAGTAACACATTTGAATGTATTAGTTCTGGTCGGCTTTTTGAAAAACAAATAAATAGGGGGCACCTGGCTGCCTCAGTCCAAAGAGCATGCGACTCTTGATCTCACTGGGTTGTGAGTTTAAGCTCCAAGTTGGGCGTAGAGATTAATTAAATAAACTTAAAAAAATACAAAGTAACAATAATACCTCCAGGCAAACAAAGACATGGTCACAAAGATATTTGCTACTGCGTTACTTATAACAATGATAATTTGGTAGTGCCCTGAATTTCATCCATGGGCACTAGTTGAACTAGCATCCTACCATGAAATTAGATAGTATATGATCACTATAAAGGAAATTGGAGCTCTGTATTTATTGGCATTTCCATGGCACTAAATGTTGAGTGGGGAGAAAACACAGGTTAGTAAGTAGGTCATGTATAGATGATCCCATAGAACATACAGAACTGCATGTGTGTTTATATACACTACAGATGCTCAAAGTATGGTTTCCTGATCAGTTGCAATAGCATCACCTAAGAGCTTGTTAGAAATAGAATCTTGGGCTCCATGCTGGGCGTGGAGCGTACCTAAAAAAAAAAAAAAAGAACTATAGAATCTTGGGCCTACTTCAGGCCTTTGGAATCAGAATTTAACAAAATCCTCAGGTGATTCATGTGTAGGTTACAGTTTGAGAAGTGATAAAGTAAGGCATTGTCTGGAGAGTTTCCCAGTAAAATATTCTTAGGGGATGGTTACCTCTGGGGGAGTGGGGGAGTGGGATTAGGATTTTCTTTTCTTCCTCTGCTTTTCTGAATTGTTAGTTTTGTTTGTTTGTTTTTTTAGATTTTATTTATTTATCTGAGAGAGAATGAGCAGTGAGGAGGGGCAGAGGAAGAGAGAGAGAAGCAGACTCCCTGCTTAGCAGGGAGCCCGATGCGGGGCTCCACGCGGGGCTCGATCCCAGGACCTGGAGATCATGACCTGAGCCGAAGGCAGGCGCTTAACCCACTGAGCCACCCAGGCGCCCCATGAATTGTTAGTATTTTTTCTAATAAACATATGTCATAAGAACAATAAAGCCATTAAAATGCCTGCAAAGACGTAAGATCCGGGTGCCTGGGTGGCTCCACTGGTTAAGCGTCGGACTCTTGATTTTGGCTCAGGTCATGATCTCACCGTGGTGGGATCAAACACAGCATCGGACTCTATACTCAGCACAGAGTCTGCTTCAGATTCTCTCTCCCTCTGCCTCCTGCTCACTCTCTCTAATAAATAAATAAAATCTTAAAAATAAAAAGAAACATAAGATCCCAAACTACAAAACTCATAATAGTAGAAAACACAGGTAAAAAAACTTTGTAACAGTAGGCTTAGCAATTATTTCTTAGATAGGACACCAAAAGCACAAGCAACAAACGCAAAAATAGATAAATGGGACTACATTAAAACTGAAAACTTGTGCATCAAAGGACACAACAGAGTGAAAAGCCAACCTATGGAATAGAAGAAAATATCCACAAATATAATGGGTTAATATCCAGGATATATAAAAAGTCCTACAATTCAACAACAAAAAATTCAATAAACTGGAAAAAAAATGCACAAAGGACATAAACAGATATTTCTCCAAAGAAGATATACAAATGGCCAACAGGGGTATACAAAAAGATGCTCAGCATCATGTGTCACTAGGGAAATGTAAATCAAAAGCACAATGCACTATCACCCCACACCCATAAAGATGGTTACTATCAAAAAAGCAAACAATAACAAGTATTGGTAAGGATGTTGAAAAATTGCAAGTTCTCCAGGCGTGGTCACTGGCCCTTCCTGGCTGAGATGCACAGACAGAACTCTCCTGGCAGCCCCTGGGAAGCTCAGGAGGTAGGTTCCCAGGCTAAACGCAGCTCAGATCCCAGGGAACACCACCCCCTACTTGGGACATGGCCCTCACATGTAAGTGTGTAAAACTTACAGAAATTCCCTGTGGTTGCTGCAGGCCTGGAGGCCACCGTTGTCAAACCTCCATGGAGTCTCCTGGCGTTTAAAGGGCCACATTGCCCATTTCAGACAAAATGCCTCTACCAAGACTGAGTCAGGGACTGTCACCAGACAGTATTGCCTCGGGGATTGGGGGTGAGGGGAGCCTCAGCTTCCGAAGACTTTTTGCAGACTCCCAGAAGGGAAGAATTATAGGAAGCCTACCAGCCCTGAACCCTCAACTGAGGCAGAAGAGGAGACCCACCCACTCTGGTGGTGGAGCTGGGATCAGAACCCCAGAACCCAGCACCCCAACTTCCAGGCCAGGCTCCCCCAACCTGAGCCTATCCTGTGCATTTATTTATTTGGGGTACCATTAAAGCCCCTGAGATGGGGTGGAAGGCTGGATGCATTTCAGGCCTCCAAAACCATCCCCAAAAGCTGCCAGAACAGGCATCCCCAATCCCACTTAAATCTCCACATCCTTAAGATGAAGTCCAAATTCTCACATGATTCTCAAGGTCCTTCAAAATTTGGTCCCCACTGACTCCTCTCACCTCATACCCCACTCTTCCAGCCCTGCAGCCTCCTGAACTTCCCACCCTTCCCCAAACTCTGCTTTCTCCCACTTCTGCTTATAGCCTGTTCTTCCTTGGTAAGCAGGGAGCTGTCCTGGAGCGCCCGGGCTGCTCAGTCACTGTCTCCTCTGTCCTGGGCTGTGTGCCTGTATCAAAAGTATGGTATCTGTCTTATGCGTCTCGCCCGTTTCTAGCACCATGGCCACCCAGCCCAGTAAATGATTGTTGACCAAGAAAACAAAGCATGTGAGTTTTCTGCCTGCCCTTTATGGCTAATTCTTTATCTTCCCAAAGGCTCTGGAACATGGCCTTGACCTTCCACAGTAATGGGCCTCTATGTGCCAAATGCTTTACCCATGTTATTGCACGTGATTCTATGACACAGGCATTAACTTTCATTTTAGAGACGAAGAAATCGATGTTCAGTCTAATGACTGCCCACAGCCAGGATTGGAACCCAGCCTGACCAGCCTGTGCTCACTCCACTGCGCCTCATAGATGGCCTCCCAATAACCTAGTGGGTTAACAGGTGTGCCCCTAGATGTCTGGGGAATTCTCCACTCTCTCCAGGGATCACTTAAGCCTGCACTTTGACACAGGAGGCTGAGAGATGGAAGGGTGACATCTAGATCAGATGGCAGAAGGCCAAGAGTCTGGGGAACCTTCAGAAAGAAAGAGGTTGACATGACCTGCTGTCCTCCCAACACCCAGCTCTCCAGCCATAGTACAGATAGGTAAGTAAAAAAAAAATAGTAAGTAAAAAAAAAAAACCCGCTAACAGGGGAGAAGCCTCTCACTCCAGTTATAATGGGGCTGCGAAAGAAGAGTCAAGAAGATGCCCTTGAGATGACCTTCTGCCCAACTGTTAAAATGGCCCAGGGAAAGCCTACCAGGAGTGCTTTAAGTGCCAGACATTGTGCCAAGTGCTTTACAAATCCTCTATCGCTAATCATTTTTATAATCTCTATTCTGCATGTCAACTAACTGAGGCACAATTATTAAGTGAGAGTTCAAGGTCAGGCAGTTATGCATACAGACCAAGGCTCGCCTGCCTTCAAAGGTCAAGTCTTAAACACTATGCAAATTGCCTCCTTCCTGAAAAATCCTCAGAGAAAACAAGTTCCTTACCCACCCCCTCATACCATCATGGTCCTGGAAATTAGAAATTAGTCACATAATTGAGCGAGCTCACCCCATGTATAATGTCAACTGAGCTACAAAAATGTTCTTGCCCTTTGCCCCAAGTGTTCATTCATTCTGGATGGAGAATAAACTCCAAGGAGAGCGGAAAAAAATCTAAAAAACTTTGAAAAAGTTATTTTCAGTGTTGTCCATAAAAGCCAAATTACTAACTGCAAAACACCTGGAAGCAACCCAGCTTCCCAACTGTGCTGGGACGGACTTGTTAATGTGGTGGACAGCATGTAAACCTTGAGTATGGCCTATAGTAGTTGGGTTTTGTGCATTTAAAATAAATGCAAAGTGTAAAAGTGGAACTCATTTTAATTTCAGAATCTGAACGAGGAAGGCTCACCTATGCCATTTTCTTTTTCCCTTTTAAAGAACTTAAAATCAATTAATTTTTGATAAGGCAATTCATGCATGTGCTAATTCACACAGAGGACTTAAAGATCTAAAGACCTAAAGCAACATGCAGTGGGGCAGCCACCAGTAACCCGCAACAATCACTTAAAAATGTGGGTTTGTTGATTTACAAAACTCAAGAGAACACGGGAAAGTAACTTGCTTTATGGTTATTTGGATCTGCTTTTTCCCTGCGGAGCTGAAGAACCACGCAGAGAATTCACACCATTTCTGAGACATAGTTCAGAGCTGCTTGGCGGGGGGGCGGGGGGGGTTGCTGTCTTTTTCAAGTCTTGCTCAAACCTCTTGCTATGATCTGCGAAAGCAGCAGCTAAGTTGAGGTGAAGGCAAGAAAAGGAAACCATGTGAGAAAAAAAATGCCTTCTTACCTGTTCACCCAAGAGGACGTGGTCTTCCAGGGCTTTGCTGAGGATTTTAACAGGCTTTAGGACTGGAGCAGGTGCCCAGGAGCTGGGGGCAGTGGGTACCAGGTGGGAGAGGCTGCGGCTTCCCTTAGCCCGCAATCCGGGCTTCCCGACTGATGAGAAGGGCGGGGAAAGCAGGCCACTGCAGCTCCTGATTCAGAAACTGAAGCCAGCAAGGGCGGGGCAGGGCCACGTGTCCCCAGCCTGCCTTAGGAGTGCTGGTAGGAGGGGGCCACAAACCCAGACGATCAGCCAGGAACTGTTTCCTGACTCAGAGGGCCTGGCAAGTTAATGGCAAGAGTCCCCAGAATCAGATTTTGGCTCCCAAGCAGGTTGGGGCATTTTAAGCGGCTACCCTAGCTCCTCTCCATAACACATTTACTCTGGCAAAAAAACTCTCCTTACAAAACTTAATAAAACTGAATGATGTGGAAATGACTACAGTGCATGTGTACACAGAGGGACAGATTGAGAAAAGGCCTTTGATAAATATCACCACTGCCGAGGACCAATCAATTACCCAGTGTACAGATAGAGACATGAGCCCAGAGAGATGAAGTATCTAACCTAAGATCACACAGCCAGGGCTTCCTGACATGACTTCTAATGTAACTCATGGTAGGACACACAGCACAGGGAGTTCCTGAGGACACAGAAGTGAGGCCCTTTACTCAGCCTCATCTCTGAGAATAGGGACACTTTCACTTTGCTGGGGTCAATGGAATGCTGAGAATGGCTCTGCCCAGCAGAGTTCTGTGGGCACCACGGGGCAGCTCCATCTCCGCCTAGTTTTCACAGTGAGCTCCCTATTATTTGGAGTTGTTAGGGGTGGGCCAACCCTCCAAAGGATCCTTTAGCTCTTCCACCAGTGGATATAACCAACAGGGATCAGGGGACAGGGGAAGAGCTGTGTTCAAAGCATCAAACTATTCAAGACAGTAATTTGTAGTGTTTCTCTGAATGGGAGCACAGAATTTTTATTAAGGGGCCCCTTATTAACATCTAGGATTCCACAGCATCTAGTTTGAAAAATGACAGCCTAGAAGATGTTAACATGTCTTACTCTGAATGTCAACGCCTGGCACAAGTGGTTGTTCAAGAAATGATTTCTCAGTTGGGGTGACAAAACTGGATTCCTGGTTTGGCCCTGAACTTCCAGCAGGACAAGGCCCACACTGGAATGAACTTGGCTAATTCTCCACCCTCATCCCCAAGGCTGTGACTACCCCAGCCTCACCCTCCCCTCTACAAGGCCTTGACAGAGTCACGGGGCCTGCTGGGAAGGCAGGACAGAGTGGAGATGACGGTGGCACAGCCACAGGATCTCATGAGAGCCTCACAGAAGTCCGAATAAACTCCACTGTGCCCTCTGGGTCCCCTCGCTTGGAATGTCACTTCCTTTCAAAGCCTTGCACATAGGACTGCGTTCAAGATGGAGATGGCTCTAGACATCCCAGGGTTTCAGACCCAAGTTCAGCAGCCGTGCCTCCTCATCCCCTGGAGGCTCAGCAAAAGCACTTTGCTGTTACCATGACCCCTGAAGGTTGATTTTATTCTACTTTACAGACAGGAAACTGAGACCATGCTTAGAGACTGGTGAACCCAGGTCATCGGACTCTGTGTTCAAGGCTCTGTCTATGGCCTTCACTCCTACTTGGCATTTGGCAGACAGGATTTTGATTGACTGTTTTCCGTGGTAAAGTGGCCTTTCTCCAGCGGCAGCATCAGCTCAGTAAAGGCAAAGGGTTCCCCAGCCTGCCTTAACACTAGGCCCTAATAACCCACAGTAAATGTTGATGCTTCTCATGACCATCATATCACTAGCCTATACACATCTATTCATGGCCCCAAATTATTAAACGTGTGAAAACCCTCCCCAAATGAACTAATTCAAAGTAACTCTCATTCCCTGAGATTTTGTTTGCTGTCAGAGAAGGCAAGTATCTAAGTTCTGCTGGTAGGGCTATGAATGAAAATGTGAAGGCTCTAGAAGGCAGAGGTGGGGAACTGAGATGGGTTTGCCTCTGGGATTACAACAAAACCCACTGGGTACTGGCTTCTAGATTTGGGAGGTGAAGGTAGGGTCGGGTGGTGACAGGCCTTGAGCTACTTCCAGTTGAATCTCTCAGCTTTTTGCCCCCAAACTGCAATTTACAACCTTGGTCTATTTATTTATTTGGCTTCATTTTGAGTAAGAAACACTGTTCCCTCATTCCCCACCTGACCTAATGATTTCTAAGTCTGATGACCACCAGATTGTGAAATATACATATGCCCAGACACCAGCAGAGTTTAAGAGTAATCTGGGGACAAAATCCAGCAATCTATTCTGACAAACAGATGATCCTAATGTCCAGCTGGAGTTAAAAAACCACTACACATTGCAACAGGTTTCTTTCTGTTTCTGGACTGAAAATGTATGGTTGCCCACCCTCCACCTCCTCATTTTTCAGATTTGGGATCTTCTGACTTTTTCCAGAAATCACAAGGCTGTGCCTGTTTTATCTGAGGAGATCAGAGACATGAGACTTAGACTCTTCAGAAACTTGTTGCCAGGATCTCTGGCAGACTCACCAAAACTGCTAGGTTATAAAACTTCTAGGTGCAAAGCAGACCTGCAAGGAGGTGGCACATAGTAGGTGCTTGGTAAGTATTGGTGGAATAAATATCTTCTAGCGGGTTGGTTATGTCTTCTGATGTTGGCCTTCAAGCTTCTACAGAAAGTTGGCTATGCCGGTGCAGACTGGTGAAGGGGACTCTTCTGAATGCTGTGTAGTGTGTATCTCCCGATTTCAGTTTGCTCAACTTCACACAAGCCCCATACATTGGGCTAACAGATCCTCAAATATAGTACATCAGCCACTGACCACAGGTGGTCACTGACTCCCTACCGCGTACCCATGAGTAAGCCATCTGGCCCCCACACTGTTATTTTTTTGGACAAGGTTTGATTTCAGCAGCAGAGATGGTTCTTCTGAGGTCTTGATATAGCCCTTGAATGTGTTTTAAAGGTACAATAAATAAAATATTCACATATAATACTCCATATGCAAGTGAGCAAGTAGATGACTCAGGCAAACACGTGTCATTTCTTTTTTGAACAGAAACAAAATTTAGGAATTTTTTTTAAAAAATCGGAAGGCAGCTTGATCTCATCTGAAGAATGTTCCCAACATTTCTGGCTTCCCACTAATGAGAAACTCAAGAGAGGCTGCATCACAGGAGCAGCATACATTCTGAAGACCAGTGCTCCTCCCATGAGAGGCGTGAACTCCAAGACCCTTTCCCAGCCACAGCAGTCTTGCTAGCAATACATTCAAAAAAGCCAAGAAAATCAACATTCCATCCACAGCCCAACTTGGGCGCCCCCCACCCCAGGAATGCTATTCTTGGCAAGAGATCTTCCAAAGGAAACGACATCTGCAGAACCTCTAACTGTGAGGTCAGGGAAAGATGAGGCAGCTGAAAACTTTTCAGTCCTTTCTTAGATCCAAGTTACAGGGACCTAACAGAGCAGCAGGGTGGGAGCAATCCTAGCAACTAAGGGCAAATGTCTCAGGGTCTTAACATTATCCCTTCTGAGTTCCATGGCAGACTCCGATGCGTCGTCAGGCTACAAAGAGTTTCCCATTTACCTGGCTGCTCAGTTAAACCAAAGGAGTTGATTAGTCCCCCTTAAAACCTACAGAGATGGGATTTGTAACTCAGCCTCATCCTATCATCAAATTTTATTAAACACATTTTGTAGCTTCTGGAGCAACAGCTATGAACTAGACAAAATTCCTGAGCTCAACAGATTCAAGCCTAATTCCCTGTGCCTATGCTCCAGAAATTGTACTTGCAGACCACAGGCAAATTTATGGACAGACAGGTGAAGGAAGCTCAACAGCGATAATTCCTGGATATGACACCTAAAGCAGAGGCAACAAAATGAAAAACAAAAAAAAAAGTGGGACTACATCAAACTAAAAAGCTTCTGCACAAAAAGAAAAATCAACAAAGTGAGAAGACAACCAACAGAATGGGAAAAATTATTTGCAAACCAAGTATCTAGATAGAGGGGTTAACATCCAAAATATACAAAGAACTCAGACAACACAATAGCAAACAATTAATCCCATAAAAAAACGGGCAAAGGGGAACATATTAATTCAAAAGGATACATGCACTCCTATGTTTCCTGCAGCATTATTTACAGTAACCAAGATACAGAAGCCGCCCAAATGTCCATCAATAGATGAAGATGTGGTGTATATATACTATGGAGTATTACTCAGCCATAAACAGGAATGAAATCTTGCCATATGCAATGACATGGATAGAGCTAGAGAGTATAATGCTAAGTGAAGTAAGTCAGAGAAAGACAAATACCATATGATTTCATTCATATGTAGAATTTAAGAAACAAATGAACAAAGAAAAAAAAAAACCCAGACTCTTAAATACAAACAACAAACTGATGGTTGCCACAGGGGAGGGATTGTGAGGAGGGGTGAAACAGAGAATCAAGAGTGCACTTATCTCTTTTTTCTTTTAAGATTTTATTTATTTATTTGAGAGAAAGAGAGAGAGTGCGTGCACTTGGGCAGAGGGGGAGGGAGAGGGAGATAATCTTAAGCATGTGGGGCTTGATCTCACGACCGAGATCATGACCTGAGCCAAAAGCAAGAGTTGGACTGAGCCACCCAGGCGCCCCTAGAGTACACTTATCTTAATGAGCACTGAGCAATGTGTAGAATTTCTGAATCATTATTTTGCACACCTGACACTATTTTTTTTTTTAAGATTTTATTTATTTATTTGACAGAGAGAGAGACACAGCGAGAGAGGGAACACAAGCAGGGGGACTGGGAGAGGGAGAAGCAGGTTTCCCGCTGAGCAGGGAGCCCGATGCGGGGCTCGATCCCAGGAACCTGGGATCATGACCTGAGCCAAAGGCAGACATTTAACGACTGAGCCACCCAGGCGCCCCACACCTGACACTATTAACACTGTTAATTATGCTTTAATTAAAAAAATAGGCAAAGGAACTTAATAGACATTTTTCCAATGCAGATACATTATAGATAGATGGCCAAAAGACACATGAAAAGATGCTCAACGTCACCAGTCATTAGGAAATGCACATCAAAACCACAATGAGATACCACCTCAAGCCTGTCAGAATGGCTATCATCAAAAAGACAAGATAAGAAATGCTGGAGGACGCCTGGGTGGCTCAGTTGGTTAAGCGACTGCCTTCAACTCAGGTCATGATCCCGGAGCCTGAAATCATGTCCCACATTGAGCTCCCGGCTCAACGGGGAGCCTGCTTCTCCCTCTGACCCTCTCCCCTCTCATACTGTTTCTCTCTCTCAAATAAAGAAATAAATAAAATCTTTAAAAAAAAAAAAAAGAAGAAAGAAAGAAATGCTGGAGAGGATGTGGGGGAAAGGGAACCCTTGTGCACTGTCGGTGGGACTATAAGCTGGTGCAGCCACTATGGAATATAGTATGCAGAATCCTCAAAAAATTAAAAATAGATCTGCCCTATGATCTAGCTATTCCACTTCTGGGAATATATCTAAAGGAAATGAAAACACTTAAGTCAAAAAGGTATCTGTACCCACAAGTTCACAGCAGCGTTATTTACAATAGCCAAGACACAGAAACAACAATCACAGATTAATGAATAAAGAAACTGTGGTATCTCAACAAAT
The DNA here is from genome assembly GCF_011800145.1 of Mirounga leonina. Classification (NCBI taxonomy): domain Eukaryota; kingdom Metazoa; phylum Chordata; class Mammalia; order Carnivora; family Phocidae; genus Mirounga; species Mirounga leonina. The sequence goes on along the minus strand of NW_023270469.1, from coordinate 12,907,865 downwards.
GGTGCTGGGAAAACTGGACAGCTACATGCAAAAGAATAAAACTAGACCACTTCTTTGCATCATAAACAAAAATAAACTCAAAATGGATGAAAGACCTAAATGTGAGACCTGAAACCATAAAAATCCTGAGAGAGCACAGGCAGTAATGTCTCTGACATCGGCCATGCCAACATTTTTCTAGATAGGTCTCCTGAAACAAAGGGAGATAAAAGCAAAAATAAACTACTGGGATTACATCAAAATAAAAAGCTTTTGAACAACAAAGGAAACAATCAACGTAACTAAAAGGGAACCTACTGAATGGGAGAAGACACCTGGCAAATGACATATTTGATAAAAGATCAGTATCCAAAATATAAAGAACTGATACAACTCAATACCCCCCCCAAAATAAATAATCCAATTAAAGAGTGGGCAGAACACATGAACAGACATTTCTCCAAAGACAGCCAACAGACACACAAAAAGGTGCTCAACATCATTCATCATCAGGGAAATGCAAATTAGAATCACAATGAGGTATCACCTCACACCTGTCAGAATGGCTAAAATCAAAAAACAAGACACAAGTGTTAACAAGTGTTGGTGAGGATGTGGGGAAAAAAGAATCCTCATGCACTGTTGGTGGGGATGCAAACTGGTGCAGCCACTGTGCAAACAGTATGAAGGTCCCTCATAAAGTTAAAAATAGAATTACCCTACTACTCAGTAATCGAACTACCAGGTTCTCACCCAAAAAATACAAAAACACTAACCAAAGGGATACATGCACCCCTATGTTTATAGCAGCATTACTTACAACAGCCAAATTACAGAAGCAAACCAAGTGTCCATCAATAGATGAGTAGATAAAGATACACACATACACATACCAACCACATCTTTATTACCAGAGGGGAGGTGGGTGGGGGGATGGGGGAAATAGGTATGGGGATTAAAAGTACACTTATCATGATGAGCACTAACACAGAATTATGGCATTACTGTATTACTGTACACCTGAAACACCAAACACACTGTATACTGAAACACAATAGAATACTCTATGTTAACTATACTGGGAAATAAAAAACTTAATAAAAGAAGTTGCGGTATATATATATGCAATGGAGTATTACTCATTAAAAAAAAAAAAACCACAAGGAAATCTTGCCATTAGCGACACCAGCAGACCTTAATTTAAGGGCATTATGCTAAGTGAAGTCAGACAGAAGAATACTGTATGATATCACTTATCCGTGGAATCTAAAAAAACATCAAACTCCTAAAAAGGAGATGAGATCTGCAGTCGGGAATGGAGGGGTGGCAGTGGTGCTGGAGCAAGGTGGTCAAAAGGTATCAACTTCCAGCCATAGGAAGTATTAGAGATGTAATGTAAAACATGACTATAGTTAACACTGCTATGTGATGTATATGAAAGCTGTTCAGAGAGTAGACCGTAAGTGCTCATCACAAAGAGAAAAAAAGTATTTTTGCTGCTTTTTATTCTATCTCTGAGAGGGTGAATGTAATCATTTCACAATATATATACATAAGCCAAACCATTGTGCTGTACACTTTAAACTTATACAGTGATTTATGTCAATTATACCTCAAAGCTGGGGGGATAAAAAGAAGAAGATAGCAGGAGGGGAAGGATGAAGGGGGGAAATCGGAGGGGGAGATGAACCATGAGAGACTATGGACTCTGAGAAACAAACTGAGGGTTCTAGAGGGGAGGGGGTGGGGGGATGGGTTAGCCTGGTGATGGGTATTAAAGAGGGCACGTTCTGCATGGAGCACTGGGTGTTATGCACAATGAATCATGGAACACTACATCAAAAACTAATGATGTAATGTATGGTAATTAACATAATAAAAAAATGCATAGAAAAAAAAAAATCTTTCCAGCTGTTAAAATTCTGGTAGAGAAATCAAGTCCAGAGAAGTCTCCTCAGTTAACAGAGCTGAAATGTTATCTGTATATCCCTCACCACTCATATCTTATCTAGCAACCTTTTGGGTACATCAACAGAGAATGTGATCAAGTCAACAGACACACCAAAGGTAAAGCAGTGTAAGGGGAAAAGAAAACATCATAACCTGCGTACTGGGTGGGGAGGGAAGGAGACTCCAGAAGGAAAATGGAAGACTTCACTGTCTCTTCCTGACCTAAGTCCCAAATACATTAAGAACTCGGTTTGGCTCAATAAGCTCCCACCATGTGCTGAGCTGGATGCTGGGTATTTTAGGTATATGCCCTCATTTTATTCTCACACCAACCCTGTTTATCTCCATATTAGGGTGACTCCAACCTGCCTTACCAATGTCACAGAGGCAAAGACTTGACTGAATTCAGGCCTGTGAGTTCATGTCTAGACTTGTTTGCAAGTTCCCATTCCAGACTTAGCATTTCAGAATCTTTAGGGGCAAAGTGCCCAGGAATCTCTATTGAGTGGCTTAAGGGATGATTTTCATGATTAGGGAAATTTGAGAGAAAAAAAAAACATACAAACAAATTTGTACTCCCTGAAGACATAGGGTCACTTTTTTGGTAAATGTAGGGACCCTTAGGAACCAAGATGCTGTCTCAAGTAAGGCTGAGCAACACATTAAGGGACTTACATGTAGCTTATATGACAGCTCTCCCTTTACCTTCTACAGATGGGGGAACCAAGGCTCATAAGTTTTAAATGGCTTTCCATGGGGTGCCTGGGTGGCTCAGTCATTAAGCGTCTGCCTTCGGCTCAGGTCATGATCTCAGGGTCCTGGGATCGAGCCCCACATCAGGCTCCCTGCTCAGCGGAAAGCCTGCTTCTCCCTCTCCCGCTCCCCCTGCTTGTGTTCCTTCTCTCGCTGTACCTCTCTGTCAAATAAATAAATAAAATCTTTAAAAAAAAAAAAAAAAAATGGCTTTCCCAAATTCACTCAGCTGTTACCTGGCCAAACCAGATTGCCTGACTATAGCTCTTTCTACTATAAACACATTTTGATTGTTTCACACGTCAAAGCTTTTTCTCCCTACTAGGCTATTAAGTTCAACTGAGCAGGCCCGGTGAATTTCTTACTGTGCTTATTATTAGTACAATGCTCAGAATATTATTAGCTCATGATTTGCTGTCATCTACCAGTTAACCTTTTGCAATATGCACCCACATTTCTGTGACAATCCACGGAGTTTGTTATCATTTTTCCTGGGCTTTGGGTTAGAGGAATGGGAAAGGAATATCATAATATGAAACCTTTGCCTGGCCTACCTGTAGCTCTCCAGTGGGGCAATACTCAGATGACCACACATTCCCAGCTGTGGTAAAAGATCTAAAATTAAGATTCAATATTATATGCTATAAAATCAAAAAGGCTTCAAATGGCCTAATTACAAGTTTCCCTCCCAACTCTGCCCTTATGGATAAGGTTCCCTACCCTAAACCTAAACCCTCCTTATCAAAGGACTATACCATTCCTGCTCATTTCTAGGCAGCAGGTTTCAGTTCATGTCAGCCTATGGATTTATTCGAACAAGCCAATCACAATCACACCTTCCCACAGGAAGTAGGAGGCAGCCCACCTTCTTGATATTCTAAAGGCTGCCTCCCTCCCAAAGCCCCCAGTTTACTTGGTTAAGTGCAACCCCCATGTGGCCTTGCATGGCATGCAGTGTTCTTTTCCCCTTGGCTATGATTTTGTAACTAATAAACTGCTGTCTGTGCCACCCCCCAAAAAAATCCTAATTCTACAGAGAGATCAAGTTTTCCTTTCTTACACAAACCCCCTATGACTACAGGAAGATGTACTTCAGGAGAAAACTGGGCACAAGGGGCCACTACTCAAGCATCTATGCAAAGTTTCCCAGACTACTACATGTCAACATCAGACAACCTGATAGACTAAATGGAATGGGTTTAGGTAGGGGCCACAGAAAAAATGAGCCCTACAATTAGGCCATGAAAATACAATTCAAAAGTGTCATCTGCTATGTGATCAGTGAGATAACTGAGAAAGTGTTATCTAGAGATTCAATTCCTAGCAAAACCTGGATCTCTGCTGGCTGCTCTAAAACCTAGTCATGATTAGAGATAACGCAGCGTGAGGAACCCTCTCTACATTGGACTGTGGGCTGCTCAGGGCAAAGGTTGTGTCTAATCACCTCCATTCCTGATTCTAACCCAGTGCTGGCCACAGAGAATCTGCTCATGGAAGTGGCTGAGCCTATGCACATGAAAGAATGTTTTACTCTGTGAAAGACTGAGAACAGCAGTGAGCTCAGGTCTCTCCAAATTCAGTGAAACTGGGGAACTGCCTGGAAGATTAAGGCTGCCTTTTCAGGTGTGGACACTTGCAGCTGAGAGGCTACCTGTGCTGCCTCCTCATACTCCAAAGGCCCTCCAGAGCTTGCCTAAGATGTCCACTGCAGACAGGACTCCCCCTCTCCCCTGCCCCCCAACGGTTACCCATGAGCCTTTAAATAAGGACCACATATACTCTGTTCCCAAGGGCAGGTTAGTATCTGGGTTCTTCTGTACTTACTGATCCTTCCTACGAGTCATATGGCAAACGATCATTTCAGGAGCTGTAGAAGTAAAGGGAGCATCTGTTAAGAGACCACCCAACTGGAATGCATGCCAAATCCTTCACTCTAAGACCTCAAAGTAGAAAGAAGCTAAAACAGGGGAGAAGAAATCAGCCACCATTCCTCGATATCCAATGGGAAAAAGCGTGACTGACCACATGGTTATTATTGAGCCCAAGCTTCATCTGCATAGCAAAAAGAACTAGAGGAAGCCAAAAAACCACCCCAGAGCTGGGAGTGTGAGGCCACAAGGTGCCAGAAATACAAACAGGTAGCTGGAAGGAAGGAAGGATACTCCATTCTTCCTGCTCTAACTCAGGCTCAAATTTCCCACCTAAATTCCCACCCCCAGAAAAGACACATGGACACAAGCCACCGTTAAAACTAGATTTGTATTTCTGGTTAGATTCCAGAGTGGCAGAACTCAGGAGTTATACTATATTCAACCTGGTCCCCACCTCAGCTTGCCTCCCTCCCTCCCACACAGGTAACATTGTACAAAACTATATTTACAGGAAAACCAGTTAAAAACTAAGGGTGTATACAAAAGTAGACAAGAGAGCCAGAAATATCAATGCAGGGAAAGCTTTGGGGAAGAGGGAACATCTTATTACACACCAGAACCTGGGATCAATGTATTATGTACTAGTCAGAAAGAAGCATAGCAAATTTCAGTGCCAATTTTAGGGGGAACCAGTCAGTCCAGGGAAAGAGTGGATAGGAAAGACCTACTAGCTTTAATATTACAAAGTCTTAATTATCCAGCCACCCTTCTGCCATATGGGTTCAGAGTCATGTGGTGGGGGAAACATAACAGAGTCTCTGACACAGGTCCCACAGGAAAAGAAAGGGCTCAGAAGGCATAGCGGGTCCGGATGTCCTCAAGCTTCTTGGACACCTCAGGTGGGGTTCGGTCCAGTTCTTCAGAGACGTTCTTCTGTTTGTTGGGCTCCATGGAGTTGAACTGCTCACAGAGATCTCCATCTATCACATTCTAAGACACAGAAAAGTGAGGAAGAAATAGGTCAAATGCTTAAAGAAAGTGCCACATGGTAAAGCAGCTGCAAGAAAGGCTTTTATTCTCTCAGATATCTGAACCATTTACAGAGCCAGGAACACTACTCTAAGTTCATCCTTAGTGTCCCGTTTTCAGAGTAGCAAAACTGGGTGAAGCCTCTTCTCTGGCTGTGGTCTGCTCCGGGGGAAGAGGTCCCTGAATATCACCAGCCATTCCTCTCCCCCCCGTCCCCCCGCCCCATTACTGCCTCCATCAATCCACTCCTTTGATTCTCCTTCATTCAGGACTGTTCTGATTTTTAAGGGAGGGAGGGCCACAGAAAAGACAAGTTACATGGGGCGAGGATCCCCCCTTTCAACCCAGATTTCCAACAAAGACAAACCTTAACAGGGAAGTAATAGGAACGAAAGCTGAGGTGGTCTCGCCCACAGAGAGGGGGATGCTCAGACCGTAGGTGCATTTCTACATGTTGGAAGAAGTCATGGTCCTGGTAGAAGAAACAAAAAAATCTGTCACTAAAAGAAAAAAGGGATTTCAACTACTAGTCTACGGTTTCCAGAAGCACAATGAACAGACAAACCATTGATTTTTTTTTACCATCCAAAAAGATGTTAACTATCCAACTGCTCCTCTGACAACCACAGGTTTTCCTGCTACAAGATACCTAAAACCTGAAAGAAACCCCACCTGTATTTGCAAAACACAAGAGAACACCACATGTAAAGACTGATTTGTGAAGTCAGATTCCTGATCCCAGCTTCCTTAGCTGGAATAACATAACCCAATTCAGCCAATCCTAGAGTTGACTTGAGGAGGCAGGAAGTACACAGTCTACATCACTGTAATGATCATCATTCCTAGTCCGTGGGGTGTGATTCTGGGGCTTTGGCCTCTAACTAATCCTATACCCACACCAGAACTGAACCAGACCCAGGGTGCCTGGGCGGCTAGGTTGCTTAAGTGTCAGACTCTTGACTTCGGCTCAGGTAATGACCTCAGGGTCCTCGGATCAAGCCCCATGTTGGGTCCTGTGCTCAGTAGAGTGTCTGCTTGAGGATTCTCTTTCCCTCTCCCTCTGCCCCTTCCCCTGCTCTCTCTCTAAAATAAATAAATCTTTAAAAAAGAACTAAACCAAACCCTGGTACAGTATAAAAACAAATGGCTTGGGTGGGGGGAACAGGATTCCTATCTTCCCAGGTACTTCTGTCACCTTATAAAATTTCCAGAACATCCCTAGCTACATGTGGGGACAAAAGATTTGCCCTCTTAGGCTGATTTAGCACCAAGAAACAACCCTGTGAAGGCAAAGGCCAGAAGAGTATGGGAGATTTCACCTCATGGGATGTGAATGGGACAAGGATTCCAATTCCTCCTGACAAGGTGGTATAGACCAGTGATTCTGAGCCTCCAGGGATCAGTGTGGTCTTCTGTAATGACAGCACTGTCTCGCCCACATGGTAGTTCATGATCACCTCTGCCTGTAAGTTGAAAACAGACTAGTAACTATGTGTGCCCTCCGGACCTGTTCTAGATTCCCAAGAGCAAGCAGTACCTCCAAAGGGCAGATTTCACCTTCTTTTAAATACAAACAATACTAACATTTAAAAATACTTCAGAATGTTCTTAACATTTACTTGAGATTAATGTCCTCACAATGCTGAAGTTAGATCATTTCTGGTAAGTCCCACACTGGGCTCCTTGCTCCGCAGGGAGCCTGCTTCTCCCTCTGCCTGCCGCTCCCCCTGCTTGTGAGCTCTCTCTGACAAATGAATAAATAAAATCTTAAAAGAAAGAAAAAAGGCAGCAATCATAGACTTGCTCTCTAAAACATATCTATTTTAAAAGTCCAGAGTTTCTCTACTACAGAAGCATATGCCTACAGGAGAAAAGTAAAGAGCCCAGAACAACCCCTCAGAAAAGAGCTGGTTAGTACCAGGAATGACCCTGTGCAACAATTTTTTCCAAGGAACACACTATGCTCTAGTCACTGCTAAAATGTCTTGGAAAAATTCCATTTTGTAGTGATAAAAATGGAATGGTGACTTGGTCATTGTACATCAAGCCCAGCATCTACCCATCAGAGGCTATGAAAGGATTTCCATGTGCAGGAGAGTACTCAGCATAATCATGTGCACTGCAGGTAGCTGACTAAAAAAATGTTCCCTTGGGGTGCCTGGGTGGCTCAGTCGTTGAGCGCCTGCCTTCGGCTCAGGTCATGATCCTGGGGTCCTGGGATCGAGCCCCACATCAGGCTCCCTGCTCAGCGGGAACCCTTCTTCTCCCTCTCCCACTCCCCCTGCTTGTGTTCCCTCTCTGTGTCTCTCTCTGTCAAATAAATAAATAAAATCTTTACAAAAAAAAAAAAAAAAGTTCCCTCAATGTGGGTCATGGGGAATGTACCCTGAAGGCTGGCACCTCTCCTTCGGGGTCCCTTCTGCAATCTTACCTTCTGAGAGGCCCCGTTGAGCAAGCCCCGGTCCCACAGGGCTTTGTTTCCTGTGGGATCCTCATCCACTTCATCATTGGTATTAGGTGGGAGCCTCACCTACAAGGAAGTGACATAAGTCACAGGGCTGGGTCATGCACCAACTCACCTGCATCACCAAGCAACATGTTTGCCCCTGATCCTTGACAAAAGCAAGCCTGGACACGACCTTCGGCAGAGGCGTGAGCCTGTCTCCTACAACCTGGTGTCTAAGTGACAACCTCAAGAGATTCAACCCATGAGCAAGGACAAAACAAAGGCTATAGAACATAAACAAAAGAAGTCAAACTGGGCTTAGAAAGAGAAGCCAAAATTCTTGCAAAAGTAAAAATAAATATTACTCATTAGCTCAAGTGAAACCTATCATCACTATTAAATCATATTCCATAAGGAGGGAGATGGACCAGACTAAAAGACTGATAAGAATGGGGTGCCTGGCTGGCTCAGTAGAGTACGCAACTCTTGATCTCAGGGTTGTGAGTTTGAGCCCCATGTTGGGTGTAGAGAATATTAAAAAATAGTAATAATAAAATCTTTAAAAAATAAAAATAAAGACTGATAAGAGGGCACCTGGGTGGCTCAGTTGGTTAAATGTCTGACTTCAGCTCAGGTCATAATCTTAGGGTCCTGGATCAAGTCCCACATCGGGCTCCCAGCTCATGGGGGAGTATGCTTCTCCCTCTCCTTCTGCCCCTCCCCCCACCCCCGGCCTGCTCATGCTCTCTCTCTCAAAAATAAGTAAAATCTTTAAAAAAAAAAAAAAAAAGAGGGCTTAAAGAACACAAAGTTTCCTTTTTAGAACTGGCCTTACTAGGATTGAATTTTATACCTATTTTCAATTTCCATATTAGAGATCATAGTCCTGGGTCCTTGACTTTACCACCGAAAATAGCCAGCTTTCCTACACATCAGTGTAACCCATGTAAACATCAACTCACCACACAAATGTTGCCAAACTTGTCTGCCCCAGCCACAGTATCATAGTCCAGGAGGCTAGCTGTAGTGACCCATCGTGGGTAAGTATCATCGGCGAAAATGATAAGCTGGTTCTCATTACGCTTGTATCGAACCCAGATGAAACTTTCTTGGACATCAGACACAATTACCCTGTGTCCAATAGTCTGGATCCCAGAGATGTAATTGGCAATATGCTGGGGAAAAACAAGGACATCAATGGGTATAGCCTTGAAATTCAGAACCCAGAGAAAGTCCAGCTTCCCCTGACTGTAATGTATATATAGGAACTACAGAATGGCAGTCAATAAATTCCTAAAAGATGGAAAAAGAGCTAACTGGTTTTAATACAGTGGATATGTATGCTCAATTCTCACAGTTAAATACTCTGTAGTAGCAAACAGGACAGAATCTGGTTCTTAGTTTGAAGAAGTCAAGAAACCCACCTAACTTCTGTCCTTCTCAAGTCTCAAAGGCCTAATTAATTCTAAGCCTGGAACTGAGGAACTACAAGGTCCTAAAAAGTCATAGAATTTTAAGTTACTGTCTATCATACCGCCAATGTTTCCTCCTTCCTCACTAGCTAGTTCTGAGGCCCTGTACCAGCATATTTACCTTGTTCTCACACTTTCGGAGTAACTTCTTCTTCCCCAGATCATAAACTCGCAGAAGCTTCCCCACACCAATCAACACCCTCCCCTGGAATGGGGCAATGGCAGCAGGGACCTCTTCCACTGGAGTCTGTGAGAAGAAAAACAGCCAATGCAGCTATGAGAACACCAGCCAAATGCTAGCCCCACCCTCCTGACCCAAAATGTTTTTACAAGACAGACAATGAGTAATCACCTTTGGCTCATCAGAGAAATAAACCACACATACAACAGTCTCTATGAACAGGTCCCACACACTGCACGTCACTTAGCAAACAGATCAGTGCCACATGTGAAAGGAAGCCCTGACGCCCAATGAATGTGGTTTCAGAGCCCGTGATAATTCAACTGTTGCCATGAACAGTGAAGCCTCAATGTTGGAGAAGTGACTGCTGCTTGTGGAGGGATGGGAAAGGAGTGCTAGTGACAAGTGACATCTTAGTTGTAAGGGAGATACAAGGAGTTTAGCACAAAGAAATGAGTAATTCCTTCCTAGAGGACACTCCCCTGTGGAAGGCTGAAGGAGCTACATGCGTGTGCTGTCCGTGTGGAACAAGAACAGGACTTTTATCCCCCTTAATTTAAAAATTGTGATAAAATACATATAAAGCTTACCATTTTAAGCATTTTTTTTTTCATTTTAAGCATTTTTAAGTATACAATTCAGTGGCATCAAACATTTTCAGTGTTGTGCAACCATCACCACCACCCATCCCGAGAACTTTTCCATTTTTCCAAAGGGAAAGTGTATCCATTAAATGCTAATTCTCCAGAGAATATTAATTCTTTAGAACTATTGGATTTTTAAAAAATAAAAAAATAAAAAAGAACTGTTGGATTTTGGTTACAAATTGGCTACCAGGGGCCAATTCTGCATACACCTACGTCACCACTGTGGCTGGTTAGCACGCAGGCCTCCTGTGGGACTCCCAGGCAGTAGAGCTTCACTGCAGCATGAAAGCCCCAGGATTTTCTGTGTGCCACCAACAGATGGAACATAATCAATCTGGCTCCCAAAATGGTCACTAGAAGACCTGACCCACAACTTAAGCAGAAGTGAGAGAGTCCAGTAGGACCTAAGATCCAGGAGAACCAATGGCTGGTTCCTACCTTGTGCAAAAACTCCAGTTTTTCCCCATTGTTCACGAGCTTGTAGGTATAGACAAAGCCCCCTGCTACAGACCTGGGGTTGAGGATCAGGTCTTTGGCCACGCCCACCAACACATACCAATCATCACCAGTGTTGGAGAACCTGCACACGGCCACACTGCAAACAGAGAAAGAAAGAGGAATCAGGCAGTAGTTACAGCACAGAGAATTCCCATTCCAGCCCTCAAAACCCTGGATGTCCTGAGCTCCTTACCTAAATGCGGCCTCATTCTGTTCTAGCTGGACAAGATCCAGCGTGTTCCCTTGAATAGGATTCATCACGCGGATCACAGAGGCCCATTGCCCATTGCCAGCCTTAGGAGCTCCGAAAATGGACTCAGGGAGGTTTTCATTGAGGAATGCTGCTGCCATCTCTGCAGCGAGCTCCCGCTCATCCTCCCCTGCTGCTTCTACCATTTCCTAAATAAAAAAACAAAATCACACACAAAAACGGAAGAGATGATATATTCAGAGGTGGGTGGTGGGTGAGAAGCGACAAGTAGCGCAACACCTCCAGGGGGACTTCATTATCATATAAGTAGCAAAGTCTGCGGGCCAAAACCAGAGTTCCCGAAATGAAGATTAAAGGGAGTAGTGTACAGACAAGGGGAAGAGGGAAACCACTAAAGGGGAAACCAGGTACTCCGTTCTTTAATGCCAAAAAATCTAACATCGGACTGTGGCAAATACATGGCACATAGCCTGAGATACATAAAATGAAAACACCACTTTCCTACCTACCCCCTCTGATTTCCCTTACTACGACTCCTTGTCTCATCTCTTCCAGGCCAGATACAGTTTTACATGGTGGGAGCTATTTGTTTTTTTGCTGGGAAATGATTTCTGGAAAGAATTGAAAGCTGTCTCCTTTGGGCCTGAACCCAGGAAACACATACACAGACTGTTTAGGAAGCTCAAGGATTGAAGAACTCTGTTCCAGAAGGAAAGCTGAGTACTGAATAAACCCAGGTCAGTGTATTAGTCCCGCGTCACAAAAAAACCTCTAAAACCAAGGATTCAGGCAAAGGGCTCTGCTTAAAGGACCTGACAAGAACCTGGGTCTTTTTTAAAGCAACAAAGAATATAATCAGCAATTACACGAGTTTAAACTTTTCAAGAAAATTTCACATGAATGCCTTTTAACTAAACCCTGAAGGTCAGTCTCATTACCTCTGCCATTTGCTGCTTCCTCTGAGCTTTTGTTGCCTCAGTGTAGGCATTGTGGTCAGTCTCAATGATGATAAGGTTGTTACTCTCAGGGTGAATGACAAATTTCCTGGGTGTGTACTGCAGTGGAAATGCTACTTGATTGAAGACAGCACCTAGCTTCTCCAACGCTAAAATCCTATGGGGGGAAAGGCAGGGAATTAATACATCACTCACTCAGGATCTAGAAACTCTTATCAAAATGGTCCATAGTTCTGACAGTAAGGACTCTAAATGCTGTTGTTTCCAAGAGTTCTGCTGTTAACTACTTCACACAGTGGCTTTCCCTGAAAGATTGTGTTCTGGGGAGGAAATGCTCTACTGCTACAAAAGTGAAAAAATCTGTGGGTGTGTCCACATTTATATGAATTCGGAAGAGAGGGAGCACCCATAAATAATGAGAATGTCCATGAATGAGGCAAGGTCTTGACTGGCAGAGATGTGTGTGGGAAGCATGCCAGGGTACAGAGAAAAAAAAAAACATGAGGCGAGAGCAATTCTGCTGGAACAGAAGGTACATGAAGGTGTGAAGGTTAGAGAGAGAGAGAACAATGACTGAAAAGATCCTGAAAGATGCTGCACAGAAATCTGGGAGTTCACTTGGTAAGTCATCCATTTAACAAGAGACTATATAGTTCCTTTTTTTTTTTTTTTTTTAAAGATTTTATCTATTTATTTGACAGAGAGACACAGCGAGAGAGGGAACACAAGCAGGGGGAGTGGGAGAGGGAGAAGCAGGCTTCCCGCAGAGCAGAGAGCCCGATGTGGGGCTCGACCCCAGGACGCTGGGATCATGACCTGAGCCGAAGGCAGACGCTTAACGACTGAGCCACCCAGGCGCCCCTATATAGTTCCTCTTGATAAGGTTCCTCTTATGAATAGCCAAGAGTTACGACCAGGACATGTACACAGGTGGCATTAAAAGATGAAAAAAGAAAAAATGAAACCCCAAACTTGAGAAAGTTAAACTGAATAGCTTATTTTTCAAACTGACTAGCCATCTTGCAATATAATAGTGCTCACTCCAACATAATCAGCATAAATAACAGTCTGTCAATTTGCAAAAGGCCTAAATAATTTATACTGAGGTTAAAATTGGAAGACCTAACACTGTAAATGACAGGACCAGATGAGAAAAAGTTACCAGTGATCCAATGCCTGCCTGCTCTAAAACTAATCTAACAGTACTGCCTTGGAAAACAAGACGCTTTAATCTCAAGGAAACTAAACTGTACTGCTGAGTATATTAAAACTTGGCCCTGAAAATCTAAACAGAAGCTAAAACTCCAAACACCGAAACTTGGCTACCAGGTACTTAAAATCCTGAGCCAAATGAATGTTTCAGTTGCAACACTCTAGTGCCGTGGTGAAGAGTCGGCTCTCTGCCATCACTTCGTTAACTTCTTCCAACACTCTGGCAAAACCACAATCCCAGTCGTTGGCAGAAAGGATTCCCACTGAGCTTGAACCGTGGGACTCTCACCTCAGGGTATTGGTGGAGATGGCCACAATGCCCTCAGGACACTGTTCAGAGGCGAAGCCAGATGCGAACTCCAGGGTCTCATAAGACAAGGGAGTGAGATGGAAACGAGACTGGTAGGAATAGCTCAACCAGGATCGGCTTGACATGGCCAACACCTGAGGAAAGAAAAACATTCCAATAGGTTTAGGAAAAAGACAAACATAGAATGTTAACCACAGACCTTATCTGCAAATTTCCGTGTGCACAATATCCCAAGGAATTTTAGAAACCTAAAAGACTACCTTAAGAAAAGAGAACCAGGAACGCCTGGGTGGCTCAGTTTATGACCTAATCACTCAATCTCTCTAAGCCTCAATTTCCATATGTGTAAAATGGGAATACCATAACAAGCCCAGACGGTTTCAAGAATTAAATGCAGTAACAAGTAAAGAACTAGCACAGCACCCAGCAACAGTAACATTCTTAGCTACAAAGGACACAATGTTTCCCAACCTCTTTCACATTACCCAGTAAACCCTGGTATTGATATAAGGTTGCTCATGGTAGTGGTACCCTAGATAGAAGGTTTCTAGCTACCTCTCAGTCTGCTCCATTTGCCCAGCCTAGAGCTGAACAGATTGATATCCTATTCCACCCATAACCAAAACATAGCTCAGTGCCATGGAAAGCTCTGGATTAAGGGACCCCAGACTTCCCATAGGAAAGAAGCTAATTAAGAGAGAGCTAATATCAAACTAACTATATATGGGTGAATTAATGAAAGCAAAGCTTATGCCAAAGGAACTTTTCTCAGCTGATGCCACTAATGTCCAAACATGCTGCCTGCCCCCCTTTCATTACTTACTGCCTCCTGGCCTTGCATCCGGACACGAAAGAGTTTCACAGGACGGGACCCCAGGTACCTAGTGCGGGTGTCAGACAGATCCCCAGTGACAGGGTCCAGGACAGTTCTTAGCAGCACACCATTCTAATAAAAAGGAAAAGAGTGGGTGAAGCCTACTCCTAATGGTAGCTCCCTTGGCTACTTCACAGAATATATAAGTTCAGAACAGGTGGAAGGAAATGACTTGGGGGTTTAAAGAATATCCTAATAATCAGCCAGCCACTCATTCACTCTCACTAAATCACTCACTCAACTCAAATAGTTACTGAGCATTTACTAAGTGAAAAGCTCTTATTTTTCACTACATATACGTTAAAATTCTTTCTACCATGCATGTTAAACTCTTCTTTATAATTTTAAATTTTAAGATACATGCATAGTGGGGCACCTGGGTGGCTCAGTCGTTAAGCGTCTGCCTTCGGCTCAGGTCACGATCCCAGGGTTCTGGGATCGATCCCCACATTGGGCTTCCTGCTCAGCGGGAAGCCTACTTCTCCCTCTCCCACTCCTCTGCTTGTGTTCCCTCTCTCCCTTTATCTCTGTCAAATAAATAAATAAAATCTTTTAAAAAAAAAAGATGTATGCATAGTTAAGGGGTGCCTGGGTGGCTCAGTCAGCTGAACGTCCGTCCTACTTAGTTTTGGCTCAGGTCATGATCTCATGGGTCGTGGGATGAAGTCCCGCATCAAGCTCCATGCTCAGTGGGGAGCCTGCTACAAGATTCTTTCCCTCTGCCTCTCTCCCAACTCATGCATGCACTCTTTCTAAAATAAATAAATAAATATTTAAAAAAAAAAGATACATGCATAGTTAAAATAAACAAGGCCTGTTGTGGTCTCTAAATGCCATTTCTCCTAAAGAGATTAAGACTCTTAAGAGAAACAGCTACTTCAGGTCTAGGGCAAGAATATTCCAGGCATATACAGGGGCACTCTGTTGTATCAGAAGGAAGCACCCAAAGATAACAGGGTCATGTTAAAAGGACAAAGGAACTAACTTCAAAAGGGAACTCCTACTCATCTAAAATGAGGCAATTTAGCATCCAAAAATGAAAAGACCATAAGAGTTTGAAGCACAAATATATAAAAATTTTCACGTTCATAATGTTATAAAAAAATTACTTCATCAGTCTCCACTTGAGATTGCTGTGGCACCAACTCCTTACTGTGAAAATAGATGAACAAAGGGGAAAAAACAAAGTATTTATCCTTTCCCTGTATGAACTGTATTTTGGGGTAAGCAAATTTTGTCTTTAGAGAAAAGTTCCAGCTTATGAAATGAAGAGTGAAATAGAAAATCATCATTTCTCAATCCCTAATGACATAATCAATCTAGGCAATGGGCATTGATTGCTGCTACTAGGTAAAAGGTTGACAGGGAGCAGATAATTTAAAACAGATACAAACATTCTAACACCACTAAAAGTAGGATAACCAGACATTACATGTGCCTCCTGATGTGATGTAACAGAAAGTAAAGAGCCCACTTATAAAACATTGTCCCCCACAAAAACATTAAATCTGAATCTAATCAACCTCTTCATCTGTGCTATCCAATTCTATAATCATCAAACCACATGTGGCTAGCCAGAATCCTGATGTGCCACTAAGTATAAAATATAAAATATCAGATTTCAAAGACTTTTCAAAAAGAGAGAACATAAAGTATCTTAATTTTTATACGGATTACAAATTGAAATGACATTTAAAATATTCCGGGTTAAAGAAAACATTAAAATTAACTTCATCTGTTCCTTTTTTGGGCTACTGGTATATTTAAGTTACACATGTGGCTTGCAATAATTTTTAATGGACAACATGGTCTAGATCCACCCACTAGTTTACAGGAAATAAGAGAAGATAGACAAACATTAAACACACAAGGAAAAACTGCCAAATTCAGAAGGTGGAAATTCTTCAAGATAAATGATCTGGATTCTTTAAAAAAAAAGGTGGGGGATAGGAATTATTAAAAGAAACATAAAGGGATAGGTCATGCAGATGATGCAAACTGCAGATAGCTTTATGCAGATCCTAAGTAGAACCAAAGGTAAAAACATTTTTAGAAAAACAAAAACAAAACAAACCAAGAAAAGCCAGAACATGAACAAGATATCAGATAGTTGAAGAACTGTTGTGTTGGGCATGGTAATAAAATTGAGGCCTAAAAAGAAAACAACCCATCCATCTGTTAGAGCTACATTCTCAAGTATTTATAGATGAAATGATAAATCATGTTGGATTTGCCTTATCATACTTCAGAAGAAAAAAAAAAGGGGAATAGATACAACAAGAACAGTAGAATGTTGGTAACTATTAAAACTGGTGATGGGTACATGGAGGTTTGTTACATTAGTCTAACTCCTGTGCAGTTGGAGAAATTTGTAAATTAGGAAGTAAAACTAAAAAGCAAAAAATACCACAGGGCTAGATTACTTACCCAGGGGGTTGAACAAATAATCATTAAGGAAATGAAAAGTATATGGTCAAAAACTGCTGACACTGTGCTATCCTTAGGCTCCCGCTTTTCATGCGATGAAAAGCCCCCGCTGCTTTGACAATAGGGCACACCCAGGGTCCTTTATGACTAAAGGACCCCATTATAAACCAAGGGGTATTAGTTTCCAAAAGCTGCATACTGTGAGAACTGCAAAGGACTCTTGAGGAACCCCTCTAGTTTTGACCCAGAGCAGTGATCACAACACACCTCTATCAAAGACTCTTCAAAAACTTTGTCCTAGGCCTGACTTGTTCTAATAAGAGCTGAGAGAAATGGAACACACAGTAGCACCCTTCACTTTTCATAAGGTGGTAAACTGAAAAGGCACAGCAAATGCCCGTATTGAACAGGGACTGCACAAAAGCTAAAGGGTTGATACAATGTTAGCCTTGGATCTCTTACCTGTAACCCAATATTCAGGTACAAGAAGCCAATAGAGCCCCTCTCACCCAACTCATCTTGCTTCTCAGTCCCACCCATTTCCACAATACACAAGGACTCAGGCTGGGCTGGGAGAGCCTGCATGCTGAGAGGCTGCAAACAGTCCTAAGGAGGAAAGAGAAAAGAATAAAACATAAGAAATGACCAATTTTGGAAAAATCTACCCAGGGAAATCTAATTCGAGGAGTGGAGAAATAACTTTCTTGTGGACAGGGGAATCCTATAGAGTAAGTTCTATATGGATTACTACTAGTTAGTTAAACCGAATCTTAGAATAAGCTCTGGAGAGAACTATGCTTTCCTTTCCACAGAAGTGGATAATGGTAGAAGTAAAAATAAGCAAAGGGCACCTAATCTTAAAAGCCATCCCAGAGCCAGTCCAAGTCCTTTTCTGCAAACAGTCTTGGGTTGCTTTTTAACTATAAAAGTGAGTCAAGGCTTAAGGCAAGAAAGCATTTAGTAGTCTGGGAACAGGCTCTTTAAAGTACTGCAGAAAATTCCTGAGGTGTGCTGCTATGATAATCAGAAGCAGCAGGTGCTGACTGCAGGGGCTAGCCCAGCTGATCCCAGAGACGCCCATCAGGAGTGCGCCAGCAGCTCAGGTTCCAGTGGGAAGATCCTTGAAGTCGAGGGTAACACTCACTGAGGGATCCAGAGAGATGATTCTGACAGTATTGTCCACCAGCCCCACAGCCAGGAAGCGAGACCGCTGCTCTCCAGGAGGCACGTTGGCCAGACTCATGCATACTACATCTGCCGACATCTCCTTCCGCTCTGTGTATTCATTCAGCTGTCCTGACTACAGAAGTGACACAGAGAAAGGTGACAAACCACTCCAACTTGCCCCTAAACCCTGGGCCTGGGAAAGGAAGAGGGACTGTTAAATTCCTTTTTGCTTCCTCTCACTCCTCTTACTATCATCAATGACCAAGAATTTCTCTACTTGAGGTCCCAAGACTGAACTCTACAGGCTAACAGCAAGGAAAATTACTGACAAGACAATCAAGAGACAACACAATATCTTTGTCTTAGACAAATACAACATGCCATAAATTTTCTAAAGCAAACCTAGCTCTCAGGAAATAGAAACATATAAAACTGTTTATCTGTTCATGAAAATACTCTGGGTAAAAGAGAGTTCAAATACGGAACTTAAAGACAAAGAAATCTCAACCAGAGGTACAGTTAGACTATCAGGTTGGCCACATCCAGAAACTAAGAGCATGATAATTAAGTATACCCAACATACTTCCATACAGAAAAGCAAAAGAAAATTTCTGAAATGGCTTCAGATTATAAAAATTAACCCTTATGGCCCATATTTGGTGGAAAAGTAGAGTGTGAAGGGCAAGAGAAGCAAGTATTTCACTGCTAAGATAGGATTTCATAACTCCAGTTAGAATTAAGACATGAACTTACCCTTCCCACCCCACCCCCACCAGGCCAGACTGGCTTACGTACACTTTCCCTCTTGAATTCTCCTTGTGAGTATCATCTAGATACTGGACTACAACTGTCATCTTTACCTCTGGACCCTTACACTAAGTCCCACAATGAATGATAAAATAACATACAGGATCCATCTCAAAATAGACCAGCTCTCCTCCTGTCAGGGCGATCACCACCTGTCGCTGGTTCACTGCACATTTCACAATTGTTTTCTTTCCAGGGGTCTTCCACTCATTGACTCTCTTGTCTGCTCGTATGTGTCGAATGCCATCAGGATACACCTAGAGTCAGTGACCAGAAGGAAACTGGACTTTAGCAATGTGACTCATTGCTTAGCATGACCCACACACCTAACAGATCGGTTACTCTTGTCAGAACTGGAGCCACTGCATTTCAGTCATCCATTGGGTCAATGACAAAAAGGGAGTTACTAGGCCCCGGACAAGTCAACTTAAAACAAGTTCATGTTTGCAACGTCCACTTCAAAAGAATTCAAAGCTCATTAACGTGAGCACAGCAGCCTACACCACAATGAAAAGACAAAGTAAGGTCAGAAATTAACTCTCTGGGAACCTCACCTGCACCAAGGCATCATCTCCTAACAACGAGCAGGACAAGGTTGGGGTGGTGCCCAGGAACCCAGAGTCAGTCACTTCTTCCACAGTCTCTCCGATGGACAACACAAGTGTGGCATTCACGAAAGACACAATGATGTAGGCATCAAACTCATCTGCAAAAGGGAAGATAAGAGGAGGTGGTTAGCTAAGAACTCATTAGTTACAAAGCTAACTGAGACATACTATGTTTTCTCTTCAGAAACCTTCCAAGGCACTTCTTCTATGTGTAGCCATCACACACACACACTCATGTGGCAAACGGACAGGATGATCCAAAAGATAATTGAAGGTCATAACAGCCTACAGATATACTTTGCTTCTTTAAATGCCTAAATACATTGAGAGTAGATATACCCACCCCAATACCTCCGAAGGCTAATTTTTCTAGAGACATCTGCCGGAAAAATGCAAGAAGACAAAGCAGGGTAACCAGGCAGGACGAAGTTCTGAATACTACAATATTTATATATACTGAAGCTAGAGCTTGTTTATTTGTGCCAGATGCAAATCACAATTCATTCTTAAAAATAATCCTTATAACCAGGCAAGGTCCCCAGCCTCTTCCAAAAGAAGCTTATGTGGAACACAAGACCTAATGAATAAAACAAATTATTTAAGCTTCAATGAGACTATCATTCTCAGGTTCATAACTGAGAATCCTAGGATGTCCCAATAAGAATGAGGTAAGAGCATTAACCAGGAAGTGGGGGGGGATGGGGGGACCGTTTATATTGTCAGTCCTTGACCTCTCTACTCTCATTATTTAAAAATGCAACTATTTAGGGGTCATAAGCAACCCTATTACGATTTGCTTTTCATTTAACAAAACATAGTTATGGATAAACAAACACTAATGAGTTTCTCAAAGTCAGAGGATCTGAATACAGGAAATCCCAGAAGTTTCTCATACAGATCCCATTGTTAAAGGCCACCTATTTCCCATATATGCCATCCTACACATAAAACAGCTTCTGTGTGTCTCCCACATCCAGCACAACGTTGGGCATACAGCTTGATAAATGCTAAATAAAGAAAGATATATTTATTTTTCAGAAAGGATTGAGATTTCCCTATTTTACATTTGAATTTTCTGTATCAATTCCCCTTTCTGTCCCCCTTCCCCCATAAGAAATCAGGTGAACGAGGGACAGAACGACAAGTAGACAAGGTACTAAATTAAGGTGTTTTTTGCGGGGGGGGGGGGGGGGGGGGAGAAGGTACTAAATTAAAGTGGCTACCTCACTCGTAGCCGAAGTAGCTACAGGACCCTTCGTGCCTAAGCCCTTGTCAAAGTTTAGTACCATAGGGCTGATCCACCCCAATCACATCAAGAACACAGTTCAGATTCTGATTGCTCCAAAGATGATTCAGCTGAACCAAGATTACTCAATTAGTTCAGAAGAATCAGTGTTCTTCACAGAAAAAGAGGCCAACTAAAGATGTATCATTGGTGTAGCCTAGAGTAGTATTCTGCCCTATAAGCAGGACATGTTCAACTTGATGAACTGTAATAGAAATAAATATAATTTATGAAATTGCTTTACACATGAAATTACTCACCCAGTAAGGGTGAGTACTGTTTTCCAAACCTGTGCTTAATACATGCATATACTGAATGGGTGGCTGAAAGGCAAAGATCAAAGATCTTTCCCAACGGGTATAGTCCAATGGCTATACCAGGAATCCAAAATAAGTGTTCAAGTTCCAAATCATAAGGAGTAACACTGGAGAAGCGGATAGCTAGTTTTAGATTATTTTTGTTACAACTGTTAAGATGTATCAAATGCTTTGGAGACACCTTATAAAATGGCTTCGTAAGACAGCACTGTTCACCATCATGTAAGGACATGGTTGTCCCTGAAATGGATGTCTTAATAGTTTACAACAAAACCAAAATGAATCTCCACACAACACCAAACTTGGAAGCTTTACTCCAGCTGTTTTTGAACTGGAAATTTATAGTGTCTAAAAATAACAGAAATTGCTTAATTTTAACTATATGAATACTGTCCTTTCCCACATTCTCATTACTGAAACCTAATATCCTAAAAACTGTGCCAGAGCAAATTAAAGCCAAACAACAAATGGCTGTTAAATGGTCAGGATTTCTGGTCTCTTCCTTCAGTCAAGGGGAAAGGGAGAAACTTCCAGCAAAGAGACCATGCAAATTTTAACTAACGTGCAAAAGAATGGGGAGACGAAGGAAGGTGGGCTGCCTGGGTCTTTATCTTCCCTTTGACCCAAGGCCCCGGACTGCTCAGATATAAAAATAAAAGAGATGCTCAGTGGACTTAATAGGGTCTTACATTCCCTGAGCAAGTCAACAAGCAGTAGAGCTGCTTTGTATCACAGATTTCCTCATAACATCTATTACTCTGTGAATACTAAGCACACTGTAACTTCTCCCGTCTCCGTTCTCCAGCCAGGAGGACCTATAGCAGGCTAGTTGCTCATGTCCTAGGGAAGCTATAGGTTAAAAGTTGGAATTCAGAACAAAATCAAGGTAAATGACCATAAATATCCACTTTGCCTTTTTCCAGAAGTTACAAGTTTCATATAAAAGAAGAGTAGTTCAGGGGCGCCCGGGAGGCTAAGTCAGTTAAGCCTCTGCTTCGGCTCAGGTCATGATCCCAGGGTCCTGGGATCGAGCCGGGAGCCTCCTTCTCCCTCTCCTTCCACTTGTGCTCTATCTCTGTCTCTCTTGCTCTCAAATAAATACAGTCTTAAAAAAAAAAAAAAAAATCTTATATATATATATATATAAAAAAAGAACATTAGTTCATACCTCAGTGAAGAATGTATTAGGGTATGAGAATGCATCTTTCTCACTTAAATAGGACTTCTATCTGAGCACTGCTGAAGCAGCCCACAGAGGAGGGAATACTTTATTCTTCTTTCCTCTGCCTTAGTATCTGAAGCTCAACAGCTCACTCTAACAGGTAAAGTGACTTAAGCTTCCAGTATCTCATTCTTACTTTATACTCGGACTACTTCGTGCCTGTCTTGCCTCAGCAGTCCTGATTATACTCCCAAAAAAGGCAGCTTTCTCCAGGACTTGAGTCAGTACAACTGGAACATACAAAACTCCAAAGGAAGAGTATGGAGTTAAGGGTTTTCCTAGCTGTAGGTTCTTTCAGCTTAGTGAAAGACAAATTAGTCATATTTTCCACTAAGGGAAAAAGTAAGGACGCTGATTCCTGCCTCAGACCACGTAATGTACAGGCAGATGGGCATGCATCTCTATAATGCACGACAGCCAACTGCAAAGTTACCCTCTGAGAGATGCCATCAGGGCAGTCTTATTACTTTGTGCAGATCCCTCTCCCTGGGTAAACTATAAGACCCCATGGTAGACCCTAGCAGTACGTACACACCTGTGGTGATCAGCACCTTCACCAGCCACCTGTGGAAGAGAAAAAAAGGCTTGGTATTGGTAGTGTGCATCACCACGTACCAGCCAAGGTTAGTAGTTGCCTGGAAGACTACAGCATGTGTGGACATGTGGGCTATTCACTCAACAGTAACTTGGAGTATCTGGAAAGAGAACGAACAGAGAGAACCTGACCTGTTTTTGCGGGTGATCACCCAAATTATAGTTTCTAAAGAGTAAAATTTATCAGGATTTAAGTCTTTTCCTAGATTTTGGTATTTAGAGAAGAAAAAATTTCAGCTACAAGTTCCATCATACAACATACTACTTATCACTGACTTATCAAGCACTGTCCACAGGATTCTGATTCTCCAACATAAGCCCATTCCCTGTCCTCTAACCTGCCCTGGCAACATGCTGTGCCTTTCATTACATCAGCACACACGCAGTGTTGTATACTTGTCTTCTTTTTTAGACTCCAAGTGCCCTGAGAGGAAGGGTCCTACCTTAATTACTCTGAGTACAAGGTAGACACTTGAGAGACTGCAGGATGAAGAATACAGCACTTATCCTAAAAAACCAGCAAGACCCACAGACTCCCACTACAGGGTTAGTCAAATGAACACTGGATTGGAAGTTCAGAGTCCGTGCTTTCAGTCTCTATTACCTCAACACACTATCTTGGAACAGTCAACCTGTGTGATTTTTCTGCCTTCATCATAAAAATGAGGGGTAACCTTCCTGTAAATCTAAACCTATGTTCAATTTAAGAAATAGAAGATGAAACAAAAACACAAGAAGGGGGAATATTAGGTTTTATCTCAAAGGCTCAAAAAATTCAAAGTGTAGGCAATGTTTACATCAAGAGCTGTAATATCAACCAGCCACGAAGCTAAAGATGAACATCAATACTGACCAGTTTCTTTATGAAGACATTACACAAAATGAGGAAATCCTTCAAAATCAATCATCTGAGAATTATCTTCTCAGCAAAAATGAACCTACTAATTTCCTGTTTGCTTTTTCTTTTTTCTTTTTTCTTTCTACTCATCTCAGACTTGGCTCAAATGTCCACATGAAAACAAAATCCACCACAATGCATTCTACTAATAGAAAGAGGTTTCCCTCCTACACATTTCCCAGCTCCCATAAAATCAAACATTAGAACATCAAAATGTCAGGATATCAAAATATCAGGAAGATTTCCAGCTGTTTTCTTGAAAGAGCTTTGTATGCTGGCCAGGGTGATCTTACTCACCAAGCCGACATTCCTAAGGGAACAAGAGGAAGACGAAGTCTAGGAATAGAAATGACCTACACCCCCGAAGAATCCAAGGGAAAATTAGAAATAAGTTTCATTTCTCAAATTCAATTGACTCAAGACTTTCCTGCTGTTGTACTATTATGCATTTTCACTTAAATTTCATAATTTTAGGATGAAGTGACTACTTTTATCCAGGAGCATGGACTGTTTCCTCCATCCCTTCTTTTCCACCCACTCTAAAATTCTGATTCCATTCAATCTCAATCTAAACTTTCCTGAAACACAACTACACCCACTGAGCAGGACTAATTAAAAAGCTTAATCAAACCTCTTAATACCTAGAACAACACCTTCAACTTCACCGTAGTTTCAGCACAATAGAAGAAAACACTGAAGAAAAATGAGGAAGCGAAAACTTTCCCTCACACCACACCTCTTACACAGATGGAACCAGTATCCTAAAGATGAATATAGTCCCCTTACTCATGTGCACAAAAAAGTGAAGGCATCCTGATTCAGAGAGTCTGAGAAACATGGTGTCAGGCCAGAAAATGTTTCTAGTATATTGCTAAATAAAGCAATATAGAAATTTTATGAATGCAGACTCTTAAGCCTTCTATTGTCAATGTCACCCAGACCCGCATTTTGACTACTGGGAAAGGGCTGCTTACCTTCAATGTGCCGACGCACTGTCCAGACAGCATTAGGGTTACCGGGTAACTCAGAGACAGCCATTTCTGATACCTGATAGGAGAGGAGACAAACCACAGATCCAGTGAGCACAGAACTTAAATCCTTGCTTACAACTACACTAGATAAAAGGATTCCAAAAAGGCAGTGCTCACACTGCACGTTGGATTAAAAGAATGGAACCAGGGCACCTGGGTGGCTCCGTTGGTAGAGCATGTGACTCTTGATCTTGGGGTTGTAAGTTCAAGCCCCATGTTGGATTGTAGAGATTACTTAAAAGTAAAACAAAAAAAAATTTTTAATCTTTAAAAGAATGGAATCATTTTATTAAAAAAAAAGAACACTAAGAACCAAAAAGGCTTGGAAATATTGGCAATCCCCGTAACAAAGTTTAGCAAAAAGTGATGGAATATTTAGGATAGTTGTTGCAGCAAAAACCATACGATTTCTTTCAGTATGACATGCCTGCATCCTCCTCAAAAAGAAAGCACATAGAATGAAACAGGCCATCATCTAAGTTAGCATCCCATTTCTTCCCTAGCTCCCTTAAGGCCAAATCCCATCTCTCAAGGGCCAATTCAAATGCCACATCCTTTAGGAAAAATCTTCCCTTATCCTCTTGCAAAGCAGTCCACTCTCCCTCCTATAAGCTCTCACAGAAATCATCACCTCCTAGCACACTTACCTAAAAAGTGATTTCAGGAATTATTCTGTCCTTCCTACTAGATATTATGGTACCTAAGGTTAGAGTCAAGAATCCTCTGAGTATCCTATAGTTCTCAAATATGAGAGGAAATGAAATATTTGAGATGAACTAAATAATCTAGAAGGGAAAACTAGGTGTACGTTACATATGAACTCACTATAAAATTCCTGTAATTTTTCTGTAAATATAAAACCATTCCAAAACAAAAATGTTACTTTCAAATGACCCAGAAATGATGTGCTTAAAATATTGTACCATGTAACCCCATTTTACAGAGAGTACTCACATATACCCATTAAAGGCATTACCTTTTTTTTTTTTTTTTACTTAACTAATAAAATAATAGTAATACCTGATCATGGAACAGGAAAATTGTGGAAAACTTCATCACCAATAAAATATCAGTTTTGGAGTGCCATACTCTATACCAAATATAACATGTGACAGTGACCCTGCTCAAATGAGACCATAATTTAGCTTAACAACAGATTCAACAAAGAGATATAGAGGAACAAAGTAACGTTTAACAATTTCAAAATATTTTTCTGTATAACAGAGATCTTTTGTAGAACTGGAAAAAAGTGGGAAGAGGTGGAAGACTCAAAAACAATTCTTAATTGGATTTTTACACTGTACACAAAATCTTCTGTTAATGCATGTATGCACTTTTGGTGGAGAATGTTAGCTTCTGTCAAATGCTGAATGGTATTTGATGAGCAATCAAAAACTGCTAGTCTAAATTGGGTTCAAGTCATTAAAAATTTACTAGCCTGGGTGCCTGAGTGGCTCAGTCGGTTAAGCGACTGCCTTCAGCTCAGGTCATGATCCCGGAGTACCAGGATCGAGTCCCACATCGGGCTCCCTGCTCAGCGGGGAGTCTGCTTCTCCCTCTGACCCTCCCCCCTTCTTGTGCTCTCTCTCTCTCTCTCAAATAAATAAAATTTAAAAAAAAAAATTTACTAGCCTGATGAGTGTTTTGACAGAGCCAAAAAATTTTCAAATTTCCTGAAACAGCAGTATTAATAGCTAGCATAAATTGTACAGCTATTGTATGCCAGACCTTGAGCTAAGTGCTTCTTCATATGCATTATCTCATTTAATTCACACAATCTTTAAAGCAGGTACCATTACTGAGCTCATTTTATAGAAAAGAAGAAACTAAAGCTTAGTAACAGCTATTAAATGGTAGAGCCAGAATTCAAAACCAAGGTCAGTCATCTTGGCTATGTTCCAATAAAAATTTACAAAAACACGCAGTGGGTCACTGAGAGCTTATAGTCTGCCAACCCCCAACTCTAAAGCAAACTGCCATAGGAAGCTTTATTTTCTCTTAACAAAATCAACTCCAGGGAACTTGCTAAGAAAAGCATCAACCTTAGAACATATTAAGAGGATATGGGATTGGGCGCCTGGGTGGCTCAGTTGGTTGGGCGACTGCCTTCGGCTCGGGTCATGATCCTGGAGTCCCGGGATCGAGTCCCGCATCAGGCTCCCTGCTCGGCGGGGGGTCTGCTTCGTCCTCTGACCCTATCCCCTCTCATGTGTTCTCTCTCTCTCATTCTCTCTCTCTCAAATAAATAAATAAAATCTTTAAAAAAAAAAAAAAAAAAAGAGGATATGGGATTTGAGTGTCCATGTCACCTAAAAGATCCAGCAATAAAGGATTTATTAAATAAATTCTGATCCATCCACTATAGTGGAATATTGCAAAAACATTAAAAAGAATACAACTTAGGAACATAAACTTACATATATATATATATATATAAAATATTTAAAAATATAGTATTAATATAGTTAAAAATACATAAATACCTAAACACTTTGATTACAGACCAAGACTAGAAGAAAATGGAATAAAATGCTCCGCGAAGACTTCCTCCATGTTTTAGCTGGTGAACCTGGAGCCAGTAGGGGTTATTTTCCCCTTCTCAACTCCATTTGCCAATTTTTAAAAATGTGTCTACTGTGCTAACATGTTAAAGATCAGGAAATTTAAACTTTGTTATGGAAAAAGAAGAGGAAGAAAACATTTTTTCTTTCATATAAACATTAAATATATCATTGATCTCATCAGAATAAAGCCATAAGCTGCTTTTTCAGTGATTCTCCCCAAACCCTGCAAATGATCTAAAAATGCCCAGCTTACCTCAAGTCCATGCCTTAGGACTCTCAGAGATGATCGGGGTCCCCTACCACAGGCCACATAGAGCTGTGGTGTGTCTTCATTGGCCAGATCAGCTATCTGAACAGAGAAAAAGGAAAAAAATGTCTACTTGTACCAAGTTTTCACAACTAAACCTGATTTTCTTGGGGGACAAAGTACTTTTTAGTTTAGTAAGCTTATATACTGGCTATAAGCCCTGGCTTCATTAAGGGGAAAAGCCCTCATGTTCCAAAAAGCAAACCAGTTTGAAGCAACAAGTTTTACTAACAAAAAAGATTTGCATCAGTTCTTCAGTTAGCAAAGTATTTTTTTACAGCTAGTAAAAAGAGTGTTATATAACCTTGAACTGAAATTTAGTATTTCCTTTCAACTAAAAGTATAAACTATAATATTACCAGTATCTGTGACTGTCACCAATAAAAATGACATTTATTCATATAACATTAAAACTTATATACTTCCACATTATTCCTCTCATCACTACTTCAAAGTTACATTCAATAGATCTGCTAGACTACACATTATCAAAGTTGCCTTATCTACAGATACTCCTATGACGTAACTAACCATTGGGTAACTATACCAGATTGTTCAGCCACCAGATGGGGAAGCCATGTGTTATGGTGTATCCCAGACATCTAGCTGCTTTCCAGTACATCTGTTGGTCAACATATAATGAGGCCAATCATTTGTACTGTAGTTTTGTCAAAGAGGTCAGTTCAAGGAAAATTCTTGACTGTCTATAAGGCAATACAGTTTACTGTAACATGGATAAATATTGTGTTGAATGCATACAGCCTTCACACTGATCTCTTTAAAAAAATTAACTCACCTATTTCAAATGCACCATCTTGTTATTTAAAGCCTTGATAAAGAAGCACATATATTACTTTTTCGTAACTTAAAAATATCTTGCTATCTTGGCTATTTTATGTTTATGACTACATGCATTTAAAAATATTCAGGGGCGCCTGGGTGGCTCAGTCATTGGGTGTCTGCCTTCGGTTCAGGTCATGATCCCAGGGTCCTGGGATCGAGCCCCACATCGGGCTCCCTGCTCCGCGGGAAGCCTGCTTCTCCCTCTCCCACTCCCCCTGCTTGTGTTCCCTCTCTCTGTCAAATAAATAAATAAAATCTTAAAAAAATAAAATGAAATGAAAATATTCAAAGACAAATCTTAAAAAAAAAAAAAAAAAAAAGGCAGGGGGAGCGCCTGGGTGACTCAGTTAAGTGTCCAACTCCTGATTTAAGCACAGGTCATGATCTCAGGGTTATGAGACCAAGCCCCACATCAGGCTCCAAATTGCACGGAGTTTGCTTGAGAGTCTCTCTCTCCCCCTGCTCACATGTGCGTGTACACACGCAGACATGCGTTACTTTCTCTCTAAATAAATAAAATCTTTAAATATATACATATATATAAAAACATTATTCAGAGAAGAAATCCAGTTGCCTCACCAGACTAGTAAAGACATCTGGCACAAAAAAATGCTTAGCCCCACTACAGATACCAGAACTTTCTGTTAATTTTATCTTTTACCTACAAACTATTTACACAATTATTTCCTCAAATTCCAATGAAAGGGGGGGGAATCACTAATAATCTATTCAGGAATTACTTAGTATTTTCTACTGCCTCAGGGCTAATCTTCTCAAAAAGAAAGAACAAAAGCAGTTCATTTCAAGAATGGTTAATTTTACCAGGAATAGTGCCTTAATCCTGACTTGTTTCCCCAGCACAAGGTAAACAAACCTCTCTCTATTAAAAGTGTGATCAACTAGACAGGGTAGGCTGGTGCCTAATGGTCACTCAAACCCCAGCAATCCAGGATACAAAGGCATGGCAAAATTCCTCCTACAATTGAGTGCCAGCAGCAGGGACACAGTCCCCATCCTGGGCCACCTTGGGTTCCTCCCTGAGGATATATTTTTAAAAAGTTGTTACTGATTGATCCCAAATGTCTCTGGAGTATTTTAAGAAATGAAGTGTTAAAATAAGATAGATATAAGTGTTCATCGACTACAAATATTCATAGACTCTTAACTGCTAAAAGGTCAATTTCACAACACTATGAAGTACATGAGCCTATTTACATAAAAAGAAAGGGGTGGGGCACCCGGCTGGCTCAGTGGTTTAAGCGTCAGACTCTTGATTTCAGCTCAGGTCGTGACCTCGGGATCGTGAGATCAAGCCCTGCATCAGGGCTCTGTGCTGGGCCTGGAGCCTGCTTGAAATTCTCTCTCTCCCTCTCCCCCCCACCCCCTCCACGTTCTCTCTTAAACACACACACACACACACACACACGTGTACTGACAGATGCAAGGAAAATGCCTGGAAGCAAACACAGGAAGTTGTTAAATAGCAGCATCCTCAGTGGATAGAAAGTTGAAAATAAGACTGGGGGTAGGAATTTTACCATTCACCTTGTGTACAGTTTAGAATTTTTATACTGAACATGAGTTATAGAATTAAAAAAAAAGTCTAAGGATTTATGTAATGGTTTTTAGTTCCCCACTTTCCACCTTTACACTCTGGTGATTTCCACAGATATGCTGATGAATCTCATTCTTAGATTATATCTTAATTTAACTGCACTTAAAACTTTAAACTCGTTCAGATTCAAAAACATTTGGCTGGCACTGCTCATTGTGGAAGTGACTGGAAAGACCCACACCTGGCAAAACAAAATGGGAGACAGACTGTCCAATTCATCAACCAGCACAAGGTTTTTGAGTGGTCTTGGTTGGAAGAAGAACGTGTCTCCTTCTTCCAGAGGCATGGCAGATGAAAATTCAGGTTCTTCATCATCATCTCCAAGATGTGCAATTTGATATAAGTAACTAGGAGGAAGCACAGAAGAATTTAATTAAACACCTTCTGTCTAAAGATGATGTTTACCATAAACATAACACTCATAAAGCACTTTACAAAAATCTAATCAAAATTCTAACGTGCATTATTGAGTCAGCTTCTATACTTCAAAATCTGTTTATCTAAGTGGCGTTTTCTTTCTTAGAATAGAATGGGATGAAGAAATTAAGACTACTGAATTCAGGGGGCATCTGACTGGCTCAGTCAATACAGGATACAACTCCTGATCTTGGGGTTTTGAGTTTAAGCCCCACGTTGGGCACAGACTTTTTAAAAAAAAAAAAAAAAAAGGACTACTAAATTCAGACTAGGTACAATGAAAGACCTTAGTACCACAGTGGTTAAAAGCACCTGGCTTGCACTAGAGTGCCCAGGTTTGAATCCCAGCTCTGCCCCTTAACTACCTCATATTATTAATCTCTCTGTGCCTCACTTGTATCAATTTATAAAAACGAGTAGTACCTTCCCATAGAATTCAATGAGTATGTAGAACAGGGCATGGAACAAGTAAGAGCAGTGCTTGTCAAATAAAATGAAATAAACGAAATCCAAAAAAAAATCCCATTTACACTTTAGGGAACTGGGTCACAGAGAATGTGTGAAATCTGTAAACTTGTGAAAGAAATTTGATCAGACACCTAAGTCCCTAAAATAAATGACATAAATGAAACGAAATCAGACACCTAAATCCCCTAAAATGACATGAACGAAATCCAAAGAAAATCTACAACCCCATTTCCTATTTTAACCAAAACCAAGTCTAACAGAAAACAGGAACTGTTGGTCACTTTGCAACAGCATGCAGATATTACAGTATCATTCCCCAAAACACTCCCCATGCAGATATTACAGTATCATTCCCCAAACCAAACCATAAACATATCAGAGGTAATAAGCAACAAAATCATCTTGTCCTTTTCCTGTCTGTCCTCTGGCTAATAATACTTAATGAAATGATTCAAAGGCAAGTCACCAAAAAAATAAGAGGTAAAGTAACTTTAAGAGTAGATAATCTAGAACAATCTACCATCATAAGCTGAGTATGCACTGAACTTTTGGGAAGAAGCTCAATTTAAAAAAGAAACACCAAATCACTGGTCATGTTTACCCTTTAAGTAATAGACCAGGACCTTTAATACAGAGCACTTTAAACATCATTAAGTGTAGCTTTTTAGAAGCAGGATAAAATGACTAAATCCGTATCTGGAATACATAAGCTATTCAAGAAATATTTGCCAAATAAGCCTCAGCATTTAACACTTTTGGTAAACACATCAGATTCTATGCTAAATTATAAAAAAAGCAAACAGGATTATTATCCTTGAACAATGTACAAAAGCACTGAGAATATGATACACATACAAAAAATTAATTAGTATAAATTCCTTACTCTGGCAAGAGGTGTATACACAGATGAAGACCATCTGTCAAAAATACCTTCAGTGTCTACTAACTGCCTAATAACCAGAAGGATGCTAGGCTCACTACCTCCATCAGAGGGAAGGTCAGCTAAATCTTGGTAAAACAGTTTCTGTGACTATGGTGTTGTGCTTCAGAGCAGAATTTTGGAACCAGATGGTCTGGGACTTAGGTGTTTGATCAAATTTCTTTCACAAATTCTGTGACCCAGTTCCCTGAAGTGTACATGGGGTAAGGGCAGTCTCACTGGGAACGTTATGCATTGATATTATATTATTTGCAGTGCTTAGAACAGTGCTTGAAACAAAGGAAATACTAAATGCTAACTGGTTGTAAATACTAAATGCTATTTAGTAAATACTAAATGCAAATAGGTTGCTTTATGATTGAGTTAAAACCAACAGCACATGTTTCTGAGGGCCCAAATCAGCACTTTTTAAGTATTCCAGACTTTAGCTTCAGCAGCAATGGATAATTTCTCACAAGCTCAAACCCATCTCAGTCTGACAACTATCCACCTGTATACTGCAGTCTTTCTACTCTCTGCCCCTAGAGGTGATTTTCAAAATGGAAAGTTTTGGAAAATGAGTAAAAGAGCAAATAATAAAAATCACCCATAATCCCAGGGGTATCCCAGAATAGTCACATTAACATTTCGTTCTATCTACTTCCAGTATTTTTACTTTCTAGTTTTTGTATGTAATTTTATTTTAGAGAACTGCATCATTCTATAAAAAAATTTTTCAAATAAGCTGTGTACCCTAAAATTTTTTTCATATCAGTATTTTTCACTCAAAATTTTTATTTATTATGGAAAATTTTAAACAGGTACATAAGAGAGAATAGAATAGTATAATTAATGAACCTATATGTGCCCATCACTCAGTTTCAACAAAGGTCAACCCATGGCCAGTCTTATTTATATCCCACTTCTCCAAAATAATATTAGTTTCTTGATATATTCAAATAGCTAGTTAGTATTCAAATTTCTCCATTGTCTCAATATTTTTATTACTTTTTAAAGATTTGAGAGAGTGTGCATGCACATAGGCGAGGGGGGCAGAGGGAGTGGGAGAGACCGTCTTTTCTTTTTTTTTTTAAAGGTTTTATTTGAAACAGAGAGAGAGAGCTAGAGAGAGCTAGAGAGCAAGAGAGAGTACAAGCAGGGGAGAGGGAGCCCAATGAGGAACTCGATCCCAGGACCCTGGGATCATGAGCTGAGCCAAAGGCAGACATTCAACCGACTGAGCCACCCAGGCACCCGGGAGAGAGAGTCTTAAAGCAGACTCCGCACTGTGTGTGCATCCCGGTGCAGGGCTTGATCTCACCACCTTGAGATCATGACCTGAGCCGAAACCAACAGTCAGATGCTTAACCAACTGTGTCATGTCCATCTCAATATTTTTAAAGTAGATTTGTTTAGATCAGGATCTAACAAGACCCATACATTGCATTTAGTATATGGAAAACATTTTTAGTGACTGCATATTTTATGGCCATACCGCATATTGATGGATATTAAGGTTGTACTTTTGCTATCACAAATTGTACTGTAGTGAATATTGTTGTTGTGAATATCTTTGTGTGTTGGCCAAATGCAGCCATAGTTTAAATTCATAAGTGCAGGATGAAATTTTGATAGTCAGTGAGGATGAGTAAAAGGCATGTCTAAGAAAGGAAAAAGAGTTGGAGAAAGGCTGAAATGGGATAGAATTCTAGAATCCTAGACACACCTTCATTTTAGTAAGGAAACAGCATTAGTTAAGTGGCTGCACAGACTTTAGCAGATACTGGCAAGACCTGAACTAAAAATAAAAGGCAGGACCAAGTCTCTAATTTGGAGACTTAGATATTGGTCTTAAATTCAAGGCTAGACTTCAGACTTTATCCACTTGGTAATAAAAAGTCATCAAAGATTGTAAGGGAAAAGACTTCATCAAGGTTGTGTCTTGGTTGCTTAATGAGATGACTCTAGAAAGGCCAAGTTTTACAGGAAAAACAATGAAATGTAGTAAGAAAACTAGTGAACTAGTTTAGACTATCACCACAAAAAAAGGGATACACAAGTAAAAAAAGAACTTATTAGCACTCAAATGAAAGTGGTTTTTTGTCCACAAAAATTGAGATGTTACACTCAAGTTGCTAGAACCAGCCCATTAGGGCGCCTGGGTGGCTCAGTTGGTTAAGCGACTGCCTTTGGCTCGGGTCATGATCCTGGAGTCCCGGGATCGAGTCCCGCATCGGGCTCTCTGCTCGGCAGGAAGTCTGCTTCTCCCTCTGACCCTCCCCCCTCTCATGTGCTCTCTCTCATTCTCTCTCTCTCAAATAAATAAAATCTTTAAAAAAAAGAAAGAAAGAAAGAAGTGAGTCCCAAGGGCGCCTGGGCGGCTCAGTCGGTTGAGCGACTGCCTTCGGCTCAGGTCATGATCCTGGAGTCCCGGGATCGAGTCCCGCATCGGGCTCCCTGCTCGGCAGGGAGCCTGCTTCTCCCTCTGACCCTCCCCCCTCTCGTGTGCTCTCTGTCTCTCTCATTCTCTCTGTCTCAAATAAATAAATAAATAAATAAAATCTTAAAAAAAAAAAAAAAAAAAAGAACCAGCCCATTAGCCGTAATAGAAATACTGAGGTTGGGAAGGTTAGTGATGTGGCTGTGGGTATTGACGAGCTTCAACTTTAGATTTGTACAAGTGAAGTATTGGTAGAACGTTTAAGTAGTTCCATAAATATTCAATAAAATGTCTAGCAAAAAGCTCAGAAAAGATCACTTCTGGGTAAAAGAGAAAAAAAAAAAGATCACTTCTGAAGCTACTTTTGCAGCTACCTGAAGATACTGATTAAAGCCACTGAAGGAGGGTAAATAACCAAGAAAAACAATGTAAGGGGCAAGGAGGGCAAAACTTTTGAAGAAACTAGAACATTCTCTTGGAAAGCTCTGTGGCCCTGGAGCCACATCTCCCTCCTGCCAACTTTTATAGTAACGAGGGTGAACTGGGGTAATAAAAGGATTACTCACTGGTTTCCAAATTCTGATGCTACAAAAAGGAAGCCTGTTTTAAGCACACACATGGCAGCAGCAACAGGCACAGTATCAAAATACTTGAGCCGGATCTCAGTAACCTGGAAGGGGGGGAAAAAAAAGATTCTACCATGTAGGCAAGTGAAGCTAGGCCACAGAAGGTAGCCCAGTATTTTAAGATAGCAGAAACAGAATAGCAAATAAAATATCGTCCTTATTATCTAAACCCGGGGTGAGCAAACTAAGGCCCAAGACCAGCCTATCTGTTTACATACTTCCTACAGCTGCTTCTGTGACACAACGACAGAGTTGTATAGTTGACACAGAGATTATATGGCCCATAAAAGCTGAAAATGTTTACTACCGGGCCTTTCCAAAAAAATTTGCCAACTCCTGAGCTAAACAGGTATCTAAAAAATTGCTCAGTTGTTCAGAGCTCCTCCATAGGATGAAAACAGTAACAGATCATGGGTATTACCAGTTTTCAGCAGAATCAAGAGTTTTTTATTACTCACTAGAAGTGGAATTACTCAGTCTCATACATGAGACTCACACCAGAAATCTCTTAACCAAAGAAAACCTACATTCATATATCAGTTGCAAATTTTAAAAGCTGTAACACCTTAGAGAACCACTTTTTAAGATATTATTTCCATTTTATTAACTCGTAAAGTATTAATTGTCCTATCTCAGAGTAGTTTTAATGAGAAGATGGTTTATAAAACCAGTTTGTAAACCTTAAATGTACACATAAATATCAGTCTTTGAAATAAGATTATTTAAATATATCCAAACTAGAATACCACAGGACATTTTATCAAACCAGACTAAACCTAACAAAAGTGTTTTTTCATTTTTTCCCTCTCCATCCATGGTCTGCTTACCATATCTTCATCTGTCTCCAAAGTGATCTTGAAGATATCGCCCTGCTCAGTTTGGGCCAAAAAGAAGAACATCGATTTGGTCTTATGGGTGGCAGAGCAAACAAAAATCATTCCTCTTTCAGGGTCATCCAGGTCATTCTAGCAAA
The DNA here is from genome assembly GCF_011800145.1 of Mirounga leonina. Lineage (NCBI taxonomy): Eukaryota > Metazoa > Chordata > Mammalia > Carnivora > Phocidae > Mirounga > Mirounga leonina. The sequence goes on along the minus strand of NW_023270469.1, from coordinate 12,871,948 downwards.
GTCAAATACAGAACCGACAACTCAGAAATGAGTACTTATTTAGGGAATGTAGCACCTTACCAACAGGGATCATACAGGTCACCCACCCAAGGCCTAGAGGTACCTTCAGTCTCTATATATAAGGTTTGACCCAGAGCAGCCTGTCAACCAAAAAATAAAATGCAATAGCCAAAAATTCTTGTCTACTATAAATGTGACAAAGCCTGTGTATAAAAAACAGCCACAGGGTGCCTGTGTGGTTCAGTTGGTTAAGTGTCTGCCTTCGGCTCAGGTCATGATCTCAGGGTCCTGGGATCAAGCCCCATGTCAGGCTCTCTGCTCAGCGGGAAGCCAGCTTCTCCCTCTCCCTCTGCCTGCCACTCTGCCTGTGTGCGCGCTCTCTCAAATAAATAGACTCTAAAAAAAAAAAAAAGGAGCGCCTGGGTGGCTCAGTCGGTTAAGCGTCTGCGTTAGGCTCAGGTCATGATCCCAGGGTCCTGGGATTGAGCCCCCCATCGGGCGCCCTGCTCAGCAGGGAGCCTGCTTCTCCCTCTCCTCCCAGCTCGTTTCTCTCTAGGTATCTCTGTCTCACTGTCTCTCAAGTAAATAAATAAATAAATAAAAAGCCACAATTTCACTCTACATTCTGATCCAATGAGTAAGAAAAACACTTTCTCCAGAGAAAAATGTCAAAGAAAAGATATGAAATTTAAAAGAGTCATCATTTCAGACTATAAATAAAAGTCTTACATATCCATGACACTATCATCCAAACTATCCTTCATTAGCCTTGTTCCACATCACCTTCCTTAACTCCTACAAGGCAGCTCCTGAACTATGATTTTCGGTTTGTTTTTTTTTTACATTTCCAACATTTTGTATTTCTCCCACTGACTTAGCTCTTTGAGGGCAAAACATGTTTTATACTTTTTTGTAGTCCCAAAGCCAAGTACAAGCTACAGCTCCTGTAGCTCCTGCAGCTCCCTCCTGCTTGTGTGTGCACGCTCTCTCTCCCCCCCCACCTCTGACAAAGTCTTTAAGAAAAAAAAAAGAAAGAAAGAAAACCCAAATGCAGTAAAACATTAAATTGGCGAATCTTCTTTCTGTAGGTAAAAGGCAAACAGGAATTCGTCAATCAATGTCTGACGAACCAAAGTGAATTACTTCCCACCCCTTACCAAGAATTTCACTTGATAGATTTCTTCTGATTTTCTAAAATTTATGGAATCTTACCCAGATATCATATTATTAGCTCAACTAAGTAAGACCTAAAAGGTTCAACCCCAGGACCTATAAATTAATATTAAAAATATATAAAACGAGGGGTGAAAGAAGAGACTGAGAAAGCAGGGATGAAACAAGATTAGCTGATACTGGATATACAGTTCATTATATTCTACTTTGCATGTGCTTAATAATTTCCACAGTAAACTGTTAAGATTAAAGTCAATAAAACACCATTTTCGGGGCGCCTGGGTGGCTCAGTCGTTAAGCGTCTGCCTTCGGCTCAGGTCATGATCCCAGGGTCCTGGGATCGAGCTCCGCATCGGGCTCCCTGCTCCGTGGGAGGCCTGCTTCTCCCTCTGCCCACTCCCCCTGCTTGCGTTCCCTCTCTGGCTGTGTCTCTCTCTCTGTCAAATAAATAAATAAATAAAATCTTAAAAAAAAACCCACCATTTTCAACCACCAATGTAGTAACTGAACTGAGGGGAAAAGCACTATGTGAAAAGATGTTAGGGAAAAGAATATTTACCAACTCAAAATTCACCCCATCTGCTTCCACACCAATTACAAAAAGGAAAAGGTACCTTCACAATTAAGAAGCACAGGCAGTAAACAATTTAACATCACCAAAGAGACAAACCAACATTCTGTGCCCCTAATGTGATAGAGTGGGAAATGTCACCCCTTATGTAACGATTCTAACAAAAATATTAACATGGATATAATCATATGGAAAAATATGATGGGACAAACTCCAAGAAAATTAGCCTAGACTTTGAAAAAAAAGTCAATAAAAGACCAAAAGTAAACAAAGGTGAGACAAAATATTCTAAAGGGCAGTAAAAGATAAAAGGGAACTTTTGGGGACAATGAGAGAACTGGTATATGAACTGTACATAAGATAACTATTACACAAAACAGTACATTTCTTGGGCATGATATTGGTAGTGTGGTTATGTAGGAGGAAAATTTCTTTTCAGCAGCTACATCTTATGAGATTCTTAGAGTGTCACGATAACTGCAACATATTTTCAAAAGGTTTGTCTAATAGATATATCATAAGAAAAAACACCCAAGGGACACCTGGGTGGCTTAGTCAGTTAAGCATCTGCCTTCGGCTCAGGTCAGGATCCCAGGGTCCTGGGATCGAGTCCCGCATCGGGCTCCTTGCTCAGCGGGGAGCCTGCTTCTCCCTCTGTCTGCAGCTCCCCTCTGCTTGTGTGCGCTCTCGCTCTCTCTCTCTCCCCACCCCTGACAAAGTCTTTAAAAAAGAAAACCCAAATGCAGTAAAACATTAAATTGGTGAATCTTCTTTCTGTATGTAAAAGGCAAACAGGAATTCATTGTTCTATTCTTTAAAATTTCCTGTATGTTGGAATGGGGGAAGAAAAGACAAACAATGGAAAACAATATATCTCCAATAAATATGTCTGGCTTCTTCAAACTAGAAACTTGCAGGAATTTCAAACTGATCGTCCACAGATTCTTCTGAAATGTAAACTGTTTTTTAATTCCCTTTCTCAAAGAATTTGTTTCGCTTTCACTAAAATACCAGCTTTATTAAACCCAACATTTACAAAGAAACTAAAACCTCACAGCAAATAAACTAAGAGACTACACTGTAATTACAAAAAATAAATTAACTTCACAAACACCAGTATCTTTTCTTATGGCAAAGATTTTTACCCGTCTCCTGGGAATTGGACAGCGGATATCCGGTTGGTCACCAAAGTTCTTGTAGGTGATATAGTTTTCAGAGCAGATTAATACTCCACTTGGACCATCTGACCCTCCGGGAACTATCAGAAAAAAACAGAACTTAGCAATGATTTAACATAACCATGAATTACAATTTAGCTTTTAATTCCTTCTCTCCTTCAGCATAATTTGGATGAAGGTGTAAGTGCCTGAGACTGAAAAACATTCAAAGTGTTTCTTTTCCCTGATACTACCATAAGACAAGGATGGAATGCAGTTTGGGTAGCCTTAGCCTGTCCAGATATCTGGTAATGCATCTAAAATTTTTAGCTCCGAGCCCAAAACTCAGTTCTCATCTTTAGCCCTATAACCCAACTGCATACTAGACGCTCTTACATGGATATTCCACAAGCAGCTTAAAAGTACGTTGTATTCATAAACAAACTCAAGTTCCTCCCCAAATCTGTTCCACCTCCTGAGTCCTCCATCTCAGAGAATACCACGGCCAACCAATAGACCAAATCAGAAATTGGGTGTCACTCTTTAATTCTCTCTCTCTCCCCTCATAGCTCCATTGATTCTACCTTCTTAGCAGTGCTCGTGCTGCTTATCTCTTGGGTTTGTGAAACAGCTTCCTAATCTGGCTTATAGTCTTATCCTCCATTCAATTAGCCAAAATGTAAGCATGTTTCTAAAATGTTCATCTTTAACAGGTTATTATTCCCCTGCTTAAAATCCTTCAATCACAACAAAAAATAAATAAAATAAAATCCTTCAGAAGCTACCTCCCCACCACAGCCCTTTAGTTGTACCCCAGCCCTTTTAGTTCTATCGATCCAATCACAATGAGCTTCTAGTTCTTTGAATAAACCACGTTTTCTTTGCATGTGGGCCTTTGTGCATCTCGTTCTCCTTATCCACAAAAGAAACCCCTTCCTCCACCCCCCTCATACATAACTAACTAGTCCTTAGGTCTCAGCATAGAGCTCTTCTCCAGAAAGATTTCTCTAACATATTCCTTTTCTTTCTCTGGGTTAGAGACCTCGCCTCATGACGATTTTCTAATTGTAAACATCTCTGAACGCCTACAAAAATCTTACTTAGCTATGATGCATTTAAAGCAGACTCCAATTTCTTAAAATTTTAGGTTTTGGTATTTATAACCATAACCAACATATAGATTTTTGTTACTAACCTTCCCCAGTTTCGATACTTAGGTTACACCAGGCTCATCAAGTGGTACAATTGCTTTTATATTTTTCCTATCTCTGCAGAAATTTAAGATCCCTGAAAATCCTGGACCTTAAATCTTTGGGGGGGGATTTTTGACTACGGTTCCGATTTCTTTAATGGATGCTGGTCTATTCAGGTTCTTAATTTCTTAAAGGGTCAATTTGGGGAACTGTTTTCAAAAATATTTATATTTTGCCCAAGTTTTCAAATTCATTTCATCTTTTCAAAGAATTGGGTTTTAATTTTTTTAATGCCAGTGAAAGCCTATCTACAGTAAAAAATATCAGAGCACCTAACAGTAGTCAATATTCCAAGCTGAGTGCTCTCCCATCCTTTCTTCTCTGCCCCCATTAGAAGAGTCAACCACTGCATGAACTTTTTTAACTTCGCCAAACCATAGACAAGGTACTTAGATTTACTACAAATGAATTAGAGTTTCCAAACTCTATTTTTTTTTTTTAAAGATTTTATTTATTTATTTGAGACAGAGAGCACATGAGAGGGGGGAGGGTCAGAGGCAGAAGCAGGCTCCCTGCTGAGCAGGGAGCCCGATGCGGGACTCGATCCAGGTACTCCAGGATCATGACCTGAGCCGAAGGCAGTCGCTTAACCAACTGAGCCACCCAGGCGCCCGTTTCCAAACTCTATTAAGTAAACTCTCCTAGGTTTGCGTATAAAATGGGCCAAGCAAAAAGGTACAGAATAGCTCTGAGAAAAAAGTACCTGTAGGGGCACCTGGGTGGATCAGTCAGTTAAGCCTCTGCCTTTAGCTCAGGTCATGATCCTGGGGTCCTGGGATCAAGCCCCACGTTGGGCTCCGTGCTCAGTGGGGAGTCTGCTTCTCCCACTCTCTCTCCCCACTCACCACCCCTGCTCTTGCTCTCCCCCCCTCCCTCAAATGAATAAAATCTTAAAAGAAAAAAAGTACCTGTAATAAGAAAGTTGCCATGTTCCTCCAAAGGTTCACTGTATTTTCGGACCACATGATTTAAACCAAGGTCTAACTCATAGAAGGTAAGAGTCTGCTGGGTATTAGCTGCTGCTTCCCCTGTTGGATCATTGTCTGCTTCCTATAGAGAAGGACATTGGCACAAACACGGTATCAGGACCCCTCCATCTTACAAATGGGGAAGCAAAGGTCCCCAACAGTTTACCAAAGCTCACACTACTAGGTAATGGCAGAGCTGGAACAAGAACCTTGGTCTCCTATTTCTGGGACCAGGGTTCCCTCTACTGAAAACTAATGCCTTCCATTCAAGGCAAAGAATGGTATGCCCCATCCTTCACCACCTCCCTGCAAAAAAAGTCCCACATACAGTTTTACCTCCTTTTTCAGACAGCTCTTCCCCCAAAATGCCCTGTCTTTATAGGGAGATTGCTCAAATCAGGGTAAGGTGCTATTATATAGTTAGTTAAGCTGTGAAACATTCCAAAGAATCTTAGTAAGACATTTGGAAAACAGAAAAGATTTGTGAGCAGGAGAGCTGTAAGACATACACAAAGAAGGAAATAATGAGGAAAGCACTGAGGTGAATGAAAGAAACCATCGTGGGGGGGGGGGAGAAGAAGGGAGAGAGAGGAAGAGAGGAAAAAGTCAGTAAGCCCCCATTACCTCATAATCCATTTCCAGACAAGCAAACATTGGATTTTCAAATCCCACATCTACTCCGACCACATGATATACTAAAGTGTTCGCTTTGTGGGCCTCTAGGGGAGATGAAATGGTAAGCCGGGCTGCAGCATCTCTGTTCAAGATATATACCAACTTCTGTTTTTCAATGGCACCTATAGATAAAGGAGACAAAACAAATAAAATTTCCAGAAAATGAAAAGAAGGGCTTATAGAACAGCCAGACTCACATCACAATTGTTTCTTTAATATCATTAATAGCCAGCATTAACTCTACAAGTGATTAACTTAGGATTTTGCTCTTAGTAAAATAGTCAACAGAATTTTACTCCCCTCCTTTCTAATAGGGATCTTAATATCCCACTAAATCTTCAAAACTTCTTAGCGTGTCCTAGATTTAATGATACTGGGAAACAAAACGATAATTCATAAAATTGCCAGCTTTATTCTCTGAATTAAATCTAATGATTTTGTGACTTGTCAGAAAGAGTTGCCTTCTGGAGGCCTGATCAGATACACAGAATTTTCTTCAAGAAATTTATCAGAGAAGAGACATGAATGTGAATCATCACTTCAGGCTGATGAAAGCAATCATATTCACTGCCTAATTATGTACAATCATCTCATTGTGGGCTTTTTGCTACACAAGTAGAAATGGGAAAAACACCTAATCCAACCTGACAGGAAACAGAAAAGGTGTGTTAAGACTATTCCCATTGTTTTAAAAGGAAAAGCAACTTTAAACCATGGCATTAATCCAAATATGATCCAAACTTTACCCAGGTAAGGAACTTACTGGCACACTGCCAAGAGCACAGCACTGTTACCCTAAATTGAGAATCTTTAGTCTCGGAGGTACACTTAATAGAGCAAGTCACTTACTAATCATAACAGCTCGCCCTTTGGGATCCACAGCTAAGAACTGGCCTGGAACAATGCGGCGGCATCCACTCTTGCCAAAGGTTTCTTGGTGAATTTTCTCAAACATATTTTTAGAGGGCTGGTATTCCAAGATAACAATCCGACCCGAGTCACTGCCAACCACAATGTAGTCTTTGGTACCACCCGTCAGCCTAAAGGCCATGAGTGACCGGATAACACCAAATACTTCCACAGTGAGAAGAGTGTGTACTTTGCCAGTGTTGGGGTCAGGGCGAAGCAGCTCCAGTATCTTCCCACGGGAAACAACAATTTCCTGCTGTTTAGTTCCTAGATCACCAGAACAATAAAGATCACGAACAATCAGAACTAGTCCAAAAAGTAACCTGGATGGATCAAAATACCACTCAAGATAAATACAATTAAGTTGGGTGTTCAATACTTTAAGTTTTTTTATTCTATTTCATTCCTAGAATTGATATTTAACAGAAGTGGTAGCAATGAAAAACTTTTTTAAAATGGTCACATGGGGCACCTGGGTGGCTCAGTAGTTTAGCATCTGCCTTTGGCTCAGGTCATGATCCCACGGTCAGGATCCCTGCTCAGCCAGAGTCTGCTTCTCCCTCTCTAGGCCCCTCCTCCTGCTTGTGTGCACGCACGTGCACTCTCTCTCAAACAAAATCTTAAAAAAAAAGCTCAACATAGCTACTTTTTAAAAACCTTTTTATTTTTCTAAAATTTGCCATCAATCTGCATAATTGGGAGTTGTCTACAAATGGTTATTAACATATGATGTTTAGCTTCATAAAATTAAGTACTTCCAAAGGCTCTTTCTAGCTCATCTTGAATGCTATTATACTAGAAAATCATTATTAACTTTTCGTGCAGTTTGATGGATTATCTCAAACAACTTCTAAAGCTGCTATCTAATAGATACCATTTATTTCTAAACTGAGTCCTGGGAGAGTTCACTTGCTTTCATAACCATTAAGGATTAAGCCTCTGCCTTATCAAATCAAAACGCATTTTAACAGACAATTTGCTCCCATCTCTCCCTGCCTGCTATATAATTCCACTTGGATGTGTTGTCATCAATTTTTAAATGAATGTTTAAAATAACTAAACTCCTTCCCAAATTCCCTCTCTAGTCCCAACTAACCTGCTATCAATGTTACTGCCATTTTCTCCACTGCCCAGGCTCATATTCTTCTCTATCTGTCCCCACTTTCCTACTACAGGTCTTCACTATCTAATGCCTAAACGCCTTCCTCGCCTATCGGATATCCCACTCCTATCCACCCCAATCCATTCTCATTTGCTGATGGCCACCATTTATCGGGCCACCTTACTTCCCAAAGGTCCTCTCGGGGTCAGATAAGACCAAGTACTTCAAATGGCTTTGGAGAATGTAAAGCGTTATATAAGTGATGTTGTCTAATGATTTAGAAAATTTTTTTCTATTATTTCAGGGAAAAAGTTTGAATCTGATAAAGGAATTTGAGGCATTAAATTAGTTAATCTAGAAAATGTTAAACTCGGAAAGATAGTAACTGGAAATCTTACCAGAAAAGTTGCCATGAATGGCAAAGCTGATGCCTGTGGCTCGCTGCAATGTCAGGTTGTATAGGAACATGATGGCAGCAACACTGAGATACTCACAACTCCAGTCAGGCCTCAGTTATCACGAGACAAAACAAGCTCTAAGAGCACATAAAAGCAGAAAAATATCAGCTGGAAAACTTACTTTACAGACATTTCTGTATAGGAACTTCTGGCTGAAGGCAGAACCCATACAGTAAGGCTTATTGATGAAAACGTATTTATAACTAGAGAGCATTCTATATGCCATGAACTATGCTGTATACTTTGCCTCTAATCCCTCAAGAAACCTATAAATAACTCATTATACTAATTATATAGATGAAGAAATCGAGGTTGAGAAATTAAATCACCTGCCTGAGATCAATAACAAGTGGTAAAAACACTGGGATCTGTACCATTAACACAGTTTGCCTTTACTGTCACAGAAACTAAGCAGCTCTACACGTACTTGTATTTGCACAGGCTATACACATACACAGTTCAGAATTCTTTAAAAGCACAGCAAAAAGCTCCTTCCATCCATTCCCTAGCCATCCAGTTCTCTTCCCTGGGGGAATCAGTTTTACTAAGTTATATTATGTCCTTCCAGATAGTTGCTGCACATACAAGCAAAGATACGTTAATACTAGATATTCTCCCCTTTTTAACTAATGGGTACTATATATTATACACTCACTCACATTATCCTGCAACTTACTTTTCATTACTTTACCTTGAAGATAGCAATAAACAAAGGGCTTTCTCATTTATTTTCATTTTCCAGCCACGGAGTATTCCACTGAATTGGGTATATAAGGATTCATTTAGCCAATACCCTATTGATTAACATTTAAGTTTCCAATCTCTTGCTCTTATGAGTACTGCTGCAAAGAAAACCCCTCCTACTGGGGCACCTGGATGGCTCAGTTGGAGGAGTGTGGAACTCTTGATCTTGGGGTCCTGAGTTCAAGTCCCACATGGGATGTAGAGATTATTTAAGTAAAAAAAAACTTTAATTTTTAACATGGGGCTTGAACTCGTGACCCTGAGATTAAGATCTGAGCTGACATCAAGAATCAAACACTTAACCACCTGAGCCACCCAGGTGCCCCAACAAAAACTTAAATAAAAAGAGAGAAAAGAAAACCCCTCCTACATAGGCCATTTATACATGTAAGACTATATCTTTAAAAGCAATCCCTAGAAGGATGCCTGGGTGGCTCAGTCAGTTAAGCATCTGCCTTCCACTCAGGTCATGATCCCAGGGTCCTGGGATTGAGTCCTGCATCGGGCTCCCTGCTCACCAGGGAGCCTTCTTCTCCCTCTTCCTGTGCTTGCTTGCTTGCTCTTGCTCTCTCTCTCTGACAAATAAATAAAATCTTTAAAAAAATTAATCCTTAGAAATGAAATTGTTGGATTGAGGGATTCATACATTAGTAATTTTGACACATATTGCCAGAGTACATTTCAAAGAAACTCTACCATCTATATCCCCAGAAATGCATGAGTCCCTATTTCCCCACAACCAGAACTTTGCTAATCTAACAGATAAAACTGGTAACTTAAGCGTAGTTTCCATTTGTTTCTCTTATCTAGCTCAATATTTAACAATTAGAATTTAAAATTTAAATCTACTCACCATAAAAAACGAAAACTCAATTCCTACCATTTCAGGAGGACTCTCTAAAGAAGTATAGTCACATAAAGGATTCTTTTCATTAAATAAGACTGAAAACTGCAAACTGATGTGCCTTTACCATAAAATTACCCAGAACTACAACTTTACAATTACTGCCAGAAAAGTTTTTTCAATTATTTAGAAATCTTGAAAAATCCCAAGTAACCACTGTGTAATTAACACAAAAATGTGATTTTGTTAAATGAGAAAAGAGAATTATGAGTAAATGACCTCATAAATAATAGTTACCCAGCTTTTGCCCAGGCCAGAAATGGTTAAAAGAGGCAAAGATCGAACCCTCCACTCTGGAAACGGGTCCCAGGAGATATAAATTTTCCTTCTTGAAACTAAGGAACAGGGCGCCTGGGTGGCTCAGTCGTTGAGCGTCTGCCTTCGGCTCAGGTCATGTTCCCAGGGTCCTGGGATCGAGTCCCACATCGGGCTCCCTCCTCGGGGGGAGGCCTGCTTCTCCCTCTCCCCCTCCCGCTGCTTGTGTTCCTGCTCTGGCTATCTCTGTCTCTGTCAAATAAATAAATAAAATCTTTAAAAAAAAAAAAAAAAGAAACTAAGGAACATCTTTATCCTAAGATGGGAGGGAAAAAGGAAAATCTCTGAGGTGAAAAAAGAAGGGAGTGGGGAAATGACCTACAAAAAGAAAAATAGAGAAAATGCACTGACAGAGACACAGACATACACTCACATCCCCAGAAGGGCTTATACATTGTGCAAGTTCCAGGGAAAGCTGTTCTCAGCTTAAAGTCTGAGGAAAAAGAAGCAAAGAATATGTTCTAATTGCTTTCAATTGAAAAGTAGTAATGTGGGGGGCGCCTGGGTGGCTCAGTTGGTTAAGCGAGTGCCTTCGGCTCAGGTCATGATCCTGGAGTCCCTGGATCGAGTCCCGCATCGGGCTCCCTGCTCGGCACGGAGTCTGCTTCTCCCTCTGACCCTCCCCCCTCTCATGTGCTCTCTCTCAAATAAATAAATAAAATCTTTAAAAAAAAAATTAAAAAAAGAAAAGTAGTAATGTGGGGCGCCTGAGTGGCTCAGTCGGTTAAGCGTTTGCCTTCAGCTCAGGTCATGATCCCAGGACCCTGGGACGGAGCTCCACCCACATCCGGCTCTCTGCTCAGTGGAGAGCCTGCTTCTCCCTCTGCCTGCCACTCTGCCTATCTGTGCGCTCTCTCTCTCTGTCAAATAAATAAATAAAATTAAAAAAAAAAAAAAAAGGTAGTGACGTGATCAACTACAATTAAAACAAAAAAGAAAGAAAAAATAAGAGTGAATGTGATTCTCCAACAAAAGTAAATTTATTCTATTGCATCTTGCTGTGGCTATAAAATGTCCAACAATTTAAAAACTGCAGTTATCAACAACAAATCTTATAATGAAACCCTATCACGTCAATATGATCAATGTTACAGGACTGACTACGCTATTAAAAAAAAAAAAGGAGGGCGCCTGGGTGGCTCAGCTGGTTGAGCGACTGCCTTCGGCTCAGGTCATGGTCCCGGGGTCCTGGGATCGAGTCCCGCCTCGGGCTCCCTGCTCGGCGGGGAGTCTGCTTCTCCCTCTCCCACTCCCCCTGCTTGTGTTCCCTCTCTCGCTGTGTCTCTCTCTGTCAAATAAATAAATAAAATCTTTAAAAAAAAAAAGGAAACCACAGGCCACGTCAGAAGCCCTGAAAAGTCCCCCAGCCTACTCTTCATTCTTTGTAACTCCTGAAGAAGTCCGTCTACTTTCCAGTACCTTTAAAACTGACGGCATCCATTACAGATCAGCCCAAAACTATAAGACTTACATACCAGGAACCACCAACGGCCAAAACTTGGTAAATTGTGTGATTCCCCTACTCCTACCTGTCTGTGATCACTACAAATTGCTGCCTCAATCCCTTCTCCTCGTGCCAAAGGAACATCATCGCATTCAAACTTCGCAAAGTCTTCAAAACAGATACTACTGTCCCCCACTTTACAAACGATAAACTGAAAATCAGTGAAGGAAACAGTTGCCCAAGTACCAAAACACGAATTCAAAAGAGAGGGTCTTGGCACCAAAAACTGTTTCCGTTATTTACGCTTTCAACACGCTGGGTCTTCCCACCTTACAGTTGGTGTGTCCTTTACGTCCATCCCGCCCCTTGTCTCACCCACCCCTGGACCTAAAAGCTGGGCAAGTCTGATTCTGTAAGTCTGATTCTGATCCAGGCTTCGTTCCCACCTTGGAGACGGAAGTGGGAGCCGACTCCTGGCAGCCGTTCTCGTACCCAAGCATTCCCCTCCACCGCCTCCCTTGCCCCGACCTTACGGGCCTAGGCTGCCTCAAAGACCCCGGCCAAAGGCTCGGCCAACCCTCCTACATGACCGCTCTCTGCCTCCCCGGGCCCGGGAAAATTGGGAGGCTGCTTCTTTACCCTGCAGCAGGAAGGATGGCGTAGATATCCGACGGATGCGGAGTTCCTTCAAGGCCTAAGCCGCCGCCCGCTTCAACCCGCCGGCGTCCGCCATTAGCTCTTAAGGCAGGGACCTTCCGGCGGGCGCGCGACGTATAAAAAGTCCCCAACCGGCGCCTGAAGAATATGTATCTAATTTTTTAAATGCTTCTGTCTTTCTTCGACACCACACAGAACATTAGTTAAACATACCTTATGGCCGTCACTTTCCCCAGGAGAACAGAAAACAAATAGACCTTTTAAAGGGCACTTAACAGCAACAGAAAAACTACCCATAAATCCATCGGGCATTGTCTTGGGCAGTCGCAAAGACCTGGCGCGCAAACGAGGCCGGGGCCTCGCGGGGCCGGAAGCACGAAATGGGGACCAAGATGGCGGATTTCGGTTCCCCTCAGAAGCTGTCAGGGGTTCCTCCGCCCGAGGGGATGGGAGGAGGCCGCTGCTCGGAAGTCTCTACCGAGCTCATTCGCTCTCTGACGGAGCTGCAGGAGCTAGAGGCTGTATACGAACGGCTGTGCGGCGAGGAGGTGGGAGGGGGCTGAATCAGGGGCAGTGGGCTTGGAGCCGTCAGTCTTGGGAATTCCGGGCTGTGGGAAGTTCTCTCTCTGCCTCTGCCGAGGGAAACAAAGCACTTATTCAGGGAGTGTAGTTGAGTGTATTTGGGTGGACGTGACCTCTCTGTTCGCTTGATCCGGTGTCCCTAAACTTGTTTTCCCTGTTATCTCGGCGATCCGCTTCGCTCCCCTTGATTCCCCTGGCCCTTAATCGAGATTAAGTTTCTTGGCTAGAGCAGGTAGACTGACAGCGTCGGTCTCGCTTGCTTATCAAAATAAGCAAGGCGCTCGCTTGCTTATCAAATAAGCTTGCTTATTTGCTTATCAAAATAAGCCAGGCGCTCTAGCATTGAATTAGCAATTTAAAAATTACGAAACGCGTTCACCGTGTTCTCATTTAAGCAGGAAGTCATTGCAAATAAACTTGAAGCGTTTTAATACTTTTGTGGGGGATGATTTGGGGGTGTAATTTTAGCGTTTTGGTAAGTCCGCAGCTTTGTAGAAGCTTGAGGTTTTAAGACAGGCACAACTGTCTAATCGGACTAGTAACTTTCATCTCTTGGACCCGTGCATTGTGTCAGATAGGGGCATGGACTATATTTGTTCTCTTGAGGATTCTTTGCAGCCTCCTTCATTTTCCGTGGCAACCTGATGCTGTCAATATATTTTTAAATATCATTTGGGGGGACACCTGGGTGGCTCAGTCGTTAAGCGTCTGCCTTCGGCTCAGGTCATGATCCCAGGGTCCTGGGATCGAGCCCCGCATTGGGCTCCCTGCTCCGCGGGAAGCCTGCTTCTCCCTCTCCCACTCCCCCTGCTTGTGTTCCCTCTCTCGCTGTGTCTCTCTCTGTCAGATAAATAAATAAAATCTTTTAAAAAAAATTTTTTAAATATCATTTGGGTTCCTTGCCCCTCAGAAGAAAGAGATCCAAGCTCTGATCTAAAAGTTCAGTAGCTGTTCCCTAAACTAAACTTTTAATTAAGGTTGAGTACAAAAGGCAGTTTCAGCAGGAGAGGGGGGATTATTGATATCTAAGAATATTTTCAAATATTAATTTGCACCAAGTCAAGCAGTTTATGGTAACATTTTTCAGCAAGATGTGCTTTATAAAATTTAGTACTCTAACAGTCCTAAGCGTGCATTCATTGAGTCAGTCAATTTTTAAGGTGAAATTAAGTCCATCTTACAGACAGAATAATATTAGTTCTGTATTTGTATTTGATGACTGTCAAGGGGAAGTTCCCCTCTGGATCCTACTGAACTATTTTAATAGAAATGTGTAGTTGATATTGATGGCTATTAATGAACAATATTTCACATACTATGCTAAGCACTTTATGTTTGTTACCTTGTTTGGCTCTCGCAACAGTCCCATGGGATATGTATTACATTTTACAGATGAAGAAACTCAAGCATTTAAGAAGGTTAATGTCAGTTGCAGTAATGCCGTAAATAACTTCACTGAGAGAATTATGTATTTATCCCTTCAGGGTACTGACTGTACACTATGAAGAGACTTTTTGTAACTGTCACTTTGGAAGTTTCATTTGTTTAGCCATTATATATATTTTTTAAAGATTTTATTTATTTATTCATGAGAGAGAGAGAGAGAGAGGCAGAGGGAGAAGCAGGCTTCCCACGGAGCAGGGAGCCCGATGCAGGACTCGATCCCAGGACCCTGGAATCATGACCTGAGCCGAAGGCAGACGCTTAACCATCTGAGCCACCCAGGCGCCCTAGCCATTATATTTTAAATGCCTTCCTGCATTAGGTACTGTGCTAATTATACTGAATAAAAGTTTAGTTCTGTCTTTCTGTTATTCATCTGCTAGATGGAATAAAATACACAGAAGCTAACAGTCATCATGCAGTGTGATAAATGCAAAAATAAAGTATTGTTGGTTAAAGTCCTAGGAGAGCTCAGTGAAAGGAAAGACATTTGAAATGGGATTCACCCTTCAGCTAAGGGGTTGGGTTAGATAACTCTTAAGGTTCCTTCTGACCATTCTGATGACAAAATGTTTGTCTGTGTTTCAGAAAGTGGTAGAGAGAGAATTGGATGCTCTTTTGGAACAGCAAAACACCATTGAAAGTAAAATGGTCACTCTCCACCGAATGGGGTGAGTCTCCCAGCTCAGCAAGAGCTATTGTAATTCCGACAAGGACCACTGGATAAATTACTGTTTTTCCTAACTTTCTGTTATAAAATGCCACTTGACTTTGAAATGTACAGGAAGATTATTTCAAGGTTAAGTGAACACTTAAGGGTATAGTCAAGTGGTTCACAAAGTGTCCTTGGAAGTATCAAACTTATTGGGAAACTTGTTGGAAATGCAAACTATGAGGCCCCACTCAAAACCCACTGAACCAGAAACTCTGGGGGAGGAGCCCAGAAATCTGACAAGCTTTTAACAGACACACCAAGAGATCCTGATTATGGTTCAAGTTTGAGAACCACTGTTTTTACAAACCCTGTGTATTTGCTAGTCATAAAAATTGCTCTTTGAGCCCGTCACCCTCTTTGATTGTTGGTTAGTGCATTTTATACTTAGCAGTGGGGAGCATCTGCTCTCTGGTTCTTTAGCAGTACCTATAAAGGGGTCTCTATAGTAGTTATAAAAAGTAATTTTTTATTTAATATAGACCTCAGTTTTCAGTAAAATCCTCTTTAGGAAAAGTTGTGAGTAGAGTGAACTAAGCTAAAAGTTGTGGGGAAGTACAAAGACGGTAGAAGACATAGTCTCCATTTACAAAAAAAAATTTTCCATCTCATATTCCTACCTTCTGCCCCTATGGATGTGTGTGTGCTGACATGTGTCTCCAGTCCCAACCTGCAGTTGATTGAAGGAGATGCAAAGCAGCTAGCTGGAATGATCACCTTTACCTGCAACCTAGCTGAGAATGTATCCAGCAAAGTCCGCCAGCTTGACTTGGCCAAGGTAATCCCATTGAACTTCTGATGTTTTAGTAGAGGGCAATAGAGAAGCCACCACATTAGAAATTAGAGCAGCACCATTAAACCTGACAGAGATGGCAGAAGAAGAGAAAACTTCAGACCAATACCTCTTATGAATAAAGACATAAAAATCCTCAACAACACACAAACCAAATCTAGCAACACATAAAAAGGATTATACTATGGGGCGCCTGGATGGCTCAGTCGGTTAAGCGTCTGCCTTTGGCTCAGGTCATGATCCCAGGGTCCTGGGATCAAGCCCCGCATCGGGCTCCCTACTCAGCAAGAAGCCTGCTTCTCCTTCTCCCACTCCCCCGCTTCTGTTCCCTCTCTCACTGTCTCTTTCTGTCAAAAAATTTTTTAAAAAAAGGATTATACTATGACCAAGTGGAATTTATCCCAGGAATGCAGGGTTGCTTTAACATCTGAAAATCAATTAATATATCCACCATATCAGTAGAATAAAGGACAAAAACCGCATGATCATCTCATAAACTCAGAAAAAGCATAAACTCAAAAAACTTGTAATAAAAGGGAACTTCCTCAACCTGATAAAGGTCATCTACAAAAAACCCACAGCTAACTTCATACTTACCAGTAAAAGACTGGGTGCATTCCCTCTAAGATCAGGAATAAAACAAGGATGTCAGCTCTTGCTTCTTTTCTTCAACATTGTACTGGAGTTTCTAGCCAGACATTTAGGCAAGAAAAAATAAAAATCATCCAAATTGAAAAAGCATATAAACCATACATTTAACTTTAGATTTTTCTAGTAGCCATTTTTCTCAATTTTATTTTCTCTTTCTTTCTTTCTCTTTCTTTTTTAAAGTAGGCTCTGCACCCAACATGGGTTTTGAACTCATGACCCTGAGATCAGGAGTTGCATGCTCTACCAACTGAGCCAGCACGTGCCTCACTAGTAGCCATTATTTTAAAAAGTAAAACAGAGAGGCACCTGGGTAGCTCAATTGGTTAGGCATCTGCCTTAGGTTCAGGTCATGATCCCCGGGTCCTGGGCTTGAGCCCCACATCAGGCTCCCTGCTTAGCAGGGATACTGCTTCTCCCTCTCCCTCTGCTGCTTCCCCTGCTTGTGCTCTCTTGCTCTGTCAAATAAATAAATAAACAAAATCTTTAAAAAATAAAAAGGGGTGCCTGGGTGGCTCAGTTGGTTAAGCGACTGCCTTCAGCTCAGGTCATGATCCTGGAGTCCCGGGATCGAGTCCCACATCGGGCTCCCTGCTCAGCAGGGAGTCTGCTTCTCCCTCTGACCCTCATGATCTCTCTCTCTATCTCATTCTCTTTCTCAAATAAATAAATAAAATCTTTAAAAAATAAAAAGTAAAACAGAAATAGGTGAAAATCATCTTAGTAATGTTTTATTTAACCCTTAATATCCAAAATATCATTTAAATATGTGATTACTTTAAAATGGTATTAATGAGATATTTTGCCTTCTTTATTTCTGTACTAAGTCTTTGAAATCCAGTGTGTGTTTTACACATCTTAATTTGGACTAGCCACATTTCAAGTGCTCAATGGTCACAGATTGTTAATGACTACTGTAGTGAATAGCACAAGATCTGGGCTCTTGAATAAGTCAGTCCCAGCCTCAGTTTTCCCCTGTGAAATAGCATAACTCTTCCTAATCTATTTGTTGAGATTCTGCAAAAATAACTTACTACAAAACACTATGGCCATACAGCCACCAAGTCACATTATTAAGATTTCTTTAGAACATTCTTGCTTATTCTAGGGCCTCCTGACTGGCTTAGTGGGAAGAACGTGTGACTCTTGATCTCAAGGTTGTGAGTTCTAGCTCCACGTTGGATGTAGAGATTACTTAAATAAGTAAAACTTTAAAAAAAAATCTTGCTTATTCTAAAAGAAAAATATTTTCCATATGTTTCACTTATTTTATTACTTGGTTTATAATGTCCTCTTTCCAAATGTTAGATACACTCCGATTCCATTATTAATTTAACAGCATCAGCCAAATACAAATATGGCTTGTCCTTGTTCCTGCTTCCATTAAAATGAATGATCTGGTCACATAAATAAAATTGTATGATACCTGTCAGTGCTATTAATCATCATCAATAACAGTTTTGTGAGTGGTAGTGGTTTTGGTTCAGGGCCTCTGGTTAACCAGATTCTGCCGCTAAATCTCCCTACCTTCTGAAGAGATATTCTGAAAGAATAGGACATTGTTTCTAAGCACCAAGTCTTTTTGCAGAACCGCCTCTATCAAGCCATTCAGAGAGCTGATGATATCTTGGACCTGAAGTTCTGCATGGATGGAGTTCAGACTGCTTTGAGGAATGAAGATTATGAGCAGGCTGCGGCCCACATTCATCGCTACTTGTGCCTGGACAAGTCAGTCATTGAGCTCAGTCGACAGGGCAAAGAAGGTGACATCCATCCCAAACTGTTGATTTCTATGGTTTTTACAAGCGTCTGTAATCTGATTTAAGTACCTATCATTTCTGGTTTAGTTACAAGCATCTGTTATCCGAGCAAGGCAAACTCAACCAAGAAAAGGGCATCTGTTAGGCAATTTCCTTGTCTGGTATTCAACCCTATATAGGTCATAGGCCACCCTAGGACAGGTGTTGTTATTCCCATTTTATGGAAAAGGAAACTGAATCCACATCTACTGTCCTCTGGCCAGTGGGTTCTTTTCACTTGACCATATCACCTACTTACAAAATTAAATTCTTAGCCTGGCTTTCTAGGCCTTCTGTGATTTCAACCCACCCTGTCTTTCTCACCTTGTTTCATGCTATTCACTCATGCATCCATTCAATGTGCACATATATAGAGTCCTCTATATGCCAGAGTATATATTACTTGCAATACTCTACAAATATTTTTTTTCATCTTTTTATTTCTGTTCCTTTGCTCATTTCATTCCCTTTGCTTGGAATGTAAGTTCCTCCTATTCAGGTATCAAAACCCTGCCCATCTTTAAAAGATGGGATACCATTTCTGGGAAGACTTTTCTAATTAGTTCAACTAGAAATGTGACTTGTGAACACTTTTCTTATTACACTTATCATACACTTAGTTTGTTATAGTTATTTGTGCCACAGATCTTATTTCTTTTGCTGACTATAACTTCTGTATATATTTTGAATGAATAATGGTGCACAAAGTGGCATAGACCTGACAGAGTACCATTCTTTACATTAATTCCCATTTTCCTCCCAATGTGCAGGCAGCATGATTGATGCCAACCTGAAATTGCTGCAGGAAGCTGAGCAGCGTCTCAAAGCCATTGTAACAGAAAAGTTTGCCATCGCTACTAAGGAAGGGGATCTGCCCCAGGTGGAGCGCTTCTTCAAGATCTTCCCACTGCTGGGTCTGCATGAGGAGGGATTAAGCAAGTTCTCAGAATACCTTTGCAAGCAGGTATGGCCCCTGATTGCTTGGTAGGATAGTGGTACGATTCTCTGCCTGCAGATTGGGGCACTATATGGATCCAGTTTCTGTGGATACTTTGTCACATCTGGATTTAACTCCCCTTTCCTGCTCTCACTGTAGCCTAGCAGGACTGGATGTACACATTCATTCAACACTCATCTAGGCATGGTCTAGACATCTACTGATGTACATTAATTTCTGTACATTAATCACAGACCAAGTGAAAACATAGGAAAATTAAAATGCAAATTCTCGGGGTGCCTGGGTGGCTCAGTCGGTTAAGCGACAGCCTTCAGCTCGGGTCATGATCTCAGGGTCCTGGGATCGAGCCCGCATCGGGCTCCCTGCTCAGCAGGAGGCCTGCTTCTCCCTCTCCTATGCCCCCTGCTTGTGTTCCCTCTCTTACTGTCTCTCTCTCTCTCTGTCAAATAAATAAAATCTTTAAAAAAATAAAATGAAATGAAATGCAAATTCTCTGACAAGTTGAATCACCCTTTTTAAGCTGTCAGCCAGGAACTGGCTTCTTTTAAGAGCATTCAAAGTTGTTGGTTACTCTTTTTAAGACTTCATAACCAGGCTTGAGTCTCAACATAAGCCACATTGAGATGAAGGAGGTGAGATCACTTAGGGTTAAATCCTGAAAAAGAAACAGGTTTCAGTTAAAGTCTCAGCCCCTTCCCCTTGACCTTAGATGGAAAGAAGCAAATCTCAGCAGGCATGTATGCAGAGGGTTATTGTTTGTAACTCTATGTCAGAGTGTATCGTGCCACTTCCCCTCCAAATTCTCTGTAATAGACCACACTGTTCTGCATTAAGAAAAATGAGATAGTTCCGTATGTGCTGACATGTTTCACTCTCTGATGTATGGTTAAGTTAAACAACTATATGCAACATTTCTGCTTCAAATGACAGAGGTGGCAATAAAAATATATGTTTGTGGGGCGCCTGGGTGGCTCAGTTGGTTAAGCGACTGCCTTCGGCTCAGGTCATGATCCTGGAGTCCCGGGATCAAGTCCCACATCGGGCTCCCTGCTCGGCAGGGAGTCTGCTTCTCCCTCTGACCCTCCCCTGTCTCATGCTCTCTCTCTCTATCTCAAATAAATAAATAAAATCTTAAAAAAAAATATATATATATATATATGCTTGTATAAGCATAGGGTATTTTTCAAAGGGTTAACAACGGTTATCTCTGGAGAAGAGACTTAGGAGACTGAGAGACATAGGTAAGAGGAAGAATTGCTTTTCACTGAACACTCCTTTATTCCTTTTGAATATTTAAGTGTGTATGTCTTAACCACTCTAAAAAATTTATTAAAAATAAAATAAAAGGGGGAGATGGGGTGGCTGGCAGTTTTTTTTATCAGTACTTTGCCACCTGGGATCTAGAAATGGCTTCTACTTTAAATCCCTTAAAAATCCCTTCTGCAGTACCCAGATTCCTTGTCCTGCCCAATGAAGCACCATTAATGATAACTTTGAGTTATCCTTTGAGATGATTAATGGAAGTGGGTACTCTCTCCTTTGGCTAATGACAATACATATCTTCAAAGAAAAGGAAAGCATTATTTATGTCTTTGCGTTGAAGAAGAGTTATCACTACGCTCAAGTTCTTTGTCTTGCCTGAGGCCCAGACAACACAGAGCCCCCAAGGGAGGTTCCTCTGTGCTGTCTAAGCTTTCAAGCATCAAAGCAAACATGGGAAAAAGAAAGTCAGTGGGAGGTCTTTTTGGAAAACTGAGACTAGCCTTTGATCTGAGAACTGCTGTGGATTTTCTGCTTTTTTCAGGTGGCCAGTAAAGCAGAGGAGAATCTGCTGTTGGTGCTGGGGACAGACATGAGTGATCGGAGAGCAGCAGTCATCTTTGCAGATACACTCACTCTCCTTTTTGAAGGTAAGTCTCTTTTTCCACTCCAGAGAGACTGAAGACATTTCTACCTAACACCCATATCCTAGCTTTTCTTCTCTCCCTGTTAGCCTGATGCTTTCAGTTCAATCCTGTAGCTTGCTGTGTATTGATTGATATATTGGAGAATTAACTTTCTAATTCAGTATCTAATTAGCAAAAATTAGAGTCTCTCAAGTGTTTTGCTCCTCCCTAGCCTTCAAGACCCAAATGCTAAGAGTAAATTTAACCCTAAAGTAAATTATTGGGAAGAGAGTGATGCTGATTTCCAAAGATGCTGCTATTAAACTATCAGCATAAAGTAAATGCCTTCTGATTTACCAAGCACTGTACATATTAAACAGACAGATTTTGCTTAGCGACTCTCAGCATTGGCAAGAACCATTTGTATTCATTTTGGGAGGTGAAATAGCCTTAAAGGGTTGAGTTAGACCCAGGTCAGTCCTGGATAGAAGAAAGTTTGTTTTGTGAGAAGAATATTTGGAATCCAACCCTCTCATTTTCTCCATTCTAGGTATTGCCCGCATTGTGGAGACCCACCAACCAATAGTGGAGACCTATTATGGGCCAGGGAGACTTTATACCCTGATAAAATACCTGCAGGTAGAATGTGACAGACAAGTGGAGAAGGTGGTGGACAAGTTCATCAAGCAGAGGGACTACCATCAGCAGGTGAGTAGGAGAAGCTGCAGGTGGGTTTGGAAACAGTGTGAGCCAGGGATACTGAATAAAATAAATTGGGGGTGGGGTAGGGAAGGGATGAAAAAAGAGGTAGATAGAAAAATAAATACCAAATGCAAACTGCCTGCATCTTGCCTGTCGCCAGCTAACTTTGGATTTGAGGTGTCCTGATGATATAGTACAAGATTGAGAAAGAAGTAGAAAGGGCTTCCTGAAAGAAACACAAAACAGAAACAGAGCACCTCTCTATCACAGAATATGCAATAGTGCCTTCTCGTGATATAAGGAGAATTTTACTTTTTGTCTCTGATTTCTCCTTAGTTCCTTAAGTGCTCACAGTAACACTTGCTTTTTTGTGAACTTTATTTCTCCTTTCCTTTGAGCAGAGGAAGTAAGAGTATGATTTAGAAATAGGAGTAGCCCATACAACTTTATTTCTAGAACTCTAGGAGACTAGATAGTAGTTCATTGGAACACCATTAACATCACTTTAAAGTGCAATAATAAAGGAGAGCATTAGCATCTAAATCAAAAGTAAATCTTTGGTTCATCATCCTGATAGCCTACTTTTGGCTCACCTGTTAAGCAAACTAAACTTAAACATTCTTTTATGCCAGAAGTTTGGAGGGACCAGCAAGAGGAAGATAGAAGGAGGGTGGGGAAGAGGGTGGGGATGAGCATCTCTCATTTCTTCGGTATATTGCAGTTCCGGCATGTCCAGAACAGCTTGATGAGAAATTCTACAACAGAAAAAAGAGAACCAAGGTAATAATCCTGTTTTCTTTAGCCCATAGGAGTTTGAATTGGTAATCATGTAACATTCAGAGACTGCTCTATTATAAGGTGGTCTGTGTTTTAGAAATATTTTATCTATGACTCAAGCTTTTACTTTTTTCTAATAAAAATATGCTTGTTAGGGGCGCCTGGGTGGCTCAGTCATTAAGCGTCTGCCTTCGGCTCAGGTCATGATCCCAGGGTCCTGGGATGGAGCCCCGCATCAGGCTCCCTGCTTGGCGGGAAGCCTACTTCTCCCTCTCCCGCTCCCCCTGCTTGTATTCCCTCGCTCACTGTCTCTCTCCCTCTGTCAAGTAAATAAATAAAAATCTTAAAAATAAATAAATAGGGGCGCCTGGGTGGCTCAGTCGTTAAGCGTCTGCCTTCGGCTCAGGTCATGATCCCAGGGTCCTGGGATCGAGCCCCACATTGGGATCCCTGCTCGGCGGGAAGCCTGCTTCTCCCTCTCCCACTCCCCCTGCTTGTGTTCCCTCTCTCGCTGTGTCTCTCTCTGTCAAATACATAAATAAAATATTTAAAATAAATAATAAAAAAAATTTAAAAATATGCTTGTTAAAAGAAAATTCAAACATTATAAAAATGTATTCATTCAATCAGTAAATTTTTCTTAGTACACATTATGGGTCAAACACTGGTCTTTGGTACTGGGGATGTGGCAGCAAGCAAAGTAAGCAAACCAGACATAATTCTTTCCTTGTGGCATCTGTAGTCTGTAAAGTAGATAGTAATAATAGCTGACAAATATATAGTGCTTACTATATGGCACACATTGTTTTAAACACTTAACAAATATTCAGTCATTTATTCAGGGGTTTCTCATCCTCTGTCCTATTGTCATTTTGGCTAGATAATTCTTTGTCAGGGGGGACTGTGCTGTGGATTGTAAGATGTTTAGTAGTAGCATTCTTGGCCTCCACCCACTAGATGCTGGTAGCATGTTGTCACCAGACACTGCCAAATGTCTAGGGAGTGGAGGGTGGGGTGTAAAATCACCTTCAGTTGAGGGTCACTGATTTAATCCATAAACATTTTTTACAGAAGAGGAGACTGAAGCCTGAAGAGGTTAAGTTACTGGCCCAAGGTTGTACAGCTAGAAGATCTCAGAGCCAGGAATAGAATCCAAGTATTCAGACTCTAGAGTTCATATTGTGAATCATTGTGATATACTAAGTATAGTGTGCAGGAGAGCATGTAATAAAGGGACGTAACCTAAGCTGATAAGTTCAAGGAAAAATCTCTGAGGAAATGACCTTAGATCTGAGACCTTAAGAGTAACTAGAAATGGGGCGCCTGGGTGGCTCAGTCAGTTAAGCACCTGGCTTCAGCTCAGGTCATGATTTCAGGGTCCTGGGATCGAGCCCCACATCAGGCTCTCCACTCAGCAGGGAGTCTGCTTCTCCCTCTGCCTCTGCCTCTCCCTGCTTGTGCTCACTTGCTCTCTCTCTCTGTCAAATAAATAAACAAAATCTTAAAAAAAAAAAAAAAAAAGAGGGCACCTGGCTGGCTCAGTCATTAAGCGTCTGCCTTCAGCTTAGGTCATGATCTCAGGGTCCTAGGATCAAGCCCCGCATCGGGCTCCCTGCTCGGCGGGAGGCCTGCTTCTCCCTCTCCCACTCCCCCTGCTTGTGTTCCCTCTCTCACTGTGTCTCTGTCAAATACATAAATAAAATCTTAAAAAAAAATAAAAAAAAGAGTGACTAGAAATAAGAGGTGAGGGCACCTGGGTGGCTCAGTCGGTTAAGCGACTGCCTTCGGCTCAGGTCATGATCCCAGGATCCTGGGATCGAGTCCCACATCAGGCTCCCTGCTCTGTGGGGAGCCTGCTTCTCCCTCTCCCACTTCCCCTGCTTGTGTTCCCTCTCTCGCTGTGTCTCTCTCTGTCAAATAAATAAATAAAATCTTTAAAAAAAAAAAAAAGAAAGAAAGAAGAGGTGAAGAGTTTTCCAGGTGGAGCAGGGAAAACATGTGCAAAGTCACTGTGTATTTGAAAAACTGAAAGAAGAGCAGTGTAGTTGAAGTACAGAGTTGGGGAGAGCCTGAGTTGAATCCAGAGAGGTCGTTAGAGTCAGGCCACTCAGGTCCTATATCCTAAGCGCTATGGAAATCGTATGATTACAGTATGACCAAATCTATGTTTTGAAAAGATCTCCTGGAGTTCAGTGTGGAAAATGAGTTAATTTGTGTGTATACTGTGAGGGAGGGGTTCAACTTCATTCTTTTTAATGTGGATATCAGTCATCATCCCAGCACGATTTGTTGAAAAGACTATTCTTATTGAATTGTCTGAGCACTCTAGTTGGAGATCAGTTGACCATAATGTGAAGATTTCTGGACTCTAATCTATATGCCTGTCCTTATGCCAGTACCATACTGTCTTCATTGCTGTAGCCTTATAGTAAGTTTTCAAATTGGGAAATATGAGTCCTTCAACTTTGTTATTTTTTTCAAGATTGTTTTGGGTCTTCATCTGGATAGATGAATGGGTGTGGGACTCAGTTTAATGGTGTATCCTAAAATCCCACCACAGCTAAATAAGAGGTTGGAGAGGTGTGGTTCCTTTCATGTGAAGCATAGACAATTTTTACTCAAAGCACTAACAAAAATACAACTCCCAGTCTCTTTAGCCCTGACAGTATTTTAGCGGGTGAATGGTTCAGGTGAAACAGGTAAGTGGAATATATGGTTGACAGCTGTCTCTGAGTATCCAGCAGAGCCAGGATAACCATCTGGCAGAGCTGACCCTTCTGGGCCCCGTGGGAGAGGGAGTTTGAGACTCTATTTGCCCTGTAGCTCTTATATCTGGCAATCCAGTGGCCTCCTGCTTATTCCTTCTGCTCCATGTATCTCAGGGAACTGGACCCTATCCTGACTGAGGTCACCCTCATGAATGCCCGCAGTGAGCTGTACTTACGCTTCCTCAGGAAGAGGATCAGCTCTGATTTCGAGGTGGGGGACTCCATGGCCTCAGAAGAAGTAAAGCAAGGTAAAAGGCATGTCCCATATTTTCTGGGAGGGCTAGGACAGAGTTGGCACTGTTTTCTAATGGTTAAGCCATAGATCTCGTAACAAGGAAATAACTAGGGCTTCTTAGCCTCTGTGGTCTGTGGGCAAACTGACTCCCAAAAGGAAAGATAGACTTACTGAATATTAGAATTGGACTGGGTCTTTGAGGCCATTTAGTCATTTTACAAGTGAGGAAAGCTAATGCCCAGAATGGTTAAATTATTTTCCTCTGATCTTTTCTGCACACCATGTTTTCTCACCAGCTCTGATTTAGGGATTAGCATTTAATTTAAATAGGTGATATAGAGCACCTGGCTGGCTTAGTCGGCGGAGCATGTGACTCTTGATGTTGGGATTGTGAGTTTGAGCCCTACATTGGGTGTAGAGATTACTTAAAAATAAAATCTTTAAAAATAATAATAATAAATAAAATAGGTGATTTGCACACATGATATATAGGTAGATAGAGCAAAAAGATATACTTAATTCCATAAGGGAACTTTTGGGAGTAATAGGAATTTCTAAAACTGGATTGTGGCTATTGTTACAAAACTCTATAAAGTTACTTTAAAAAAAAACATTGAAATGTACACATACAAGGTGTGAATTTTATCGTATATAACACTTAAGGGGCGCCTGGGTGGCTCAGTTGGTTAAGCGTCTGCCTTCGGTTCAAGTCATGATCCCAGAGTCCTGGGATCAAGCTGTGCACACTTGCTCTCGTTCTCTCTCTCAAATAAATAAAATCTTTTAAAAAAAATAACACTTCAATACAGTATTGAGCCATAATATTGGGAAAAGAATATATAGTTTAAAGAGTATATGAAAAGAGTACATAGTATAAAGAAAGCCTTTCACTCCCTCCCTCAGTCTCCCAATTCCCCCAGTCACAAGTTTTGAAGGGATAAGTACATTGGAAAAAAATGTGTACCACAGTCCAGTTTCATTTACAAATTGATTCTCTGGATTTTTTAAGAAGACTATTTAATTCCTGCTGGTTAAGTATATGCAGGATTCTCTGAACTAGAGACTTGAAATTAACACAGCATCTGTGGCATTCTACGTGACTTATGTCAATAATACATGGCAAGGCAATTATTTATATGACCTAGTATGGTATTGCTTTGATTTGGTGCTTAAGGGAGGATGTATGCTTTTTTGGAGTTTGATGCGCATTACTATTCATAATGACTGTCACTGTTCGGAGCTGTGTGTCCAGTACAGTAGCTACCAGCCCCATGGGACCGTCTAAATTTACATTTAACTAAAATTAAGAATTCCGTTTCTCAGTTAACAGCCACATTTCAAGGGCTCAATAGTGGCTACCATATTAGACAACAAAGATACAGAACATTTTAATCATCACAGAAAATTCTGTTGGACAACACTGGTTTAGAGAATGAAATATAGTGTACCCGATATATTTCAGTCTTTGCCCTGAAAACTTAAGTATTTTAAGGCTTACTAATTAATTCTAATGGGAAAGAAGCAAAAAGTTCTTTGTACAGAAACATTTACTATGGGGCGCCTGGCTGGCTCAGTCAGTGAGTGTGCAACTCTTGATCTCAGGATTGTGAGTTCGAGCCCCATGTTGAGTACATAGATTACTTAAAGATAAAAATCTTTTAAAAAAATTACCATAATCTCCAAATACTGTGGTTTCCAGTTATCTCTAATAAGGACAAAACATTTAGAAATAACCCAGGTGTCTAAAGATAGAGTTTAAAAAAATGTTGACTATTTACCTAATAAAATATCACACAGCCATTAAAAATAAGTAAGCTTAGGGAACCTGGGTGGCTCAGTTGGTTAAGCAACTGCCTTCGGCTCAGGTCATGATCCTGGAGTCCCGGGATCAAGTCCCGCGTCAGGCTCCCTGCTCGGCAGGGAGTCTGCTTCTCCCTCTGACCCTCCCCCCTCTCATGCTCACTCTCTCTCTCATTCTCTCTCTCTCAAATAAATAGATAAAATGTTTAAAAAAAAAAGAATAAAAAAATAAGTAAGCTTAAAAAAAGATAAAAGAAGCTGTGTGTACAAACGTTGAAAATATGATATCTTTTTCTGTTTTTTAATTTTGTATTTGAGTATAGTTGACATACAATGTTACATTAGTTTCAGGCATATATGATACAAACTTTTTTTAAAGATTTATTTATTTGCTTTAAAGAGAGAGGGAGGGAGGGAGAGCGTGTGCACGCAAGCGCACGAGCAGGAGGGGCAGAGGGAGAGGGAGAGAGAATCCTCAAGCCGACTCTCCGCTAAGCACAGAGCCCTATGTAGGGCTCAATCTCATGACCCTGAGATCATGACCTGAGCCAAAATCAAGAGTCAGACGTTCAACCTACTGAGCTACCCAGGTACCCCAAGGCATATATGACATAATTTTTTAAAGCAGAATACAAAATTTTGTACTGTGATTATAATCATGTAAATTATGTACAGAAAGGAACCTGCGTAAATGAAAACAGTTGAACTTTTTCCCTTGGGGAAGAAAAGTGAGTATCCCTTTGCTGGCTGTCCCTTAGAGCACCAGAAGTGCCTGGACAAGCTCCTCAATAACTGCCTGTTAAGCTGCACCATGCAGGAGCTAATTGGCTTCTATATCACCATGGAGGAGTACTTCATGAGGGAGACTGTCAACAAGGTAGGACAGAGGACACACCCCTTGGAAATGGGGCTTCCTGTGCAAGAAGCCACGCTGAAGGAAATGGCCGAGGCATGTCACATTTCTTGGCCTGCTTTGAGAATACCCTTGCATGCAACTGAGCAGTACCCCTTTGTATGATTAGAGGGCGTTTTTAGAGTTGTCATGCTCTTCAAAGACCCAGCTAGGATGTCTTTCCCAAGAATCACAAAAGAACACCTCAGCTCCTCGGGGAACCTACTTGTGCCCTGCCTCCCTGGAAGTGTGTGGGTGAGGAACCTCGGGGAAGAAGGGCCTTTCCTGATGTCTTACGTCACAGATAACAGATGACCCCAGGGCAAAGGCCCTAAATACTTAATGTCCTAACATAGTCATCAGTAGGGGAATGAGCTGTTTTGGCAAGGAGGATCCACACCAAGCTGTGACCAGAGTAAGCTGTGTTGGGAGAAACAAGGACAAGCTCAAAAGGGAGCAGAACCAGAGCCTATTCTAGAACCATCTAGAACAGTGGCATGCAGAACTGGAGCCCTCACTGGCTGCTTTGCCTTTTGGTTAGGCTGTGGCTCTGGACACCTATGAGAAAGGCCAGTTGACATCCAGCATGGTGGATGATGTCTTCTACATTGTTAAGAAGTGCATTGGGCGGGCTCTGTCTAGCTCCAGCATCGACTGTCTCTGTGCCATGATCAACCTTGCTACCACAGAGCTGGAGTCTGACTTCAGGTAGGATTGACTCCCTTTCTACTTCCTAGGAAGCAAAAAGGTCCTAGTTGTGATTGATTCCTGAGGCCCATGTTGCTTCCTTTTTTTCCATATGATTCTAGTTCAGTGCTATATAGGATATAAGCTCCTAGCCATGGAACAACATACTTGGGTCCAGGCAGCTGTACAGCAGCCAGGTATCTTATGCTCCCTGGACTGGATTGGAGGGGTTACTGGCCCTCAGGCCTACGAAAGAGAACAGGCAGCTCAGTTGAAGGCAGTAGTTGTAATATAGCGATCATACTTACCATTGCTGCAGACCAGGCACTATACTAATTTCCTGCTCTCATTCAGTCCTGATAACAACCCTATGATGTAGGAACCCTTAGCTCTCTTACAGGTGAGGAAACTAGGGCTCAGGGAGATCATACACCTCATAAGTGGTGGAATGTGGAATAGAGCCCAGAACTCACTCCCAAAACCTGTTCTCTCACCACTTACATGGTACTGCCTTTCATTAAGCTGTATGCCTCCTCTTGAGTTTGTTGGAGTTCAGTGGCGATAACTGAAATCCTCATAGGGAATAAAGAACTGACCAATCTCCTCTATATGTTCTTGTCATATCAAGTGCCCTTGAAAGGGTGTTGGTCTCTCTCATACCCTGGATACTCAAGTTCTCCTACAGTGGTCTCAAGGATTGGTTATTCCCCCAAAAGAGCAGCTCATGCTGCTTTGTTAGGGTTGTGGGTCCTCTGGTCCTGCTGTCCTGGAAGCCAGATTGAGTGCTGTCAATCTCCATATGCCATTCTGCTCCCCCCTCCCAGGGATGTTCTGTGTAACAAGCTGCGGATGGGATTCCCGGCCACCACCTTACAGGACATCCAGCGCGGGGTGACGAGTGCCGTGAACATCATGCACAGCAGCCTCCAGCAAGGCAAATTTGACACAAAAGGCATTGAGAGCACTGACGAGGCTAAGCTGTCCTTCCTGGTAGGTAGCCACATAGGTTGGGAGCTGGTCCGTTTATTTCAAGAGATTAAATTATGACCTCTAAGCCACAGTATAATTAGCTTTCAACTAGAGACTTATCATCCAGTGTCTCTATAGAAGGAAAACTCCTTTAAGGAAAGCTCCTTCTAGAAGGTTCTGAAACCACTTCTTATCGAGGGACCTATTTCTGAGCAACCCAATCCAGGACATCACTGTTCCCTGCCTGGAAGGCTGGGCACCTCAACTTTCCCAAGTGCTCATTCCCAAGAGCACTATGAAGCTGTTCAGGGGGCTCCACTGAGTATCAAGCTTGGCTTGCATCTGCCACAGAACCGACCGTAATATCTGTGGCAAGGCTCCAGACCACTTCTCTGAGGGCAGTCCCACAACATGGGGGATACCGATCATTTAGGCCTAGCGGGGCTGTTTTCCTAGCACACTTCTTAGGCTTTCAACTTCCTCAGAAAAATGATCTTTTTAAAGCGCTAAGCCAGAAGACGGACAAGATGAAGCAGTGCCTTACCTGTATGACAGGTGGGAAGGAAGAAGCATGGAAGGATGAAAGGGTTTATATAAGGTTAACAGCCAGTTTGTGATGAGCCAAAAGAATACAGATGAGTCCCGAGCCTGTGATCCGCCCTTTCTGGCATGTGCTGTGTTGGCATGAGTGGTAACAGTGCTGTCAGAGGTCATTCTGCTCCACCCCCACAGTGGCCAGGCTCTGAGTCTTCTTGGCTCCTGTGGTTCAGAGCCTGAAGGAAACATCCAGTAGCAGAACTCTCCATCTGTAGCCTACAAATGAGAGTCTCTGAACACCCTGGGGTTAGATGCCAAATCTGTACTCTGGAAGCAGGGTCCTTGGCTTTTATCAGCTTCTTAGAGGTATCTGTGACCCCCAAAGGAGTTAAGAACTGTTGTTTTCAGAGACAGAAGCATAAGTATACTAATACCTACCCACCTGTGCAAGTTAACCCACAGTTAATATTTTGCTAAATATTATCAGGCAGATTCAGTATGGAGGCTCTTTAGGCAGCCCCACTCTCTTCCTGTCACTGAAAATATTTTCCCTGAGCATGGGTCCCCTGAGTTTGGGACGTCCTGGTTGTTTCCAAGAAAGAGGATCATCTCCAAGAAGCTTCTGAAACCCAACACCTTTGGAGAACTTTGCCAAAATGTCTGGCAGCCAGTTTCATATGATCATGAACTGACTTAAATTTGTCATTTTGTTTGCATTCTATTGTTTCATTTTGTATAGCACTTACTTTTATTCTTTCATTTCTCTGCTCAGAAACGACCTCCTAGCTACTGACCACCTCAAAGCTCTGCCTCTTTGCTTGGTGGTTTATTGACAGCCTCCAGAGTCTCACCATCCTGCCACTCTAGTGCTATTCTCCTCCCCTTGGCCCCACAAGTCCCCATTACAGTGGCTGCCACACAGACAGCTTCATTGTTTGAGGGCCCAGAAGATAAGGCCAACAAGAGAGGTGATGCTAAATGCTTGGTGACAGGTTTCTAGTTTTCCTGACGCCAAGTACTTAAAATGTTGTCACTCCCACCACGGCACTTATTTCTTATGTCACCTTGATTCATTTGGCTGTCAAGATGAATTCCCCAATGGTGCTGACGTATCAGTCACCATGAGCCGGGGATAAGCCCAGTGAATCCATGCTTACAAGGACTGTCAGTAAAAGGAAACTTTGAAATCAATACCTTTTGAACTCAAATCCATTTTCCCCTTATGATAGATTTTTCTTATGGCCTTAAATGCCTTGGAGACATTTAAGTTGTGGCCTTCATCCTTGAGCTGTCATGACAGTGCACGTATTTCTCTGCAAGCTTGTGATGTTAGCAGCCTTGTGTGTGGCATGCTAACGAAAGGCTTTAAGTCTTACCCATCCCCCATGAACGTGGCCTCAGCAGCATGATCTTTCAGTTTTGGCTGCAGGACAGTGATGAGGTGATGAGGGAAGCACTCTTGGGGACACAAGGGGGTCATCCTAATCTCAATCCCTGGGGTTTTAGGATTCTTCTTTTACCCCAAAATCCTGAAGCTTCTAACACCTCTCTTGAAAATTGGCTCCTCCCTACCTCACCCCTGCCTTCATGGTCATGCCACCAGCACACCAGTCCAGAGACAGTATGACCCTCTCAAACTCTCTAATTCCACTTCCTCCCAGCCTCTAGATTAGTATTCCCAAACCACAGCTGTGCTAATGCAGCATTCACCGGGTAGGTAGTAATCCTCGGTGCCACCCTGTTGTCCACAGGAGAGCATGGCTCCCAAGTTCTAGTCTGACTTCACTCACCTCTGCAGTTTTACCTCTTGCCATTTCCTGCACATATCCGTGCACTGACTCTGCTGATCCCCAAATACCTTTTGGGGTTTCCTGCCACTCTGCAACTGTTTATGCTATCCCTTCTGCAGAACACATTCATTTACTTATTCATTCTCGACGCTTTTATGTATCAGGCACTGTTCGAGGCTCTGGAACTGCACTGCCCGATGTAGTAGCCAGTAGGCAGAGGTGGCTATTTAAATTTAAACCAAAAATCCAGTTCCTGAGTTGTACTTGCCACATTTCAAATGTTCATTAGCCTCATGTACAGATAGCTAGGGCTACTGTACTAGACAAGATGTAGAATATTTCTATCATCAAGAAAGTTCTATTGGGCAGTGTTCTACTAGAGATATAGCTCTAAAGAAAACAGAATAGATCCCTGCCTTCATGGCACTCTCATTCTAGCGGGAAAGGCAAACAAGCAGCAAACAAAATAATACTGGGTAATCCTAAATACCATTAAGAAAATATCAAAGGGCGGGGTGCCTGGGTGGCTCAGTCGTTAAGCGTCTGCCTTCGGCTCAGGTCATGATCCCAGGATCCTGGGATCGAGCCCTGCATCGGGCTCCCTGCTCCGCAGGAAGCCTGCTTCTCCCTCTCCCTCTCCCTCTCCCCCTGCTTGTGTTCCCTCTCTCGCTGTGTCTCTCTCTGTCAAATAAATAAATAAAATCTTTAAAAAAAAGAAAATATCAAAGGGACTGACATTGCACTAGAGAAAGGCTGATACGGGTAGAGCAGTGTACTCACCCTCAACTGTCAGAATTACACCAGCCTTTTTGAGCTGAATTAAATTCATCTCAGTTACCACCTCTGCTATGGAGCTTTCCTTAAATGCCTTAGACCGAAATGTTTCTTCTAAAGGGCCATAGCAGTTTGTGCCTTAATCATTATTTTTGTTACATGCTGCTTTTTATGATTGGTATTTCTGCACCGAGCTTCTAAGGTGATAGAGTTATGAAAGAAGGAGCTCATGGCTGAGACGAGAGTAGGGAGACCTGATTTCTCTTCCTGGCTCTAGCTGTGTGGCCTGTCACTAACTTACCATCCTCTCACCCTGCTTTATCCTGCATTGTGTTTATCATGACCTGGTATTTCTTATCTGACTTGCCTTCTGGAATGTGAACTCTATGAGAGGGTAGATTTTTTTTTAAGATTTTATTTATTTATTTGAGAGAGCATTTATTTATTTGAGGGAGAGAGCATGAGCAGGGGGAGGGGCTTAGGAGGAAGCAGATTCCCCACTGAGCAAGGAGCCAGACATGGGGCTCGATCCCAGGACCCTGGGATCATGACCTGAGCCAAAGGCAGACACTTAAATGACTGAGCCACCCAGGCACCCCAGGAAGCATTTCTTAAATGTCAGCCTTCGCCTCACTGATCTGGGCTTAGAGCCCAGGACTTCTCCCAGACCTGTGTGCCTAAACATGGAACAAAAAGACCTGAAACCTTGGGTCACTACCCCTGAGGTCAGATGGCTTTGCTGCCTTAGTGTCAGGCACAGGAGAAAGGGCAAGTCTGGTTCACTATTCTGCCCAGTCTGAGACCTGAGCGCCCTTCTAGATGACATTGCTGTGCATGTTCCTTAGCCCCGCTCTGAGCCTCAGGAGTACAGCTGTCAGCCACTCAGCCAGCCTGCACTGAAGTGGATACAGACACCGGTGAGCAGGAAGTCACATTCTTCTGTCCTCATCTCCCAGGTGACCCTGAACAACGTGGAAGTGTGCAGTGAGAACATCTCCACACTGAAGAAGACGCTGGAGGTATGGAGAAAATTGCCTCTCAGTTTTCAGCAGCTGCAGCCTTTCTGGGCCTGCCCGTGGAGGAGTCCTGTGCATTGGTTCTGATGGGGACTGTGCATTCCCTGGCGTTGAGCTAGTCTTCC
This sequence comes from Mirounga leonina, assembly GCF_011800145.1. NCBI lineage: Eukaryota > Metazoa > Chordata > Mammalia > Carnivora > Phocidae > Mirounga > Mirounga leonina. The sequence continues at coordinate 12,837,725 of NW_023270469.1, read as the reverse complement.
TTCAGAGCACTTGAGGGGATTCACTTGGCGGTCAACCCACAAGTTGGAAGATGAGAATTCAAATTAGTGCTTCCAGCACATAAAGCACATATTTGGCCTGTGACCTCTGGCAAGTCCCTTAACTCCTTGAGCCTCAGCACTCTCATCTATAAAACAGATCTCCTTCCTGCCCTCATTTGGGTTTATTGGGGGGCCTAATTAAAAAGGGGTTGAAAGCGCTTTAAAAAATGATAAAGTCCCCTAAAAATGTTAGGAAATTAAGATCAGGGGCGCCTGGGTGGCTTAGTCATTAAGCGTCTGCCTTTGGCTCAGATCATGGTCCCGGGGTCCTGGGATCGAGCCCCGCATCGGGCTCCCTGCTCAGTGGGAAGCCTGCTTCTCCCTCTCCCGCTCCCCCTGCTTGTGTTCCCTCTCTCACTGTGTCTCTGTCAAATAAGTAAATAAAATCTTAAAAAAAAAAAAAAAGGAAATTAAGATGAAATAGGGTTTACCAAACCCTGTACAAATCTGTTGCTGTTACCATTATTTTAAAGGAAGACTGCATAGTGTGGTAGAAATTGCTTGGCCTTGGAAGTCAGATGCCCCTGAGTTCATATCTCCGCTTGACCACTGACCAGTTGTGTGGCATAAGCAAGTTCTCTAACCTCCCAGAGCCTCAGTGTCCTCATGTATAAATAGGGAGAGTGATCTCTGCCTCGCAGTTATGAAAATTGAATGTGATAATATAAAATACCTGGTATGTGAGAGGCAAACAGGGGTAGTTAATAATTGTACTAATAGTTACACGTAACAGCACGAAGCAGTCATTTTGCTAAATATTAAAAAATGAAGGGCCCAACTCTCCCCCACTCCGAAAGTCTGCCTCTGGGAGAGGAGGGAAGCCAGGGCCCTGCTACCCCAGCGGACACTTCTTCCAAGGAGGATATGTTACTGCAGAGGCACAGGGCTCAGCGCACAGGCTGATGGTTAGTGCCGGTTTTAGGGCTGGGCAGACTGAGGGGGCCAGGAGCCAGCACAGAGGGGCCAAGTCCTTGTAACTGATGCAATTCCTGAAGGAGGCTCAGAGAGCAGCCAGATGAGAGATTCAGATTAGGAATTTATCCCAAAAAGGCCTTAAAATGGAATAAAATAAGAGTGATATTTACAAAGTACCAAAAGCATAGTATCTGTCACACTGTATGTGTTCAACAAGGTGGCTGTCATCATAGTTGAGTCACGGCACCTTAGATTGTATTCCTGACTTTGTCCTTAACATTAGAATATTCAAATTGAAAGGAGTATTTTGGGACATGTTAGAAATTCAGAACTGAGCAAGTAGAATTAGCCAAGTGAAAGAAAAAGAGAGCAAAGAGCTGAAAAAACCATTCCCATAAATCCCACCCACCTTAGATTTGCATTTCACGTGTATTCTTTCTGAACCCCACCAGCAAACCTGTGAGATAGGTCAGGTGGTGCGATGAGGTTAAAAGGCTAGGTAAAGGGGCGCCTGGGTGGCTCAGTCGGTTAAGCGACTGCCTTCGGCTCAGGTCGTGATCCTGGAGTCCCGGGATCGAGTCCCGCATCGGGCTCCCTGCTCAGTGGGGAGTCTGCTTCTCCCTCTGACCCTCCCCACCTCATGTGCTCTCTCTCTCTCATTCTGTCTCAAATAAATAAATAAAATCTTTAAAAAAAAAATTAAAAAAAAAAAAGGCTAGGTAAAGATAGTGCATATTGGAGCTGCCGTGGAACTGAGGGCTTCTGCCTGTCTCTTGCATACTGCTGCTTCTGCGGTAGCCAAGACAGCAGACTTCTAAGGAGCTCCTGGCAAAGCAAAACATGGTGAGTTCCAAGCAGCTGCACTTGTGATGTTCTCTATACCTAGGCTGTAGTGTGGGGGTTAGGGATAGGCACTCTGGAGCCAGAATCCCAGCTTGAATCCCAGCTCTACAGCTTAACTGCTGGGTGGCGCTAGGCAAATTATTAACTCCTCTGTGCCTCAGTTTCCCCATCTATACAAAGGGATAGTAACAGTACCTACTTCATAAGATAGGTACTTTATTATTATTTTTTTTTAAAGATTTATTTGACAGAGAGAGACACAGCGAGAGGGAACACAAGCAGGGGGAATGGGAGAGGGAGAAGCAGGCTTCTTGCCGAGCAGGGAGCCCGGTGCGGGGCTCGATCCCAGGACCCTGGGATCACGACCTGAGCCGAAGGCAGACGCTTAACGACTGAGCCACCCAGGCGCCCCAAGATAGGTACTGTAAGTAATAAATGCTTTAAACAGGCTGACATATAGTAAGCACTTAAAACTTAGCTGTGATCATGATGATCTCCCTTGGGCAGCCAAATCAAATTATTTTATTCTTTTAATAAAGATTTATTCATCAGGGTGCCTTGGTGTCAAGAGTCAGACGCTCAGCTGACTGAGCCCCCCGGGGGCCCCAGGACCAGATTATTTAAAAAGCAGAAACTGTAACAATAAAAGCTAGTGTCTCCTTAGTGGCTGCTAGTAGCCAGGAAGTGCACTGGGCACTTTGTGCATCATCTCCTCCGACTCTCCCAGCCACCGTGGGGACAGGAATTTGTGTGCCCGTTTTATACACAGGGAAATTGAAGCTCAGAAACTTTAAATCACTTGACCAAGGTCACTCAACCAATATGTAGCTAAGCCAGGATTTGAAGCTAGGAATGTCTGACTCTAAAGGTATGAAAAAACTTCCGGTTTTTATGTTTCTTATTCACACCCCCCTGATACCAATACTGTCACCTTACAAAGGGGGACGAGGGAGCCAAGTGGCTAGCCAGTGGGATAGTATCCAAGTTTTCTGAAACCTATCAAGGACTCTTGCCTAGGATGGACTATAGCTGTTCCCGGAGAAAGCTGGAGTTGGTAGAAATGGCTGGTTGCACGTGGGTATCCTCCCCACTCTCCCTGTACCCACACAGCCCAGCCATGCTTGGAAGCCTGATAACTGGGTACTCTCCCCTAGAGTGACTGCACCAAGTTGTTCAGCCAGGGCATTGGAGGGGAGCAGGCCCAGGCCAAGTTTGACAGCTGCCTTTCTGACTTGGCTGCCGTGTCCAGCAAATTCCGAGACCTCTTACAGGTAAGCCCCACAATCAGTTGCTGACTGAATTCTGTGCCTGTGTGTTGCTCTGAGAATATTGTTACTGGTTTATTACGGGATCAGTGTATAGAAGGAAACAAGGAGAAATGAGGGGGTAGCATGCAAGACACTGAACTCGAGTCCCTTTAAGATTAAAGGTTTTTCGGGCGCCTGGGTGGCTCAGTTGGTTAAGCGACTGCCTTCGGCTCAGGTCATGATCCTGGAGTCCCGGGATCAAGTCCCACATCGGGCTCCCTGCTCAGCAGGGGTCTGCTTCTCCCTCTGCCCTCTTCCCTCTCGTGCTCTCTGTCTCTCATTCTCTCTCTCTCAAATAAATAAATAAAATCTTTAAAAAAAAAAAAGATTAAAGGTTTTTCAGCAGTTGTCATGCTGACAAGCCAGCATTTTGGTCCTCTTGAGTCTCCACTTGGCCCCCAGTGCCAAGAGCCCAGAAAGGTGCTCAGATGGAATGGAACCACATGGTTACTCGGACCTGCTGCTTGGCCTTAGCCAAAGGTGCTGCCTACTATCAGGCACTCAGAAATCTCTTTTTTTGAGTTTGCCAAACCAACCCCATAGCCTGGACCTGAATTGGTACAGATCTGGAAAGGAACGGGTTGTTTCTGACCCCTTCGATTAGCATTTTCTGGTAGACTTTGGATAGGCCCACAGGAAAGCCTGAGAACTGGAAGAATGCCCTGGCAGTCACGGGATGGATGGAGCAGAAGAAAGGAAGGGCAAGGTACACGCGTCTTCTTTGTCTCATGTGTCTCTGCCTCGTCCCGCAGGAAGGGCTGACAGAGCTAAACAGCACAGCCATCAAGCCGCAGGTGCAGCCTTGGATCAACACCTTCTTATCTGTCTCCCACAACATCGAGGAGGTCAGCCTGACCATAGGCAGCCATCAGGCCCAGGATTACTCCTCATTCTCCCAACCCCCCGGCTGGAGGGCAGTGGAGCTGTCTGCACAGACCAGCCCTTCCCTGCTTCTCTGGAGGGAAGTTCCATGGAAGTATAATATACTTCTATGGATGTGACCTTCAGCCTCTCCCCCTGGAAGACTAGGTTCTTCCCAGGAAACAGTTGTTCCTGCAGACAGAAGGGCTCTGAAAGACACCTGTAGGGGGTTTGCCATGACCTGACACATCCTCTTTTGTTGAGGCTTTTTGCCCCACCTATCAGACTTAGGAGCTTTTTTTCTAGCCTAATGATATCATTCTTGCAGAACATGAGATGCAAAAGGAAATAAAAGGCCAGGAGCTTTACCGTATTGTGGGGGCCGCTGCTGCAGCCCAGGGCCTTTCCTGATCGAAGTGTGATATAAAAGCAGTGGCATACGCCAGCTTGGACATCCAAGCTGCTTTTAAGCTGGATGAGTCAGAAGCTGGAGAGGAAAGGCCTCTTCCTCTGTTTTAGAGGGGTGAAAGTGGGGTAGGGTGAATGGTACTTTCTGGAGAGACCCCCAGTGACCCAGCTTGTTTCCTGACAATAGGAAGAGTTCAATGACTATGAGGCCAATGACCCTTGGGTACAACAGTTCATCCTTAACCTGGAGCAACAAATGGCGGAGTTCAAGGTGAGCAGGAGCTCAGAGACCAGGTTATGGAATTACCCACCTCTGCCCAAATCAGCAGCCTTTGGCTTCTCATCCCACCCTACTGGGAATCCCCAAAACTCTTCCAGGCCCCAGCCTGTAGACATACTCCCCCAACAGCCTCCTGTAACTGTGCCTACCCCCCGAAGACTCCTGTTGGAGGCAGAGGGGCTTAGGTAGGACTCTAACTAATGTCTAGCCTGTGTGCAGGCCAGCCTGTCCCCAGTCATCTATGACAGCCTGACCGGCCTCATGACCAGCCTTATTGCAGTCGAGTTGGAGAGAGTGGTGCTGAAATCCACCTTTAACCGGGTAAGTAAGGTCCAGGGAGTACAGGTCCCCAGCTCTGTTGTTTTTCCTCCGAGGAAGACAAGTCCTGCCATCCTAGGACTTGCATCCCCTCCGTCTGCTACCCGCAGGCCCTGCATATCTAGCCCCAGTCCTGCCCTGGCATCTGAGGCCTTGGAGCTGACTGAGGCACCACATGAGGGCCAGGCCTTGAACACTGACTGAGCCTGTGCCCCCTTGCAGCTGGGCGGTCTGCAGTTTGATAAGGAGCTGAGGTCACTCATCGCCTACCTTACCACAGTGACCACCTGGACCATCCGAGACAAGTTTGCCCGGCTCTCCCAGATGGCCACGATCCTCAATCTGGAGCGGGTATGTGTGGCTCCCTTGACCTGGCGAGGGAAAGGTAACTGGGAAGAGAGGCAGAAACATTTGGATCCCTGCCTCTCCCTCAAAACCAAGCGTCCACCAGCAGCCCAGCCCTACAGAGCACCTTCTTCCTGGGCACCACCCCTGCTCTGCCTCTGGTGGAGCACAGGGCCTTCTCTCAGGGTAGCCTCTCGTTGCTGATTTGTCATATGTTCTTCCCCACAGGTCACGGAGATCCTAGATTACTGGGGCGCCAACTCTGGCCCACTGACGTGGCGCCTCACCCCTGCCGAAGTACGCCAGGTGCTGGCTCTGCGCATGGACTTCCGCAGCGAGGACATCAAGAGGCTGCGCCTGTAGCTGCCAGGGGGCGCCCACCTGGCCCGTCATTCTTCAGGCCCCTTCCCTAAGTGGCCACCGCCAAGTAGCTGAGCAAGGCTGTCTGGCTTGGGGAGCTCTGACGGAGCAGACTTCCACTGCAGACAGCAGGAAATAAGGCTCAACTCACTCTGCTGTCTGCACTCAGGCCTGTCTGGGTGGTGCTTTGCAGGTAGCCTCTCCCTACCAAGAGAGGTCAGTCCCCCTGGGCGCCTAATTATTTGGGAAAGCCAAGGCAGGCCAGCTTTCTGCACAGGTGGCCATTCTGTCCTCAGACACTACAGCAAACAACCTGCCTCCCTGCCAGCCCTAAAGGAATTGGGTATATCTGGGGCCCTGGGGAATTAGGTTTACTCTGAGGAGAGGCTGTGATGTTTATGATCACCCTGAATAAAGACACTCCTTGGAGAGATGCCAGTATGCTGTTTCCAGGGAGGGCTGGATGCTATAGGGCAAGACAGGTCCACCAGTTGCACTGAAGTGTGAAGGCAAAAGCCTAAAGCCTCAGCCTCCTCCCACACCCAGAGGGGCGCACACCACTGTCAGGACCCACATGAAAGCATGCACCTCAACCTCATCTAACCCTGGATCCTCATCCCCCTCTTGGGCCCTTAGCACCAGAAGCTGGATCATCCCAGGGGGAGTTTCCCACAGTGCCAAGGCAAGTGGGAATTACTCCTGGCAAGAACAAAAAAGAACTTTATGAAAACAACCTGGAAGGGCAGAGCACATTTATTCCAAGAAGGTTGCAATCCTGAGAATCGAGTGCCCATTGGCATTGGGTCATGTGGCATAGTCTGTAGTGTTAACGGTTAAGGCCTCTATTAGCAGTGACTTGCTGTAAGACCACATTGGCTCATGGCCACAAACAAGAGTAGGGACCCACACCCCTGTTCCCCCTCCCCCATCAAGTCAGCCTAGGAATGAGTGTTGAACAGGAACTCTCTTCTCAGGCAAAAGCCTGACCTCTAAGGAAGGCCACAGGAAATGCCTCGAAGAGCCTCTTCAGGGTTGGCCTTACCAAGGACCCCAGCCATCTGCTAAAGCTGGTCATCCTTTTTCCAGGCCCTCATGGAGAGTAAGGAGGCCAAGGCCCAAGGCGGGCCAGAGATCTGTAAAGGCCAAATGGGACACTCAGCTTAGGACTCGCCTGTGTCCAGATAGAGCAGAGGCTAGGCCTAGACCACAGTCAACCAGGAGGTCACAGTCCTATTCCCAGGCACCATCTGTTTCACCAAGCTTCAGAAAGGGCTGGGCCCAAGCTCACGTTGGCTGGCTTCCTTTGGGAGCAGGTTCATAAAGGGGTGGGTAGAGAGTAGAAGGCTGACACTTTCATGGGGGAAGGAAAGGTGGGGCTGCTGTAGCTCCAGGTTTTCTCCTCTTACAGAGGGACAAGCTTCTGGGAAGGAGCATCAGGTTGAGGTCTCATCCCCTAGCAGCTGCAGGCTCAGGCCCTGAGTGTCCACTTCTACCAAGTGGACACTGTAGTTCCCGAGGCCCTAGGAGCAAAGAACAGGAAGTGTTTAGAGGACAGGAGGCTCTGGGCAAGTCTCAGGCCACAAACCTCATGCTGCAAGGTGGTCAGGGGGACTTGCAGCTGTAGCCCCTGGTTAGTGGTGGGCCACAGTGAGGGCTCCTGTCCCCCACCAATTACCACACCCCCAACACCATCAGGTACCTCAGTCTTGGCCAGGACAGCCTCCAGAGCCTCTTTTTGCCGCGGCTCCTTGGTCAACAGATAGAGAAAACCCCCTCCACCTGCCCCTGCCAGGCTCTGGCCATGCACGTGGGGGGCCAGGACATCCATCATACGCCGCACAGCCAGGGGCTCACAGCCTGGAGCCATGAGCTTCTTTTGCTCCCAGTAGGAGGTCAGGCACTGGCCCAGCAGAGGCAGGCTTCCTGGAGAGGGGGCAGAAGGGAGTGGCCTGCCTGAACCAGGATATTCCTTCAACACCCATTTGTAGACCAAATGAGGTGCCAAGAGACACTACTTAACCAGTGTCATGGTTAAAAACCTAGGTCCAGTGCTGGCTGGAAACAGGAGTGCCGAAGCCCAACACACAGGGTTGTCTGAAGACTGAAGTGCCAAGAGCAGCTGCATGGGGCCCAATACAGTGTTCAGTCAACTGTGGCCACACACGGAACCCTGATCCACTGACTCGGGAGCTCAACAATGGGGCTGAGCCTCCTCCCCAGTCTGCTGCCTGCTCGGTGGGGCTGGAGGCCTTCCTCAGGGTGCAAGTGTTACCCTAAGATATAGCTCCCACCTAAGTGTAAGACCCTGCAGAGGACGGACAGTAGGTTTCTGTCTCCAGGGGCCTCATACATGGGGCCTGAGGCAAGCCTGCAAAGGGTCCTGGCCCAGACCCACAGGCAACAAGGTACTCGCTCCTGATGCCCTGAGACCCAGCAAGAAGCACCTCACCTCGGCGGAAGGCTTCAGCACATTCCTCGGTGTGCTGCACCAGGCTGTGGGCGTTCCGCACGACGGCAGGCAGCCGGGCATACCAGCTCCTCAGCACGTCCTGCAGATGGGGCGGGAGGGAGGCAGCAAGGATCTGGGCCCGGCTGAGCCATCCACCTCCCTCCCTCGTCCCGGGACCAGGGCTCACCTGCAGCAGATTCCGTGCCAGCCGGGTCTTGCCAGTGTACACGAGGAGCAGGTGGTCGCTGAGCTTCTGGACAAAGCCCTCAGGCACAGTGATCTCCTCCACCTCCACCTTCAGTGGCAGCTGAGCCCGGGAGCGCCCCACCTTGATGCCAGGCATAAGGCCACCCACTTGGTCCTGCCAGCCACCTCCTGCAAGCCCAGGGTCCCATCACTTTTGGAGCCTATCTGGCTCAACTTCTGGCTCCCAGCCCCGGCTCCCAGCCCTGCACCCCTGGCAGGAACCAGTGTGGGAAGACAGCTTCCCCCAACTCAGGCTGGGCCAGGTGAGCTGTGCAACTTCTGCCCCCAGACCTGGGAACAGGACAAGCCCAGCAAGGGGAAAGGGTTTCACTCTGGAGCCAAGCTTGGAACTCACAAGGCCCGAGTTGCAGACCTAACTGTAAATGGAATTGAGGTAAAACACATCAAAGGGTAAGCCCTAATGGTAAACTTCTCCCCTCCAGGAGAGATGACATAGGACTTGCCCTGCAGCCTAACAGGCCCCTGCACCCTGTCTTTTCTAATAAAGGGTGTTGATGTTAGAAATCAGCTTTTCAGCATCTCTCATTGAACTTGAAAGAGCTTGTTCACATCTTACTTTAGCAATGAACGGTATGGATCTCTTCCTCTTGCAGCTATATAAAAGTGACACTATTTAGGGGCACCTTGGTGGCTCAGTCGTTGGGCATCTGCCTTCGGCTCGGGTCATGATCTTGGGGTCCTGGGATCGAGCCCCACATCAGGCTCCTCGCTCAGCGGGGAGCATGCTTCTCCCTCTCCCACTCCCCCTGCTTGTGTTCCCTCTCTCGCTGTGTCTCTTTGTCAAATAAATAAATAAAATCTTTAAAAAAAAAAAAGTGACACTATTTGAGATAATTCTGAGATAGGCCTTCCATATCTGGGGAAGGGCCTGCAAGGACTGAAGTACAAAATGCCAATGACAGGAAGCATCTGGAACTTTACAGCCAAGACAAGGCGGTTGGCTTCGGGCCCCGAATGTCAAGAACTCTTTTTAACAGCAACCCCCTCCTTCAGAGCACTCAGCACAGCTTGTAATTATACGTTCATTTCAGTGGTTATTGATTAAAGTCTGTCTCCAATAGACCATAGGACTTCTGAGGGAAAGGACCCTGTTTTTGCTCATTTGCTCATTTTATCCCCAAGGCCCGACACAGAGTGGATACTTAATAAATCATTGTCAATTGACCAAATGAAGGATTTGAATGGTACACCTCAGAAGGAAAGTGAAAAGCCCCCTCCCCCTCCTTGCTAGTGACTACCCATTCTGGGGTGTGAATCACGGCAATGGAAGGAGGAGGTGGGGCTACAAAGTGGCCAGAGGAGATGCCATAGTCAGGCATCTCTCTCTCTTTGCAGCAGCTTCCTTCCCAGCGTCATGCACGTGAGGCCCTGCACGTGGACCTATGGGATCTCCATAGGATCTGGGGTCAGACAAACCTCCAGCTGCGCTCCCTTGTGGATTCCAAGGGGCCACAGTGGTGTGGAGGAGAAGCTAGTAACATTCCATTATGATCAGAGCCATGTACTGGGCCCTCTGCGCACCCCCCATATAGTAGTGGGGGGCACAAATGACCACAGCCCAAGGGAGGGGCAAGTGGCCAGAAGGCAAGCTAAAAGCTCTATTCTCTATTCCAAACCCACCTCTGCCCAGCCCCACCCTGAGGGACAGCCCTATGTGGGGAGAGAATCATGGGGAATAGCACCTGGTATAACGGGTACCTAATAGGACACATGAAAACTGCAGCACAGAATCTGGCACTTAGTAGGTGCTCCTAAAGCATTAGGCCGTTGGAGGTTGAAACATTTCAAGTTGAAAACCAAGCAGAAAGGGTCAGAGTGGTAAGGACACTGTAACCACTTTAAGGAGTAGTACAGTTATGTGGCCGTCTGCAAGTCCAGGGAGCCCCTGCAGAGCCTTGGGGAAATGCCCACGACCTCCCGCCTGCCTCAGGGCAGTCCCATACCTGTGGTGAGCACCTGTTCCAGGTGCAGCACCGCATGGATCAGGGCCTCGGTGCCCACCGCCCGGCCCGCGGCCCTCTGCACGGCAGCCAGGGCTGCGCCTGCCAGGATACTGCTCGTGCCTGCAGGTGCAGAGAAAGGCGCCAGCCATGAAACAGCTCTGCCCAGCCCAGTCCTGCCCCCCCCACTCCCTCTGCTGGGCAGAGGCTCGGGGGGGATCAGAGGTGAGGCCAGAGGTTGGGGATGCAGATGGTGGGCAGCAGGGAGCAGGACCGGCTCACCAAGACCAGAACCGTGGGGCAGCTCCGACCAGGTGTGCAGCTCGAAGCCTCCCCCGAAGGCGTGCAGCAGCTGCTCTCGCAGCGAAAGCTTGGAGCCGACATGCACGATCCCCGCACAGATGAAGGTTGCCTTCAGCAGAGCCCCTGTGGAGGGACCAGCAAGGAATCTGGTCTCCAAGGGCAGAAGCAGATACCCCAAGCCACCTCCATTACTGCCCAGCCCAGCATGAGGCTCCCCGGGGGACAAAAGCCCAACAGTATTGTAGGCCCCATCTCTAAACCATGAAAGGGCCTCTGGTCTCCCAGCAGAGGCAAATGTGCCAGCCCTACCTCCTAGGCCTATATGCACCTAGGCAGGATACAGACCGGCTCACCCTCAGGCCAGGCCTCTGTGGCCTGCAGGGTCTCCAAGGTTCTGCCCCCACCCCTCAGCTGGACACGAGTGCCATCCCCGCCTGGAGATGTCAAAGTGCCCTGACCTGGGGCATGGGGCTGGCAGTAATCCCGCAGGTCATCCAGGCTCCAGCACACTATCTTCAGGGCCATCTTGTCCTGCCGAGGCCCCACTGCCAGCCACAGCTCGGGCTCTGGGATGCGGCGTGCCCTGGCCCCGATGGGCCGGCGGCCATCCACTCGCACGGCCAGACCCAGCACTGCCCCACCGAGCTCATAGGCAAGGGGTGGCGTGTCGCTCCAGCCACCTTCAGCAATTGGATAAGACCAAGTGGGTCATAAGGGCTGCCAGCCCCGCTCTGGGGTGGCCACCCTCACCCCCACCCCCAAAGGCTCACCTGAGAAATCCACCCGAGCCGGGCACTCAGCCACCACCCACTGTCCAGGAGCTGGCTGCTCTGCTGGCTCCGTGGACACAAACTGCCGGGCTGACATCACAGCCTGGCGGATGAGAATCTGCCCGGCTCCCTCGTAGTGGCGGGCAGCTCGCACTAGCAAGGCTGGCCTGCCAAGAGGGAAGGGACAGATGGTGGCATGCAGCCCCAAGCTGGGGGTGAACTGCCTGCGCTTGGGGACCTGACTGCCCTGGGTAACCCTACCCTGGGGAGGAGGACGCCCCTAACTCTCCGTGGGTTTCTACCTCCAAGGATGGCCAGGGACCTCGCAAAGGCTCTGACATCATTAGCACCCACCTGCTCAGCCACTTGTCCCGCTCCTGGGCAAGCGCATGCACACCCCCCGCCAGGTCTCCACACTCCAGGTACGAGAAGGGCTGCATCCACCCAGGGTTGGCAGCTGGCCCACTCCGTAAGCCTCCTCGGCCCTCTGCCATGCAGCACAGGACATCGGCCACACAGGCCAGAGCCCGGGCTGCCACACCAGGGTCTCCCGCACCAGCTGCAACTGAGAGACCAGGAGTCAGGGTGGTGGGGGAAGGGGCCTGCCCCCATTGCCCTCTGCCCCAGAATACTACTCGGCAATCCCCAAACAAGAGGTCCCTCACACCTCTTCACTTTTGCCCAGGATGTGTCCTTGCCCATGAATGTTCCCCGCTTCTCTGCCCGGAAGAGTTCTTCTCATCAGCCCCATCCCAGATGTGCCTCTTCACCCCTCACCCGGGATATCCATAGTGGTTATGAGCTCAGGCTCCAGGGTCCAACCACCTGGGTTTTAGTCTCAGCCCCACCACCAACCAGCTTAAATGGGGATAATGAGGTGCTGCCCACGAGGCTAAGGCTGAGCCCCTAGCTAGTGCGCCTGGGCCTCAAGATGGAGCCAACGACATCCCAGCCCACTGCAAAACATGCAGGGTTTGCCGATGCTCACAGGACCCCGAGGCTCAGCCCCAGGCCCCAGCCTCTCACCAAACTCCCCACTGACAGGGATGAAACTTCCCACAAAGTTACAAGTACACTTCACTGCATCCCTCCCCTGCTTTAAAGTCTCCTGGCTCCCTAGTGCCCTCAGACTGATGACTCAGAGGGCAGGGAGGGCAGGTGACGGTGGGACTGGCTTTCCAGCACACTCACCGTGGTCCAGCGTGGCCAGCAGGGGCCCAGGACAGCCCTCTCGGACAGCAGCACGGATCAGTGGGCGCAGGCTGAGGTCCTGCCGGGCCTCCAGCACATGCCTCACCTTCCCCAGGGCCTGGTGGAAGAACAGGTCCCGGCGGGAGGCCAGTGTGGCAGCCCGGTCCAGGCACGGCTGCAGCTGCTCCCAGGACAGACGCCAACAGGTCCGCCAGGCCCTTAGGGCCTTGCCTCCATCCTCCTGGGGGTCCAGCATCCACAGCAAGTCCTGGGGCCCCAAGGCCCTCAAGGGGTGGAGCACGGGAAAGAGGCGGGCACTAAGAAGGCAACGCTCTGCAGGGGTGGTGTCTGGATCCCACAGATCCCAGTCTCTGATGTGGGGAAAAGGCACATTAGGGGGAGGGAGGGGAAGGCGGGGCAACAAGGGCTCCTGCCTGATCACCAAGCCCTGACTGCCTGTCAGCTGGGAGCTGGCTCATTCATGGGGACAGGACAAACTCCTCCAGAGGCAGCCCAAGCGGACAACTCAGGGAGGGAGGCCCAGCTGCCTTGCCTCCTTTCCCAGACCACTGAACCAAATCCCAAAGCCTGAGCAGAGCTAGGAATTTGGAGTTGCCAGGGAAGATGCTGGGGCAAATCAGGCTGCCCAAAACTATCCCAGGCCCCCGGGATGGTTGGGGGTGCCGGGTGCTGCCCTCGGGGGCAGGAGCAACGGCAGGGGTGAGCCGCAGAGAAGCAGTCCCCCTGGCCGCCCAGGCCTATGGAGGCCCATCGGGGTCATCCACCTTACCGAACGCCTGTCTTCTGAAAGAATTCACTCCAGGACATGTTGAGGTATGTTCCTGTCCCCTGCCTCTGGGGGAAGAGGAGGAGGCAGTCAGGGCCTCCGGGGCCACAGGAAGGGGTGAGGGACCCTAAGGCCAGAGAGGACAGGAAGAGACACGGGCACATACACAAGCAAGTTCTGTAACACCGCACCAAGCCCCGGAGCCTCAGTGCTCCTGCCCAGGTGCCGGGAACTCGCAGCGGAACCCTGCTTCTAGGCCCATCCCACCGTAACTGGCTCTGCAGTCCAAGGCAGGTCACCACCCTCTCTGAACCTCAGTGTCTGGCCTACAACATGGGCATAAAAATCCCCAGCCAGCCCGCCACACAGAGCGGACAAGGAGGGAGGGAAAGGCCTGCTGAGACTACTAGCCACACCCTCCTCACCCCCCCTCCGCCCGTCCCTCAGAGAGACTTGCAGTGGTGTAGGCGCTAGGCTGGGACCCTCGGGGCTCCCCAAAGCCTTAAGATGGGCGGTGAGGGAGGAGGGATGGACACCTGCCTCCCAGCTGTCCAGACGACCAACAAGGGTGAAGACACGGCCGGGAGCACCGTGTAGCTGCACGTGGTGTCCCTGCAGGACGAGGTCATGCAGGTCCAAGCCACGCAGGGCCTCGCACTGCGCCGTGTCCAGGCCACTCACGAGGCAGCCAGGGCCGATGTGAATGGGGCCCTGGAAGAAGAAAAGGCAGGCATCCTAGCACAGCCCTTAGTGCCCCCCCAGCGCACCCAGGACCCTGGCCCCTGGAGGCCTGCCCTCCCTCCGCCCTGCCCTCTGACCTCACCTGCAGGTGGCAGTGCTGCAAGACACTCCCAGCACCCAGCTGGACAGGGCCCTCGAGCAGGCAGCTGACCACAGAGCTCCCGGCGCCCAGGAGCTGCAGTTCCTGCGAAGCAGGGAGGAGGTCGTGAGCGCCCCGCACCCGGGGCTGCCCAATCCCCCTCCGCGTCCAAGGCCCCAGCCAGAATTCCTGCCGCTCCCCGAGCCTGACGGCCAGCCAGGCCCCTCTGCCCCGGCCCCAGCCGCAGACCAGCTCCCCTCCCACCTTGCTCATGCTGCTCCCCCCGTGGCACGCTCTGCCTGCGTTCTCCCCAGAGCAAATCTGCACTCAGTGACGGAGGTCCCCCGCCCCAGATGACAGCTCTCCCGGGAATCCCCACCCCTGCCACCCTGAGAGCCACCTATGAACTCTCCCTGCCCGCTTCCTCAGCCCATGGCACTGACCCTGGCCCATCGCCTCAAATGTGCCTGTCTCCCCAAGCAGAGCCCGCAGAGAGTGGCTTCTCTAGTCTCTCAGTCAGGCAGACCCGGATGGAGAATCCCGACTTGGCCACCTATTGGCTCTGTGGCTTGAAGCAAGCTACTTAACCTCTCTGAGCCTCCAGGGCCTCATGTAAACAATGAGAACAATCACGCCTACACGCGTAGGTGATCTGTCCCAAGCGCGGGCTATCCCTTCCCTTTCCGGGAGCCCCCGCCCCATCCGTCCGCAGGCACCCCCAGGCACTTCCGCCGGCCCTCCCTCCAGGCAGGCCTTACCTCCACCTGGGAGTGCACTACCCGGGCCCTGGGAGCCCCAGGGAACGTGAGGCTGCACAGGAACTCACTGGCCGAGCTGGTCATGTAGCTGTAGCTGCCGTCGGGGACATAAGCTGTAAAGATACAAGGACTGACCCCAACTCCGTGCCTGCTACAGCTCTGATGTCTCCCACCGGAAGACATATCTTAATGAGGCCCTGGGAAGGCAGGCACGCCAATGAGCCCACTGTGCCCATGGGGAAGTTGAGATCCAGAGAGGCTCAGCCACCTGTCCAAGTCACACAGCTAGAAAGTAGAAAGACTAGGACTGGAGCCCAGGAATGAGACAAAGGAAGAAGGGAAGAGAGTTATGGGTTCTGGACTGGGAGAGGGGTCATTGTCTGGCATGCACTAGGCCTGCCTGGTCCAGGAGCCAGGGGGCCAGGCAGGCAGCAGCCTCATCCTAGGGGTCCTCACTCCTGTGGTCTCCCCACCTCAGAGAGCCAAGTGACAGTACCCACCCATGGTGAGGGGCTGATCGCGAAGCTCCCTCCACAGCTCAGCCCGGGCAGCCTGCAGATAACCCGCGACGTCCGAGTCACCTTGCCCCATCTCCGGGGGCTGCCCCACCAGGAAGTTCTCCCTGTTCACATTCCGGGCCATGCAGAGCAGGATGTCGAAAAAGAGAGACAGCTGGGGCAGGGGTAGGAAGCACAGCTATTGGGAAGGTTCCTAGGTTGAGCTGGGGCAGTCGCATTCCCAGACACTGGCCCAAGGCCACCCAACCAGGCTGCCAGTGTCAGGGCCTCTATCCAAGGCCTGGGGACCCCAGCCCACGCCCCCGGTCACCTGGACTGGCCGGGCTCCAGAGTCCAAGCCCATGTAGGTGCAGGCATCCAAGGGCGGGCTCACATGGGTGGCCAGGAGGTGCTCGGCAGTCTCCACAGAGAAGAAGGTGACCCCGGAGACCTGGAAAGGTCAGGGTCAGGTTGGGGGGTGGGGATGCTGGGGCCAGGCTTGGGCCTGAGTTGGGAAGGGCATGGGAAGGCCCATGCAGATGGGCCAGGCAAGGTTGGCTGCCATACCAGGCAGGGTACTTTGTCTCTGGACCACTCCAGCACCCAGGCTCCAGGCTTATTGGGAGTGGCTCCCACTCAGGGACACTCAACGGGGACGTTCTGACACCCCCCTCCATTTTCAGGCCTTCCTGAACTAGAGATAGAGAACAAAAAATAGTTCCCTGTCTTCCTCAAGATCCAGTCCCAAACCCTTACCCAACAGTCCTATCCTTGTCTTTCGTTCTAGAAGGATCCCCCAAGTTGGATTCTAGGCTTCCTTCCAGTTCTAGAAGGATCCCCCAAGTTGGATTCTAGACTTCCTCCCAACTGCATTCCCCAAATTCCCCACATTCTGGTTCTAGCCTTTCTGGTTTGGGACAAGACCCTGAATCCCAAGGCCACACCTTCTTCAGCTTCTAGCTCCACCGACTCCCCTGAATGCCAGTTCTAGACCTTACTCGGCTTCTGGTTCTAGGCCACCCCAGAATCTTCTGGAAGGAGTGGAGCTCTGCCCTGAGCAGGAAGGCAAACCCTCCCCTCCTCATCCCAGAAGGCCTCCAAAGCCCCCAGCGTGGGTCTGGCAGCTGTACCAGTGGTACCCGCCCATCCGGCCTGGCACACCGTTGTATCTCTGCCTCCGTGCCCTGGTAGTAAATGTCCAAAACGAAGCCCTATGTGGAGGGGGGAGAAAACCGAGTTAGGGAAAGGAGCAAGAGAGGATCAGTCAGGAGGGAAGGGCAAGGTGTTCTCCAAATGAACAGCTGGGACGAAGTCTGGCAGGTCCCAGCGTGCTCGCAGGGACGCGAGCGCCGGAGACTCCCACCCCCCGACGGCAGAGGGCAGGCTTTGAATGTCTTCACAGCCCCGAGCACAGGCACAGAACCTAGCACGCGGCCAGTGGCCAGTGCGTGATTCGCGTTTGGCAAAAGACTAAGTGAGCAAAAGGGCTGTTTGCAGGGGAAATGCTCCAAATCCAGACCATGCCAGGAAGTCCAGGATGAGAGGCTTCCCCAAGCAGAGGACCAGGAGGCCAACCCAGATGGTTCGGCGGCCCACACCGCTGTCCCAGGGGCAGTACCTGGGAGTCAGTAAGGTAAACACCATGGTTCCGGGCATAGGCCGTGCTCCCTGGAAGGGCAATCACTCTGGCTCCCCGGAAGTTGTCCCAGCTGATCCCTGTGAGTCAGGCAGTTAGGAGGTTCCCTGAGGGCCCCAACCCAAGGCAGGGGGCCCCAGCCAGGAGGAGGCAAGAGCTCAGGGCAGGGACATCCAGACACCTCTAAAGGGAATATGGTTTCCAAAGCCAAATGGACATTCCTCTGGGAGAATGACACCACCTGCCCTCCCAAAATTCTTCCACAGAGCCCTGCAGGGCCGAAGGGGCAGGGCGGGGTGTCTCCATTCTCTAGCCAGGCAGACAGAAGCCCGATGGGGGAAGGGAAGCCCGGCCTCTGGGTCTGGGCTTCAGGCTCCACATCCTACAGTTTCCCTTCTGAACAGGGCAGCAAGCCAGTCCCAGAGACCAAGTGAAGACCGGTTTCTGGCTGTGGCTAGGGTAGGCAGTCCCAAGCCTTCTCAGGCTCACCTGGGTTCGGAGGAACAGAGAGCAACATGTCAGTGCTGCAAACCCACACACCTGGTGGGGAGCCTGGGCCCAGCTGTGGAGGAGAGAGAGCCTGTAGCCGCTGGCCTGGCCCGGCCCTCCCTCTGCTCCCACACAACGCAGTCGTGGCCTGTCCAGGAGGACTCTGGCTGCTGAGGTAACGGGGCCTCCCCTGACCTTTGGTCTTGAGGCTGGTCCTTCCCTCTACATGCCCACCTCTCCACCGGCATGGCCCAGACTAACTTCCTGAAGCCCTAACTCTGGGCACCCCGAAGCCGTTCTTCCTGGCATCCCCTGTCTGCCCCAGCACAGACTGCAGAGCCTGTGGTGCAGAGGGAGAGCTCTGTCTCTCTCTGGGAGGAGGCCCCATGGTCACCACCAGCCCTACCCGATGGCTCATGATGTCCAGCAAGCAGTCCAGGTTGCAGACCACGGCCTCCACCGGAGCCTGGGGGTTCTCCACGGGGAGGCAGGTGAAGGCCCGGCCACAGTCATCAAAAGGGAAATCTCGGCCCTAGGGAGGGAGCGGGGACAGGAGAAAGAACCCTCAGGGCAGAGAGCCTCGGGACACCCTATCAGCGGCACAAGGCAGGAAGCCATCAAGCTAGAAGACTCTTAAAACGTGTTTTCTCAGGGGCGCCTGGGTGGCTCAATTGGTTGGGCGACTGCCTTCGGCTCGGGTCGTGGTCCTGGAGTCCTGGAGTCCCAGGATCGAGTCCCAGGATCGAGTCCCAGGATCAAGTCCCAGGATCGAGTCCCAGGATCGAGTCCCAGGATCGAGTCCCAGGATCGAGTCCCAGGATCGAGTCCCGCATCGGGCTCCCTGCTCAGTGGGGAGTTTGCTTCTCCCTCTGACCCTCCCCCGTCTCATGCTCTCTCTCTATCTCATTCTCTCTCTCAAATAAATAGATAAAAAAATCTTTAAAAAAAAAAAAAAGAAGAAGAAAATACGATTTAAAAAAAAAAAAAAACGTGTTTTCTCAGGCTCCTGGCTGGCTGGCTCAGTCAGTGGAGCGTTTGACTCTTGATCAGGATTGTGAGTTCAAGCCACACACTGGGTGTAGAGATTACTTAAAATCTTTTTTTTTTTTTTTTTAAGATTTTATTTATTTGACAGAGAGAGACACAGTGAGAGAGGGAACACAAGCAGAGGGAGCAGGAGAGGGAGAAGCACGCTTCCCACTGAGCAGGGAGCCTGAGGCAGGGCTCAATTCCAGGACCCTGGGATCGTGACCTGAGCTAAAGGCTGATGCCTAACGACTGAGCCACCCAGGCGCCCCCTTTTTTTTTTCTTAAGATTTTATTTATTTATTTGAGAGAGAGAGAGCACAAGTAGGCAGAGGGGCAGGCAGAGGGAGAGGGAGAAGCAGGCTCTCCGCAGAGCAGGGAGCCCGATGTGGGGCTCGATCCCAGGGCCCTGGGACGATGACCTGAACCGAAGGCAGCTGCCCAACCAACTGAGCCACCCAGGCGCCCCGAGATTACTTAAAATCTTGAAGTAAGTGTGTTTTCTTGTGGTTTTTTTTTAATTAATTAATTAATTTTTTTATTTGAGAGAGAGAGCACAAGCAGGGGGAGCAGCAGAGGGAGAGGGAGAAGCAGGCTCCCCACTGAGCAGGGATCATGACCTGAGGGGAAGGCAGATGCTTAACTGACTGAGCCACCCAGGCGCCCCATCGGAGTTTTTTCTTACAATGTTTTCAATTAGGGCGCCTGGGTGGCTCAGTTGGTTAAGCGACTGCCTTCGGCTCAGGTCATGATCCTGGAGTCCCGGGATCGAGTCCCGCATCAGGCTCCCTGCTCGGCGGGGAGTCTGCTTCTCCCTCTGACCCTCCCCCCTCTCATGCTCTCTCTATCTCATTCTCTCAAATAAATAAATAAAATCTTTAAAAAAAAATGTTTTCAATTACATGATTATAGTGAAAAATTAGAAAATGCAGATCTGCAAAAAGAAAACAATTCCTCAGGGATAATAGCCATTGCCCTCATTTTGAGCTGTATCCTTTCAGATTTTTAATTTTTTAATGAGATTATGAGAGGGTGGAGACGACAGAACTTAACACACACACACACACACACACAACTACAATAAAACTAGGGGAAAAGATTGGGAATTATATCAATGTCAATATCCTAGCTGTGGTTATACTACAGTTCTCGAAAATATTACCACTGGGGGAATCTGGGCAAAGTTCACAATGGCTTCTCTCTGTATTATTTCTTGCATGTGGATCTATACCCATCTTAATCAAAATTTCAATTACAAAGGGCACCTGGCTGGCTCAGTTGGTAGAGCGTGTGACTCTTGATCTCGGGATTGTAAATTAGAGCCCCAGGTTGGGTGAAGAGATTACTTTTTTAAAAATCTAAACAAGGAGTGCGCCTGGGTGGCTCAGTTGGTTGAACGTCTGCCTTCGGCTCAGGTCATGATCCCAGGGTCCTGGGATCGAGCCCCGCATCGGGCTCCCTGCTCAGCGGGGAGCCTGCTTCTCCCTCTCCCTCTGTCTGCCACTGCCCCTTCTCGTGTTCTCTCTCTGTCTCTGTCAAATAAATAAATAAAATCTTTTTTTAAAATACAATCTTTTTTTTAAAAAAAGCTGAGATCATTTTATATAAACTTGTGTGGCTGGCTCTTCCCAGTAAACAATGAAAACACATTCCCTGAATGCTCAGAGTGAGCCAGGCCAGGCCCCGGTTTGGTATTTACGTGGATCATCTCAACACTACCACATGAAGTAGAAACTGTTGCCATCCTCATTTTACAGATGAGGAAACTAAGGCCTAGAAAGAAAGGGTCAAGTGACTTGCCCAAGGTCACAGAGTTGTTAAGTCTCTTTCCAGGCCAATGCATAGAGTTAGCTGGACTTTTAAATCACTGTCTAACGTTTTGCTGCTTATATTCAGCCTGTTTCCTACTTCTGGACACTTGGATCGATTCTGATTCTGATTCTTCTGGATGTGCACAATAAGCACCTTGCACAAACACAAAGATAGAACACCTATCTAACCCCAAGGATTGATGGTTCCAGCCTTCAGCATGGCCCTCTACTAACCATGTGCAGGATGAGGATCTGGGCCGAGTGCAGGACATCAGATGTCACCACCTGTCAAATGTGGAAGAGCCCTGTGGACAGAAGCCTGGGCAGATGGCACCCAAGGATGTTCTCCTCTTGTCCAGGGAGAGACCCCAACACAAATCCACTCAGGTACCAAAGGAAGAAAAGACACAGTCAGGACCAATGGCCGCAGGCAGGCAAGGGGCGGCCCTGGCCCCTCCTGGATAAGGGAGCCTAGTGGCCCTCCACCTTGACCACCCCTCCGCCCCTATTTTTTAGGGGAAGCTATAGGCAAGAATGTGGGGCTAGCTGGGTGACTTCACGGTAAGTCAGCCCCACAGAAACTACACAGTGGTGGCCTCCCCTTCCAGTGCCACCTCCGTCCCTGCGACCACTCTCACTCCCTATGCCAGGGAGCCATGAGGTCAAGGTGACCGAGTGAAGAGGCTGGGGGGGGGGTTGGCCCCAGTGGGAACACTGACCCCTGTGCGATGCACCAAGCAGGCAGCTCTATCCCAGTTCCAACAAACAGTTGCCATGGGGGAAGGAGAGGCCAGGAGAGCAAGATGGAAGTTTTCAAGAGAAGCCAGAAAGCCTAATTTGGAGATCCTGGCTCCGATGTTCTAAAACCACTAGAGAGTCTGGCCCTGACTTCTGCCCCGCCTACCCCACCCCCACCTCGCCGCCCTGATGAGTCTGCCCAATCTACAGGTACAGAAATTAATACCAGATGCTGCACTGGCCAGGCGATGGAACCCCAAAAGAGCTGGTGACTTGGAGACAATCTGCTGGAAGCCCCCATCGCTGTTCTGACCAGGACGTGTGCTGGAGGAGGGCGCTCCGGGAGCACTCACCGTGAAGCCTGCCCGGGCACTCAGGTGTTCGGCAGCCACCAGCAGGGCATTGAGGGTGGCTCCCCCGCTGCCCACACGCGTCTCAGGGTCCTCCACAGCCAGTAACAGCGTCCCGGGCGGGATCTGCTCCCGCTTCTGGCGCACCTCCAGCTCTGGGGTCAGAACACAAGCTGGGACCGGCGCCCAGCCTCCCCACCCTGGTCCAAAGCATCTAGAGCAAATCTACTGAGAGTCCCTATTTTCCCTTCTTTGACTCAGGAGCTTCTTTTTCATTGAGGTATAATTACCTATAACATTCTATTTGTTTCAGCTGTACAATGTCATGATTCAATATTTGTAAAAAAAACCCAAAAAAACAAAAAATGGAATGCTCCACAAATTTGCATGCAATCCCCGCAGAGAAGCCATGCTAACCTTCTCTGTGTGGTTCCAGTTTCAGCATTTGAGCTGCCAAAGCAAACACTTAGTAGCTTTTCATGGAATCGCTCGTTAGATCTTCACCCAACTCTATGAGGTAAGTACAACCAGTCTCATTTAACAGATGAAAAAAACTGAGTCTCAATTAAATGATATGAGGTGTCTTGGGGTCACAAGGCCAGAAAGAAGCAGAATCTGGGCTTGAACCCAGGTCTTCCTGGCTCGTGGGGCTGTAAGGTTATGATGGGGAATCTATGTCAGAGGCAAAGTGGGAAGGGAGGGTCCCCTACCTCTCTGGAAGACAGGGACACTATCCTTGTACTGGCATGTCAGGATGATGACTGTCCAGTCGACCCCCTTGGGCTGCTCCATTCTGGCCAAAGTTGAGGGGCTCCCTGAGGCAGAGATAAAGGTGTGCGTGAACTTTTGAAAAAAATTATCTTACCCTAAAATTGATTCCTTCTGGTACACAGTTCTATTAATTTTAACACATGTATGGGGCACCTGGGTGGCTTGGTCAGTTAAGTGTCCAACTCTTGATTTCGTCTCAGGTCATGATCTCAGGGTCGTGAGATGGAGCCCCTGCTTAAGATTCTCTCTCTCCTTCTCCCTCTGCCCCTCCTCCCTCTCTAAAAAAACTCAAAAGACAAAAACAAAAACAACAAAAACAACCAAAAAACCAAAAACAAAAAAACCCAAAACCCACATGTAGAGATTCTTGTGTCTACCACCACTTTCCGTGCCCAAAACAACTCCAGCAGGCTATCCCTTTGGGCACACCATCCCTCACCATCCATCCCTCACCCCTGACAACCACACTGTTCTCCGTAGCTATAGGTGGGCTGCAATCTTTTGAGATTGGCTTCTTTCACTCAACATAATGCCTTTGAGACTCATCCAAGTTGTGCATATCAGTAGTTCTCTCTATTCGCCAAGCAGTATCCCATTGCATGGACTGGCATCCATGGTGTTTCTCCATCCACCCATCGAAAGACATCTGGGCAGTTTCCAGGTTTGGGGAATCATGACTAGAGCTGCTACAAACATTTGCATGCAGGCTTAGTGTGAACATAAGACTTCATCTCTGCCAGTGTATACCCAGGTATGGGATCATTAGGTTATATGTAAGTGTATCTTTGACTTTCTCAATCTGGATGCATGTGATTTCCTCAGGAGAGGAAGTGAGGGGAGCAAGGTGGGGTTGACAGTGGGTCCCACCTTAAAGCAAAGGGCTGCCCCTCCTCATTCAGTTACTGGCTGTGAGCTAGGGGGATGGGAGGGAGGTTCTAATCCTGAAGCCAAGGGCAATTCCCTGGAGAAGGGAGCAGCTGTGGGAGGGGTGCACCACCTGTTCAAAAGGATAAGGCAGGGTGCCAACAGTGCCCACTACAGGGACCTCAGAGGGGATCTCCCCTCCCAGAAGCTCCAAGCCAGAAGGGGGCTGCAACCCACCTGACAGCCATCTTCCTCTAGGGCACTCTGAGCAAGTGAGGGGAAAGTGGGCCAAAGCTATGGCTTTGCCCTCTCCTATCCCCCTCAACATTCACCTCCTACCAGATGGGAAATCAATCTGACTCCAGAGCCCCCAAGACCATCTGTAGACAAGTCCTCAAAAGTACCCTGGCATCCACCTCTGGCCGGGGTCCGGCTGCTGTCCTACAAAGCAGCCCACCCTCACCTCTTCTTCCCTCTGACTTCCAAAGCTCAGCAAGGGGAGGGATGATGGGGTGCCCAGAGTGTGTGTCCAGAGTTAGCCCACACTCCAACTAAGAGCCAACAGCAACAGCATCTCTCACACCAGACTCTGATGCCATCAAGCCTATGGTTAGGGCTGACAGTCACCACCACCTAGCAACACCCACACTCCCACCAGCTTTCAGGGAGAGCCTCCACCACTAACAGAAATTGCTCTGTTCCCTGCTAAGCCCAGGAGGGAAATCCAGAGGGGAAATCTGAGCTAGAGATCTTGGCCAGCCACCTGAGGAAAAAGGTATTCCCCAGGATGTCCATCTGGACTTTCCAGTAAAGGAGCCTCGTGGGATTCCAGCTTGGCCACAAACTCACTGTGATCTCCAGCACCCTAACACTCTCAGGCCTCCTGTGGCAGAGACTATAACTGACAAATGCCCCCAGCTTATTCACATGGAGGCCACGCTTCCCACCAACTGTTCCCAACCAATCAATGACTCCATGTGCAGCAGGGACATGAACACAGACCCATTCCTGCAAGATGGGGATCCTCTGACAGGCAACCTTGGCTCCTGGAATTCCCATCAACCCAAGAGAAATTTGTCTCAGAACTGCAAGGCAGTCAAACATCCTTCCTACCCTCCCTCCCTCCCACCCTCCTTCCCTCCCTCCCTTCCTCCCTCCCTCCCTTTCCTTCTGGTGCTCCTTCATAGGCAGCAGCCTGATAGCTCTCCCTGTCTCTGCTAGCTCCTTCCCCTTTTTCCCCCTTCCCCAATAAATCTCTTGCAAGTTTAGTCCCATCTTGGTCTCTGCTTCTCCAAGGACCTGAACCAAAATGGGGAGTATAATATCATCCCTCTCTTGGCACCTTCAAAGGAAAAAAAAAAAAAAATCACTGTAAGAACCTTTAACTTCATGTCAGGGAAGTACTATCTTTATCCTCAAAGATTAAGAAACTGAGGCACAGAGAGATTAAGTAACTTGCCCAAGGTCACACAGTGAGCAAGAAGCACCACCAAATTTGAACCAGACACTTTTCTGCAGAGTCCATTCTCTTAACCACTACACTGAGCCTACTTTGTGGGAACAAGGAAAGAACAAAAGGAGCAAATATATGGAAAGTGCTCAGTGTATATTAGCCATTATGATAAAGCCTAAACAAATACAAGGTGATAATGAAATGAGGATATTGTTAATAACAGCCGCTGGGACTGAGCTCACCACTTTGGCCCACCATTAAGACATTATGATTTTTCGTCCTCACAACATCCCTGCAGGGTTAAGTATTACTATTTCCACTTTAAAGAAGCTAATGGATGCGGCAGCCATGACTGGGAGCTGGGTCACTCCAATTCTTATTCAGGTGATGGTGGTAATGATATTTGATCCCAAGCAAAGGTGCTGAAAGGGAGCAAGGAAGAAATGTCCCAAGGAGGGTCCAATGACCCAAGAAATCTGAGCCCAGTCTTGGTCTCAGCATAGTGACTGGGAGACATGGACAGGTGACCGATCATGACCAGAGGGAGGAGGGCAGGCCTATCTGGACTGCACCCTACTAGAGACTTAGGGCAGAAGAGCAGTCCCAGGCTGAGAATCAGCCCTCAGGGCTCTGTTCCCATCTCTGCCTCCTTATGTGTGATTTTGAACAGGCTACCTAACCTCTGCAAGCCAAAGATACCAACCTCTCAGGACTGTTGCCAGTATGAAATAAAATGGAAACGATGTGGCATACAGCGGGGGCTCAATGAGTGGTAGTTCTCTCCAACAGGGAAAGTGAACAGGAGAGTTTAACTTGACCCTGAAGCCAGTGGGAGTAAAGGCTCTGAAATATTCTCCAGGTCAAAGATGCCCCCAAAGATGAAAAAATCAGGGAAGGTCTAGGGAAATCAAGCCAGGCGAAGGAGTATGACTTGCCAGATCAGCCAAAAGGGTATTTTATGATAACACAAAAGGTGGAATGATACTGGTGGTTAAAGCTCAGGGAGTGCTTTCTTCAGGCCCAACACCAATGGCAGTGCAAAATCAGCTCACATGACTCACTCAATAGTCCTATGAATTGGATCTTATCACACACAGGATATAGATAAGGAAATTAGCTGAAAGAGATGAAAGAGTCTGCACAAAGTCGAACACAGATGGTACAGGCAGGCCAGGTGTGTCCAACACCAAAGTTCATGTTCTTCATCACCCTGTCGGAACAAGACATCTCTCCTGCAGTCTATGCCCTCTCATACCTGACATTTACAGAAAACTTAGAAAAGAATACAGAGCTCTATTCCAATATTCTGCCCACTTTCAATAACACTTCATCTACTGAGGCCACGTTTAATGTCCTCGGCCAATTTTCCCCATCCCAAAATTGGATAGGGAAGGGGAGCCAGGGACAGAATAAAATAATAAAACCTCTTCATATATGCTTTTTGAAGAGCCATGGGGGCAGGGATTTTGCATTTTAGAACTTTAAAGGTACAAAAAAAAAAAAAACAAAACCAGGCTCACGAAGGGATCTGATTTGCCTTCTGGATAAAAAAAAGGCAGACAGAAGTTGACTGGCAGTAAAATCACTTTGTAAATTATACAAACGCCCTGTAATCGAGATTTGTGCATAATGATGAGCCCAGATGGGGTAAACTAAGGCAGGAGACAGGGCCTCAAAGCAAAGTCAGCAGTGCTGGCATCCAGAGCCCCACCTGCCTCAGGGCTGAGGGGCCTCTGGGGCCCATATCCACCCCCCACCCCCCCCCCCCCGCCCCGCGGGTCCCAGGCATCCCCAAGTGCCCGGCACTGGCCAGGTCCCGGAGCTCCCACTGAAAAGACCCAGACCAAAGGGTAGCAGGACCTGCAAACGCCCCCCTACAACCAGTGGACGCCCAGGGGCGCCGGCAGAGTTCTCGAACACTCTTCTCTATCGGGAACCGGGAGGAGGCCACTGGCCCAGCTCGGTCCTGCGGGTCCGAGAACGTGGGCCGAAAAACAGTGGGAGGGACTAAGGTGCGCGAAGCAGGGACCCGCACGGACCGACGTACCTGCCTCAGCTGGGCTTTCGGCGCCGCCGGCTTTTTAACGCGGGACTGCTTGCCCCTTCGCGGCGCACCCTGGGAAATGTAGTTTCACCCCCCCGTCCGTCCTGGCTTGTCCTCCCCAAAAAACTAACTCCGAGCTCTTTATTGCACGGGTACGCAGATCTGGTGAGGGCAGCGCTTTCCTAAAGGGCATGTGAGTTCAGATGGAGAAAGGAAGTGAGAATAGAAGGGGGCTCCGTTGCCCAGCAAAACTACAACTCCCAGAGGAACGAATGCGTCTTAGAGACGCAAGCTCGTTTTCTGGGACTCGAGGTTTCTCGTTTGGGGTTCTGTTTAGCTCCCTAGCCTGGACCTGGGGCAGCTGCTTTTCTCGGAAGAAAATAAAATCCATTGGGGGGTCGGGGGGGTTAGATAACAACAGCTGTTGCCCGAGCCTAAGCGGCTACTGTTGGATTGACAGTTGGCTAGTGCTTTCGCGGGTTTCATTACATGGGTCCTTCCGGAAGAAACTTTCCAACTTTGCAGTAGGAAGAGGATCTGCGGAGCTTTTGGAAAAGTTGTGAATGGCAGCATTGTTTGTAATAGCGAAAAATTGGACACACCTTTTCTCTAGAGTACATCCATGCCATGGAATACTATGCAGCAGTTAGAAACAAGGAAGTAAAACTGTGTGTACAATAGGGAACAGTGCTCAAGATATTTTGTTAAGGGGAAAAAAGTTGTAGAACCGTATATACAGGAAGCCACTCATGTCAAAAATAATGTATATGGACACGTAGTATTGTAAAAGTATGGAGACTGCTAGGGATGGGGACGGGCAAGGAGAACTTGAGTTTCATCGCTATTGTTTGAATTTTTCTTACAAATATGTATTTTCTGAATCGACTGTGGTCAGCAGGGAGCCTGAGAGGCCTTGGCATCAATCTCAAAGAAGATGAGGGACCCTGCTCAAACTCCGTGTAACATTAGCCAGTCACTTGGTTACTCTCTATCTCCTTGTCACTGCCTGTAAAACAGGTTAATAATGGTATCATAGCTTGAGATTGTTGTGAGGATAAGATAACTTCTTGACTCCATGGTAAATGCTCAAAAAGTATTAACCATTAACAGGATTATTTTTATTGTTGTCCTCCTCCTGTTGCCTCATTAAAGCAGGGTCTTTGGTTTGTCCATGATTCCTCAGTCCCCAAAACAGTGCCTAGGACATTGTAGGTGCTTAAAACAAGTTGTCGAATGAATGAATAACCAACAATTCCCTAGTCAGCCCCCAACTACCCCACCTCCTCCCCCCAATCTCTCTCCTTCCCTTGGTCTTCTCCCCCTGGAGTCATTACCCCTCTTCACTTGGCCCAGGTCTGACCCTCCCACTTCAGTGCCTGCTCTTTCCTCTGTGAACGCAAGAAGCCTCCAGGGAAGTGATGAGCTGTCTCCCCCTGCTGCTGTTCTTAGCAGTGCAGCTCCCCGCTCTGCAGTAGAGTGGAAGGCAGGGATGCCTATAAATGCAGCTCTGGCAGAGGCTCAAGGAAAACCGTGGAGCTCAGAGGCAAAGGGGTTCACCCCACTTCCTAGGATAGGCATACTGAGGTGGGGAGCTCCATAGTCACTCTAGAATTCCTTGGTCTGAGTAGCAAAGATACCTGCAAATGCCCCCTCCAGCCAGTGGACGCCCAGGAGCGCTGGCAGAGTTCTCCCGACACTCTTCCCTATTGGGAATCTGGAGACCACTGGCCCAGCTCAGTCCTGCCGAGATCCTGTTAAAAAGAACATTTTTAATAAAGCGAAGCCCTCAGCACAATCTGTCAGCAATACACATAACAACATGTAGCTCTCTGCTCTGTATATAGTCCCACTGTCTGGGGTAGATAGACCCATAAAAATAAAAGTTCTGATGCTACAATCTAGGATAGAGTATGGTGGTTAAATACAAGGGTGTGAAATCAGACAAATGCTCCTTAATTTCCATTACTTTCTTACTGTGTGAGCAAGACACTCAATCTCTCTGAGCCTCATTTTCTTCATCTGTAAGAATACAAGAGTATTTGCCTAATCAGTTTGTTGGGAGGATTATGTGCTAATGCACACAAAAGGGTTAGAACAGTGCCTGGCCAGATTAGGCACCGAATTTCCTTGAATGCTGCCAGAGTGTGAGGGCCCAGGTCCGGCTTCTTGGAGGAGGTGCAATCTGGAAGGCCCAAGATGAAATTTATGCCTGCTGCTGGTAGCAGGCAATAGCTCTGGGAGCCAGGACTACCCACAGGGATAGCTTAGGTTGGGGTCCCTAGATGCAGAGCCTGAGACAGGGATTCTTTTTTTTTTTTAAGATTTTTTTTATATATATATTTTTTTAAGATTTTTTTTTTTTTATTTGAGACAGAGAGAATGAGAGAGAGAGCACATGAGAGGGGGGAGGGTCAGAGGCAGAAGCAGGCTTCCTGCCGAGCAGGGAGCCCGACGCGGGACTCGATCCAGGGACTCCAGGATCATGACCTGAGCTGAAGGCAGTCGCTTAACCAACTGAGCCACCCAGGTGCCCCTTTTTAAGATTTTTAAAATTTATTTATTTGACAGAGAGAGAGATAGCGAGAGAGGGAACACAAGCCGGGGGAGTGGGAGAGGGAGAAGCAGGCTTCCCGCGGAGCAGGGAGCCCAATGCGGCCTCGATCCCAGGACCCCGGGATCATGACCTGAGCCTAAGGCAGACGCTTAACGACTGAGTCACCCAGGCGCCCCTGAGACAGGGATTCTTGTGCAAATGATTTATTAGGGCAGTGAGGGAAGCAGGATAGGGCAGGGGAAGAAACCAAGCAAAGATGTCCAGACTCGGTCTGATCCTACAGTGAGCTCTGAGGCATAAAATGCAACACAAGGTTTAGCTCTCTCAGAAGCAAGGGAGCTGGGCTTTGTACCCCACATCACTCATTCACAGGCTGTGGGCCACTGGGAGGTGGGGAAAGGAGGAGCATAATTTCCCAGGTATGTCTGGATGAAACAGCTCATGTGGACTGAGGACAATTCTCTGGAGAAGGATGAAACTGTGAGTCATTAGCTGCCAACACAACAACTGAGAAAAGTGGAGAATGGGTGCACCATTGCTGTAAAAGCGTATAACCCGGGGCACCTGGGTGGCTCAGTTGGTTAAGCGACTGCCTTCGGCTCAGGTCATGATCCTGGAGTCCCGAGATCGAGTCCTGCATCGAGTCCCGTATCGAGTCCCGCATCGGGCTCCCTGCTCGGCAGGGAGTCTGCTTCTCCCTCTGCCCCTCCCCCCTCTCATGTGCTCTCTTTCTGAAATAAATAAATAAAATCTTTAAAAAAAAAAGTGTATAACCCACAGCATTTACTACAGAAACAGTAGAGGAGACATGGGAACTAACTGGTTGAGGAAAATGGAGAAAAGATATTAAACTCTTCTGCTGGGTCTTCCAAGGAGAAAACAAAAAAGCTGTTATGTTTGTTAAAAATTATTTTGTGGGGGGCGCCTGGGTGGGTCAGTTGGTTAAATGTCTGCCTTCAGCTCAGGTCATGATCTCTGGGTCCTGGGATTGAGCCCCACGTTGGCCTTCCTGCTCAGTGGGGAGTCTGCTTCTCCCTCTCTCTCTGCCCCTCCTCCCTGATCGTGCACTCTCTCTCTCTTTCTCAAATATATAAATAAAAGTTATTTTTTAAAGATTTATTTATTTATTTGAGAGAGTACGCACACAAGCAGGGGGAGGGGCAGAGGGAGAGAGAGAATCTCAAGCAGACTCCCCACTCAGCGTGAGCCCAGCAGAGGGGCTCAGTCTCACAACCCTGAGATCATGACCTGAGCCAAAATCAAGAGTCCAACGCTTAACCAACTGAGCCACCCAGGCACCCCGAGTGTTTTAATTTTTAAAACGTCCAACTCTTGATCTCAGCTCAGGTCTCCATCTCATGGTCTTGAGTTCAAGCCCTGCATCAGGCTCCATGCAGGGTGTGGAACCTACTTAAAAATAATAATAATAAAAGGAAAAAATAAATAAAAATTAAAACACAGACTTGATAGAATAAACAACGAACCCTTTCTGCAGAGATTTTAAGCATACTTCATCATTAAGTGGACCCTGTTCCCCAAAGCCTGACCATTGCCATTCACAAATATCTTGTGCAGTATTTTCCAAAGAGCACTTCTGTAAGATGTTAACAAGTGTTGCTGCAGACGGGCTATAGAACCATTAAACAAAGGTAGACAGGCTTATTTTCTTCTCACAAATTTAAGAAACCAATATACTGAATAAACAAAGTATAGTATTTCTATGCAATGGAGTGGTATTCAGTCATAAAAGAATGAAATACGGACACATGCAATAACATGGGTGAGCCTTGAAAACATTATGCTAAGTGAAAGAAGTCAGACATGAATGACCATATTTTCTATGATTCCATTTATATGAAATATTTAGAATAGTGAATCCATAGAGACAGAACACAGTGGTTTCCAGGGGCTAGGGGGAGGGAGCGTGAGGCATCGTTGCTTGATGGATACAGGATTTTCTTTTGGGATAAAGAAAATGTTTTGGAACCAGATAGAAGTATTGGTTACAAAGTATTGTGAATGTACTAAATACACTGAATTGTATGCTATAAAGTGGTTAATTTCTGGGTGCCCCCTCCAAAAAATATTAAAATCAAAATACCAGAATGGTTAATTTTATGTTCTGTGATTTTCACCTCAATTTAAAAAATAACAACAAGCTCAGTTGCTAATGGGGTGTCACCATTCTCAGGCCTTCTTGGTGGACAAAGGTAGGGAAAAAATACCTATATGCATGGAGAACTTTACACTAACGTATAAAGCATTTCACACACAGGTTAGGGAATCTTTTTGTAGAGGAGCATCTCACAGGACCTGCACACCTTTGAGAAGGCTGATCCAGTGCATCAACATTGGTAGGAAATGGTTCCCTTGAAATGAGTCCCCCAGGGCACTAAGGATGGGGCACAAATGGAAGGATGACTTCTATTTTAGTCAGCATCTTTCTTCTGCTGTTTTGTATGGCTTTTGAGAAACTGCTTCTCTGATCTGTGCCTCAATTTACCCACTAGAACAATGGTCTCCATTGATATAACTGAAAGGACCATAAAAAAAACCCAAAAAACAACAACCTTGATATTTTGGTAGTGCCTGGCTGGTTCACTTAGGAGATTGTGTGACTCTCGGTCTTGGGGTTGTGAGTTTGAGCCCCACGTCGGTTGTGGAGATTAAAATAAAGTCTTAAAAAAAAAAAAACCTTGATATTTTTCATGTGTGCCAGAGTGCTTTGCTAGATCTCAATCTCTTAGAAGGTAGGGTCCAATTTTTCAATTTCAGAGTGCCCTCCACTGTGTTTTACACATAAACAATAGGTAGTACATATTATATATGAATGACCTTGGATGAGCCACATAACCTCCTTGAGCTGCCTGCCACTTCAGTTCTGCCAGAGACTAAGAAATAATTTCATTAATTTAATCAATATTTCTTGAAGGTCTGTTTGGACCTACAAAAGCCAGTCCCCTGCTCTCTAATAGTTTCTTATCCACTGAGGTAATGATAATAAAAGACACCATCAGTTGAAATGTCTTCAATCTATTCATTTAATATTTAATTTAGATCATCAACATTTATTTACATCAACATTTATTTGTTTGTTTGTGAGAAAGTGTGGGGGGCGGGCAGAGGGAGAGGGAGAGAGACTCTCAAACAAACTTCCCACTGAGGATGGAGCCAGACTTGGGGCTCCATCTCACGGCCCCGAGATCATGACCTGAGCTGAAACCAAGAGTCGGTTGCTTAAGGGACTGAGCCACCCAGGTGCCACAACATACAGATCACTTTTTTTTTTTTTTAAGATTTTATTTATTTGACAGAGAGAAAGACAGCCAGAGAGGGAACACAAGCAGGGGGAGTGGGAGAGGGAGAAGCAGGCTTCCTGCAGAGCAGGGAGCCCGATGCGGGGCTCGATCCCAGGACCCTGGGATCATGACCTGAGCGGAAGGCAGACGCTTAACGACTGAGCCACCCAGGCGCCCCCATACAGATCACTTTTAATCTTTGCTCTTACAATGTTGTAACAAATAGCCATATCTGTATGTAACTAAGAAAATGTGTAAATAGGATACTTTCTTACAAATTGCTAGGTCAAATGGTGTGTGCATGTGTAATTTGAAGGTATTACCAAGTTACTCTTCTTTCAGGCTGTACCAATTTCCAGCCACACTGACAGTGTATATGAATCCTGTTCCCCACACTCTTGCCAATATAGTTATCAAGCTTTTTGGTTTTTGCCAATCTAATAGGTGAAAAATGATATTTCAGTGTGGTTTTAATTTGCATTTATTTTATTAAGAGTGATGCTCAGAGGGGCTTTGTTTGCAATAGCCAAAAGATGGAAGCAACCCAAGTGTCAATTGACAAATAAATGGATAAAATGTGGAATATACATACAATAGAATATTATTCTGCCTGAAAAAGGAAGGAAGTCCTGACATATGCTACAATGTGAATGAACATTGAGGACAGTATGCTAAGTGAAACAAGCCAGACACAAAAGGACAAATAGTGTCCTCATGTTGATATGACTTCATAGTCGAATTTATAGAGATAGAAAGTAGAATGGTGGTTGTCAGGAACTGGGGGGGAGGGGAAAATGTGAGGAGTCATTGTTTAATGGGTACAGATCTTCTCAGTTTTGCAAGATGAAAAGAGCTCTGTGGATGGATGGTGGTGATGGTTGCACAACACTGTAAATGTTATTTAAAGCCACTGAACTGTACATTTAAAAATGGTTAAAGTGGTAAAGTTCATGTTATGTGTATTTTACAATTTTTTAAAAACGGAAGCTCTGCATCTTTTCATATCAGAGCCATTGTGTTTCCTTTTTTTGTGAACTGTTTGTATAATTTTCACATTTCTTATTGGTTTCTTGGTCTTCTTACTGATTTACAAAAGCACTTTATATTAGCTCTTCACCTTTTAATATAAATTGCAAAAATGTCTCCCATTTTTCTATTGGTTTTTGATGGTGGTGGTGGTGGTTTTTAGCTAGCTATGAGGTAGAGATCTGACTGAAACATGTTTAAACCATTTTATTATGGAAAACTCCAAACACTGCAAAAGTGGAAAACAATGTTATAATGAACCCCAAGTAACCATCATCCCCCCCACTCCAACAATGATCAATCCAGTCAACCTTATTGTATCTATACCTCCACCCAACCCTGGATTATTTTGAAACAAACCCCAGACATCTTATCATTCCATAAATACGATTTCAGGATATATTATTAAATGAGGTCTCTTAAACAAAAAACTAACCATGACACCATCAGAACACTTAAAATTAATAACAATTACTTAATACCCAATGGTCAGAGTTCAAATTTCCCCTATTCTTTTTTTTTTTTTTTAAAGATTTTATTTATTTATTTAATTGACAGAGAGAGAGAGACAGAGAGAGAGGGAACACAAGCAGGGGGTATGGAAGAAGGAGAAGCAGGCTTCCCGCCGAGCAGGGAGCCCGATGCGGGGCTCGATCCCAGGACCCTGGAATCATGACCTGAGCCGAAGGCAATTGCTTAAGCAACTGAGCCACCCAGGCACCCCCAAATTTCCCCTATTCTAAAACAACTTTTTTTTTTTTTTCAGTTTTATGAATAAAGTCCATACATTGTAATGGGCTGACAGGGCTTTTAAAATTTACAGATTCTCTTCTTTTTTTTTTTTTTTTTTTAATTTTCAAGGTATTCATTGAAGAAACTGGGCCATTTGTTGATTGTATCTTCCGTGGTTTCAAATAACCTGGTCCTCTGATACCAGCATATTCTGTACATTGGTGTTGTCAGCTTTGGGGTGATTTCTCTCTTCAACACTACTTTCAGAGTATCATACTTCCATTGTCCTCAAATGAAGATGGTTGTCTTTGTTTTTCATGACACTGAGAGCCATTGGTGATTTTTAGCGCGATCCATTAATTTATTCAGTGTTGGCTAAATTTTTTAGCAATTGGTTCTCCAATTGTCCCTGCATCATTATAAAGTAATTCGCCTTTTCTCCCACTTATTTGAGAATGTATCTTTGCCAATTTTCCTTTAGTATCTAAGCTTATTTCTATGAATATTTGAGTTTACTTCTAGACTGGCAGGTCTGTGTCATTGATCTATCATACCCTTTTAAGAGCAGACTTTATAATATGTTTAATATCTGAGAGGGCCAACACCATTCACTACTGTTAGTTTTTTTAAAAAATTTCCTGACTTGTCTTGCTTGTTATTTTTCCAAATAATTTTTAAAAATCAATTTATCTACTTCTCTCTCCCATCTCCAAAAAATGAACAAAAATGAACAACAACAAAAAACCATGCTGGTATTTGTACTGGAATCACATTAAATTTATAGATTAACTTGATTTATTTTTGATAGTCTTCTATCTCATAGTATTTTTTCAATCTTTACAACAACTCTAAAAAATGAGCTCTTTTATTATTATTATTCCCATTTTACAGATGAAAGATCTGTGTAACTTGCTCTGGATCACACACAGGACTAGCGGTGGGAACTGCCATTTAAGCTTCTGTCCCCCAGACAGAAACCCAAGGTGCGAGGGAGCCCATCCCTCTCCTCTTTGCCCCTTGCTGCTTAGTAGCTGTCTGCCTCCAAAGCCCTGTGCTCTCATCTGCCATCTTCCAACTCCCAAATTCCTGTTCCACTTCCTCTCTTGCACTGGACAGTTCACCAGCAAAGCTAGGCTTTTCAATGAATGATTCAAATCCAAATGCTAGGGGCGCCTGGGTGGCTCAGTTGGTTAAGCGACTGCCTTCGGCTCAGGTCATGATCCTGGAGTCCCGGGATCGAGTCCCGCATCGGGCTCCCTGCTCGGCAGGGAGTCTGCTCCCTCTGACCCTCCCCACTCTCATGTGCTCTCTCTCATTCTCTCTCTCTCAAATAAATAAATAAAAAATCTTAAAAAAAAAAAAATCCAAATGCTACACTGAGGCAGTTGGGGAGAACCTTCTGGAGGAAGGAAAACTGAAGGTAGACTTCGGACAGTCAGGCAGAATTTGGATTGATAGAGGGGATGGGAGGGCAGAACCGGCAAGGGGAAATGGGTGAACCAATCTGACATCTAATTGGAAGGTGGTAAGGGTGATGATGAGGGTTTTTGTTGGTGCTGAGGTAGAGAGAGGGTCTCTTTGTCCTGCCCATGAAAGGACATCTCAGTTCTCCCTGCATCATCTGCCAACAGAGATTTGGGAGATCGATGTAAACTCAAAGAATTCCATGTACCTTCTGCATGTGAGGGAATGTTGTCATTGCACATGACTCAGGTGCAGAGGCTAAGCCCTTGTAGGAAGGGCCTGGCAGCTGGTTTTATGGGCAGAGCATGGGGTTGCATGTGGATTACTTAGCCTCCACTGGCCTGTGATGGGGACAAAAGAAACAGAAAAGCATTCCAGAGGTAACCTTAGTCAAGGTCCAATGCCTCTGGTGGCCACTTGGCTACTTGCCCAAGGACCTAGGAATAACACCCTTTTAGTCCTCAGTGGATGGGTGGAAGACTAGAATATGGGCCCTGAGGACTCAGTGTACCCACCACCTTTGTCAAAGATAAACAAAGCTAGACACTAAAGTGGTAATGCCAGATTTTAACCAGGAATATACTACTGCAATAAGGAAGAGGGTCCAATGTGAACTGAATTCAATTTCAATTTGTAGAGGTGACTGGGCATTTTAAAGAGAGAATGAGGGAGTATGAAGGCAGGTGAGAGGGACGCGGTAGTCAGGGAAGTGAAAAATGACAAAGGATTGGTCGGTGTAAATGCTTAGGCCAGCTGTGTCTGTTAGCTGGCAATTATCGAAGTTCGGATTCTATCCTCCAGAGAAACTGGGAGACAGAGGCCTTATCCTTTCTGATGATTACATTTCAAAGGAATGGCTTTCAGGTCCTTGGGAAAGGCACACCTGAGCTGCAGGAGATACATATACATCTCAAAGGGACAGAGGAAGGAGTCGCAGTTGCAAGCCCTTTGTAGTAAGTGGGTAAGTTGGAGTAATCACCTATCTTCAGGTGTTGGCTAAAACAAACAATAAATCCTTTTGGCAGCCTTGAACTTTATCGAGCCGACACTTCAAAAGAGCTAGGGTCATCCTAGGGATGTGGCCTTTGAGCTGTTAGAAACTATGTTATTGTGTTTAAGTCTTTACTGTGCAGGAAGGAGGATGAATGAAATCATTTGTGTTGAGGAGTGTAGTTTTTATAGGCCAAGGTTGAGGCCTATTGTAGAAGAGAGCTTAGAGGAGCCTGGCTTAAGTTTGGTCAAGCAGTGAATCTTTGTCACCTTACAGCTGGAAGAGTCTAGGATTGTGCCTGAGGGTGACGGTCACCAAGTCTTGTCTTCAGGGGCTTGTAGCTCCTAGAACAGCAGGACAGCAGGTGGTAAAGAGAGTCCACCTGAGAGGGCAGGAAGCCACCTTCCCACCTCTCACTACCCCAGCCTGTTTTATTTTTAATTTATTTTTAAAAAGAGTTTATTTATTTGAGAGACAGAAAATGACCAGGGGGGAGAGGAACAAGCTGACTCCCCATCGAGGAGGGAGTCCAACGTCGGGCTCAATCCCAGGACCCTGAGATCATAACCTAAGCCGAAGTCAGGTGCTTAACCAACTGAGCCACCCAGGTGCCTCCCCAGCCTGTTTTAGGACATAGCCCACCCAGAGGCAGTGGGTTCTACTGAGCCCACTGGACTCCCGGTTTGAGAATTCACCCCTTGGCTTACATCCATGGCGGGGGGAGGCCTGGGGGGCGGGCAGTTAGCACCAGAAAACCTTCCCAGCTTTAGAGAAAACACCAAGGGCTAAGATCTGGAACACCTTTCAGTCAGATGGCCCACACCGTAGTTTTCTTTACAGGATGAACTGATTTGTTTATTCATTACAATTAAAAAGAGCACTCCTGTGCTAAACTACGCTAGGACCCTGCCTTACAAGGCCAGGCTTTTCAGAAGCTAATACTCCACAGCAGGCCTATCCTTGAAGGACAAAGCCAGAACTCTAGCAAACAAACAGCAACAGTAGCAGGTCTCAAAGTGGTTCCCCAGACCAGCACCCAGCAGCCTCACCTGGGATGCTGTTAGAAATGCAAATTCCCAGGCACACTCTAGAGTTAGTGAAACAGAAACTGCGAGTGGGGAGCCAGCTTTATTTGAGCAAGCTCTCCAGAATCTGATACACGCCAAAGTTTGAGAACAACTGACCTACAGGCTTCCGCGCTGCCAGGGGAGATGAAGCTTGGAGGGCGAAAGTGCGGTCGACCTGGAGCTTCTCGAAGGGTTTGAGTTAGGTTTGGAAGTTGGGGAAGGTCCCTGATAAGAGAAGACATGGAAAAAAATTATTTTAAACGTGTGCGCCTTACCCTAAACTGTAGGGAGGGAGCTAAGAGCATCTGACAAAAGAGAGTGCGACTGGAACGAGGTGCTGCGGGAAACCCACAGTCACTCGCTTTCCTTTTCCCGGGTGGGGAAAACCCCACGCCCACGCAGCTCCTGGAGCCCCTTCTCTCGCCTGAGCGCAAAGGCCCCACCACAGCTCCTCCCGCTTGCAGAGCCCGGGCACAAGGCCAAGCTGGTCTCAGGTCATGGCTCTTTGGGAGCGCGAGTGGGAACCGTACTCGAGGCGCTGTTTAGGGGCCCGGAGGCTTCCCCTTCAGCCGGGATCGGCCGCAGCTGGCCACAGCCGCGTCTGAGAGGCATCCTGGGCTACAGTTTGCACCTCCTTGGGGATCCAGGTATTCAATCCGAGCCCGGGGCACCGCAGACCCCCACATCCTCTGTTTCAAACGCCGGGAGCCCAGCCTTCTGGAAATGGAGATTTCCCATCCGCCCCCCCTCCCCGACCCCACCCCCTGCGCGGTAGACCCCCTGGCCCCGGACGAACTACAAAGCCCATAATCCCTAGGGCGCGCGCGCTGTCTTTCGGGAGTTGTAGTCCTGGGTGTGGGGCACCTCTAGCGGCCCAGCGCCGGCTGCACTCCATATCCCAGCATGCCCGCGCGGCTGCGGCTGGAGGAGGGTGGGGAGAGACGGAGAGGATGTGAATGGGGAGGGGGCAGCCGCCCCCTTCCCCCACCCTTTCCTTCTAGCCGGGCTGGGGTGGGGGGAGGGGCCGGGCTGAGGCGGCGGCGGCGGTAGCTCGCTCCCGGAGGGCAGAGCCGGCAAGGGCGGGACTGGCCTGCTGCGGGCGGACGAGGGAGCCGCGGAGCTAACGGGTCCGGACGCCGCCAGCGGCGGCAGCTTTCTGCACGGGCGGAGGCGGCGGCAGGAGCGGCGAGCATGGCCCGCGCGGCGCCCGGCGCTGACTGAGGTGCGCGGGCGGGATGAGGGCGGGCGGGATGCGGGGCGCCCCGGGCCCCTTGCTGCCTGAACCCCTTCCGCGCCGGCGGCTGGCTCGGCCCAGCGGCCCAGACCGGCCCGGTCCACCCCGGCAACTTCCCCAGGGTCGGGGCTCTGGGTTCCCTCATGGGGGCGGGGGTCCGCCTGTCTTGGCCTCAGTCTCCATCCCCGCCTTCTGCTTCTGCACCTCAAGCCGCTCCCAGCCCTTGAGGCGCGACTGTTCCACTCCTTGGTGGCAACCCCCAGCCTCAGCTTTCGGAAGCGCTCCCTGCCCCAGTCTGGACTTACTGCCCACTGGCTAGTTCGTACCCCCAACCCCTGCGTGCTCTTGGCCTCTGAGCTATCTGGAGACCCCTGCCCCGCTCCCCTTGCCCACAGGCTGTCTTTGCACCATCAGCACCTCTCTCCTCTTTCCCCTACTTGGCACTGCCCCGTGGCCACCCCCGATGGCCCAGTTCTCTCTGATAAGACCTAACAGCTTGACCTCCTTCCCACTTTGGAGAAACTGAGGCATGACATAAACCAGGAACTTGGCCAAGGCCATGCCCCAGTCCTTTGAGGGCTGGTCTGAGCCCATGCCTTGGAATGGAAGTCATTTTTTTCCTTCAGCCATTCCACTGTAACTGGACCAAACTTCCCAAGCCCCCTGCTGCAGCTCTGGGCAGAGCTCACTTTAGTTTCCCCTTTAGCTTTCTATCACTTCTTTTAACTGCCTCCTCCTTCCCATAGCCCACTTCTGTTAACTGCCTCCTCCTTCCCATAGCCCACTTCTGGCCCTCTCTGCCTGTAAAGAGTCACCCACCCATTGCTTCTTTGCTCAAGTTAGCCTTTCAATTTCTATTTCTTGCTAACTGCATCCATCTCCCATCTTGTCTCTTGCTTTACAGCTGCGTAAAGCACTGAAGAACAGAGTCTAAGGTACTGGGGGGAAAGGAGGAAGAGAAGTGCTAGTGGCAGAAAAGGAGTGGCAGCTTCTTCCAGCCAAAGCCTCCGAGGGGACTTCAAGGCACTCTGGGGCCTCTGGGAAACAGTCATTCCTAGCCTGTAACTCACACTCCCATCTTGCTTTGGGACAATTGTCTAGACGCCGGTTGGTCATTCCTTCCTCTTATTATGCCTGGTGAGGTCTGAAGTCCCTCTGAGAATGGAGGGAACGTCCTTCCTTGGTAGAGATGGTGGCATAAGAGGAGTCTGGGAGACCACACCCCTAAAACTTATCTTGATTCTGCTGCTAACTTTGGAAGGGGTTGCTGGTTCGAGGAAGGATGCCTGCTAGGTGCCCTGAGCACTTTGTGGAGGAAGGCACAGTGTCTGTAGGCGGTAATCTCGAGTTTAGTCGTGTTGTTCAGGATCTGAAGGGAAGAGGGAACCAGGGCTCAGAGAGGTGGCACAGACTTGCCTAATTCAGGTTTTTGTTTTCTAGTCTTCCTTTGGCAAATTTGCCTTTGGGTCATCCCTTTCCAGCCCAGTCCTCAGTTTCCCTGTGGGAATTTGGGGGAGGGAGGGAAGTCTGTGAGCCATCAGGAAGGCCCAAGAGGCTCTGGGAGTTTGCTGGGGTCCTGAATGAGCAATCTTGATCTGAACCAGATGGCTCACTGCTTCAGCACCCCCTCTTGGATCCCTCCCCCTTGGCTGTGAATAGGAAGCCTT
Source organism: Mirounga leonina (assembly GCF_011800145.1). Classification (NCBI taxonomy): domain Eukaryota; kingdom Metazoa; phylum Chordata; class Mammalia; order Carnivora; family Phocidae; genus Mirounga; species Mirounga leonina. The sequence continues at coordinate 12,797,030 of NW_023270469.1, read as the reverse complement.
TAACCTTGTAACTTGAGATTAGAGGAAGGGAGGCCAGGGGGCCAACTGTCTGTGGGTTTATATCTGTATCTGCACACTCGTGTGCAAGCTTGCCAGGGGCCTGTGGGAGTGACCCTGCCCAGGAATGCATTGTTGTGATGTGCTGTGGCATGTTCATGGCCCTCTAGGAACTTTCTGAGCCTAAACTCCCGATAGGGCCGATTTCCTAAGAACCACTGGGTGTGGCCTCGTGGGAGCATATCCCCACATGTCAGGCCTCTGGACCTGAGACATGCCTCTGGGTGAGGATCACTCCTCTTGAGAAAGCAACCTGCAGTTGAGGAGTCCAAAATAGCAGCATTGGGGGTGGGTTTCCAGAACTGATGTTCTCTTTTCCCCAGTCATGGCAAGAGAAGGTCTGAGGGTTAGAGTCTGGGGAGAGGGGTGGAAAGTGATTCCTTTATAAAACTTCTTTTATGCCACACTCTGCCTAGTGTATTTGTGTACTTGATTTGGGCCCCCATTAGACTGCAGAAGTTCTTCAAATGTGTCCTCATTTCTGGAAAGCATCACCTGGCTCGGTCCTTGGTGCACAGTGTTCAGCAAATGTTTGAGTTAAGGCAGAGGGTCATGCTATTAAAGGCTAAAGACAAAGTTCTTCATACTTGAGCAGGCATCAGAATCCCCTCGAGAGCTGTTTAAGGCACAGATTGCTGGGCCCCACTCCCAGACTTTTCTGATTCAGTCAGTCTGGGTGGGGCCTGGAATTTGCATTTCTGCTCAGCTCCTCAGAGAGAACCTTTTGAAAACCACTGGTTTGGGTTCTAACAGTGGATTGGGAGATTAATCTAGGCAGATAAAAGTCTTAAGAAGGGGCGCCTGGGTGGCTCAGTTGGTTAAGCGACTGCCTTCGGCTCAGGTCATGATCCTGGAGTCCCGGGATCAAGTCGTGCATCGGGCTCCCTGCTCGGCGGGGAGTCTGCTTCTCCCTCTGGCCCTCCTCCCTCTCATGCTCTCTGTCTCTCATTCTCTCTCTCTCAAATAAATAAAATCTTAAAAAAAAAAAAAAAGTCTTAAGAGGGACTTCTACCTTGCTCCACAACCCAGGCTTGTTTTGGCAGCTGCACTGGATCGGCCTTTGCCTTTCATTCTCATGCTGCTCATTGTTGATGAGGTTAATGGTAGGGGTGACTTGCGGTGCCCGAGCTCCCAGTCCCCCTGTAACCACATAGCAGACAGTACCCCATGGTTATTTGAAGGAAGGCCCCATGAAAGCAGGACGTTTAGGAACTAAGGCTTTGGAAAGGGATGGCTGTATGGACAGGGGGAAGCAGATGCGGAACCACACCATCATTTGCCCTGACTCTGTCTTTCAGACTGAGCAGGCTGGAGTATTTGCAAGGTGAAGTCCTGCCATGGCCGTGCTCTGGCCAGGATGCCTGGGAATCTCTGAAATTTAGAAAAGTGGGAGAAATCACTTCCATTGTGCTTTTACTTTGTGAAGCGTTTTCTACCTGTTGTTTTTCAGTAGGTTTATACAACAGACCCAGATCCAGGTGGGGTTACACAGCAAGCCCTAGGACTCCTGATTCCAGCCCTCTGATAGAGCATCTGTTAAGCCAGCTACTAATAGCTGGACTCATGGCTGGTGTTACCCGTGTGCTCACTGCTAGCCAGGCACCATGCTAGATGCCCTCACACTGCGAGATTGGCATTATTGTCGCTACCTCATCGATGAAGTATTGAGACTTACAAAACTTACGAGACTTGCCCAAACTCAGCAGCTAGTAAGTGGAGTATCTGGAATTCAGACTCCAGTCTTTCTGATGGCACACTCCACATTCTTTGTCACTCGCCAACTGTTTTGCCCAGTAAACCTGTAATTGTCCCTTGGGTTGTCTGCCCCCAGAGCCTGGTGAATTTTACTGAACCTGAAACTATGCTGGGTTGCTGGGTGTTGTGGAGGAGATAATGACCAAGTCACTGTCCTCTAGGAGGGGGCGAAGGCAGGTACCCCAGTGTCTAAAGTGGAAGAGGGTAGAAGGGGCAGCTAGGGGCTTGTTGGTTTAAAGGAAGCAGAAGCCATCCCCATAGAGGTTTCAGAAGAGGGGCATGCAGAGCTTCAGCAGTGCCTGTGGACTGGAGAGGTGCCAACGGGTGCTGAGGGAGGCCATCATGGCACTTTTAGGGAGTTTTCCCTTTTGGCTGGAACATAGGAAATGTATGTCAAAAAGTACTAAGAAAATCCTCTTTGGTTACAAGCAACAGCTTGGCTGAGTTTGGCAGGAAAGGACTGCCTTAGAAGATTGTGGGAACTCCCAGAATTGGAGAGATGACTCAACGCCCATGTCCCCTCCAGGGTCTCAGAGTGGGTACAGAAGGAACCAAAGGCCAGCCGACTTCAAGGTACCACTGTCGCCAGGATAAATCTGTTGCAGCCATGCTCAGTAATTTTGTCACCACAGCTTGGGGTGCACATCCCAAGGAGGAGATGTCTGGTTGACCCAGCCTAGCAGGGAGGGCTGGTGGCATGGTAGGCAAACCCCCCAGACTGTATTGAAAAATTACAATCCCCAGAAGAAGAGGAAATGGACACTGCAAGAGATCAGTCCAGAAAGCCACTTGACGACTTGAATTGGCAGGTGGCAGATGGAGCACTTCGTTCTGACAAGTTCCTGAGCAGGCAAGGGGCAGACTGGCGGCAGGATATATATAGCTGGTTGTAAGGGGACAAGAAAAGAAGGGAGGAAGGAAACGGAAAACTAGGTAGATAGGGTCCAGGTGAGACGTACTGAAAGCTGGAATTTGGCAGTAGAAATGGAAAAGAAGAGACTGATTCTAGAGAGATTGTGAAAGTAGCTATCATCTTGCAGAACAGACACTTTTTGGCTGGGTTTTGACATTTCAGTGATGAGGTGATGGGTGACGAGGTTGGTCCCTTTAGCTGACATAGGGAAGTCAGGAAGAGGAAGAGTTAGCCGGAGAAGGTGATGCGCCCTTGCTTTGGAGGAGCTGTACACAGGATGCTGACGGCACATCCGGAGCCTTGGTGAGATCATTACTCCTGACTCCACTCTTCCTGAGGTTTGGGGCCTCAGCCCTGAGGAGGTGGGGCCCCAAAGCCACAGGAGCCCTGCACATCCTGAAAGTAGCTGGGGCTTTGTGGCTGAGGCTGAGCATGCCTGCATCTCTTCTCTCTCCACCCATGAGCCTGGGGTGGACTTCTTCCTTTCCCTTCCCTACTCTCCGTTCGCATGCCCCAGCTTCTCTACCCTGTGTTCTGCAAAGCTGAGCCCTTATCAACTAGGAGGCCTGGCTCACCTCTTGGGGACCTGGGTTTTCGGGTTTTCCTCCCTTTCTGCTTAGAACGCTTTTTATTTTATTTTATTTTATTTTTTATTCTTATGTTAATCCCCATACATTACATCATTAGTTTTAGATGAAGTGTTCCATGATTCATTGTTTGTGCATAACACCCAGTGCTCCATGCAGAACATGCCCTCCTCAATACCCATCACCAGGCTAACCCATCCTCCCACCCCCCTCCCCTCTAGAACCCTCAGTTTGTTTTTCAGAGTCCATCGTCTCTCATGGTTCGTCTACCCCTCCGATTTCCCCCGCTTCATTCTTCCCCTCCTGCTACCTTCTTCTTCTCTTTTTTTTTAGAACGCTTTTTAACAATAAGTCCTTGCTAACTATTAGGGCAGACATCTCCAAGTGACATTTCAGAAGGAGAGGGTCTGAACTTGCTATCTGGAGAGAGCAGGCTTTTCCTCCAGTTTTGCTGTGCTCACCAGGCACGCCTGCGTGTGTCCCTAACCAGCCATTCTAGAGTACTTCTTGGTGCTGATTTATAAATCATTATTGTAATTACAACATATTGTCAGTGGAGACTTCATGTTGCCATTACAGATCTCCTTCTAAGGCTCCAGAGTATAGGCTGGGCTTCGGGCCACCCCAACTTGCTAGCTGAGAACTGGGGAAATTTTTTCTTACAGGAATGGGAGGGAGGGATCAGGGTCCTCTCTGGGGCCAGGGTGGGAGGAGCTGTGCCCGAGGGTACTTGGTCCCCACAGATTCTCAGAAAGACAGTCATCTTCCTGGAGTGAAGAGGACTGTTTCCCTCAGTCCCAGCTATTGGCATTCAAATATATGTGGTCATTTGCCATCTATAAATGCAGTGCATAGTACCATGTCTAATAAGGTGAACCAAGGAAAAGAGACATTTTGAGAGAAATGTAATTTTAATTTTGATATCAGTGCTAAATTTCTATTTGTGTATAGTAATATTAAAACAAAAAAATGGTTTTGATATTGAATGTTAAAAACATCCTCAACCCAGCTTCTTCCTTCAGGGGCATGTGACTCTGCGAGTGAGGAAGCCCAGGGAGGGTAAGCAATTTACTGGCTGCTGAGGTGGGAAGGGAGCCAGAGCCTGTGAGTCCGCGGCCCTGAGGGGCTTTGTTCTCTGTCCCATAGTCCTCTGTTTTTCATCTCTTCCTGGGTTATCATCTTTGCCCATTAGGGTCTCTTTTCTCTCCTTCTCTTCCTCCATAGGATCAGGGTAGGAAACATACCAGAGGGACACTGAAAGTAGCTCCACTTCTGTGTGGTTGGGGGGCGAGGCCCTTCCTGCTCCCAAAAGAGCAGCATTGCAGGGCTTGAGAGAGAGCAGGGGACCCTGAGCTGTTGTGGCATGACCTGAGGACCCCAGAGAGCAGTCCTGCTCCTGCTCTGCCCTTTCTGGAATCCTTCAGCTGTCAAGCACCACGAGTAGGCAAGAACCTCCCAGCCTCGGCAGATCAGTAGCCTTCTGAAGAAGAAAATCAGCAACAAATGCAAATAGCTAATTGGTCTAGGGGGAGCTGCTTTGGTGAGGAAAAATCAACAAGTTATTTATTTGTATGGCTAAAGGGAATTTGGAGGGGTAGTGAAGAGGGGAAGATCACAGGTGGCTGTAGGAAGAGGCGCAGGTGAGGGGACAGGGGGATGGGGTGGAGATGTCCCCTTCTCACTCCTATCACCCCCACAACCTCACCCCCACTCCCTCCTTCCTTCTTTTCAGGCTTTCCTTGGGTTGAAAGGGACATTAGTAGAACTTTGAATCTCCCCTGACTTGTAAGTGGAGTTCCCTCCAACCCTCATTCCCACCCAAGTTCAGTTAAAGACAAAATACCAATCCTTTGATGCTGATGGTGAACTAGAACCAGAGGCAGGAGGAAATGAAAGTCTCTGTAGGCCTGTGCTGAGTCCTTCGGCTGTGCCAGTAAAACAGCCTAAGGGAATGAGGCTGTATGGGCAAAGCAGGGGAAAGGAGAGAGCCCCTGAGCACCCCCTCCTGGTTCCTCTCTTTCTTGGGTTCTCTAGGGAGCCATACAAGTCTGGGGTTGCCAGGCTGTGAGGGAGTTTCCAGGGCTTGGCCTTCTTTCTGTTCCGTCCTGTCCCAGACCCATAACTGCCTTTTCAGCCTCTGGCTTCCTGAGGCCTCTGGCATCACTTAGCGAGAGACCCTAGGTACCATAGGAGAGAATGAAGGGGGTGAGGAGAGGGATGGGGACCCTGTTCAGGCTCTTCCATTGGAGCGGAGTCCACGTCTTCCTTAGACAGGAAGATGCTGTGAAATGGGGAGCAGGGTAAACAGTTTACATCAAGAAGGTTCAGCCAAAGGCCAAAGTGGCAGCTGTTCGATGGAAGAATTTTCTCAGTGCCTGAGGAGTAATTCACGCTTGACCTTAAAGCAGCAGTGGGCAAACTTGTAGGATGAATGAGTGTTTTAATTTCTCAAGTGGCATTTTCTATGCATAACAAGAAGATACCTACCTCACGTCCCTTCAGACCTGGGTGAGGTATTTTGAAGGGTGTCGTCTTCCACCCGAGCCACCTGTCCTAGTAATTCCTACCCATCTGGGGTCTGTGGGCCTACCCTGCTCTTTCCGCTGTGCAAAACAGGTTGCAGCACAGGCCAAGGTGGAGGCCTGGGGGCTGAGCACCCCAGGGCCTCAGGGCAAGGCTATTTGGCTTTTCTTTTTTTTTTTTTTTTTAAAGATTTTATTTATTTATTTGACAGAGAGAGAGATAGCGAGAGCAGGAACACAAGCAGGGGGAGTGGGAGAGGGAGAAACAGGCTTCCCGCCGAGCAGGGAGCCCGATGTGGGACTCGATCCCAGGACCCTGGGATCATGACCTGAGCCGAAGGCAGACGCTTAACGACTAAGCCACCCAGGCACCCCTATTTGGCTTTTCTAAATGGGAAAGCAGATTATTTGGTGAGGGGGCCCCCTCGATGACTTCACAGCCCAGGGCCCAGTCTGGCTATATGCATACGGGGTCCTTGCTGCCTTCGCTACCCACAGGGGTTTGATGCTCTGTGACTCAGGGCGAATCCCTGCCTCTTTCTAGGCCTCAGAGTCCTCCTCCAGGAATATGGAGTTGGAAGGCCTTCTCAGGGACTTGCTCCTAAGCCATCTGGTAGACCCAACAGAGGAACACCATGTCCTGAATGAGGCAGTGGTGCTGGGGGCCCAGGATGCCACTATGTGGTCTTGACATTTATGGGAATCTGTCTGACCTTTCTTCTAACCTGCTTAGATGCATTAAATAGCAGCCAGCTTGCTCAGGTGTCTCTGGAGAATTTGGTCTCTTGTAGCCGGGAGATCTGTGTTGTACCCCCCGCCCCCCCCAGCCTCTCATTGTCCTCATGCTTACCTCCTCCTAATCTTTGCTCTGATTCTGTCCAGAGTTCAGGCAGAAAAACCCATCCGGTCTCATCACATTCCTCCCTTCCTATACTGGCCACCGGTTAGGCCCCAGGGTGACTGTTTATAGGGTTCCTGTTTCTTTCTGTTCCCAATTCCCTCCACCTGCTTATGCCCCGGGCTCTGCTCTAGCCAGGTTTTGTTTTGTTTTGTTTTTTTCTCCCCTCCCTAAAGCCGGGGTGGGAGAGGAGATCACAGGCTGATCACAGGAGGGGGCGTATCAGTGGCACGTATCCAGGGCAGGTCTGCCAGGAGTTGAGAACACACCTAGAAGGGGGTAGGGAAGACTTCATAGTAGAGTGAGGAGGGTGGTGAGGAAAAGGCCACACTCAGCAGGATCAAAGGCCTCATCTGAAAGGGCAGGGTATGACTAGGGACCTTGGGGAGACCGGTTTGGACAGAGCATAACGTGTGTTGGATAATTGCCAAAGAAGGAGGGGCAGGATGGAGGGGTCTGGCTGAGAAATGGGCCCCAAGATCCACTCTGGTGCAGGAAGGCACAGGCTTTCCTGCAGGACTGTGCTGGTCACAGAAGGATTGTACATGCTGGAAGTGTGGGAGGGGTTGTTAATGACTGTTTGTTCTCCCCTGGCTGTGAGGCCGCCAAGGGTCAGTCTGATAAGAGGGAAGAGATAGACTCCTTGAGTTTTATACTCTCAACAGCTGCCTTCTCTCAGCCGGCTCCCCAGATACTGACAGTCTATTGTGGCACTGCTCTTGGTCTATCTCCTCTCCTTCCTGAAATACACAGTCCCTGGCTTTAGCCCAGCTGGGTTTCCCCTGCCTGGCCGCCAGTTCCTGTTCCCATCTGTGGTCAGATGAGACCTGCACTGGGGAAGGGGTCAGTCCTGGCAAGACCATGCCAATTCTGAGCCTGACCGCAAGGTGGGAAGCGACCCCAGGTTGGGGTCAGTCCTCTGGGCTAAACAGTGACTCCCAGACCTGCCTGGTCCATTTTGGTCTCAGGATTACCTTGCCACCCACCCACCCACCCACCCAGGTCTGGGACCAGGCGGCATTTGGGGAGTCCTTCCTTTGCCCCAGAGCATTGGGAGGTTTGGCCATTTTACTGGGAGGATTCAGAGATGGGGGTCTGATGGGATCTGATGGGATTTGCATTTGCAAAGATCACTTTGGCCTCCCTGTGGAGAAGGCATTGGAAAGGTCTCTGGTAGGTCTGGGGCTTTAGCAGTCCGGGGGCTACTGTAGGTAAAAGATGACAGATCTTGGATAGTGTGATGGTGATAGACACAGAGAAAAGTAGAAAGACAAGAGATCTAGGTGATAAAAATTAGGTGGACTTGGTACTAGGTTGGAGGAAGGAGGGGGTCATAGATGGCCTTCAGGTGTCAGGGTTGGATGGATGATGTCCCTTTTTCAGGAAATAGGAATACAGAAAGAGGAGAGGTTTGGGAGCTTAGAGCATGCATGAGTTTGGTTTGGGGCAGGTTGAGTTTTGAGGTTTTTTGGGGTCCTCTAAAGTATGTCATCAAGGGGTAGCATCCAGAAATGAATGGAATAGATGGGTTTGGGATTCAGGGTGATGTCTGGCATCATTTGAAACACCAGATGTGACTCTTAACAGATTGAGAAACAGGTTTGGAAGGGGATCCCTCAAAATCTATTGCCAGACAAGGAATGGAATCTAGGGTCCTGAATTCCCATTGTATCCCATGGTCAGGGTCATATTCTCTTTCCCTGGCTGATTCAGTTGGTTCAGGATCCTGGCCAGGCAGCAAAAAGCACAATACCCTCCCCTGCTGAGTCTTCCCTGTGGTTGAGGGACTCTGGCAGTGGACAGTGCTGACCCCAGACCACCCAGGAAGACTATGCATATCAGAGCCTCCCTCGCCATCTGCAAATCTGGGCAGAGTCCCTGGCTGGAGAAGGACTTGGGTCCTGGCCAGAACTGGACCACTCCTGGGAATCCCAGGACCACTTCTGTTTTTGTGGCCTCTGAGCTCGGTTGACCTATCAAGGATGGGGATTTTAGGGACAGGATCAGGGCAGTCATTCTATGTCAGATGGCAAGTTATATAGTAAGTGGCTTAAAAAAAATTTTTTTTAATTTAAATTCAATTTAGTTAACATATTGTATTATTAGTTTCAGGGGTATAATTTCATGATTCATCAGTTGCGAAGAACACCCAGTGCTCATTGCATCAAGTGCCATCCTTAATGCCCGTCCCCCAGTTACCCCATTCCCCTCCACCCTGGCAACCTTCACTTTGTTGTGGCTTATAAAAAATTCCTTTAAATGAAATGGAAGCTGGCTATACATGTGTACAAGATTGTATCAGTTGGACTTATTCGATTATGAAGGCTAAAAATCCAACCTGAAGAGCCCATTGGTAAAAGGGAATCCGTTGACTCATACCTAAGTGTATGGCTGGCTGCATGCCGGGAAGATCGGGGACTCAAACCACATCCCTCTCACTCTGCCCGTCTCTGTGGTGATGCCACTCTTACTTCCCACATGGTAGTCCCCAGTGGCCTACCGGCAGGACCCAACCCTAGACCCAGTACTGTGACTGAGTACATTTGCTGCTCTGGTTAGCCAGGCCTGGGTGACATGGCACAGAATTGGAAATTTGAAGAGAGGTGGCTCCCCAAAGGAAAACAGGCAGCAGGCTGTGCACGGTGTGTACTTGGACTCCGGGAGATCTTGCAGTAATTCTGTGGCCTGACTTACATATCAGAAATGCCACTGTAGACAAACTGCCATTTATTTTTATTTATTATTATTTTTTTAAAGATTTTATTTATTTATTTGACAGAGAGATAGAGAGAACAAGTAGGCAGAGAGGCAGGCAGAGGGAGAGGGAGAAGCAGACTCCCCACTGAGCAGAAAGCCCGATGCGGGGCTCGATCCCAGGACCCTGGGATCATGACCTGAGCCGAAGGCAGCCGCTTAACCGACTGAGCCACCCAGGCGCCCCCAAACTGCCATTTATTAATTTACCTTGTTATAAGCTAACTGCTGAAATGTAGGATGGAACTTAGAATCATTGAGTCATTCTATTTACAGATCAGGAAGTAGAAGTTGAGAAATTTGCCCACCGTCCTCAAATCAGAAGGTAGAAGCACTGAGAAGAGAACCCAGGTCATCTGATGTGGGCGGGGTTCACACTTCCAGTGTGAAGTGGGGTTTGTTTGTTTTTTAGGTGCTTTCTAGCCCCTTGAGCTGCCCATCCGCAAGGAGTGATTCATCCCTTGGGCTGCAGGTCATAGAGATGACACAGGCAGGTTATGGCAAAGGGTCCCTTCTTCGTGGTGGCCCAGGGCGATCTGCATGGTGGATAGTGTTATGCAGGAGTCTGTCTGAGATGGGGGAGACACCCACTGTGGCTTCATACTGGTCCCAGTAAACAACTGGGCTCAACTCTGGCAGGCTTCTGCCCTGGTGCTGCCTTTGTCCTCTTGGCTTCCCCAGTGCTCACCCTCCTCTGTATTGTTTCCTGGTGGAGCCTGGATAAGGATGTAGCTCTGAGGCTGTTGTACTTTCTGGATTGGGTTGGGTTATTTCCTTTTGGGGAGAGTTGTGCCCCTCTGTCCTCTCCCTTGGAAGAGGATACCCAGGACAACGGTGCCAGTTTCAGGTACAGGTAGAGAAATAGCACAATTTTGACTTCCTTTCCCATTGCCTCCAATTTGGTTTTTTGTTGTTGTTGTTGTTGTTGTTTTTAAAGATTTTATTTATTTGAGAGAGAGAGAATGAGAGAGAGCAAGCACATGAGAGGGGGGAGGGTCAGAGGGAGAAGCAGACTCCCCGCCGAGCAGGGAGGCCGATGCGGGACTCGATCCCGGGACTCCAGGATCATGACCTGAGCCGAAGGCAGTCGCTTAACCAACTGAGCCACCCAGGCGCCCATTGCCTCCAATTTGTGAGGGAACAGAGATTAGACCCAGCTTGGCAGAGCCAGGAATGAGGTGTTGTAGAAAGAGCTCTGGGCTTCGATGGCGTGCCTGGGTGGCTCAGTCGATTAAGCGTCTGCCTTCGGCTCAGGTCATGATCCCAGGGTCCTGGAATCCAGTCCCACATTGGGCTCCTTGCTCAGCGGGGAGCCTGCTGCTCCCTCTGCCTGCCGCTCCGCCTGCTTTTGCTCTCTCTCTCTCTCTTTGGCAAATAAATAAATACAATCTTGGGGGAAAAAATGGAAAAGAAAAGAAAGAGCTCTGGGCTTCAAGCCTCCGACTCAGAAAGAGGAGGCTTCGAGTTCAATCTGACACAGACTTCTTGCCTTGCATGGCCTCTGATCAAGAAAGGGAAGGCTGTCCCCATGAGGGGCTTTGGGTATTTGAAAGCATGAACGATAGATTAACAAAATGCCGGAGGTCCTAGGAACTTGAGGGCAATTCTCACCAAGTCCTCAGTGCTAAGAGAGTGAGGTGGCGCTCTTCGGAGTTTGGGACAGAATTCCTCTTTCATTCTGACCATCTTCTCATACATCTTTCCTCTTGCCCTTCAGATACTTGCTGACAGCCAGTTAGTTCTTCTCTCCTAAACTGTCTACTAGCCCAAACTGGCCGGTGTGCTCTGTCTGCCCCTCATGCTCATCTCCCGGAGGCCCCCTGGTCTGTCTGTTTCTGTCTGGGGCCGTGTTCTAAGTGTTCACCCAGCCTGGCTCAGACCTCCGTGTTCCCTTGGCTTAGCCACAGTGTCTACTCTCTGCTCTCCGTGAGGCTGAACTGCCATGCTGCTGCAGGTCCATAGTGCAGCTTACAGTCATCGCTTATTTCATCCTGGCAGGGACTGTGTGAGGCAAGTGGGGCAGGCACGATCATGTTCATTTTACAGATAGAGGACCTGGGGCCCAGAGAGGTATGATCTACCCAAAGACACAACTGTCCAACAACACAGCCAGTTCTGGAATTGAGGTACTCTGGGTTTAGTCCAGAGTTCACTGTAAAATGTTAACTCATAGGCACATGTTAGGGTGGGGATGCCCCAGTCTCACCAGGGAAGGCAAAAGGCTTGTGAAAGCAGGCCCTGGGCCCCTCTTTTCATAGCCCCCAGCTCACCCCTGCATAGCCCCAGTCCCAAACAAGCGCATTCCTATGCGACCACAAAAGACATAGTAAGCCAGACAACAGAGACTGCACCCTGGGGACCATTGTAATGGACCTTGGTCTGTGTATTCCTCCCTTCCACATCCCCCCAAAGCTGACAATAGTAATGCGTGTCATGATGGATATCATCTTAGCCAGATCCAGAGGGATGAGTCACTTCTTGAGAATAGGACTGCAGAGGGCTCCTTGCTCCCACACCCGTGACACCCCTCACCTGGGAGGGAGGGTTCAGAGGCAGTGCAAGGGGAAGGCCCCCTTGGCCCCTTCTCATAGCGGCTGATATTGCCACTTTGCAGAGGTGCTGAAGTGCATTACCTAGCAACCTGGAGGATGGTCTTTATCTCAGGGGCCCTGCCTGAGTCAGTCACAGCATATTATCAACTCCTCAATAAAGAGGAAGACTGCTCAGCCAGAGCAAGGGAGAAACGACAGCAAGGGTTGGACATGGCCCAGCCTAGAGCTGGGCTCTCCAGTTTACTGGCCACTTGCTCTCTGCCGCCTGGAGTAACATGGGGAAAAACGGGGGGACAGGGTGGGGGTGCTTCCCAAAGCCACCTGCGGGGTTGATGCTGGAAGTTACTGAAGGTACCAGGCTGAGCATGGACTCAGAACCTCTAACTGGAGCGTCCAAGGTCTCTGTTGGAAGCGCAACATCCAGAGGACACAGTGACCAAGCAAGGGGCCTGACTCTGGGCTCCTCCATCCTTTTACTCTACTTTTCTCTACTTCCACTCCCAGGGGAGAGTGAGGACATCATTTCCCTTTGATCTCTTGTCCAAGCATGGCTGCAAACAACTTCTTTGGGTTTCCATTAGCATAGCTGCCATAGGCTGACCTTTCCAAATAATATTACTAAATACAAAGGAAGAACAAAACAAAGCTAAAGATAGAGAATAAAAGCAGCCTGGCTCATAAAGTGCAGTCGACAGGTTTGTTTTCAGGGTACTCCACTGCTGGAGATACCTACCTCCATGCCGGCATACCTCTGCATGCCCTTCTACCAGAGTCTCTAGCCTCCTGGCGCTGACTTGTCTCCCTGTGTAAGGCAACCCCTAGAACCCAACTACCATGAATCCTCTCCAAGAAAGCTGGACTACCTCCTGATCAAGTGCCTGGCCTACCCTCCTGTCTACCCAGGGCTCACTGGCTCTGTCCCTGGGCCCCAGGGGACCAGAGGATTGGCACCTACATAACTATACCTTACTCTAAATAAGCCTTGTAATAGGACACATCTCTTGACACGGTGCTCATGCACCAGCTTAGCCCACAGCTGCCATTGAAGGGCTGCTGGTTCTCCAACATCTCATCTTGTCAGGAACTGTACAAGTCTCCCCACCTGGTTCCTTCCTCCCACTGGGCTACAAGAATAGAAGCTGATAAGAAGTGGGCCCGGTCGATGGGAGTTTTTGGGGTGGATGGGGGGAAAGACTGTCTTGTGTTCAAAAAAAAAAAAAAAACCAAACCAAAAAAACCCCCCCTTGAAGTCATCTAGTCTTGACGGAGGAAGTAGATAAGAGCCTGGCCACAAAGCTGCGTCTCCAGCCTGCAGCACGGCCTCCGTGTCCTGCCTGGCGCATGAGCGGGCCGCAGGAGCCGGGTCTCCACGCTCCGCGCTGCTGCCTGCCGGTGTGCACGCTCCCATTTCATACCAAATGTTCAGATGAAGACACAAAAAAATCAAAAGAACCACCACCTCACAAGGAAATGTGGGGGCAGGATGGATAGAAAAAGGGAGGTTGCCATCAGTTACAGCCTGCTGTCCACACCCTGCTATGGGTGGAGCCCTTTAGAGAAATTTGCCCTGTGCAGAGTGGGCCTCCAAGACTGCAGCCCGGACTGTTATATTCATGGTATTGCCTGGTCCCAGAGGCCCTGGCAGACATTCCACCCGGGTGGCTCGGCTAGGCCACGAGGACCAAAAAGCTAAGCCACCGGTTTGTACCAGCCCAGTGGAAGAGGTGTGGCACATTACTGGGGCTGATGACAGAGCCTCTCCTGTACCTTCACGCATAGTACCAGCCCTCGCCAAGTGAGGGTGCTGCTCCTGACTTCCGGCCCTGGGGCTGGGAGAGAGGAGAATTCTGGAACCAGAGCTGGTGCACTCCGAGAGAGCATCACTTCTGGACTCGCGCGGCCCAGAAGCTCTATCAGCATTCTTAAGGTCAGAGCTTGTCCTCTGTGTTGGAGCTTTAGGCTAAGCCCGTCTCATTATGCCACGCAGGAAGAACTGGTGTCTTCGTCTGGTTTGCTGAGGGCCTGGAATCCTGTTGGGTCATGCGTATGCAATGACTGCACAGGCCCGTCCCACAGCCTTTCTTGCCAGTGAAGCAGTCGGTCGCCCTGATTCCTGGACCTCTTTCTTGCAGGTTCACGGTGCTGGCAGTTGGGTTAGGACCTCTTCCCTGGCATTCTCTCCCCTATCCTCTCACAGAGGATGTGGGGATAGATGCTAGAGTTTTAAGAAAAGTCCTTTAACTCGGCCTGGGCCAAGGCCTAGCTGGAGTTTTGAGCCACAGCGACTGTGGCCTGGAAGCTTCTAGAAGAATAGCTTCTCCCTTCCCTAGGTGTGCATTGCCAAGACTTGTATGTGCCCTAGCTCATCCCTTCTTCATCATCCCCTCCTGGGGTCTAGTTAGGCCTCAGCCTTCTTGCAGGTGGCCACCTTTCATGTGCGTGCAGGTAGAGGGGTGGGTGAACCCCGTCCAGAGCGCCTAGCCATGGTCCAGGCTTGGAAAGGGGCAAGAAAGAGCAAGGGCAGAAAGCAGAAACACCAGTCCTGTTCCGTTCCCCAAAGAGAGGGCAGAAGTGGCCAGAAAGCTGTCGGGAATTCTGGTTTTGCTCTCCAAGGGCTGGGAGAAAGAGTGCTGGTTGGAATTTAGGGAGGGAATGCCCTGCTCCTCTCCACCATTTTGTGTGAATCACACTCCTTTGGGAGCACATTTGCCCTTTGCCCCCAGCCCCTGGAGCTTCCTTCTCAGTCTGCTGGTTCCTGCCTAGAATTGTTCCAGGAACCTGTTCGGGTGTGGTGGGTCATGTTTTCACTGGCTGATTCCCTGCCACGTGGGTGCAGGGTTGGAGAGAAGAGGGTTGAAAGTTACCTGGAGAAACCATTTACTTCTCTTCCCTTTTACTCCCTCTGGTGAGGGGGATGGAATGCAAGAAGACTCTCTTCTAAACCTTCTCTTAGACCCACTCCCCCTACCTCAGGGTAGAGGGAGTGTGTGTATTTGCAGGGAGCCAGTGTTGAGGAGGATTGGATTAACCCATGTTTCCGAAAAGAGCAAGGAAGGATCCCTTTGGTAAGAATGAGTTTGATGCAGGGGCACCTGGGTGGCTCAGTCATTAAGCGTCTGCCTTCAGCTTGGGTCATGATCCCAGAGTCCCAGGATCGAGCCCCACATCGGGCTCCCTGCTTGGCGGGAGCCTGCTTCTCCCTCTCCCACTCCCCCTGCTTGTGTTCCCTCTCTCTTTAATATCTCTTTCTGTCAAATAAATAAATAAAATATCAAAAAAAAAAAAAAAGGGGGCGCCTGGGTGGCTCAGTTGTTAAACATCTGCCTTCAGCTCAGGTCATGATCCCAGGGTCCTGGGATCTAGCCCCGCATCGGGCACCCTGCTCCGCGGGAAGCCTCCTCCCTCTCCCACTCCCTCTGCTTGTGTTCCTGCTCTCGCTCTCTCTCTGTCAAATAAGTAAATAAAATCTTTTAAAAAATGAGTTTGATGCAGAGCATGATCTTTTTCCCTAAGGCGGGCTGTAAGGTAAGGCTTGACTCATCTCTTCCTTCTTGGTACCCTCAGCTCTGTTCTCCACCAGTGCTCTGGCTGGTGGGTATTGCTCTGATATGCTCCTCCAAAGGCCTCTGGGATAGGCTGTGGAAACACATCACTAGATCCCACCTTTTTAGAGGGCGAGGCCCACAGTTGGGACTTGGAATGCCGGTCTCTGAGGTCATCTGCCCCATGGCATACCCTTGGTAGGGCAGCCCTCCTAGGGGAAGCCTGGATGGCAGAATGAAGAAGCCCTGGGTGGCAGGCAGTCTGGAGGGGCTGGGAGAGGCCTCAAAACAGATGAACTCCATTCTCTGCTCTTTGACGGAGCAAGATCCACAAGGCGTAGAAAGGAGGGTTTTGCTAAGTGGCAGTGATGCAGCTATCCAAGGATGGAGAGGACTGGGGTCCTTTCCATGGGGTCTGCCACTTCTTGGTGGTGGTAAGTATTTGTTGAACGAATGCATCCTGTGCTTTTCTCTTGAGATTCAAAACACAGACATCGAGACAAGTGCAGAAAGAAGGAGAAGGAAGCCCCAGCAGCTTTTCTGCAGCTCTTCAGTTATACATCTGTGGTATGACTGAGATCTGAACCATAAACAGTGATGAATAGCCAAGCCACATGGCACTTTGAACGTTATCTCTAAAGAAAATCAGAGCAGACTATAGGCACCATAGTCCCCTGTCCCTGGGAGGTGGTACGGTAAAGTTTAATTGTCCCAGGGCGGCAGATTTGGGCAGTAAGATCTAAGCTCCCAGCTTTCCAGACTCCTCTCTGTCTTGCCCTGGGCCACCATTCCTTCATCCCACTCCTGCTTCCTCTAAAAGTCCCCAAAGAAACTTAGATTTATTGTCTAATCTCCTGCCTTCAGGGTCTTCCACCTGTCTCCTGCCTCTCTTAATGTCTGAGGTTTTCAGCCCTATGGAGAAACTCCTTATTAACTTTGTCTTTTCTAGAATCTTGCTGCCATCTGCGGCTAGAGAGCCCATAGACAACTATGGTTGGGCCTCGGGGAGCTGTTTAAAACCAGCTCAGGGCAGGCCTGTGTTCTATATGCTCTAGTGAAGTGGCAGTCAGGAAAGATGTGACAGGCCCTGTGACACATAAGCTCTGCCACAGGATAGACCTAGCACTCCTCTCTGCGCAGCCTGGGGTAAGGGTCAGCCAGAGCAGAGCTGACTATGAGACCTCAGGTCTACATGTCCACCCCACCTCCCTGGGAGCTGCTGCTTGCCAGGGTGGGGGGAAGGGGCAGTACCTGTGATTAGCCAGGAAAGGAAGCTCTCGAGCAAGACCCTGGTGGTGCTGGCTCGGGAGAGGCTGGAGTGAGGATGGGAGTGCTGAGGAGTCGGAGCTGGGGCTGTGCAGTGGAGGCTATCCTCATGATGCCTGTCCAAGGTCATGGGGCTCCAGCCTGGAAGAGTTGCCCAAACTGGAGGCTGGCCGAACTGTGACCCTAAACCTACCCAACCCAGTCACACAAGCATTGATCTAGAAGCTTTATGCCTTTCATCCTTATAGAAACCCTTACAGAGATGGATGGTATTCCCATTTTACAGATAAGGACGCAGATCGGAGAGGTTAAATGGTTAATCACTGACAAGTGGTGATGCCAGGATGTGAGTCCAATTTTTTCTGGGTGCTTTCTTCTTCTGGGAGGCTTGACTGGAAAGGGGCTTTGAGCTGGGGTGAACAGATGGGAGATCTCCCAAGACCTAGCTGGAAA
This sequence comes from Mirounga leonina, assembly GCF_011800145.1. NCBI lineage: Eukaryota > Metazoa > Chordata > Mammalia > Carnivora > Phocidae > Mirounga > Mirounga leonina. Next base: position 12,779,731 of record NW_023270469.1, on the reverse strand, counting down.
GAATTACAGTCTGCAGTGCCTAGGGGAATGACTGAAGAGAGAGTTCCATTTTAGCAGCCCTGGTGTGTCTCTGCTGACAGAAATTTAAGAGTGCGGCACTTTGACTGTTTACACACACACCTTTCCCACTGCCTCTGACTTGTTAAATCTGGTTTGTACCTGAGGCCACATGTTTCTTGGTAGTCCACAAGAAATTGGAGAAAGCTTTCACTTGTAGAAAGTCAGAAGTGGAAGAGTGGAGGCAGAATATAATTATCACTTCATCTGCATCCTTATATAATGATTTATAAAATGATTTCAAAGCATTTCTTCATTACCATGACTTCCTCTCATTCTTCTAATCCTGGGGTTATATATGGAGATGATACTCAGCTGGACAAGTATTTTTTGATGCCTGTTATATGTAGGCCAGTGCTAGGTCCCACAGTGATACAGAAATGATGAATTAAATAACATGGTCTGTGCCCAACCAGAGTTTATATTTTGAGTGAAGGAGATGAACATGTACGTGTCTTTTTTAGGCTCTGTATAAGATCTTAATAAATATGGCCCAGATTTGGCCTGTGATCCAAACTAGTTCATAACCCCTAGAGGATAGGGTATAGTGAGAAATGAAGCTTAGGAGGTGGCCTAGTTTGGGGGTCTCTGAATGCTGTGCTAAAGAGTCTGACCTTGGTCCTTATGGGCACCCCATTTCATATGCTTTCAGATGCAGGAAGATGATGAATTTGTTAAGTCTGAAGTGCCATATGGGCATGCTAAAGAGGCTGTTGAGAATGTGGGTCTAAAACTCAGGGTATGGGACGCTTGGGTGGCTCAGTCAGTTAAGCGTCTGCCTTCGGCTCAGGTTGTGATCCCAGGGTCCTGGGATCCAGTCCCGCATTGGGCTCCTTGCTCAGCAGGGAGCCTGCTTCTCCCTCTGCCTGCTGTTCCCCCTGCTTATGTGCACTCTCTCTCTCTGACAAACAAACAAACAAATAAATAAATAAAATCTTTAAAAAAATAAAAATAAAACCCAGAGTAGAAGGGTAGCAATGAATTTGGAAGTGGATGGCAAAGAAGCAAAGGGGCTGAGGGCAGAACCTTCGGGATGCATTACAAGCTGAAAGAAACAAGGAAGTGTCCAAGTCAAGAAAGTAGATTGCAGTGACTTAGAAGTCAAAGTGGTGTCAGCAGGACCAAACAGGAGATAGTCAGTGAAGAAGAGGGTGAAGGTAGGATTGCTTTCTTTTGGTTGTTCAGGAAAACAAATGAAAAGAGAAAGTGGCTTGCTGCCTGGTGACAGCCTAGACTAGAATTTGGCTCCTGAATCCACTACTCTCCTCCAACTCCTCCTCCATTTGTTTATTTGTTTGTTTGTTTAAGTAATCCCTACACCAAACATGGGGCTCAAACTCATGACCCCGAGATCAAGAGTTGCCTGCTCTTCCAACTGAGCCAGCCAGGTGCCCCAATCCACTGCTCTTATGATGTAATTGAAACTGAAGGCTGAGACCTCAGAGTAAGATGGGCCTTTCATCAGGGGTGTCCTTACAGCCAATATGCATTTTTCCCTGCCCAGAAAAAAGACTGCAGAGTGGTCAAGTGGTATGAAAGAGAAGCTGACAGCTTGGGTGGCCTTCCCCTATGAAGGCCTGGTCAGACCACATCTGAAAGATCCTATTTGCATGTCTACCCACCCCATCCCTACACCCACGGTAGACTGGAATGAAAGTGGGGTGGGGATGGGAGAGAATAGTTTTAGAGAATAGGAGAGATCCTATTTGCATGTCTACCCACCCCATCCCTACACCCACGGTAGACTGGAATGAAAGTGGGGTGGGGATGGGAGAGAATAGTTTTAATTGATTAGCTTACCCCCGGCTATCTCAGTCTGCTTCCTTCAGAGTGCTGGCTGGAGTTCTGTGAATCTTGTTAGAGATGGTTTGATATGCCTTCCCAGGAGACTGATATTGGCAGGGATCCCCAGTTCCTTGGTACAGATGGTTTAATCCAACTCATCCAGTCAAGATGGCACTGTAAATTTATATCTAAACACATAGCAGTAATACACAAAAAGATAAAATTCTAAAAACATAGTCATACACTCCCCCTCCTTCCCCACACATGAAACGACAAACATCCCTGTAATGAGAAATGGAGCAGGAACACAAAGAGGAGAGCAAGGCTGAAGCTGCTGGTCTCTGAGTCTGGAAGCAGGAAGAAGCAGCTGGAAATCTGGAGCGACAGAGCTATAAAGTTCTCCACATGAAGCATGGGATTAGAGTTTGTACACTGCTTGAACCCAGTGGCTGGAAAAGTAGGCTGAAAAAAGTTGCTTCCAACCCTGTCCTGGGGCTACAACTTATTATAAAGATGCTTATCTAGAGAGAAAGAACCTCACATCCTGGACCTAAGCTGAGTCACTGCTCTTAGATTTGATTCTAGCCTGGGAGAGCCAGAGGACCTGCAGGAGTGGGAGACAAAGGTGAAAACCCCTAGACGGGGAGGCAAAAGTAAAATATAGGAGAGAAGATGAAAAAAAAAAAGAGAGAGAAGATGAATTTATACACTAAAGTTTAGAAACATGCGAGGAAAACTAACGAGAAAAAAGAACCAATAAAAATCAAAGGAAAAAAAAATCAAAGAAAAATTTACCCCAGAAGAAATGAAAATAACAGAGTAATTAGAAAATGTCTTTAAAATAAATAGGTTAAGGACCTTCAGAGAGATAAAGAAATATGAAGTCCATTAAAGAAAAGAAAATGAAGTTATGAGAGGTGCCTGGCTGGCTTAGTCAGCAGAACATGTGACTCTTGATCTCAGGGTCATGAGGTCAAGCCCCATGCTGGGTGTGGAGCCTACTTAAAAAAAAAAAAGTGAAGTTATGAAAGGAAAAAGAAACAGGAAAATGTCAGTATGAAAAGTACTAAAAATTCTGGCGGTGAAAAATAGTGTCATTCAAATTTGAAACAATAGATAGAACTCTATCCTGGACACAGAGAATCCATGAATTGGAAGCTGACATTGAGGACTCCATCCAGAAGGCAGCATGGACGTGGAGGACAGATTGAGAGGCTTTAGCATGCATCTAAGAGGATTTCCAGATACGACTCAAGAAAACAGCAAAGAATTAATATTTGAAGAGAGAATGGCTGAGAATTCCAGAACTGAAGAAATAGCATGAATACCAAACAATAAAGAGATATCTAGGCATCATATAGTGAAATAGCAGGCAAGAATAAAGAGAAAATATTAAAAACTACCAGAGAAAACAAGAATTCAGAGGAATGACGATTAGACTGATGTACATCTCACCAACGATAGACGCCGGAAGATGATAGACGGTATCTTAGGGAAGCTAGAACTCTCCACCCACTATCAAGAATGAGGTGAAATAAAGGTATTTCTGGACATACTAAAGCAGTTTTATCCCCTACACACCTTTGCTAAAAGATCTACTAAAGGTATGCTTCATTAAGAAGAAAAGCCCAGGGAAAGAAGTGGGTTGCTAGCACCATCATAAGCACAGAAACTGACACATAATGTTGATAAGTTCAATTAACTATAGGACAGTATGTCAGGATGCTTTCTGCTATAAGTAACAGAATAATCCACAGTGACTTAAACTCTTTAAAAAAAATAGTTAATTCATTTATATTGAGAAATATGGAGGTAGGGAATTCCAGGGTTGGGGCAGTGGTCCCTGGATCATTCCATCTTCCTGCTCTGCCATCCTCAGGGTGTAAGATCTCTCTCCTCATGTTTTTTTTTTTTTGTTTTTTTTTTTTTAAGATTTTATTTATTTAT